>NC_135188.1:47625520-48225520 GCF_041146795.1 Maylandia zebra | reverse complement strand
CAAACAAGTCGTTCTTCAGCAATTAGAGGCCTATCTAGATGCTAATCACATTAGCGACAGATTTCAGTCTGGGTCTAAACCACATCATCATGTCATAGTACAGAAACTGCTCTGCTGAGAGATTTTAATGACCTTCTTTTAATTGTGGATTCAGGGCGCCCTGTGGTCTTGGTTTTACTGGATTTGTCTTCTGCCTTTGATGTAGTGGACCACAGCATTCTGCTAACAAGACTGGAATATTTAGTAGGCATTAAAGGGAACGCCCTTGAATGGTTTAAATCGTATCAAAAGTTCCCTTTCTGTTACGATGGGGAGCTACTCTTCCTCTGTTACCCCTTTTCATTGTGGTGTGCCCCAGGGCTCTGTTCTTGGCCCTATGTTGTTCTCATTGTACATGTTACCCTTGGGCTCTATATTTGACAAAAATAAAATTTCTTTTCATCTTTATGCTGATGATATTCAAATCTATTTTCGTCTGACGGACGATACCCCATCTTCACTATGCTGCTTTCTTGATTGTATGAGGAAGGTTAAAGGCTGGCTATCCAGTAACTCCCTTTTGTTAAATGAAAAGAAAACAGAAATTATTATCTTTCATAGCCACATCCCTCGGGGACAATTAACTGATATATTTGGGCCCTTTGCTACCTCCCTCTCTGATACAGTACGTAACTTGGGTGTCCTTTTGGACAGTTCCTTCAAACTTGATAAACAAGTGTCCTCTGTAGTATAGTCTAGCTTTTACCAACTACGACAAATCTCTAAAGCTAAGCATTACATACCGCGAACGGATCTTGAAAAACTTATACATGCATTTGTTACCTCAAGATTAGACTACTGCAACTCCTTTTACCTGGGCCTCCAATCTGCCCTTCTTCATAAACTACAACTTGCCCAAAATGCAGCGGCACACCTTTTAACTGGTACTACAAGGTTTGATTCTATTACCCCAATCCTGGCTGCCAATCAAATATCGGATTGATTTTAAGATTTTATTGTTTACATTCAAAAGCCACTCAGCCTGTATACTCCTAGTTGAGCACTTCAGTCATCGAGTCAAATGCTCTTGGTGCAACCTCGGTCCCGGCTGAAAACCAGACGTGATCGTGCTTTTGTCATTGCTGCACCGAACATCTGGAACAGTCTTCCAGCTGATATTTGCGCAATGATTAGTTAGTGATTTATCGGATGTACACTTTGTACTTTTATTGCGTTTGTATGTCATTCTATTATTTCATATTTTACTTTTCAGAAGCACTTTGGAGTACCTCTGGTCTTTTAAAAGGGCTATCTAACTAAAGTATTGATTGACTGAATATTTAGTGTGAATGGCTAAATACAATTTTATCCAGTTTAAGACACTTATGATTAACTGATGGTGTAGAAGCTTTTTAATAAGCAGTGAATGTGTCAAATGCTTTGTGCAAGTCCAAAGATACTGCAGCCAGTTTTGGTTAAATGGTTTACTCTAAATCCAACTGCAACAGATGAAGCAAAGCTCCTCTTTCCAAACGTTCTTCCAGCTATTCAGTAACAACTTAAATGGTAAATGGCTTGTATTTGTATAGCGCACTGGTGATGGCAGCTACATTGAAGCCACAGCTGCCCTGGGGCGCACTGACAGAGGTGAGGCTGCCGGACACTGGCGCCACCGGGAACCTCTGACCACCACCAGTAGGCAACGGGTGAAGTGTCTTACCCAAGGACACAACGACCAAGACTGTCCAAGCCGGGGAGGTATGTATGTATGTATGTATATATATATATATATATATATATATATATATATATATATATGCATTAAATTCGAGACATGTTCTGGTTGTGCTGCAGGAAAAGTCCTTGAGTGTGTGCGGGAAGGGGAGCAGGAGTCTGTTATTGTTCTGGAGCAGGAGAGTGAGTTGTACCAGACGACTCCTTGGGATTAATATGTTAAAATAGTGACATCTGTTGGTGACAAATATAAAGAACAGCTTGAATCTACAAATTAAAGTGCTTCGTGATTACTGCCCACTCTACAGAGTGGAGTTGATAATTCTGTCTCATATTGGGCCACCCTTGTGTTGTTTTGATCATGTATTTTTAGTGGGTGACAAAATTATGGGATAATGACGTGGGGGTAGAACTGATTGGGAACTGGAAAGGGAAAATGCTAATGAACTTGTAAAGTAAAAACATGATGCATTAAAGGTTACCCTGTTTGGTTTTTATTTAAGAAGGGAATGTGTTCCTCTGTGCGATGGCCGAGTCTGTTTCTTTTCTAGGAGGTCATTTCTCCTGCCTTAGAGAAAATCCTCACATGGAACAGAAGAGGCTGGAGCGCACAGAAACTGCAATGCAAGTTGGTAGAGATGCAGGTTTACAGGCGTCCTGGGACCACAGACTATCATCTAAAAAGAAGATCAAACAACAGGCATACTGAATTTTACAGTATTCATGCAAAGATATCTTTGTCTGTGTCATCTTTTATAATTGCAGCTTTCTTCATGAACTTATTCACTGACAATGCGTTTCTCACCATTACATGCACTCACAGTGCTTATAAGTTGTCTTTCTGGCCTAAAGAAAAACGTTTCTTCATTTTAGGAATAATTTGAATGTCTTCGGTCACACAGCTGCAAATCCCTGTTGCAAACAGCAGGGACACAGAATTACCTCAGTGTGATAAATCATTGTGTCACGGTTCATTTTGAGTTTCTTATGTTTTGGTTTATTTTTGAATGATGGATTGTTTTCTGTTCTCTGGTGCTTTGTTGATTATTATGATAAATCTGTTTCAGTTATTCTGGTATATTTCTGTATTATGATTAATGTTCTGGTTGTATTTTGTTATTATTGCAGCTTTAGTTCAGTGTCTAGTCTTTCTCTCTCTCTCTAATCCGTGTCTTATTTAAGTGTTTCCTGTTTTACTTTGAAGGTTCATGTCTGATGTCAGTGTTTCTGGCTTTGCTGTCTCGTTAGGTCTCATTGCTTGCTCAGTGTATTTAAGCTCAGTGTTTCTTTGTGTCAGTGTCGTGTCGAACCCTCAGAATGGCCTGTGTGGTCCAGTTTGTGTGTTCACGGTTTGGTTTCTGTTTTTGTTTCGTGCCGCAATAAAGCTGAGGTTTCCAGTTACAATTCTGTCTCAGAGTCCTGCATTTGGATCCTCATCCCCGCCTGCCCGCACACAGAGCCCTGACACATTATCTGTGTCAAGATCTGAGGGGTTTTTCCAGAGTTGATGACTGGACTCATAGCCACCTGACACAGGCTGAGCGAGTTAAAAAAAGGACAAAAGTCCAACTGCACAAAGCTCATACAGATTTATTTTACAGTCTCAGAAGGGAGGAACTATTCCCACAGGAGAATCCACTGCACTGTGATTGGAATGGCTGGATTATTTCCTGTTCAATAGGTACTAATTGAGATCAGTGTATAGAGATACAGGCTTCAAATATGTCATTCTATGTGATTCAGTTTATGTAACAAGAAAGAGCGAGTGTGGGCTTTTTGTTTTTTCCTCTTTATTAAATGTGGTTGTCCCTGTATCAGATTTCCAGACTGATGAGTGGCTGCTCGCGGTGTTTATAGTGTACCACTGCCATCTAGTGTCATTCAGAGTCAAAGCTCACTGGTTTATTTTGGACCTCACAGAAGACACCAAATACCATCACAGAGAAAGCAAACAGAAGTGCACTTGATTGGAAGCAGTGTAAGAAGGATGTGAAGCTAACAACCTCCAGTCTTGATTCAGGAATCAGCGATCATGTGGTTGTGGACTTAAAGGAAGAGGATCAGTTGCAAAGGTCGGTGCTGCAGCATCGGGCGATCACACCAGGTGTTGTGACGTAGCCCTGACACACCGCCATGTTCATGCACTGACGGAACGAAGCGCCTACAATAATGAAACACAGACGCTTAAAGTGAGTGTGTGAACATACTTACTGAGCAGGCATATAATGATACATTAGTTTAGATCAGGGATGTCAAACTCCATTTACACTGTGGGCCACTTACAGCCCCTTTTATCTATATTTTAACTGTTATTGATGAAATGATGCTTACTTTGGTGTAGTGTGAATTTAAACAGTAAAAGCTACGAAAATACAGTAAAAAGTCCAAAATCAGTGCCCTCCATCAAAATTTACAAAACTGTCCAGTGGACCGGATTGGAGTCTTTTGGAGACCGATTCTGGTCCCCAGGCCATATGTTTGACATGTGTTTATATATTCACGTAAGACAATGAATAAAATAATAAAAACAATCAGATGCACATGCAGCATATGTAATTTTTGTGTGTGTTATCATTCCTTATCTTTATGCAGTGTTTAAAAGTCTCAAATACAGGTATAGACGGATGACCTGTCGAACCTCTCGGAGGATCTGTGGCTCGGTTACTGCTGTGGGTTGTTTCAAGTAACTCTTATCCTGTGGTGATAACTTCTGTTCTGATGGGAGTAATCTCTTGTATAATGTGACACACTACACCTTCCACAGAGTACTTACTCAGAGCGCCTTGGAATATCACGGCACCACAGGCATTAGCCCGTCCCGAGCAGGTCTGGATGCTTGTAGGAGTGCAGAGGACACTGTCGTCTGAGAAACAAAAGTTGCATCGCAGCGCCTCTCCTGGAAACGACACACACACACACACGTGAAAATAATGTAAGAGATCATTCTGGCTTGAGATACAAAACATTTTTACAGTATATCTAACACATTATACAGGATTTAAATAACTAATGTGGACTCTTCAATAATAAAAATAAAATGTTAACTAAAAAGGTGAAAATGGAAAAGAGACATTTTTTACTCCTGTTAAAGCTTCAAAGTCACAATAAAAAGTTGGTACTTGTTTGTATTTCTTTAAATGATTATTTCTCTGTTTTGTAATAAATAACCTGATTACTGTTGTGCTTCAGTCTTTAAGTGGAATTAATAAAATGCATAAGTTGCATGTATGCCAAGAATAAAGAAACATACCCTGACACAGAGTCAGCAACAGAAGAATGGCACCCACCGCAGCTCTCATGATCTGCAAGAAAACAGAAAAGTATTTATAACCTCCTGTGCCCGAGGAAACGACTCTTCATCAGTGATATGACTTTTCAGATGAAAAAGAAAATCTGTTTGTTGATCAGTCGTTTTGAAACAGCTTTTGTTGTCACAGATACACCAACACAAATACCACTGTCTCTGTTCTCTTTAAAGCATCAACATTATTTAAGCCTGTAAGTGTCAGAGTTCTTTGCAGCTCTTTAAAGTCATCTTCATATCAGCATGTCAGATGCTTGAAATGTGCAAGTGAACTATCGTATAAACAAAACAGAGTCTGCTTCACAGTTTGCAGGTAAGAACTAATCTACGTGTGAGTTGTTACCTCGTGCTCAGACCCTCAGCTCCAAATGTGTGTCCCGTATGTTGGAAGGAAGTGTGCGCTGTCTTTAACAACCATAGCACAAAGCAGAAGAGCCTGTCTGTTGTGTAACGGTGGGTCAGTACAGGGTTCAACAAAACACACTTTCTAGTCGTGTTGCAAGAAAGAAATTTACAAGGAAACTACATCCCACTGATGGATCACGCACCAGAAGCTTTTTCTCAGAAGTGCAGACCTGATTTCATTGCTGAGTTAAACTGAGTCTTAAAAAGAGGAAAAACAAAGAACAGCTTTCATCTGTTAAATGTTCTTTTAATTATCTTCCTGTTTTTAGATGCTGCTTCCCTTTCTTTCAACAGTTGCAGCAGTAATTCTGTCTTTTGGTGGAGAGTTCATGTTACAACAGCAGAGGCTGAAGAGTGTGCAATGATTTAAGAGTACACAGAGGGATGGATGACGGATAGATCGCTCTAGCAGCACATGCTATAGTGTAGCTGGGTAAGACACTGGAAGTGTAAAGTGTAAATCAGGAACTTGGTGACTGCACGTAAATTTTTGAGCTTCAACATAATGTCCAGTAGTAAGTTCCTGATTATGTTGAAGCTCAAAAATTTACGTGCAGTCACCATTTAGGTCACTTCAGCATTTTACAGGACATCCCACTAAAGTCACCTATGTGTCGTCATGCTTGATGCATTGTGCTTTTCTCATGTTTAACATGTAAAGCTTTCCTGCAGGCGTGTTGTACAGACCTTCAGGTGTCAATATCCTGAAATGAGAAGAATAATGAGGCAAGAGTTAGCATTTTGCACTATCCCAGATACCATAGGGCAGGGGTGGGGAACGTCAAGGGCCGGTGTCCTGGAGGTTTAGATGTGTCCTTGATCCAACACAGCTGATTCAAATGGCTAAATGACTTCCTCAACATGTCATAAAGTTCTCCAGAGGCCTGGGAATGAAGTAATCATTCGATTCAGGTGTGCTGACCCAGGGTGAGATCTAAAACCTGCAGCACACCGGCCCTCGAGGCCTGGAGCTGGACACCCCTGCCATAGGGGTACACCCTGGACAGACTGTCAAGCTGATGCAGGGCTAACACAGAGAGACTCATTCACACATATGGGCCATTTAGAAAGGCCAGTTACCTAACCCCACTATCTGCATGTTTCTGGACTGTGGAAGGAAGCCAGAGTACCTGAGACAACCTGCACACAGGGACAATATGCAAACTCCACACAGAAACACTCCGGCCAGCCGGTGGAGTTAAACTCAGCCATGTCTTACAGGTAAAGTGTTAAACAGGCTAGCTACTGTCGACAGTTTGAGACGCTTTAACTGAATAAAGTCCAGTGCTGCCATTGATGTCAATGATTTTATTTCTTATTTTTAGTCACATCATTATAGGCCTAAAAATGTGCTGCAAACACCCGTGGCAACGATTTATCGTACTCAATAGTTCTGTTTGTTTGTTACCTGTCGACACAAACGACGCTCTTCATTTTATCCTCCCCATCACCTCGTTATGACAGTCCACGAGTACACGTCAGACTGTGGTCCTCCTAACAAACCATCAGACAGAACTTGGTTTGCTGCTGTTCTGTCTTTTATTGCAAGGAAAATAGGAATAAAATAACTTTAAACTAACAAGTTTATTGTCCCACATCTTTGCTTTTTGCATTAAAAGCAAAATAAAACAGTCACATGTGGCTGTTGTTGTGCTGCTTTTGAAGGCAGGTGCAGCCCTGACACTCCAGTTTGTTTATGACTGATTGCAAAATAACAGACTTTTCAGCACTGACGCAAGAAAGGACTCTACCCAACTTTTTCATCACATTATTGCCATGTTAGAAAGTTCAGAGGACAGACTTGACTCCGCCCTCAAACCAGCGTGCCTCCCTGTCCAGGATGTTACATCCTCATCATTGAAAGAGTCCACTGGCCTGTAGGTGTGAACAGACTGCAGAGTCCAGGCCTGACGAGGTGGCTCTGCTGTGTTGGTCCATCCTCTCAGCCAGAGCTTGTTTGGTTTCCTCGATGTATAAATCCTGGCACTCCTCCTGCACTTAACAGCGTACACTATGTTACTCTGTTTGTGTCGGGGACCCGATCCTTGGGCTGGACCAGTTTTTGGCGCAGCGTGTTTTGGGGTTTAAAAGCCACAGAGACCCGGTGTTTAGAGAAAATGTGTCTCAGCTGTTCTGATACTCCTGACACGTACGGGGGTTTTCCTCTGCTCTTTCCAGGTGGGTGACACGGTTGCCCCTCTGATGATCCTCCTTGGGCTCTTGTGATCTGGGGGGCCTATGGATTTCTGGGGCCTGGATCTCCTCCATGCCTGCTTCATGCCCTGGGGGGCGGGGCCATGGCTCCCCACACCCCCTAGCACAGGGGTCGGCAACCTGCGGCTCTTTGGTTCTTATACTGCGGCTCTGCGTGGTTTGGGAAAATAAATTAGAAGCTATTAGCTGAAGTGTATTTTATTTGTGTTCTTTTTTTAACTTGTAGTTCTAAACTGGAAGATTATTGTGATATTGAAATATAAAAATGAAATTATATTATATTATTTGTTCATCGCTCAAAATAAGCGTCACACTCGTGGAAGCCGGTGTACCCGCCGAAACGCCGTGCATTTATCGAGACTTTCAGCCCCAGGTAGGCCAATTATGGATCTTTGGATCCACATTATGTCAGCAGCTCCACCGTGAACTATGTTAAACCAAACACGCTCGCGCCTCACAGACGACAGCTTACAGTCCTGTAAAGATGAAAGTGACTTCGTACAGCCCCGACCTGCAGACGCTGTGCGCAGAGGTTCAGGAGCAGAAGTCCCGTTGTAAACATATCACGGCAGACCCGACGATGTTTGCATGAACACGCTTTTCAGCTTCTCTTTATTGACCACTTTTCACACACAGCCGGCTGTAGCTTTGCAGCTCACAGCCCGACACACACCAACACAACAGCACAGACGTTAAGGCGGCGAGGCGTGGTTGCGGGTGCCGCTCAGGTGCGTCCGCCTCCCCTACAGACCACGCCCCGCCACACACATTAACCAGGTAAAATACATATTTAGGCAGAATTTTGCAAATATCTATTTTGCATCTTTCAGCAGCATCGAGCTTTTTTCCAATTATTTTTTAAAAGTCAGGTCAAGGCTCCAAAAGCACAAAGGCGATATAAGGAGGGCTCACAGCAGTTTTTGTTTGCTGGATCATTTTAGTTCAGCTGGGTGTCTTTCCTTTGGTTATATTTCTTTAAGAGTTCAAAATGTGTTAATTACATAAATAAAATGTAATTTTCTCTGTAGCACTTCATGGATTTCATAAGCAACACACCTTAGTTGTTCACACAAAGCATAAAGGTACAAAACAATATATACAGTGTTATCTTCATTCTAGATGTCAAAAAGTATTCGCGGCTCCCAGTGTTTTCTTTCTTTACGTGGAAACTGGGTCCAAATGGCTCTCTGGGTCTTAAAGGTCGCTGACCCCTGCACTAGCAGATCGTTACATGGAGAAACCTTTTGAATACAAGATCCACACAGGTGCTCACAGACACAAACTACAGCTTTCTCGGCTGCTACCTCCAACAACATTGTGCGCTGTTGGTCCTGCGTGCTGCACAATAACTTTCAATATTTAGCATTTACTGTTAGTTACAGTTACCCAGGTTATTGCTGTGGTGTCGTGTTTATTGTGTTGCTCTCCTTTTGTTTGTTTGGGGTTTTTGTTCTCTCTCAGCAGGTGATCCAGGTGATTTTTTTTTTTCGTGCCCTTCCTCACTGTCCCCTTTCCCCCTGTTTTTCTTTCCCTCCCTCTCTTTCTTTTTCCCTTTCCTATCCCCAGCCATGTCTGTCCCGTCTGTAACAAGTGAAAGTAAAATAAAATAACAAAGGTCAGTCAAATGGACCGAATGGCAAGGCTGGGATGATCCAGTTGGTAAAGTGAATCTGTTGAGCATCTTTTTTGGCCTTCAGATAATAATTCTGACGGCGAAAGAACCAAACAGGACAGGCAAAAATAAAAAACAGTCCTTACACACACAATTATCCTTTTGTTATCCTTTCAATCCTTTTTATTGAAATGAAAGGCCAGACAGTCAAAAGAAAATAAAACAGTGGTTAAAAGTGACTCCATGTCTTCTGATATCATTGTGACATCTTCATGCAGAAGTTTCCCTCATCAGTTGCACCGATCATCAGTACATGTGAAGACGTTATAGCTGGAAATGGACTTCAAAGCAAAGGCATCAGCTCTCCTCATGCATCTTTTGAAGTACGAGTATCCTGCAAAAGAGCAAAGTGAAAACTCAGACTGTACAGATTTGAATTCAAAGAAACACCATCATCAAAAATAACATGAAATAACAATAGTGTGTGTGTGTGTGTGTGTGTGTGTGCGTGCGTGCGTGCGTGCGTGCGTGCGTGCGTGCGTGCGTGCGTGCGTGCGTGCGTGCGTGCGTAACCATACTTACTGGGAAATGTGCTGATGACATAGGCACAGACCTCATCAGGTCTCTGGCAGGTCTCCACTGTGTTGGTGCAGCTGCCACCAGCTGTTATTGGAACGCAGCGGTTACACCGCAGAGCCTCTGACAGGAGACAAAGACAGAGATATACACATGAATATGACTGTTTAATATTAGTGAACACTGATGGCAAATCTACTGAATTAAAAACAGAAGAGAAACATGTTGAAGTCCAGCTCTTCAGTGTTACTGCCCCTAACAGAAGATTGGTGGCACTGGCTCGTTTTCAGTCACATTTTGCAGTTTTAGTTAAGTTAAAATTTCTTTTCTTTTTTTATAGCACAACAGTTGCCTCGATGTGCTTTATACAGTAAAGTAAATATACAACTCCTCTGACTTTGAACTGAACAGAACAAAAGCAATCTGTAAATCTAACTTACCACTGCTGATGAAGATCATGAGGAGGATGACAGCAAGTGCAAAGGCTTTCATTTTCTTCTCTTGCAGGAGAGTTGGTCTCTGCAAAGATTACTTGGATTACAATATACTCACTCATATGACCAAATGCTGCTGAGTGTGAATCAAAAACAAGGCTCTGAGAAAACATCAGCTTTTTCCCTTTCTTCAAACACAGAAATCCTTCATTTCTTATTGTGTCTTATTTTTGTTCCCATGTCCAGGCGTCTCTGTCTGTGTCGTCCTTTCCCAGTCCTTTCCCAGTCCTTTCCCAGTCCTTTCCCAGTCCTCCTGCTGCTGATGCTGCCAAACCCTCACCACGAACAGCCCACATGTCTCTGTGATCACACACTTGCACCAAAGAACAGTTAAAAAGGACATTTCGATTTAGAAAGTGAAGAATTACCTGATGATGTTTCCTTTAGCAAAGGTACAGCTTCACTAGACTGAGCGCTTCACTCAGGAATTTATAGTCTGCTGAGATGTTACACAAACACTGGATATTCCATTTTAATGAAAGCCGACTACAGAAGATTACAACATCATGTTAATGAGCTACCACTCTGCAAAGAAACAACGCAAACACACAATTTCATTCCAAGTGAAATTTCCCAGAGTAGAAAAGCGCTGTATAAGAATCAGTCCATTCACCATGTAAACTGTACTTTACTTCACCAGCAGCCAGATGTGGTGAACAGTGCAGCAGGACTGTCTGAATTCTTCTAAATTCTGTCATCTTCTTCTGTCACCTACGATTTCACTGCCAGCTGCCCTGGAAATAAATAATGTTCAAGCTGACGCTGTAGCAAGCAGCACATGTTACGTCTGTGTGTTTCCTTGCTTGTACAGCACAGCGACCCAAACAGTGGCTTCTACATTAAAGTGGTTTGTAATTTGCAACATGTGAAAATACACCGTGTTGATTTATCTTTATTATTTATTATTATTAATTCTTGAATTGTTATTTCCCAGAACACAGAATGTCAATCTACAGGTTCATTTCTGCTCACCTGTAATTTGACTGTTGTTATCCTTTCATCCCTGCCGGACTGTAGCTGTCCTCAAATGTCATTCCTGCCTAACATGTGTTCCTAAAGCAGCCTAGTTAGTATACGTCTATGTCTCAGCCTTCTACACTTACATTTAATTGTCTGGTGTTTGCACATGAACATCCACTGTTGTGTCCATTACTGAAGCTGTTCAGCAGCAGAAATAACACAGCTGCGTAGGACACAATGTCCTTATTTATCTAACATGCAACACAGTAAATCAGACACACCAGTCCCTCTTACACCATCACTGGTTACTGGTACTCTGAGTTTTATTTGAGTATAGTTAGGAAAATACAGCCAAACAAAGATGGTTTCCACAAATCGTCTTGTCAGGTGAAGTATCGATCTTCACACCCTGAGTGATTCCCAGCTTCAGACGCTCCAGCATCTGTTAGCAGGACTCGTATGTGTACATCTGTATATGTATGTAATTTATAATTTGTTCATAATTGTCCCACATTACCCAAAATGTTGAAAAGTATAATCAGTGGCATGAAATCATCTTTAAAATTTGCTATTAAAACAGAAACAGTTTGAGTGTGGTGCCATTGAGAAATCCAGTAAACGAGTCATGTTAGTGAGTAAAGCCGCTGGAATAAACCAAGCATGACTCACAGGGTCACAGCAGGGGGCAGCAGGTCAGGAACTCTGCTGAGGAACGCTCACAGTTTCTGTGGGAGTGTCCTGCGTGTCCGTGACACATGGACTGGTTGGCTTTAGTGAGTCAGAAGTGTCTTTAAATTCAGTCTTCAGCAGAGAGCTCAAATCATCAGATGGGGACATCTGATTGGACGTAAAAAGCTCCAAATGACCATGTACCAAAATCTAAATCCGTACACTAAATGACGTCTGTAAAAAACATCTGGCACCAGGCTGCATGCCTGTATTTGAGCTCTGATGACCTGACTGTTGCAATGACATTAATATTAATGTTGCATGTAGTTATAATAATATCAACAGCTTTAACCCGATCAGTCTGACAGCACAGAGGCCGAGCAGGTTTTCTTTCTTGTGTTGGTCCAAGTGTAAATGTCTTCTATGTTCCAAAACGGCATTTTTTTCATTGCTCTAGCTCAGTGGATTTAGTCGAATTAGATTAGATTTTTAATTAGGGTAAGATACAGGAACCAATGAACCGAAGCCTTTAAAATGAACACGTGCAAATCTTAGTGCAAGACAAAGTGTCTAAATGTGCATTTATAGTAAATCTGCAGAGGTTGATTCTGTTCATATCGTCACTCATCCAGGTGACGTCCTCAGTCTCAGCTGACTGCAGGTTTCCAGCCTTATGCAAATGTGCAGTTTATAAGATGGGACCGGTCCCTTCTTGGGGTCCTTGGGGATCAGGACCGTCCGGCCTTCAGTTAGCCATTCCAGGTGTCTCTCGTTAACTAGCAGCTGGTTCATTTGTGCTGCCAGACGCTCGTGGAGTGCAGTCAGCTTCTTCAGCCAGTAGGCGTGAACCATGTCGGGCCCTGGTGCTGTCCAACTCTTCATACTGGAGACCCTTTCTTGGATATCTGCCACTGTGATGGTTACTGGACCCTGTTCGGGGAGGTCGCTGTGGTCTGCCCTCAGATCCTCTAGCCACTGAGCATTGCCGTTATGGGTTGCGTCCTTCTCCCATATGCTCTTCCAGTATTGCTCCGTCTCCAGCCTTGGTGGTGCTGTCCTCTTATTGTTCCCTTGCCACTGAGAGTACACCTTTGCTGGTTCTGTGGAGAACAGCTGGTTTATTCTCCTGCCTTCTATCTCTCTGGTGTACCTCCTCAAGCGGCTGGCCAAGGCTGTGAGTCTTTGCTTGGCAGTTTCCAAGGCCTCAGGTATGGACAGCTTGCTGTATTTCTTATGCACCTTCTTTGCCGCACCTTTCTGCAACTCCGTTAGTTGGCTAACCTCCCTCCGTGCTACTTTGATCTTGCCCTCTAGCCTCCTTCTCCATGGAGGGTACTGCCCCTTGTGGCTGTTCAACTTGTAGCCAAGCATCTCACTGATCACTGCTGCCGTATTGTAGATCAGCTTGTTAGTGTCGGTAATCGTGGCTGTAGGTATCGTCCGTAGTGCTACATTAACATCATCTAGCAGACCTTCTGAGGGTACTTCACGTAATCTTGGTAACCGGCTACGGGGGATCCAGGTTTCAAGCTTGGCCATGATCCTATTTTTCAGGTCAGTTCCTCTCGCACTCAACGATCCTTCTCCTATCGCACTTGGGGCTATGTGCCCAATCTCGGGTGATGATATCTCCCCCCTGACCTGGCGTCCTGACTCCTCCTTGCCGTAGCATTTGTGTTGTACCTCGTCAATCTCTAGCTGTGAGAGCAGTCCCTTCTTTCGAATGTTGGAACACTGAGCTACTAGTTGTTTCGCCGTCATTGTGGATGTTGGGTATCGAAGAATCCATAGGTCCGTCATCCTATTCATGTAGCCCCTTCCGCCGGGGTTACTTGTGTAGTAGCATTCCAACAACGCCCTGTTTTCATCTCTTAACCACCGATGCCTTCTTGTTCCAGTAGCCCACTTGTCGTCATATATATATATATATATATATATATATATATATATATATATATATATATATATATATATATATATATATATATATATACATATATACATATATAGAGAGAGAGAGAGAGAGAGAGATAGAGAGAGATAAAAGGACCCAGAACCATGACAGAAACTGTTGTTCACAGTTGTTCTGATGTTGTATCCATTTAATTATTGTAGTAAAATAATTGATTTCTGTGCATTTGTTTTCCAGATGCATTAAATTCAAGACATGTTCTGGTTGTGCTGCAGGAAAAGTCCTTGAGTGTGTGCGGGAAGGGGAGCAGGAGTCTGTTATTGTTCTGGAGCAGGAGAGTGAGTTGTACCAGACGACTCCTCAGGATTAACGGCCCATCTTTCTGTACCTCCTCAATAAACTGTGGTGAGAACAAAACATCTGGTGCTTGAGAGGTTATAGGAACGTTACAATATGTTAAAATAGTGACATCTGTTGGTGACAAATATAAAGAACAGCTTGAATCTACAAATTAAAGTGCTTCGTGATTACTGACCACTCTACAGAGTGGAGTTGATAATTCTGTCTGATATTGGGCCACCCTTGTGTTGCTTTGATCATGTATTTTTAGTGGGTGACAAAATTATGGGATAATGACGTGGGGGTAGAATTGATTGGGAACTGGAAAGGGAAAATGCTAATGAACTTGTAAAGTAAAAACATGATGCATTAAAGGTTACCCTGTTTGGTTTTTATTTAAGAAGGGAATGTGTTCCTCTGTGCGATGGCCGAGTCTGTTTCTTTTCTAGGAGGTCATTTCTCCTGCCTTAGAGAAAATCCTCACATGGAACAGAAGAGGCTGGAGCGCACAGAAACTGCAATGCAAGTTGGTAGAGATGCAGGTATACAGGCGTCCTGGGACCACAGACTATCATCTAAAAAGAAGATCAAACAGCTGCAAATCCCGTTCTCACTCCCGACGCGTAAAATACTGACGATTTGTCATGTCCCTTAACCTCTCATGCTGACGCTAAAGGTACCCTTCCACGTTTTTATGCGACGCTGTGGGTTGTCAATTCATTCCAATATGAACCCACTCGTGGCGATCAGAGACGCTTTGAGCAGAGGCTCTAGCCATCCATTTACTCCAATAATAACCCCGTCACGGCGAAACATGACGCCGTGAAGCACAATCTAACTGGAGAACCGGGGACCCTCTCCGCGAACGGGTTTTTCACCCTAATTTAATGCTTTCTTCTAATGACATCGTTAACATTTCTCAACAAAAACACGTGAAAGTATCACTGATAATTCAACAATAAAATCGCTTCATGTTGTGGCCATCACACAGTGTTTTCCAAACTGATTCACAATCTGAAAGTGCGCAGATTTAACGTATACATAATCCTTTGTTAGGTTTATTATTTTCATTTCACACGTAAAACACATTTATAGATTCATTCACCACTCCTGTTAGTTTTGGATGCGCTCGGCTCCAACCAATCAGACCAATTTACGCAGACGGCGCACTAATCCCGTAACTGCACACTACCAATAATCCTCAACCGCCGTTGCTATGGAAATGAAGATAACAACAGCTTGGTGCTACCCGTTATTCCTTTATTTACTCTAAAATAATAACCAGCGATAATACGAAAATAAACTGGCCCAGTGTTTAATTATGTAATTACAAATTGCAAATTTAATTTTTTTATTTCATTTTATTTTTTACAAATTGCAATATTTATCTACAGCGCGCCTTTAGCGACACGTCAACAGGTCTTAAGCAAGGCGATTGGATGGTTTTTACTGCAATGCATCTTGGGAGTCGTAGTAAATGTATCTTTCAACTCACGGTCCTGCAGCGAATTTTTCGACTCGACACGAGGCAGCTAAGTAAGTTGTGATAAACTGTGGGCAATTTGCATGTTCACTGAAATATTAATTTCAGTGATATTAAACTGATATTAAACAGTAGAAGAAACTGCTCTCAGTTTTTTGTGGGAATGGTAATGCAGCACGATACACCCATGAACCAACCTGCAGTCAGTACAGTGAAGCAGGACAAATGGACAGAGATGTTACCAGTGAATGGAGCCCTGGTAACCTTCAAACTGGACACAGGAGCCAAGGCTAATCTGGTGAATGAGCTGGATGTGAAAGCGATGAAAACGAAACCACACATATTCCAAAATAACAGTTTACTCCAAGCATATAATGGAGAACCAATCAAAACCAAAGGTAAATGCAGGCTCAGGGTACAAGTAAAAGAAAAATATCACAGTCTGATGTTTATCATTGTGCCAGAGGGACATGAATCTCTGTTGAGAGATAAAGCATGTGAGAGACTCGGCCTAGTCAGACGGGTATACAGTAGGGCTGGGCCATATTATACCGTTCACGGTAATACCGGTATAATGTTAGGCAACGATAGGAAAATGAAATATCGCGATAGAATGGGAGTAAAACGCGCGTCCGCAGTGCCTTTGTTTTCATACGCACATGGCCGATTGTTGAGTGAAACAGATGAACCAGAATTGGTTTGTAAAAATGGTGCAACTTCCGTGATGTGGAACTGGTTTGGTGTTTGTCCGTCAGATACACAACAAAGCACATTTTTTTGCAGAACATGCAAGCGGCCGTTGTTATTGTCATATTTGTCGGACTAAGATGCTCTTAAATCTGGGAGTAATCTGGGTCCTAAACTCCGTATCCTTCAGGTCAAACAACACTGCAGCATCACTGAGAGTTAAAAACTGTCTAAATTCTTTCATCTTTAATAAAACGATCAGCATTGCTGCTTATCCAGGTGTAACTATGAAGTTTAACTTCCAGGCATCCATGAAAACAAAAGTTATTACATTTAACGGAGTTAGAAGTTAGCAGGAAGCTAGCGGAAGTTAGCTCGCTAGTTTCGCTAGTTACCTAAGCATGATATAGCATGTTCTGACTGAGAGATTTCTGAAAAAAATCAAACGTACAGCTCTGCTATCACTTCCAACATAAATGAAGGCAGGAAACTAAACAGCAGTGACGTTTGCAGGGTTACTGAAGTTGGGCTAGCTGGTATATAATGATGTGCTACGTGATCGCTAGCGACACAGCTATGTTAGCATAACATAAACAGTGAAGCTGGAGGACGAACACTAACACTTTTCCACTTATAAAAGTTAACGTGAAGGTTCTTCATGGTTAGAGACAAATGCAATCGCATGGCAGGATGCTGTAAACGGACCAAACTTCCATCAGGAGAACAACTGAGATAATCCATCCACAATACGAGGTTAGTCATTAATATACTGCAACAACATGGGAATAGAGCAGCTGCCAGAGAATTCAACATTAATGAATCAATGGTACAGAAGTGGAGGAAGCAAGAAGAATGAGTTTAATAAAGTTTGATTTATCTGACTGCTTTGTTTCGCTTAATGTGCCTTATAATCCCGTGCACCTTATGGTCCGAAAAATGCGTACTGCACACTGCAGTTTAATGTTGCAAAGCACCTCTTTTTGACTTCAGTGGATATTATACATGGTTATGCTCAGGATATGTCAGCCCATTTCTACTGGAAATGCCTTTTGGTTAAACTTTCAGCAAGGAATTTGCATTTGCACTGTTACATTTTTATAAAGCTTTAATGTACATAAAAACCAGCTTCTTGTTTAAGTGAAAATAAATGGAAGGTTGTCTTTTTGCGCTAGTAATGTTGTGGAGTTGTATTTTGTCTCGCATCAATTATATCGTCGGTTATATCGTTATCGCAAATTTTCAAATATATATCGTGATAAATATTTTTGGCCATATCGCCCTGCTCTAGTATACAGTATAAACAGCTCTGAGCCCAAAAGTGTGAAAGAAATAGTGGATCTGTACCCAGACATATTCAAGGGGTTTGGAGTGTTAGTATTTAGTATTTATTTATTTATTGTCATTGTCAAGAACAATGAAATTGCGTTTGGGGCTTCCATACAACCCAAAAAAAAGAAGAAAATAATAAATACCCCTTAAAACCCAAGTGTACATATTTAACCCAGTGTGACTCCAATGCAATAAGACAATCCTTAGCAATAATGTTCGTAGAAATTCAGACAATGTTACCCTTCACCTACAAGATAAAGCTGAAAGAAGGAGCTCAGCCTGTGGTTCATGCACCTCGACGTGTTCCAGCTGCTCTTAAAGACAAGCTCAAAGAGGAACTAGAGCGGATGGAGGCACGGAGGCACTGGAAGTAATAAGAAAAGTTGAAGAACCTACTGAACAGAGATGGGCAGTAACGCGTTACTTGTAACGCGTTACTGTAATCTGATTACTTTTTTCAAGTAACGAGTAAAGTAAGGGATTACTATTGCAAAATCGGTAATTAGATTACCGTTACTTTCCCGTAGGAACGCTGCGTTACTGCGTTACTAAAACCGTGATTTTTTTTGCGAGAATGTCTCATGACAGTGACGTAAGCAAGTGCGACGTTGGTGACAGCAGCTGTGTGCAGATCAACAATGGATAATATATCGAGTACAGGAGAGAGTATGAGCGTGCAGCGTTTAAAGTGTGGAAGTACTGACCTTACTTTGAGTTTGATTCCATAAAAAGTGACAAAAACATTAGCGTCCATCGTGCGTGGGAAGAAAACTTCTTTTTACAGCGAAAAAAACCCCTAAACTTCCGAGCAAGCACCGAGTAGCTACGACGTGATGGGAAACTCACAGAGACACTCGCGCGGATTCTTCAACTGACCGCAGCACACCTACACCAGGGTAACCCTCCGCCTACCCTGCTCCTGCTTTACAGGTGAAAATAGAGCAAAAGGACCGCTGAGTCTTTGACTTTATTTATTTTCTGCTGTGTTTTACTTGCATCTGTTTGAAAGAGTGCGTGAAAACACAAAAAATATTTTATTTTATGTGCTGGAATGTGTAGAAAATAGGTTTAAATGTTAAACTAATTTATTCAAGTCAGAGAATGTTGCATATAATTAAATGTTTTGCTTGATGCATAAAGTTAAAAGATTAAAACTGATAAAACAAGTTAAAAAAAGAGACTTTTCCATTTGATTACATTTTGTATGATGGATTATGTAGAAAAAGTAGAATTGGGCTGAAAGATCTATCACTTTATCACCTCTTCAGGTTGTAAATCGTGTTTTTAAAAAGTAACTAAGTAACTAAGTAACTAAGTAATTAATTACTTTTGAAAATAAGTAATCAGTAAAGTAACGGGATTACTTTTTGGGGGGAGTAATCAGTAATTAATTACTGATTACTTTTTTCAAGTAACTTGACCAACACTGCTACTGAATGGGTTAACTCCATGGTGTGCATTAAAAAACCAAACGGCGCTCTTAGAGTCTGCATGGATCCGAAAGACTTAAATGCTAACATACAAAGAGAGCATTACCAGATACCTACAAGAGAAGAAATAACAAGTGAAATGGGTGGTGCAAAATGTTTTAGCAAACTAGATGCGTCTCAAGGATTTTGGCAACTCAAGCTTCACGAGGACAGTACAAAATACTGCACGTTCAACACGCCATTTGGGCGTTACTGCTTCTTGAGAATGCCTTTTGAAATTTCTTCAGCTCCTGAGATATTCCACAGGACCATGGAGCATATGATCGAAGGAATCGAGGGAGTCAGAGTTTATATGGACGACATCATTTTGTGGGGATCCACACTACAGCAGCACAATGAGAGACACAAGGATGTGTTTTGAGTCCCCTCCTGTTTACGCTCTACACATCCGACTGCTCCCCTACCCATCTCTCAAACACCATCATAAAGTTCGCGGATGACACCACAGTGGTTGGACTCATCTCAAGGGGGGAGGAGTCGGACTACAGAGATGAGGTCAACAGACTGACTGAGTGGTGTTCAGTTAACAACCTCCAACTGAACACCACGAAAACTAAAGAACTTATCTTGGACTTCAGGAAGGGCAGAGCAGACCCGGCCCCACTTTACATTCACGGGAGCTGTGTGGAGAGGGTACACTCCATGAGGTTTCTGGGCGTGCAGATAACTGATGACCTCTCCTGGACTGCAAATACTACAGCGGTGGTTAAAAAGGCCCAGCAGCGTCTCCACTTTCTGAGAGTGCTCAGGAGGAACAACCTGGAGGAGAGGCTGCTGGTGACATTTTACAGAGCCACCATAGAGAGCATCCTAACGTACGGCATAACAACATGGTATGCAGGGTGCTCAGCTGCAGACAGGAAAGTACTGCAGAGGGTCATCAACACAGCCCAGAAGATCACTGGCTGCTCTCTGCCCAGCCTGGAGGTCACTGCAAACTCTCGGTACCTCAGCAGAGCTGGCAATATCATCAAGGACCACTCTCACCCCAGCAACCAACTGTTTGAACTATTACCGTCAGGCCGACGGTACAGGTCACATAAAACCAGGACAAACAGATTCAGGGATAGCTTCTTTCCCAGAGCTATCACCGTAGTAAATAAGCACAAAAACAATTGAACCTATTCCATACCGTCACTGTCATTATATTATGCTGCTATTCATACTGTCATCATATTAATGCTGCTATCCTGTATATATTGTACATACTATTGTTTGAGTACTTACGATTGTTTTTTTTGTACTTTTTATATTTTACATTTATATTTATTATTGAAACTTGCACCAAGGGAGTGGCACTCCAATTTCGTTGTACTCTGTACAATGACAATAAAGGCTATTCTATTCTATTCTATTCTATTCTATTCTAAAGGTTTTGGAAAGAGTGAAACGTAGAGCTGGGCGATAGAACGATAACGATATGTATCGCGATATAACTTTTACTCGATAGAGAAATTAAGCTATCGCGATAGACCTCGCCGCTCTTGTCCTCAAAAAAAAAACAAAAAAAAAAAACAGCCAATCCAAATTAAGTAGCGCAGAGCCGAACCAATCACAGCCGCAGCGTCACGTCACGTGACTTGTTACGTACAGCACAAGTGCCAAGCCGCACGTGTGTTTGTTTGGGAAGCAGCCAGCGGGTAATGGAGGAAATGAGCTTGCCGACTAGAAAAATCAACCGAGCGTGACCGAAGAGAAAACAGATGATGGTTCCAACGCCGGAGAGATTGTCGAACGGAAGAGCCATAGACGTTCCGTAGTGTGAAGGTATTTCGGCTATTTCAAGTCTGACAAAAAACAGAGTAGCGCGCACTGTAAATGTGCCGAAAGCAAGTCTGGAAATACAATAAACTGGTGCATGCGTCACACTGTGCGCCACGTTATTGTTTCGGTGAAATGAATTTCTACAATACTGTTACTGTTAATTCTACTCTCTGCAGTGTTTAAATGCTTACATATACACACAGTTACTGTCCCTCCACACATACGACTCTGTTCTGCTTCTATGTCCCAGCTTTGTTTACTTTTTCCCACCGAGGCTTCTAGACTTCTGATTGGCCAACATTTCTACACGGTTAGGAATCTAGCGCCACCTGCTGCTTTGGCATGTTCATAGCAGCGTTTTCCTTCATTTCTTCCTTTATGTGTGGACGGGATTATTTCTCGGTGACAAGCTGACAGCCGAAGGCATCGAGCCGGACAAGGAAAAACTACGAGATATACTGGAAATGCCATGTCCTGAAGATAAAAAAGGTGTGTTGAGAATCCTAGGAATGGTTAACTTTATTGGAAAATTCATCCCAAGCCTGGCAGCCAAAACAGTGCAACTGAGACAGCTTCTACACAATCCGGTTGTTCAGTCTGACGTCACTAGCCGTGTCTGGGTCTAAACTCCGCTGCAGGTCCATATATCAAACGATCACTGTGGCATTACTGAGAGTTGAAAAACTGTCTAAAGTCTTTCATCTTTAATAAAATGATCAGCGTTCTGCTCTACCAGGTGTAACAATTGAGTTTAACATCCAGGCATCCATGAAAACGGAATTTATGACATTTAACGGAGTTAAAAGTTAGCAGGGAGTTAGCTCGCTAGCTTCTATCTAAATACAATATAGCATGTCCTGACTGCGGGGTTTTGGAAACAAATTAAAACGTACAGCTCTGCTATCACTTCCAGCATAAATGCAGACAGAAAACTAAACAGCAGTGACGTTTGTAGGGTTACTGAAGTTGGGCTAGCTGGTATATAATGATGTGCTACGTGACCGCTAGCGACACAGCTATGTTAGCATAATATAAACAAGCTAACTTTTTTTCCACTCGATAAAAGTTACCGTGAGTGTTCTCGGTGGTCAGGAACAAATGTAATCGCATGGCAGGATGCTGTAAACGGACCAAACTTCAGCCAGGAGAACAACTGAGATAATCCATCCACAATACGAGGTTAGTCATTCATATACTGCTGCATGGGCTGGGCTGTAGCTACATCCTAAGGTTTTAAAAACTGAGCTTAAATAAATGATTAGTGGTAATAAAAGCCGAGGGAGGTCTACAGTGATCACTGACTGTTTTAGGAGCTTTTTGAGATCAAATAGAAGAAAATACAAAACATTAAACATGTTAACAACACAAAAGCCATATTACAGTTTTTCTCGATTGGTTTGGCTCATTTCTTGAAACCGAGATGACATTCTCAAAATAACATGGACAAATCTCCAAACCACCTTGCAATTGTTCACAACAGAATGTCATTTTTCATTGGTTTTATCAAATTGCAAATGCTTTAGTACATGTCTCAAGTGACTCTGTGCTTCTTTTCAAATGATTATGTACAAGTAGCTACAGTTAGCACAATGAGCCCACATTTAGCACATTTTCCAAATAAATAGATCTTGGCGATCTAAACTGATTAGTTGATTTTTCAGTGAAATGGTTACTCACTCCAAAACATATCAGCATGGTTTCATTGTGTAAGTCATCATATGCACAATTGTCTGTTCAACTGTCAAAATTAGTCAAAGATATAATACCATGAAAGTATGGCTTGGAACATTTGATAAAGTTATGACAGTACTTGACAATCAATCAGGTGAAATTAGAACTAACGAAGGAGCAGTTTCCCACATCTCAGATGACCAATCAAACAGGTTGTTTAGATACCTGACAGGTGTTGTCTATGATTATGACTGCTGCCAAAAGTATATAGACAGAGCTTGGCCCAGGGCCAGTTTCATTTGCAGTGTGAACATGGAAGCACCTCGCCAAGTACAACAGCAACTTCCTGCTCGAGGAAGAAGAAGAAGAAGAGGAAGAGGAGGAGTGAGAATGCGTGGAGGAATAGGGGGAAGAGGCCGAGGAGCACGGAGGCACCATGATGTCCCAGATGAAATCCGGGCCACCCTTATTGACCACGTTATAAACCATCGCCTCACAATGGCAGAGGCAGGTCGCCGAGTGCAGCCTAATGTGCCTCGGTCTACAGTCTCCTCCATCATCCAAACCTTTCGCAGGGAAAACAGGTACAGAACTATGCTATTGAACTATTCAGTGTTGGTGTGTGTGTAGGCCTAGAATACTGTAATATCTTCATGTCATGTTATATGATACTATAAAAATGACAAAGAAAAAAATGGAGAAAATACTGTGAATAGTATTCCAGTCACTGTGCAGTGCATCACACTTTTAGTACCATAAAACAGCAGTACAATTACATTGGTAACTCATTTTGTAACAAATTCAAAGTGTTGACCTTTGACTTGTATGTCTAGGATTGGACGACAGCCTCAAGTGGGTGGCAGAAGAAAACTTCTAAATGAACAACAAGAACGAGAAATATGCAACATGGTCATTGCAAATACTGCCATCACACTGAGACAGATTCGTAATGCAATCCTGCTAGACAATGTAATGTTCCAAAATATAAACTCTATCAGCATCTCCACAATAGACCGGGTACTGCAGAAACATCAGATGACCATGAAACAGATTTACAGGGTACCATTTGAGAGAAACTCTGACAGAGTGAAAGGGCTGCGGTACCAGTATGTGCATGTAAGTCAACTACTGGTTGTCTATCATTGTAACACTATTACAGTAAGACATGGTTACCACTGTTTTTTTGTTTTGCGTTATCCTTTTTACCTTCAGAACCCAGCTTTGTGTGACTAGAGCATTTTGCCTAGAAATTGTCTTCAGTTTTCCACTCCCTGTTTTTACAGTACTTTAGATCCTCCCTGCAGTATCTGTCTCTACTTGACTGATTAGATTTATTTCTATTCTATTGTAGAGAATAATGGCATTAGAAGGCAACGAAACCCCTCACATCCTAGTGTTCGTTGATGAAGCTGGCTTCAACCTGGCCAAAGGTCGAAGGCGTGGCCGTAACATCATTGGCCACCGAGCCACTGTGGATGTCCCAGGCCAGCGAGGAGCAAATATAACAATGTGTGCCGCTATATCAGAAAGAGGTGTGGCCACACACATTCCCAGTTTAGGGCCCTACAATACACAAAAGCTCCTCAATTTTTTGGACCACCTTTATACTGATCTGATCCCAGAAAATGAGAGAGGTGAAGAAGGACCTCAGCTACCACATTATGTCGTTGTGTGGGATAATGTGAACTTCCACCGCGGCCCACGCATCAGAACCTGGTTCACCACCCATCCCCGGATGCTAATGGAGTTTCTTCCACCTTACTCTCCTTTCCTAAATCCAATTGAGGAGTTTTTTTCAGCTTGGAGGTGAAGGGTGTATGAGCATCAGGCTCAAGACCAGAGGGCCCTGCTGCATGTGAGGACATCACAGGGGATCAATGTAGGGGATGGTTGAGACATTCACGCCGTTTCTTCCCTCGCTGCATCGCAAGAGAAAATATCCGTTGCGATGTGGATGAGAATTTATGGCCTGACAGAGAGCAGCGCGTCGATGGCCAGGGGGATGAGGATGGTGGCCAGGAAAGAGAGGGTGACAATGGCGACCACTGAAAATATTACTGTACTATAGTTCTGAAACTTTATTTACAGTATGTTAGGCTAGAGTTTGTTTGTTTTTTGTTTGTGTTTATAACTGTTCACATTTACAGAATCCTGTATATGTTTTCTTTTCACAGTATGTTCTCTAATGTTAACATTTCTTTGTACGAATGAAAATGTTTACAGTTTCCTTGAGTATGAGTGGTTTATTGGAGGCTGATTTTACTGTAAAGTCTTTTAGTTTTATTCATAGTGGTATTCTGTTGCTAGACCTGTGTCTCAGTGACAAAACGTCTAAGCATTTTGACTTGCAGTGCTTAAACAATGCCAAAGGTATAATGCATTTTGGGGGCATTGACTATTTATATGAGAAGGATATTTAGTTTTGACACATGGATAAACTCTTTTGGGAGAGATATGAGCTTTTGCAGGGGATCCATGGTGTTGTGCTAAACCATCCAGGTTATTTTGACAAAAGCACTAAATGAATGCACATGTGCCAAGGCACTTGAGAAGGATCTGTGCTATTTTGACTGTACTGGCCTTTTATATGGGAAAGGAATCTGCTTTTGAAGCATGGACGAAGAGTTTGGGGAAAGATATTTGATTTTGCTAGTGAGCTATAATGTTGGGCAGAACTGTAAGACTGTTTGGCCAAATGACCTTATGGTTTTGAGAATGTCATCTCGGTTTCAAGAAATGAGCCAAACCAATCGAGAAAAACTGTAAACGCAGACTACTTTAGACCCGGAAGTAGGATTCGTCGCGTCATCACTGATCAACCGGATAGCTGCGAGTTCAGATGGAATAAAGAACTGGAAAACGAGTGGCAACAACTGAAAAAGACACTTACAACAGAGCCCGTTTTGGCGTATTTTGATCCAAAAAGAAAAACAAAAGTGTCAACAGATACATCGAAGGCCGGGATCGGCGCAGTGTTGTTCAGCAGTTAACATCTAAAGAAAAGGGGATGTGTTGATAGGAGTTATGTGGGTTAGTTCAGCTTCACCACTAGGGGGCTGTCTAAACCAAACTGTGATATATACTGTGTCGTAGAAGCAGCGGCAGGTTATGTTTGCATGCATGGATGTGAGCCACGTTAAAATAAAGAAGCTTGCTCACTACTACTGATGTTTTATTAGAAACACGACAATTATGTCAGCAGCTCCACCGTGAACTATGTTAAAACAAACACGCTCGCACCTGACAGACGACAGCTTACAGTCCTGTAAAGATGAAAGTGACTTCGTACAGCCCCGACCTGCAGACGCTGTGCGCAGAGGTTCAGGAGCAGAAGTCCCGTTGTAAACATATCACGGCAGACCCGACGATGTTTGCATGAACACGCTTTTCACACACAGCCGGCTGTAGCTTTGCAGCTCACAGCCCGACACACACCAACACAACAGCACAGACGTTACGGCGGCGAGGCGTGATTGCGGGTGCAGCTCAGGTGCGTCCGCCTCCCCTACAGACCACGCCCCGCCACACACATTAACCAGGTAAAATACATATTTAGGCAGAATTTTGCAAATATCTATTTTTCATCTTTCAGCAGCATCGAGCTTTTTTTTAATTATTTTTTAAAAGTCAGGTCAAGGCTCCAAAAGCACAAAGGCGATATAAGGAGGGCTCACAGCAGTTTTTGTTTGCTGGATCATTTTAGTTCAGCTGGGTGTCTTTCCTTTGGTTATATTTCTTTAAGAGTTCAAAATGTGTTAATTACATAAATAAAATGTAATTTTCTCTGTAGCACTTCATGGATTTCATAAGCAACACACCTTAGTTGTTCACACAAAGCATAAAGGTACAAAACAATATATACAGTGTTATCTTCATTCTAGATGTCAAAAAGTATTCGCGGCTCCCAGTGTTTTCTTTCTTTACGTGGAAACTGGGTCCAAATGGCTCTCTGGGTCTTAAAGGTCGCTGACCCCTGCACTAGCAGATCGTTACATGGAGAAACCTTTTGAATACAAGATCCACACTAGGGCTGGGTATCGTCACTGATTTCTAGAATCGATTCAATTCCGATTCACAAGGTCCCAAATCGATTCGATCCACGATTCGATTTAATTCGATTCGATTCGATTTAAATCTGGGAAATTTTGACAGTCAGAGATATAATTCAGATCAGAACATTTACATATTTTTGTATCAATAAAAAGGAAGCTGACACGCGCAAGACTTTATCCAAGGTGTGAGCATCACAGCAGATGCCTTTGTGTCAAAGTAGCTGAAGATAAAACACAGAAAAACATGAAGGTGATTTTCCTGGCCTGGGATTTTATAAAAATATTCTGCAGTACATCAAAAACGAAAGAAAACCATTAATTAATGAACATTACCTCTGACGTTACAGCGGTTTTATTAGACACACGGCTAAGCATTTTGCATTTTGAATAATTTTAAAAAGTTTCAATTTGTTCAGTATTGAACAGCAGAAATGAGGTTTTCTTTTCGGAAGAATGTAAAAGGGAAAAAAACAGCGGCCGACAGCCTGTAAGCAACAGTAGACTTGTGCGTAACAAGCAAGCGAATAATGAAGAAAGCGAAACTGTTCGAGAGAGAGGGGAGGGGGAGGGAGAGAGGGAGAGAGAGCTGCGCATCGCAATGGAAGCAAAACAGTAAAAGAGTGAATTCATGACGATGTTTATGTGAAGCGTTTGGATCTTCTTTTGCTGCTGGTTCGGTCAATATTGTTTGGAGAGAGATCAAACTAACAGCTTTAGAATCAGCGCATAAAGGGCGTGAACACAAAGCGCAGACCCGGATCAGCGAGCTGTCGGCTTTCAGCCCCGACTGTGAGAAAGGCGACATCTAACTGATTCTGATCCGCGGGTCGCGCTGTGTGTTTAAGTCTATGTGCAGAATCCCTGTACCTGCTCTCATTTACTGTTTGGTGGTTCTTGAAATTTTGTGAGATGTCACCAGAGATTCTGGCATTTCGGACAAAATAAATTTATATTAAAAAATCGATTCAGGATTTTAATGAATCGATTTTACGTTATCCAAGCCAGAATCGATTTTAATCGATGAATCGATTATAAAAACCCACCCCTAATCCACACAGGTGCTCACAGACACAAACTACAGCTTTCTCGGCTGCTACCTCCAACAACATTGTGCGCTGTTGGTCCTGCGTGCTGCACAATAACTTTCAATATTTAGCATTTACTGTTAGTTACAGTTACCCAGGTTATTGCTGTGGTGTCGTGTTTATTGTGTTGCTCTCCTTTTGTTTGTTTGGGGTTTTTGTTCTCTCTCAGCAGGTGATCCAGGTGATTTTTTTTTTCGTGCCCTTCCTCACTGTCCCCTTTCCCCCTGTTTTTCTTTCCCTCCCTCTCTTTCTTTTTCCCTTTCCTATCCCCAGCCATGTCTGTCCCGTCTGTAACAAGTGAAAGTAAAATAAAATAACAAAGGTCAGTCAAATGGACCGAATGGCAAGGCTGGGATGATCCAGTTGGTAAAGTGAATCTGTTGAGCATCTTTTTTGGCCTTCAGATAATAATTCTGACGGCGAAAGAACCAAACAGGACAGGCAAAAATAAAAAACAGTCCTTACACACACAATTATCCTTTTGTTATCCTTTCAATCCTTTTTATTGAAATGAAAGGCCAGACAGTCAAAAGAAAATAAAACAGTGGTTAAAAGTGACTCCATGTCTTCTGATATCATTGTGACATCTTCATGCAGAAGTTTCCCTCATCAGTTGCACCGATCATCAGTACATGTGAAGACGTTATAGCTGGAAATGGACACTTACACTTGGACCAACACAAAGAAGTGTCTTCTATGTTCCAAAACGGCATTTTTTTCATTGCTCTAGCTCAGTGGATTTAGTCGAATTAGATTAGATTTTTAATTAGGGTAAGATACAGGAACCAATGAACCGAAGCCTTTAAAATGAACACGTGCAAATCTTAGTGCAAGACAAAGTGTCTAAATGTGCATTTATAGTAAATCTGCAGAGGTTGATTCTGTTCATATCGTCACTCATCCAGGTGACGTCCTCAGTCTCAGCTGACTGCAGGTTTCCAGCCTTATGCAAATGTGCAGTTTATAAGACTGGGGAAACCTGCCGCTTACAGTTGAAGGCACATCGATATGGAGCGCTGCCTCAAACAGGCAGTCTCATTAATGCATTTATGATACATTAATATGTATCATCTGTATGAATAAATACTAATGCAGACTGTAGTTCGGGTATTATACTGAGCTTGGCTGAGTATGAAAATGATCAAAGAGCAGAGCCCCAGCTTTCATTCATCATTTCTTTATTGTTTGCACACATTAACATTACAGGATATCACCATTTATATCACACATGTATAAGACTGAGATCCACAACATATCAAAAGAGGATGAAAAAAAGGAATTAAGAAAATAAGGTCACTAAGTAAAAATAAATCAGCCTGGGAACCAATGAATTTCTCCCTTAGAGAAGTTCACTGTCACCATGACAACAGTTACAGTACAAAGACCCATAGATTAGAGAGGCTGTAACGGATCAGCAGAGTTGAGAAGAATCAGCGTTTCGGGAAAGGAACACGGGACACAGCTGACAGCTTTACAGTGGGGTTAGAAAAGGAAGCGTTTTTACCCGTCTCGCTCACCTGGTGACTTTCAGCTACGCCGTCTTAAAACCTGAAAACGAAACTAAACCGAGTTTTGTGAGAAGAAGATCAGACGAGTGGGTTTACACTCGAAGCTCAGACTCGAGCTCGATTTTGTAACGAAGACAAATCCTCAAGTCTGCCGTCTCCCATTATAGCTGAGCTGCTCTCAACAAAGTCAGCGTTTGGGTGGGGGCCACGCCGCACGCGTCACAGGCTGCTCTGAACACCAGCAAACACCAGAGCTTTGTTGAACGCACCCCGTCTTATTTAATCTATGGCAGAATGATCACACTGGCACTTAGATGGCTAATCACATGACCACGCGGGGGAAACAAATAAGGCACGAGCACGCACAAACACACACAGACTATTTAAAAAGTGCATCTCCACTAGCTTTTGTGATTCAGAGAAACTGCTTGGCTCGCTCTTTTTGTGTTTCACAGATCAAAGATGACTCACAATCAAACAGGAAGGTCTGTCTCACTACGTCACACCATTAAAAAACGGAGATGTCACCACCTGACAACATTCACGCACGCAGCCCTCGTCTGCAGTGAAACCCATCTGCACTGGTACACACAAACACACACCCACGTCACTGTGGCATTAAAACAGGTAAACACTTTTTGTTGTCGTTTTTGCTCTCAGCTTCAGTCAAACTGAAATTCTGACTGTTTTGGTGCTTTTCAGTCACATCGTTACAGGAACACCACAACACCAATATTTACCCACTGATAGTTTGTTGCAATGAAAGACATCTAGTTGAACAGCTTGTTTTGAGTCTTTAGAAACTGGCTGACTAAAGGAAAGAGACAACGTGTCAAAGGTAACTACTGCAGGTGCTGACTGCTGTAATCACTGTGAGGCTGTCCTTTACACGAAGACTCTGGAAACAGAAACTGAGACTTGCAGAAATAATGTTCTTCTCAGGAATCACAGGTGATTATTACAGGAAAGAACATGAGCAATGATAAATGCAGCAGGAAGCTTAAGGCCTCGGTTACGGCCACACAGTTCTCATTTAGCCACAGAAATTAAAACCCTCATTAAGGAAAGTTGTAGCTGTGCTGGAGGCTGTGAAACCCTCAACAGCAAAGACATCCCAACCAACTCCCCACAGCGTCTGTGCATCACTGCTGAACCGTGAGATAAATGAGAACACAATGCAGCTTTTGGGAGGCCATACAGTTGCACCCGGGAACCTCTGCGAGAGCCCACAGTCACCTGTGTGCATCCAGTGCCTGCGCTCAAAAAGCCGAGGACGGGGGCTGCTGCTCACCTAACAGGAGGCTGTGAGCTGCTCAAACAATCACACCGAGCAACCACCGCTCGTGTTGGCTGCACTCTATAAGGGACTGATTCATCTTTGGGTTTAGGAAGAACTAAATCATTTCAAAGGGTTCACACTTTCCTCTCTCACTACAGAGGAGAGAGTACAAGCCGATTCTGACGGGTTACACTCCTGCTGCATGCTCCTCATACGCCTGCTCCTAAAGACCTGTGGTGACTAAAAGAAAACACAAGAGCTAAAAGGAATACTGGCTTGTGATTGGCCAAAGGGTGTGTTTCATCCTAGACAGCTCTGATCTAATGCGTCTATATCCTACATTAATACTCAACAAACAAATGGACGAACAGCTGGCCTGGAGCCCCGGTGCCCTCTGAGGCGTGTGGGGTCTGTTAACTGCACTGCTCAGTGTGGATTATGTGCAGCACACCACGGCACTGCGCCACAAACACCGAGCCAAAAACCAGCACATAACTTGGACAGACTCCTGTAGTTCAAAGCCTGAAACGGTACACAGAGTAAGCCTCAGTATCAGGTACTTCTACTTAATTAAATTTGGGACAATCACAGGAAATCACACACCCAAAATCATTCATTATGTACACTGAAGTGATGCTGCTACAAATGAAAACATGAATCCATTACAACTTATATTATTACTGATTGTATGAGCACACATCACGTCTGCTCGCACAATCAGTCACACAGAGGGCAGCAGAGACGCTGGCCTGTGGGAGTCCACCACATGCCCGACGTACCGACCGTCTCCCTGTAATTTAAACAACAACGGCGTCACTCCAGGGAGCGCAGTCACATCTACACTTTGTCACCAAACCCGCAGAGTGCCGAGTGTGAAGCCGTCACTCAGCACACTTTTGTAGTGTGCCGTTTACCCGGGACACCAGCTACAGGTCCAAATGACACTGCTATTAGGAAAATTCATATAAAGGAAGAGAAAGACTCCACGTGCACAGCTGTGGCTGGTTTCTGCCACTCCAAGTACAGCATTTCATAGATTGTCCACAAAGTTCGGTACCGAGTTCACCATTCTGACGTAAACCCGAGTCACGCCTCCACTCTCCTCATCAGCCCTCTCTTTAGCGCAGAATCAGAATCTAAAGAACATTTGGTAACACAGGTGAAACGCCTTTTTGGCACTACATAGAAAACAACACGACCAGCTGCTACTGACAGAGATAAAAGATGCAAACCAGCCGCTGTTGAAGCAGGGCAGCGATACAGGGCTGAATATAGATATGAACACGTGCAGGTAGGAGTGACGGAGGCATGGACGGAGCAGTTCGGGGTGGTAGAGAAGCACATGGCAGCAAATGACTAGCCCTGCATTCACACACATGTAGTGATTTCAGATTTATGAGAGCTTTTATGTCCCCCTCCCCCAGTGTTGCAGCTCTTTATAGTGTGCCGGCCTGAGACCCGCATGAAACGACTTCACGTCATCGTTCAGATTCTTGTTGTGCTCGTGGAGACTGCTGGAAGCACTACACTGACTTAAAGGAAGGGAAACGTGCACGTCTGTATCTGTACTCGTGACGTGTTTGTGGGATTTCATGATGCAAAGTGATGTCGAGAGTTATCACGGCTCACAGTGGAGCACCACTCACGCAGGTGGTATCAGGGCCGCAGCGTTTCATGCTGTGATACGTGAACAGCCTAATTTAACGCTGTAACAAAACTGGGGATCTGGATCTTTCTTGTTTACCATCGGTTGCATTTTGTAGTGTTTTCTGTTATTTTTTGCTCACATTATTTTTATTTGCCTGAGCTCTAACACGTGTGCTGTTTCCACTTGTTTTCATGCTTGGAGTCAAATAGAAATGCCAGAAGTTGCCAGACATAATAACAGGACGCTCAGAACGACCGGAGACACACAAATAACTTGGTCCACTGAATCTTTTTAAATGTGCGAGACAGTCAGGCCTGTCTGAGTACTTTGATGATGCTCCTAAGGTAAGCTAAAGGCTAAATGCTGCAGGGAAGGAGGGTCTCGGCGGCGTTTCACATTGGCAGAAAGAGCTCAGAGCAGAGGGCTGGACATTAGGCAAACACCAGATGCTGCTGGTCCAGCAGGGTTCTCGTGAAGTTATTGATTGGTCCAATGGCGCTGAGCGACATGGCGTTGTCCCGCCCCCAGAGCAGATTGGGACCAAAGACCACAGCCAGGTTACTGTTGGTCATCTTATTCACCTCACTGTTGGCCGATACCTAAACACACACACACAGGATGCTGTTGTAACAGACAGAGATGATATTTTGTGATCAGCGGGATGTGCAGACCATCAGCTGTACCTGTGCCAGAAATGTGATGAGGTATCGCAGCGATGCGTAGTTTTCCTCCGGCAGTGACTCTACCAGCGTCTTCATTACTGTCACCTGACTCTCACTGGACACAGCTGGAACAAACACAGTCATCAGGTGAACTGCTGAGGCAGACTGTTCATCTGGTGTAGGGCAGGTGGGGGTGTGGGCTTCACACAGTCACACAGGTACAAGCTGAGACTCCTCTAACCGTACTTACAGGCAAAGTTGACAATGTCATTGTAGAGCTGATAGGTGAGCAGAGGCTCGGGGAGTTCCCTCAGGAATGTTTTCAGGATGACAGCAGCCAGGTGCACATCTTCCATCTCTCTGAGGTTCACTGTCGCACCTGCAAACACACGAGTTCAATGAGAACAGAAGAAAACCCGAGAGAAGAGACGAGCGTCCCAACCCTGCTCTAACGTGGAAGAAACCAGGCCCTCTGCACATAAACACCTGCAGCCTAACTGGTGTTTACAGAACCATCCATAACACAGAGGATCATAACTGACGTCACACAGCAGGTGGAGGGGACTCCTCCATCATGAGTCTACAGCAGGGAATTTCAGCATCACAGGGCGGTCAGAGCTCATACCTGAGTTGTACCTGAGCTGGACCTCCTTCACCAGAGTCACGTTGGCAGATCGTCTGAAGATGCCCTCAATCTCCAAGCCTGACGCACACACAGACGCGCACACACACAGTGAAAAAGAAAGAAAAGTGTTTCTTTCAGACATAACGAGGCACAGCCTGAGTCTGCATCAGAGCACAGCACAGGTATAAAGTCACCTGTGTGTGTGCAGCAGGCTTTAATTACAGTGATGTGAGCCAGTAAAAGCACAGGTGAGGCAGCCGTGTGTGCTCCATGCAGGCACAGCTCAGGGAGGAGTTCGCTCAGGTGTTCTGTTTGTTACCTTGCTCTGACAGGAAGCCAACGGTGTCTCTCATCACCACAGGAACTGGATCGCCATCTGGATCCCTCTGTCTGAGCCTGACACGCACACATTAAAACAACAAGCAGATTCAAAGGTTTTTTCCTTTATCTGGAAGCTTCTCTCACAGGGCCGTGTCTCTCTCCAACTACAGAATCAGCACTTACAGCGTTAGTGGCACACCAAACACCTGGCTCGGGAGAGGAGGGCTGTGAGGAGGAGACATGGGGGGCTGTGTGGTGGGTTTCAGAGATGCTCTTAATTTGTTGTCATACCTGGCACAGAGACAACGGGAGATTTTAAAAAGTAACACAGGGCTTCACTATTTGTGCCTGAATGTTTGCCTAAACCACAGAATGGAAGCAGCACAGCAGTGAATAAACTCCATCAGTGGCACCTTTTAAGATGCATTGTGCATGAGCAGAACAACCACAGGAAGCATTCCCAAATCAAATGAAAAGATTGACAGTACTCAGTGCAGAGGGCATTTCCAAAGAAGACGCACATGGAACAGGATGCAATGATGATGCTTAAAGTGACAATAATATGTGGAAACTGAGATTTGTCATTGTTTCCTGAAAAAAAACAAATGCATGCTGACTTTAGATTCAGAAAGCCAAGATGGAGAGGGAAAATGTCTGAATGTAAAAACTCTGCTGGTAAGAAAAACCCAAGAGAGCGGGCTGTAAACCAGCACACGACTCACAAATTGCACTCTCTCACCTCCAGCTCGTTTAGCGTGGAGCACAAGGAGTCGGCACACAGCTGGGAAACCAGCAGCTGTGCCAGTGTGGCTACATCAGGGTGCACTGCACGGTTATTTGGATTGTGATGAAGCCACTTTCAGTAAGATAATACCATCCCACTTCCTGTGTTTGCTCCAACACGCCACTCTCAAGGAGGTCAAACACTTTCAACACTCACTTCTCATGCACACGGATAATAAGACGGAGGCGGCATTTAACCCTCAGTGAAACGTGCTGCTGGCATCACGCAATGAGAAGACTGAATGAAAGGCACACATCTGAAGTTTGGCAGGAACACTTACTCTCTGACGCGGGAAGGAATGACCAGCTGATCACACTTGACCACATCCTCCAGCTCACTCAGATAGCTCACATAGTTGATCTTCCTGCCAAACTTAAAGCTGAGAGAGAGAAAACTCGAGTGGTTGATCTGTGAGCAGCAATGATGATGGTTCAGACTTTTTATAACCATGAAAACAGAAATGTAACAAAGTGAACGTAGCAAGTAGCACATGATGTGCGCACCTTGTTATGGACATTTTAACAACAACCCAGCGAGCTCGTTTTGAAGTGGTTTAGTTAACACGTTGCAATGTGGAGAAAACGTTCAGATCAAACAACAGTGTTCTGAGGACGGACACCTCCCTGAACTCTTATACAAACAAAGAACAAGCCACAACTCTCACATGCTGGCCCCTCTCACAGGGGCTCCTCCCGTCACCTGAATATTTACATCCCTGATAAGGGGAAGGAGTCCCACTATCTGCTTAGCGTCTCCCGTTACAATGGCCTCACTGTGTGTGTAGAGCATACTCTGCAGTGAACATGCAGTGAGACAGTGACATTACTATTACTAATGTGAAATGATTAAATATGTGATTAACAGAAAACCTCTGGTTTGGTCAGAGTATTTAAAGACGTTTGTGCACTTCCTGGAACGCTTCATACGCCAAGGAAAACAGCAACAAGCGACTCACCGACGAGTCCGTCTACGGGGAATTATGTAATCATAATTCCCCCAAAATGACCGGCTATTTTTTCTGTTTCTTGAACAGAGGCGGTCTAAAGGTTAGCGGTAGGCTCAGTGTCACACTGTTTCATCAGCGACTTACATAAAAATGTTCCTGCTGGATGGAGAGAACAAAGCTTACAAAGTTAAGCGAGTGGTTCTTGCTTCCAGCTGCAGCACTGTGACACTCTCTGTTGGCATAGCTACAAGATGATGTGTACAGTATAAAGCACCTCGACTGTTGTTGGGATTTGTTGCCATTTAAATAAAACTGGTATCCAGTAAGAACCAAACCTGAAGCAGGAACTTCAGACACATTTATGGCTGCAGTTTTCTACTGCTGCCACTAGATGCTGCTCAAGCTCTGTCAATGTTAGTTACAATGGCCCAAAATTCACATTCATTAATCATGTGCTTCCTTTTTAAATGAACACGTCTCTTGAAAACCGCAGGAAGGACTCGTGTAATGATATCAGCTCACATAAGCACACTGATGTGACACTACTGTACTGTACTGTACTGTGCTTACTGAGGGAACATGCTCATCAGCATTTAGCATTAGTGGAGTCTGTGTTTACCCACAATCCACAGGAGTAATGCTGGAGTACATAATGCTGTGTGGTACCCATGGCTGCCCGTTAGGCAGATTATATTAGCAGCACCTGACCCGACATCAAGCATATAAAAAAATCCTAGAAAATGTCATAAAATCAATGAGGGATTAAAAATCTGACTGACATCAAGTTGCACTTTAAAACTGGTTGCTCCAAGTACAGACGGCTTTTCCATCATAGCAAGGATAATAAGTTCACGTACTGGGTCACCCTCTCTGAACCTTTGAAGTCTGACAGCCACAGCTGCATAAAATCGAGCCGTAACCACGTGTTATAACCGTGCATCCGTCAAAGAGTGGGCCGTACTGTAACAGGACGCCACAGCTGCAACGATCAGTCGTCAGATTTCTCCCTATATCAACAGGAAGTGGATCACAGAGTGATGCAGGCCCCACCCACCCCCTTATTCAGTTTTATTTATACAGCACCAAATCCCAACAGTCGCCTCGCTTTGTAACAAAATCAGCACAAAACTGTGTGTATGTGCACGGGGGCTGCGCATAATGGTCCTTTAAAAATCCCTGAAACCAGAAACTAACCTTATAATTGGTTTGAAGAGGATCAGCAGAGTCTTGATGAACATGGTGGGATGGACGATGTACAGGGCCTTGATGTTCTTCTTGTACCTGCAAACACATCACATGTTCTCACAAGGTGTGCTAACACACGTTTGATACAACGATTACAAGAGCATACACAGAAACGTGACAGCATCTGTGGAATCTGCTGTCCACAGGTTACACAGGCAACCAGCACTGCTGAGGGGCTGAATCCTGTGCTGTCAGCGATGAGCTGGTGAAAATAATGCGAGGACATGTAACTGGAGACCTGCTTTTATCTTTATCAGCCAAACTGAATGGCTGTGTGGGTGTGCTCGCCCGCTGCTGTGCAAAGTGCAAATTAACTGGGTGAAAGTGATTAAAGACAAAAGCAGGGCTCAGCTCCTTCGCTATTTTGAATAGTGGGAACATGGCTGAAGCCATCCGCACATGTTACTGTAACTGTGCAGTTTATGAAACACTGCACACAGTATTTGTTTCCACTGCATTCAAGAGAAAAACCAGTACCATATCAGTGGATGCACACTGTGCACCTCTGCTTAAATACAGAAGTGAGGGGAAAACAAACAGTCAGAGCTTCTCACGTGTGCAGCACGGCTCCTTTCTCCTCGACTCGTCCTGTCTGTACTTCCTCTGTGGACTATGGTGCTCACAGGAAGTACAGAGAAATTACTTTCTTACAAAAAATGACTCCCTGTTTTTCTTCATTTGTTCTGTTCAAAGAGGAGAACGCTGGCACAAGTCTAACCTTAGTAACATTTAAAAAGAAAATAAAGGTTTTTATGCAAAGTCATGATGTTTAAAACATCCAGTGTTGGAAGTGGACGGTGCCAGCCTGAAGGCTTTGGGATACGTTTACCCTGGTGTGGAATTTTGATGCATCCGGTACAGGCAGAGGTTAGTCTGCAGAAGCCATTGATCCGGTTAATAAATGCAAAGAGCAGCAGTAGGACCAGCTGTAAACAGGTATAATATGATAAGTGAGATGTGCAGTGATGTGTTGGAGATTACTTTCTGTCAAACTCCCTGTATGCATCCCGCACCCAGCTGAGGGAAGGTTTGTTTTCACTGGTCAGCCCGTGGTGAAAGTAGATCAGAGTGTAGTCACTCTCCACATACTGATCCAGGGTTCCTTTGAGATACCTGAAAAACATGAGCAAGTCTTTGTAAACGCAGAAATATCTTTACCTGCTCAAATAACTTTGTTGGTTAGTAACTACTGCACCTGAGGGCTTCGCATCAACTATTTCCATACCAGATGAAAGAGTGAATCTCTTCACGCTGTCCCTACAGGAAGGAGCCTTCAGAACATTTTCTAAAAACTGCAGCCTTACGTTCACCGCATCACTCGTTACACCCAAACACAGCAAAGATAGACACAGCCATGCCTTCTCCATTCATTCCAATCATGATTATCTGGGGCAGTGGTGAATACACCATTTCATAACATGATTACTCCCCGACTGTGGAAACATCAGGCAGTCTTTAAAATAACCTTTAAAACGTATTTTTTCAAGACCACAATCACCTCCATCACAGTCTGCTCTTTGTAAAAGCAACCAGTCTGTCAGCAGGAAGGCGAGAGTGGGCGGGGCAGACCAGGTCAGACACTCGTACACCTCAGAGGCCCCACAGTGGAAGCTACAGGTAGAACAATGGTGACCACCGACCAACACTTCCAGCACCACTGACACCTGACTGCTCAGCCACGGCTCGAATGCTTGCTCTGCGGATCCTTCAGCAGCAGCTGTCGGTCTTTGGGACTAATCTTCTCTCAGTGTCACTGATGCAAATCTTGTTCTTGTTCTTAACATTAGTGGATCGCATTTATACAGCGCTTTTCAAGAACCTCAAAGCGCTGTACAATGCCACTATTCATTCACTCTCACATTCACACACAGGTGGAGGCAGCTACACTTCCTGTCTTTAGATACAGCGTGATGACCAAAGACCACCACTTCTCCTTACATCGTGTCACATGACAAAAACGCTGGCAAAGCCTAAAGGTTTGCGGTCACTACTTACATCAGCAGCTTATGATGGTCCAGCTGGTGCTGCGGCGGCATCCTGCAGGCATTAAACACGATCACCTTCCTGCCAAAGTTGTCATCACCTACGGACGCAGACATGGACTCGCGTTACTTCCACTACAAGATTTTACTTTTCAAAAACATATATTTCCAGACTGAAAGGTCAGCTGTGACTGAAGAACCGACCGGCCACTTCGATGATCTGATGTCTGGCAATGTCATAGAAAGGGTGGTCCCAGGGCAGGTGTGGAGAGCTGGCGTCAAACTGCTGGGAAACATCTGTCTCTGAAACACACACACAGTTAATACAAGACAACAATCACAGCATTACATCACCATGAAGTCCTTCATATGTAAATGTGTTTGTATGTAACATTTTAAGATTAACCCCAGCCGCTCAGAGCTCTTACAATCCTTCGTTTGAAACATGGCATCATCAGCAGGTGTGGACAGACATCCCTCTCACCTGACTTGCTGAGGTAAGACTCGTCAGCGGGCCACTGCTGGTCCTCTATGGTAGTCAGCTTCAGCTGTCCTAGCTGCGCCGTTGCAGAGTCGTCGCCCACATCTACCAGCAGTTCTGAAGACATCGCACACACGTGCGCTCTCACATACACACAGACGGCACAGCGATGTCTTTCTTCAGCTCACTCAAACATACACGCACAAGCTGCAAGAGACAAAAACACTTCAGGTCAGCACATCTCAGCCAAACTGTGTTTGAACCTGATGCTGTGACATTATATCAGACCCAGATCAAATCAAACATTTCTGCACAACTGAAGCAACATGAAGTCACATCCGTGAAGTTTCTAAGAAACACGAGACATTTGAACTTCCACAGAATACGCTGTCCCTTTATCACACTCACTGTTACCCAACTCGACTGAGTTTAAAAGATGAAAGAATGAAATCCATTAGTGATTGATGCTGCTGCAGTGGGTGACATGCTGCATCAGCACCATCTAAATAACATCAGACAACAGCAGTAATCTTCAGGCTAATGCTGCGCGATCCCTTTCTCACAGCCTCTAATTATTCCGATCACACCTCCAGAAATAAAGAGTGTACACAGTTACACAGAACATCTTAGCGATGCTGAGGTGGTCGTACAGTTTCCTTTGGCTTATTAGATCTGCTTCAGCCAAGTGACGTTAACCAAGGACAAACCACAAGCAAAGACTACTATAGATCTGCACTGCAGAGTAACAACTAACTTCTTCAGCCCTATAGAAACATACCACAAACTGCAGCATGACGAATGCATGAAAGACAAGAAAAACGACATAATGTGTGCTGACATGAATCGCCCAACATCAACTTGATCAACTCGTCTGAGCTGACGATGGACAAGAATGTACAGCATCCTGTGCAGGAAGACACTAAACTCACCAACACCTGCATTATATCAGGAGATCTCACAACTATGTGAGTTTCACCTCACGTAACCAATGAATGAAGTACTTTAGATTTTGCATCTTGATAAATAAATACAAGGTGAAAAAACAACTTGTTTGTCTGCAAAGATGAAGTTACAGGTAGCTGTGGCAGAGTGTAAAGACGAAAGCAGCGCTGATATGATTTCATTTTGTGTAAAGCTTTGGTACTTTTTTACTTCCAGGAGGTGCACTGAGTTTAGCTGGCGAGCTGTCCAGGGTGTACCCCGATTCTCTCGCCATGGTAACTGAGGTGGGCTCGAGATGTTTTATTCATATAAATAAAACATCCGCTGGCATATTGACTGATGCACAAACCTCTCCCAGTGACAGCTCCCACAGCTGAAGGAGATGTTAATGAGAAAAATAGACCACTCACCACAGGTACGTGATACAAAGAGCCTGTGGGATTTTATTGTCACTGGTGTGCCAACCCTCAGTGGATTTTTGTTACTCTGAGTAGTTTTAGTTCAAGAAAAATGAAGACACCTTTTCCCCCTCAGGAGCTTTGGCCATGCTCCAGGTGGTGACTTACCATCAGTTCCTGCATGCTTTCTGTTTCTGGAGCTATGGATCTGTGTACAAGAACAGTATCAGGGACACATTTTTTGAGATTTTTAAAAATCTGTTTGATTTCTTTTTCTAACCTTCATTTCACCAGGAAGTAAAACTCTAGAAGCTGAGATTCTCTTCTGAGAGAGTTTCTTAGTGTGGCTAGGGTTAACCCAGCAGGCAGTTTCACTGGTGACAAACCAGAAACGCTGAACAGTGGCCTGAGACGTGCAGCAGCAGAGAGACTGATTAGTCTCAGAGTGCCACCACAGTTTGGTCCTGCTTTTTGTTTTTTTAGCTTCATCAGTCTGATGACTTTCAAATGGAGCTCCAACAATAAGGTTCAAACACAGCATGAGCCACTTCCTCAGTTTAATGACTGCATCACTCCTCTCCTCTCTTATTAACTGCCCATATTTTCTACATGCTTCCTTTTTATCTACCATCCCCCACCTATTTACTCCACTCTTACTCTCATGCCCACACACGTACACACACAGCTGTGATGTTATGCTAGCTGACAGCATGTAGCTTTAAATAAATATCGCTACTAACCAGCAGACACAGTCGGCCAATTGCTGCAGCCAAACACACACACAGACAAACTGAGTGAAAAGCAACTGTTTGCACACTATCTGCATGTCAGTCAGTAACCATGCAGCTGTCGGGGAGGATGTTGGTTAACATTTATGATGATGTGAACAGTAACAGGTTCCTCATTTCCTTTCTCTTCATTCAGTTCCTAAACTGAACAGACCAATGGAGGTCACAGCAGTGGGTCAGGGGCACAAAACCTGACTGTGAGTTTATTTCTATGACAAAGTTTCACACGTTACATTCATACTGAAACAGGTAAGCTCGCTCCAGGCACTTCAGGTCTGACAGCTCTGGATTCAAAATGTTTACTTTCGTGGCATTCAGTCCTATTGTCTGCACTGGATGATCTGTTGCTATTTGCCTAATTTATTGAGCCTATTTGGCTTTTTAAGCTGAGAAGCACTGAAAAGATGTAATGCTAAAGTTTCAGGATCATCACTCTGATGGTGGAGGAGACGCCCAAGTGTAAATAGTCAGAGGTCAGGAGAAGAGGAACCAGAACGCAAAGCATGCAGAGTTTCACTGGGAGACAACCGGGAGGACTGCAAGGACTACGGTTTGTGAGCAGGGTATAAGGGTTAGCCTTGAAAGCTGATTTCCACCTCTCTGCTCAGTTTAAAGTAGCTTTCTTTGTGTTTGCTTGGTTTTTTTAACCAGATAGTTGCATCCTTAGTGTCGACAAGGTTAGTTCAGGATTGGATCTGATAGGGCATGGGTGTCAAACTCAAGTCCTAGAGGGCTGGTGCCCTGAAACGTTTTAATATGCCACTGCTGCACCACAACTGAGAAAGAATTAGTAGGTCATTAGCAAGAACTACTAGCTATAGAACGTACGGTGACTCTGTAACCTTGGATCTCTGTTACACATGTTACAAATGATGACAGTGCTGAATCTTGTGTATCTTTGCCCATGCAGTGCATCCAGCCACAACACCATGTATGCATGAGGCATTGTTTGTGGATCGTGCTGCACTACCCACATGTGTGCATGCACGCGCACACACACACACATATATATACACACACACACAGAAAAAGCCACTTTGTGTACATATGAGCATCTAACAGAAGCATCCAGCGAGCACAGCACCCTGCCCCCTCTATTCCTCTTCTCTCTCAGCACTGCAGAGCAGCTGAGGAGGGCAGTTTAGTCAAAGCCTGCTCCAGGGGCTCAGGAAATGATTCCTAGCAAAGCTCTAGTGCAGAAAAAAGCCATGGAGTGACACAGTATTATTACTGAGCATTTCTGCATGTGAAACACTGCTCTACTTATTTTATGCTTTTATGGCATTTCAGCTTCAGTAGTCTAAATACTACCAAAGGGTTCATCCCTAACAGCAGCATGCACCATCAAATATGCAAAAGAAAAAAAAAGACAATACTGGCATGCACATGCAAGCAGCAGCAACATTCCCTCTCTCCATTTCTCTCTCTCTCACACTCACACACACACACACACACACACACACACACACACCTGCAGTAACATTTCTGCACCACAACACACTCCACAGTTTCTAATGCCGACCAGAGACTGACACTGAGCTTAAACTCCAATCACCTCTAGCTGGGGAAGTTCATTTTACGTTTTTTTACCTGAGGGACGCCACAAAAAGAAGAAGAACCTGAACAATGGGAACCAAAAATCCCACAAAAAAGCAACCACTGTTTCTGACATGACATATGTGTAAGGAACAGCTCATTTCATCTCCTGCATGCAACTCACTGATGTTTGAAATCACTGCTACAGCTTTCATGTCAACGCAGCTTTCGCCCCAGTCTTCTTGGTGAGTTACATTTATTTATAAAATGTATTTTAAGATGTTTATACTCTAGAGGCCTTTTCAGGCATGATCACCTAACACTGCTGGCTGCTTGAAGTCAAAATGATGACACTGGGCAATTCAGGCAAGGGTCACTTTTACATTCAGGTTTGGTAAATATCACAGGCGTAGAGTTGCTGCGACAAAGGCATGAGGCTGAACTTTGCAGCTAGTAATAATAACATAACTGAGGCCACAACTATACTTAAAAACATTCTGTGGCTGAACGTTGTAAAACTGTATGTGTCTGTCTGTTAATGTGACTGCACACAAGTACCAGACCAATCAGTGTGATCAGGTTTAGCATAGGAGCAGTGCACTCCAGAGTTTTAAGGAAAATCACCTCGATGCTTTTCAGATATGAAGCACGCAGTCAGTGACTGGTGTCCCGGGTTGTACTGAGGTTACTTTTAATATTTCTAAAATCCTTTCTAAAGCCCAGAGATGATCCAATCCTAATAATTAGCTCAACCGGAGGAAAGAAAGGCACAACCATAAAAGGACTGTTGGCTTATCCTGTCACAAGACAGCAGAACGCGTCATTTTTTGATCACCTCTATTTTAAACAGAATAGTTTCGCATTTTGTTTGCCATTCAGAACCTCCGCCTGCCACCAGGGCAGTTTATGCAGAGGGTGTAGCTCACAGACACCATCAGCCTGATTCTGTAACCTCTGCGTCAGTATGAAACTACACCCAGAGGCTGTCTCATTTTTCAATGTCTAATGTAAAGTTTTCCAGTAAAATCCAATCATAACCGATAAACTACAAAATACAGTGTAGTGTGTAAGTGGAAGGGACATCACTGCAAGCTATGAACACACTGATGCACTACCATAACATGATAATGTGTGATATATGCACATTTTTGAAGTGAGACGTCATCTTTGGGGAAATGCTACGAATGATTTTGGGGGAAGGAGAGAAGAGCATTAAACCCGAACGGAGTTTGGCGGGCTGAGCAGACACCTTCACTGCTGGCAGTCCAGCGATAAAAGCAACAAGTGAGCAGCTGACCTCTTTTACTTTTACCAAACGGCTCAGCGGGAGAAACATTTCAGTGTCAGTAGCTGCGGATTCAGAAAAGCTGAACAGGCTAACGCAGCCACACTCGCTGGTCATTATCACACAGCGAAACGCATTAGCAAACCGCCTAGCAAGCTGGCTCGGCTGCATTCACCATATTCGGCACACGGATGCACATTTTATGGCGTTTCATACGCTGTGAGGCTTCAGTAACTGAAACGACGCTTAGCTGGGCTAAACCAGAACACCGCAGTGTTAACAAATGACCTCATCACAACAAATTAGCCCCACAACACCCGACTAACAACGCACGAGCATCACAGCGCGTGAGCCCCGCGTGCTTCTAACATGTTCAGTTTCTACCAAACACAGCATCATGAAATTTGTTTTACCGTAATAATCCAGCCGCTCTCTTACAACCGATTCACTTTGTGGCGTCTGAAGTCAACGTAGACCGTTGTCAGCAACAACCCTGCGTCAGCACCTCTTCCGGTTTGTTGTTTTCAAAATAAAGCTATCAATTCAGTGTTTGTTTACTATACCTGTCAAAATAAAAGTGCTAAAAAAAGAAAGCGTCCCCGTGGTGTTTTAGTAAAAGGCCTGAGTCTCCACAGGCGGACTCAGGCCTTTTACTAAAGTATGACAAGCTGATTCTATTGTGTCTATCTATATCTATTATTCTAATGATAATATTCTATTTTCCACACCGACCAAATTCAGTGGCGTGTCTAGAAAATTTTTGTTGGGGGGGCCAGGTAGGGGCACAGATTTGGAGAAGGGTGGCAGATTTAATTGGCAGATAATGTTTAAAAAAAAAAAATTCTACCAACCCTTAACCATAATTCAATAATCCTATAAACCTAATAACCAAATGCACTTTTAACTCTTATTAGAATGAGATTTTAACCACTACGGTGCAAAGTTTTTAGATACTGCGTTGATAAAGTACAAGAGATACAATCAGTGCTTTGTCAGTGTTTACTCAGCATTCAAGGACAGCAATATTTGCATAGTATTTTTACTGACATATAGTGCACATATGTTTTGGGCAAAAACATTTTTGAAAATTAAAATACGAACATTTGTAACAAACAATTGACAAATTAGCCAATGCAAAACTTTATCTGCCTGTTAAAAAAAGAAGATAATCTTCTCACAAACTGGTGTTTGATTTTGAAACAGGAAAAAAGTGGGGAAACAAATGAAAAGACTAACATTTGAATAAAACCTGAAAGCAAGTAAATACTTTCTATGCTGCCTTATGGTAAACTTTGGTAATATTGATAAAGAACAACACTGGCTGATGATAAAATACAGTCAGCTGGCATGGTGACACTGCCAGTATTAAGCTGCAGGGCTGGACTGGGACAAAAAAATTGGGCATTTTTACTACAGACCGACCCACCAGGTAGTAAAGCCATAAAGACTTTGACTGAAAACAAACCCTGTTGTGACAGTGATGTACAGTCTTGTTGGTATATGTATGATTTCTATACATTTTACGTCAGATAAAAACTTTGGTTGTAAGATTTAGATAATTATTTAATAAAAACTAGGTATTTTAAATGAGAATAAGAAAGAAAAGTATTTCTTTGTGCCCACCTTTCCCTGTTAATGCCCTACCTGGCCCCCTGGCAACACTTTGCTAGACCCGCCCCTGCACAGTTACCAGCTGTCAGCTACATAAAAAAGGATCCTGGTGTTATTTGTCTCTCAGAAACAGTTCATAACTTCAACTCATTCATGTCACCTAAAAGGTAAACCTGTTTCTCCATCACCTGTTCAGCTCTGATGATTCAGTAAGGACATCTCCTGGTTTCATCTTCATGTTTCCCTCTCACCACATATCTAAACAGACATCATGACCAGCAGCTTTACAGCTGTGGCTCCAGCAAACATCAGCTGATACTAGAAATTAATATTAAATACATTCTAACAACAGCTGATCAAGCTTAAACGTGCTGCTGTTGTTTAGCGCAATATCTGCTGGTTTCCTCTTTCTGGCGCAAAGTGGGCGATAAACAAACAAGAGAGAAAAGCCGATCAGCTGATCATTGATCAGTTTCATGATTGAAGTAGCAACAGGAGAGGGAGGGGAGAGAATGAGAGAAGAGGCAGCTGTGCAGCATAAAGACAGAATAAATCCAGCTTTGTGTCTTTTTTCCATTTTAACTAAAGTCCGGGACAAACTGCGTCTCTTCTCAGCTCAATACGAAACGTGTAATATTTTCTCTGAATGAGGGACCATTCCATTTTTTTAAGGAGCCGTTGGCAACTCTACTAACCTTATGAATAAAATAAAGTTCACTATCAGTAACATCATAGCACCCACCCAGCTGTATAAAAACTCCAAGCTGGCTAGAACGCAGTATGAGTTATTGCAACTGACAGTAAAAAGTCAGCAACATGAAAATAAACTCCACCTAAACTTGGTTTATATCTGACCCAGATAGACTGCAGGTCATAACTTCTTACCTGAAGTTCAGTTCACCTGACACTCGGACTGGCGGCTGCTTCGGGTCTCTCCTCCTGCCTCCCCTTCCCTCATCCACCTGCTGGCCTCTGTGGAAGCCCCGTCATAGCCACCACCAAACAACGGAGTTATTTCTACACATCGACCTGCATCTGGCCAATCCACCACCTCTCATTGTTCATGCCATTACAAAAAAAAATAAAAAATAAGTCACTGGGGATATGCCCGGTATGCCCGATGGCCAGTCCAGCTATGTTAACCTGCAACCAAATCTGCAGCTCCATACAGCAATGTTACGACTTAGATTATATCTTATAACTCATAACTCTTATGTTAGCTGCCCTCAGTAGCATACTGTCTGAAATATTCCACAGCTGCAATAATTCTTTAAGTGTTATTTTTTCCTTGGTATTCTAATTTCACCGAAGTTTACTAAACTCAACAAACTTAATATTACTTACCGGGACATTTATTCTGTCCTCATTTTCTTTCACCGAAAAATTGTTTCCTGCAGTGACGTCTTTCGTGCTTGGCTCTCCTACCTTTGCTAACGTGATGCACATAGCGCAGAAGCGATGCTGCATTCACTTACACTCGGATATCTGAGCGTCACCGTGAAAACATAATCGGATATTTGATTGAATTTTATTGTTTTGCCTTTGGGGTGGCACCTGGGGTGGCCAGTCTGGTTTGGGGGGTGGCCTGTGCCCCCCCAGGCCACCCCGCTGGACACGCCATTGCGACCAATGGCGTGAACTGTAACTAATCCCTGCGATGCCGCTCAGCCAATTAAATCATTTGTTCAGAGCGCGTGAGAAAACATAATTGTGGGAGGAGACAGAAGAGGGTTAGAGTACACCTTTTTATGATTTTTTTTAAATTAATTTAAAAAATATTACTGTTTTAATTAAGTACTTATTTAAAGACAACTAATTCAACAGTTCTTTTTTATTTTTGAAAGCAACTTGAAACAAGAGCATCCAATCATTACTGTTATTAATATTATAATAGAGTACCTTTCAGACCATTATGAAAATGATTAACGGTGTTGCTGTGGACTCACGGATACAACTGTGCGGCTACTTCAAAATATACTGCTTATGATGTATGAGGAGCTTTATAATCTTTGGGACATTTGTTTGAGGAAACTCTATTAAATAAAAGAGAAAGCATTCGGTTTAGAATAAAAATATTAAAATGTTGATTGTTGGAGCAATTCAGCAGATAAAACAGGCCAACACGTATCAACATACAATCAGTGCAGATCAATGACTGTCGGAGCTTTCTACAGTCACTGGTGCAGATTAATATCAGCCAATCAATCATACAAATTTCCATCCATTCTCTTCCGCTTATCCAGTTCAGGTTCGCCGGTGGGCTGGGGCCTATCCCAGCTGTCTTAGGAGAGGCTCACTCAAAATCTTTGTGAAGAGTGAAACACGGTAAACTGCTCTTTCTGCCTGATACTTTACCATAACTGAATTTAAAAGAAACATATATAAAAAAATATTTAAAGGACTGTAAGTGGCCTAGCTAAGCTTGTTTCCACATATTTAACTGTGGCAGTTTAAACTACACCAACGGAACCCCCGCGGGGACAGTTTTGTGTGCGGAAGCGAAAAGTTCAAACATGTAATCAGCAGTTCCTGGTACAAGTTAAAAGCAGTCGGGTCGTCACTGTGAGCATGTCATCGGTCTGTATATTCACAAACTGTCCCTGTGTGTATAAGAACGCTTCGTTCTGCTGAGCGCGGCTGTGAAAAGGTTTGATTTGCAGACGTTTTCATTTGTTCGTTTGCGTGAGCAGCGTTACATGTTCGGACAGGAGCCCGCCAGGAGCGCGAGGCGGAACGGCCCCAAACCATGGCCCGTGGTCGCGCTGTCGGTGCTGGGCTCGGCCGGAGCAGTGGCCGCGGTCGGGTTTCTCTGCGCCCTCATCTACCCCATACTCAAAGGTAAGCGCGCGGCCCTGTACCGCACGCGCAAATCAGGATCAGATCAGTGGGATCAGAAAAGGAAAAAACAGTTTTTACTGTAGGATGATCGGTCAGTCCAAAGGCATGTTTATAATACAGTCATCACCAGCAAATGCTTTAAGTATTAAATACATTTGTTCAATGATGTTTCATTATTGCACATAATAATGAATAAATGCACATCTGTGGATGATTTCTTTGCATGTGTGCACTGGATGGGTTGTTGCCGACAGCTGGTGAGAATCTCATGTCAGTAACACCTTATAACATGTTAAGAAATATATTTACTTAGAAAACTGCTGACATGTCAAATATTTATTATATCATTATAATATATATATATATATATATATATATATATATATATATATATATATATATATATATATATATATATATATATATATATATAACTTGTTTTTATTTCCGAGCTCTGTTAAAGTGCTCATCTGGCACAGGACCAGATGGGATCTGGCTTTTTAACAAGTGTTGGTCAGCATAAGTTGTGATTGTTTCAGAGCTGCGGGCAGAGAGGGTGACAGGAGAGGATGGCACTGAGGAGAAGATGCTCGGTAAGTATAAGCTCTGTATTTACTGCTCCGTCCAGATACTTGTGTTCACCATCATGCTCGGTTTACACTGTCTTTGGTTCCATGTGCAGCACATATACTTAGAGAAAGCTCTAATACCATGTTTCAACATTTCTGAAAAGTACTGTACAAAGTAACTGGTGTAAATATCTGAGGGCTGCAGCTTTCATTACTTATTATTCTGCAAAATCTTAGCAGCTAATCTTTACTAAAGTAACAAAAGAGATGCACATAACAACAACTTTGCCATAGACATGTTTATTTAGACTGTGGGTCACCTGCTGTCCAAAAGTTCTGTGTTTCTGTATATATTGTTTTTATTGTAACACCAAAACAAAAACATGTTTTATCAGTACGGAGTGGAAGCAGTCAAACTCAGTGTGACAAGGACGATGCTGTTGCTCCAACAGTGGTTTCTCCCTTATTGTGTAAAACAAGGGAAGAGATCCAGGCTGTAGAAACTGTAAACCCTGATCCTGCACTGTGTGTAATCAGGCTTCTGGAGTCTCCTGGTCCTGTCAGTATTAGTAGGATGCATCTGCTGCGTCTTCTCGTGGATGCTCACCTACCTTGACTCGTTCCAGCCTGGTATGGATTTCCCGACACTGCGGACAGTGGCCCACGTCAGGTAACACGCTGGGATACGCTTTGTATGAGCAGAAGAATCAGGAATTCTCCCTTATAATGCTGATTTCTTACACGTTTTTTCTCTTCTGTTCTTCACATCAAACAAATTTGAATATTACACAAAGAAAACCTGAGTGAATACCAAGTGTAGTTTTCATTTATTAAGACAATCTATCCTAATCTACCTGGTCCCTGAACTCTTCTAAAGTAACTGGCCCTTGTTCCAGCATGAACAGCCTGTTTAAGGCCAAACAGTCTCAATCTGGTTTCAGTCTGGACTTTGACTGGGTCACTGCCAAACCTTCATTTAGTTATTGAGCCATTCAGAGGTGGACTTGCTGCTGTTTTTGGAGACTTCACACTCCAACAGATGCATTAGAGAGGAACCTGGGGTTCAGTATTTCGCCCGAGATATTTCACACGTAGATCTAAACAGTGAGGAATCAAACCACCAACCTCCTGAGTTACAGACATCCGCTGTTCCCGAAGCAGCGAGCCTTTGTGTTCTTTCGTCCCCTTAATGAATGAAATAATGATTTAAAACCTGCATTTGTATTTATTCGATTGGTTATTTAAGAAACATTTAAGTCTAACAAATGTGAAAAAAAGGGAAATACTTTTATACTCTATATTATACTTAACTCATTCACTGCCAGGGTTTTTGAGCATTTTTACTCATTTTTGAAGAGCCACAGAAAACTGTGTGTTATGATCATATAAACGCTGAACCTACCAAAATGAAGAACAGACTCTCTTCTTCCATCCAAAAAAAAAAGCTTGTTTCTACCATTTTCCATTCTTTAGTAATCAGCTGTAGAAGAGAGGTGGGTTCCACCAAAAATGCCTGTTTTGACCACAAAAAGGGAGAAAACGAGCTTTTTGTGAAAAATACATTTCAAGCAGTCTGATGTTCACTGACAAGCTGCCCGAGGTTGTATTCTAGCCCCTCCCATTGGAAACGTAATTGACGTCTATAGACGTCAATGGCAGTGAATGAGTTAAATGTACAGTACTGTAAGACAGTTTTACAGTACTGTACATTTAATTTCTTGATATTAAAATAACACTAATCAATAATATCTCTCTTCTTCTAGAGACGCTTCTGACCGTGGCTTCCACGTGGGATATGGAGTTGCTGTTCTTAATGGCATCATGGCCATGCTCACCATCATCTGGAGTCTCTGCTGACACACACACACACACACACACACACACACACACTCATCCAAGCCCAGGGAAATAACCACAGTAGTTTTAATGTGCTGTTATTGCTGCTAAAGCGTGATCACACAGCTGTGCACTAACTGAAGACACCTTCTGTAACACTGGTGATGAAGCTGCAGCTTTCACACACAGCCTGTGTTTACCTGCAGGTGGATGGACACAGCAGCTTCCAGGCTGCAGCCTTGGATTAAAGCTCTGTATGTGGGGCTGTAAGCAGTTCAAACTCTGACACACTGCATGTCTTCAGATGAGACTGTGAACAGTTGATTAACCACCCAAACAGGAATGTTACATGCTCAGGTCTAACATGGCAGCTTTGGTCAAATTTGAAAAAACAAAAGAATTAAACTTCTTAGTGCTGATGAATTGTTTTCGTCTTTATTTCTCGGCTCGCTTCACCTGAAGGCTGAACAAAGCTTTGAAAGTTGTTAAAAAGACAGAACAATTCTTCAATGTCTTTAAAAAGCTTTAAAGAGTTTTAATTGCATTAACAATTTATAGCAACGTGCATTCTGCAGTTTTAATATGTAATAAGATTTGTGGTTTAAATGCCAAACTCTCATTTTATCAGATTAAACTCAGTGGCCTTTCCACTTGTAAATGCTTTGCTAGATTAAAGGTTTTGGTTAATAATGATCAGCTTGTGAAGAAAGTGTAAGTTTTCACGTTTTCCCTCCAGTGGGTCAGAGCCGCTTCATGACAGGGACCTATAGAACTTTATATGTGGTTTTTATGTTCTAGCTGAAGTATGTTAATAAAGGGAGCTTATGAATGCTTTCATATTATTTACATTTTCATGGTATGGGACGATGATCTGATCATCTGACCACCACCTGATCCAAAGAGCCATTTAGATGGCCCCTGTGACAGATTTGTCACTCAGAGCTCCAGCACTGAGTCTAGGGAGGGTGCCTGATGACCTGGTGCAGCCTGAACAAACAACATGGGCCCAGCTTCCTGTGGGCTCTCCAAGCGTCAGATGGGATGTCGAGGGCAGAAGCAGTCCGATGCACTGGTGCTGAGGCCGGCCACTGGGGCGCAGAAACTCAGATGTTTGAAAGAGCCTGAGTGAGTGTGTGAGGTTGATGTAGTCACAACAGATGATTCATCCATCAGATTCCCAGAGGGAGAACACGCCTTCACTGCTCTGGAGTCTAGTGGTGGCGTGCTTTACACCGCTACATCTGATGCTTTGCATTGGGCTTGGTGATGTAAGGCTGGGATGAAGCACCAGTTTCATCTGAAGGCCACATGAAGTTTGGAGGTCTGTACTGAAAGTTGGCCACTAGGTACTTCAGCATCTGTGTTTTACGTTGCTTACCGCTTGGTGGCTGAGTTGCTGTCCTTCCCCATCGCTCCCACTTTGTTGTTCGCTTCCACTCACAGCTCTCTGTGGAGTCTTTAGTAACGAGGGAATGTCAAAACTCACCTTATTGCAGAAGGTGCATCCCATCGCCGTAAAACGCTGGAATTCACGGAGCTCCTGAGAGCAACGCACTCTTCCACAAATGTTTGCAGAAGCAGGCTGCACAGGTGCTTGAGTTTGCACACCTGTGGCCATAGAAGTGACACCTGAACTCGCTGATTTGGACGGGTGAGTGAATACTTTTGGCGCTTTCACTTTCCAGTCACTAAAGTCATATTTAAAACCTTAAAGACATCTGGAGACATCTGGTGGCCAACAGTATGAAGAGCAGCTCTACAACGTGCACTGCTTCATTGTGAGGCTATCACGCCTCCACACGGTGCTTCTGATGCAGTGTGTTGTTGTTGTTTTGGAACACGCACCAGTTTTTATTGTCTTTGCAAAGATGAGAGAAAAAACTTTTTGCATCATTGTTTAATAAATGAATTGGCCTCCAGTGATCCAGATATAATTGATCCTTGTTCCCCATTATCGTGTAATCCCTGAAACACAGCAGGCAGAAGCAGAGCTGTAAAATGACAAGTCTCTCTACATCCACACTCTCCTTCTAATTCATCATTGCCTGGTCATTTGTCATCTTTTACCCGAGTTCCCTCAGGCAGGCTTTGAATTCCTGATATTGTCTTGGAATTTCTCAAAGAAATGTTAGATGAGGAATACAGTTTTTGAAAAAAAAAAACAGGCCAAATAGGAAAAGAACTGTGATGAACTATTAATGGGAGTCTTATTAATTATCGTTTCAAGGAAATACTTTGAAATATTGCAGAACAAATGTCTCCTTCTGCGAGCCGTTTCCCTCTGGATCTGAAAAACGCCACCCGGCCTTATCCTCTCTGTCACTGCTACGTTGTTAGAGGTCAGTCATGAACCAGAATAAACTGTATGGGATTTATATTGATATTAAGAGTACCCATCAATCTGAATTGACGGCTGACCACAGAACATTCCTTATAAAATTGCGACACCTGCTGATTGGTTTGTGCCAAAGGAGACTCAGATATCAGGTTCCTGTTGGCTGTGCGTGGCCTTGCTGAACCAAATTCAATTCAGCACGTTTTTCTGTACAGTAAAGAAACAGAAGCTTTCTTTAACACTTGTGCAATAAGCAGGAACAGTGAAGTGGACACTATGTGAAAAACATCCCCAGTTCCACCCAGTCATGTTTTCAATCACAAGTCTAGTCCTCACCTCTGCCATATGCTTCCTGCCAGTAAAAAGACTTTTATTTTGAAAATTATTCATATAGAACAAAAATCAGTTTTTATGTGTTTAAAACCAGAATAACAGTGGGAACACTGCAGGGCCTAATCTTTTTAGGATGTCCATCTCCTTTCCAGCACAAACCTCAGTCTTAGTCTCCCAGATTATTAATCACAGAAACCAGAAAGCACAGGTGTCGTTCTCTCAGTGAGTCTGCTGCTTGTGTCACTGGAAATCCACTAAAAGTTCAGTAATGCTGGGATATCAGCTAGAAGGTCCTAAATGTGCTGCAAGACAGTGTGGAAATAATGCAGGAAAGGTGGCTGAAAACAGACGTTCTCAGCTGCTCTTTACAAGTCCAAACATCCGCTGCATTACAGACTCGTGCCACAGCTGGTGTTCTTGTGAAACGTTTTCATGCACCTTTCACGCTTTTCTTCCTATTCCCACTGCATCTCATCAAGATTCAATTTGATTTGCACAGCGCCAAATCACAACAGTCGCCTCAGGGTGCTTTATATTATAAAGTACAACAATACATACAAAAGAAGCTGCTTGAAGGCACAATCCTCACATTGTGTAATTATTTAACAAAAACTGTGTGCACCACGTTTGGTGACATTCAACTTTGTACAGAAAAGTGAGTCTGAATTTCTGTGAGTTGAAGCTGATAAGTTACTGTTGCCAAAGGTGGTTCTACACACTGTTGCATAGTGGGGGTGGGGAGGGGTTACACTTTGACACACTGCTTCTGCATTTTGGACGAGTTACTGTGAACTAAACAATAGCAGAGTCTGAGAGGTCATGCTGTTCACCTGAGGTTGTATTTACTTCATATTAGAACCTGGTAATAACCAGATGATTCGTCTTATGATGTCTAAACAGATAAAACCTTGGATGTGGCAGAGGATGATCCTGGTATGTGAAGACGAGAAGTCTGTACTTGAGTTTAAAACTTTAAAGGACGCTGATGCCACCAGCAGTGATGGCAGACCACTAGGTTTAGATTTGATGACCTCAGGCTAAGAGAAGGGCGCATACATTGTTGGGATTTAAATATATATATTAATGCTTCTTTTGCTGATTACATTGTATTATGTATAAGAGAGGGCCAGGAAACGGCATGTTTTTGCAGAGCATGGTAACTGCAGGCAGAAAGGGAAACTAAGCAGAGTGTTTGATCGAAACTTAAAGTGTGTGTGACGTCTATATGAATAACGCGTCAGACCTGAGCTCGTGTTCGGGTCTCCATATTCCGGAATATTGTTAAATCCTCCCAATTCTTTCGATCTTTGGGCTGAAGGAAGGACACTACTCGGTGTATAAATGCTCCTTCAACAGTGCTTTATTCCATACAATTCAACACTTTTGAGCATAAACCATCCGGATGGGGAGACATGCATGCAGAGGGTCACAGCAAATCTCAAGATGGTGCAGGCTGACTCAACCCTGCACCATCTTGAGACTCAACCTCTGGTGGGGGCCAACAGAGGCTATCGTAAAAACCCAAACATCCACATTCTTTCTCTCTCTCAGTGAGCCTGAGTCATGACCTTGGCTTCCTGTGCAGTCTGTTCTGTTCTCTTCTAATCAGACAAGCAAGGTCCTGACTCTCTGAAAACAGTATTTCTTATGACTCAGCAGTATCATGCATCATAAAACAATATCATTCATTCACAATGAATCAGCAGTCTGATCTAATACAAATCAATTTAACAAATGTAATAGTTACCACCTTCTTCTAATTCAGGAGAATAATACAAACTAAAACTACATAATAATTCACAAGCTTTAATTAGGGGTCTAACATAGCATAAGATATAATTTAATTATAATATAATAATCCCACAATATGTAACATGAAAGATCATTTTTTAAGTTAGACCACGTTGAGCCGTGTCTTTCTTTGCCGTAGGGAATACAAAGAACTGAGATTTAATAACATATATATACACACGTATACATACATACATACATATATATATATACGTATATATATATATGTATATATATATATATATATATATACATATATATATATATATATATGTGTGTGTGTGTATGTATATACATGTATATCCTCAATGTTAAAATGTTACCTAGATCTGATTGGTAGCCAGTGTAGCGACTTTAACCCTTGTGTGGTGTTCATATTTTTGTTACTCAGCCAGTGTTCATGGGTCTGGTGGACCCGCTACAGTTTTGGCTTTCCAAATTAACACTATCAAACAATTTTATGTTAAATTACTCAACAGATGTTTACTTCATCCCAATTACAAACCATATGAACAGCAAACATGGTTAATTTTTTCCCTTTACCTTTGTTAGATCACATTTATGAATTAATGTGCTTCTCGTTTTTTTTTTTATTTTTTATAAAATGTTATAAAAAAAATAAATCAGTTATAATCAAGTGGAGTGAGTGGAAAGACAACACATTTACACGTGAAGCAACATGTTTCACAACTAAATGGGATCAGCTGCTCATCAATGGTGATATTAGGCCCAGGGTAAAAAACAGGGGGAGGTGGTGCACACACTTATCCCACACTGTCCTGATGGCAGCTAGCTTGTCTCTCTGCCGTCGAGCTGGTCTGTCGTCTCGGCTATCAAAACGGATAATCCTGGAAATTTTGTGGAAGTTTTCCAGAGACACTGATGCACGGAAAGGTTCTTGCCGGTTTCTGCATCCCACAGGATTCTGTCGATTCCCCTTTGGACCTGAAAACTCCTGCAAGGATGAGAACCCCAAAGTAGGCCTTTGGGGTTCTTAGATGGATTTGGTCCATCTCCTTCCACCTCTCTCCAAAAACACACCTTCCTTCTAGATTACTGCAATGCAGAATAATTTTCTGGATGGAATCTGGGATGAAAAGCTCAAATGAAGACTTGATGTCCTGCACATGAGTAACTTCAGCCGTGTTGGCCCTGGCTGATCACAGTAACAGCTCTGCAGGGTGGCTCATTTCTTGTGCAAGAAGACCATTCAATTTCACCAGTTATTGACATCCATATTTCTTCACTTGCTGTCTGGTGGGCTTGTTCTGGTCCTGGAGCTGGCAGCAGATGGGGTACTCGTCTTCGTTTTGTTACTAAATGATGCTCAACCTCATCCTCTTCTTCAAAGTCACTGTCAGACTCTGAATTTTCAGAAATGTGAAATGTTCTGAAACCTCTTTGTCAACATCATCATCAGAAGCCCCTCTCTCTTCCAAAATCAATTGGATGGCAAAGTCTTATTTATAGTATTATGCCCCTAATTTGCAGGTGGGACAGGGTATGAGAAAATAAAATTTGGATCCCTCAAGAAAGAGGGTAAAATGTGTGGGATGTCAGAGCAGACGGTGTTGGTAGTTGAATTTTCAACAATGTTGCAACTTTGTGCGGAGCAGGAGGGGAAGAAAACACTATCAGCAGCACCAGAAAGGAGAAAAACAGAGTGTGGGAACACAGGACCTACACTTTCAACACTTTTATTAGACCTGGGTCCAGTGGACCCGAACATCTTGTATGTAATGTAAATGCGTGGGGGGAGGTACAGTATGAGGTCATTGAAAATTAGTTTGGATTTATGTTCTTCACAGAAAATAAGCCAAAGCCAATGAGTTTCAGGTTGAAAAAATTATTGTTTAATTGTTCTTTTGAAAAAAACTGAAAACGGGTCTCACAGACCCGAACACCATACAAGGGTTAAAACAGGAGTTATAGGAGCTCCTCTGTTTGAGCGAGTCATATAACCTGTCTGTCCTGTTGAGCTGGAGCACCGTCTTTCCACCTGCCTAGACATAGTTCACTCGTTAAACAGGAACTTGGCAACTTAACTATCCTGTTGTTGTTGTTAAGTTAGGTGATTGGGCCAGCTTCCAGTGATGCAAAGACGAGCCTGTGTGAAGCCTGAACAAGATCCCAAAAACAACAAAAAGCCATCCATCCCAAACTTCAGGGACCCAATCCCAGCGGCCCCAGGCTGAGGCGTGTTCCAATGTTGTATATGTACAAGGTAGACGTATTAAAAAATACATCTTTAGACATGTATGACACACAGAGAGGGTTTCACAGCATAACCAACCATGGACTTCTGCTGTTGTGTATGTGACTAGTATGGCTGTAGGCCCTTATTCTGAACAAAAAGACTGGAAAAGAAAGAAATAACAGTACAGTTAAAGTTTATTTTAGTCTGAACATGAATCAGAGAAACACCAATAAAATGTTGTTATTATTGCATAGACCAGATAAGAATCCCCCGTGTCTTTGTGGGGGAGAAGCAGTCGAGTCGGACACCTTCAGTTTAGGCAGGCGAACGCACACATCACATGTAGACAAACATTCATGAATCGTTGAGTGCACACTGATCACTTCATGTCAGATGTTGGAGGATCTCCAGCTTGTGTAACACTGACCGTCTCCATGGGAAACGGTCACAGGAAAAAGGCACAGTTCATCCAGACCAATGTTTCAAGTCACTGATTGGCTCCTCCGGTTTGCAGCCGTCTGTAAGGTAGACGTGTTCTCTACTCGTCTGCATGACAGAGTAACTGCAATGTTTCAAATTATTTCATACTTTAAAAATAAATACATAAATCCTTTATAATGTCCATCCACATTTATACCCCCCCCCCCCCACCAAAGCAGTGGAATGAATATTAATTTAATGTGAGAGCTTGAGTTACAGCACACAGCTGCCTGTGGAGGCGGCAGTGTGCTCGTTTGCTTGCTGCATCCGCTCACAGCTACTGCAGACAGCCTTGGAAGAACAGGGTGTCACCCGGGCATTTATGTCTTATGTATCGATTTGCTCACGATTCATTTTGGTTGGTGCAACACAATTTGGTGGCCACATTTAGACAAAGCTTTCTGCTGTTGGAGGAAAGCAGCAGGAATGTGTTTCAAAGCCTGGGCTGGTGGGACTCTGTAGTCTGTGTGATGATTTCATTCAGTGGGTAAAAAGGCAGCCATCAGGTCAGCCAGCTCCTCTGTACTCAAACATCTTTGTCAATTATCTGTATGAAGGCGCGCGCACGCACGCACACGCACACACACACACGCCTGGTATAATCAGTCACACTGATACTGACACAAAATAAATGCTCATCTCAAAAAACCGTGAACTAATCGCTCAGCTGCTCGGACTGAACACTTAGTTTCTCCATCTCTCAGTCTGCTCGTCAGCACACACACACACACACACACACACACACACACACACACACACACACACACACAGTTTGCTATCCTCGTGGGGACATCCCATTGACATAATGCTTTTCCTAGCTGTATAGCCTAACCCTTTACACTGGTATCATAGACGCTTTAAATTACAAGACTACTTTGCAGACGATGACTTTCGTAGCGAGCCCTACGGTTTGGGAGCTGGAGTGGGGAGCCATGATATACCCCTAATTAAAGATTGTGAAATTATGTAGTTTTAGTTCGTATTATTCTCCTGAATTAGAAGAAGGTGGTAACTATTACAGTTATTAGACTGATTTGTATTACATTAGACTGCTGCTTCAGTGTGAATGAATGATATCGTTTATACTGCTGAGTCATAAGAAATCCTGGTTTCAGAGTCAGGACCTGCTGTTCTGATAGCAGAGGAGACAGAGCACATTCCACGGGAGCTTCACCCCCACCGTTGTTGAAGGCAGACAAAATAGGGAGCAGCCAAGGCCATAAGTCAGGCTCGCTAGGAGTTAGAGAGAATGTGAATGTTTGGGTTTTTACGACTAGGTGGGGGCCAACAGAGGCTAGAAGAGTTTGAGTCACCCTCCACCAGTTTGAGATTTGCTGTGACCCTCTGCATGCATGTCTCCCCATCCGGATGGTTTATGCTCAAAAGTGTTGAATTGTATGGAATAAAGCATTGTTGAAGGAGCATTTATACACCGAGTAGTGTCCTTCCTTCAGCCCAAAGATCGAAAGAATTGGGAGGATTTAACAACAGGAAGACTGTCCATTCATTACACAAGAAATACATCGCTGCGAAACAGCACGATTATCTGCTAAAGGACACGAACTATTTTCTGCAAATGATTCGCTCCATAGCAGATAACACGTATATACAATAGATATCGAAAGCTTGTTCACTAACGTAAACACACGGATGCGTTTGAGAGGCGTGACGAACATCTTTCGGCGTTACCCAAACGCTGTGCGTCCTGAAATCCTCCAACTTCTGGAGATCTGCCTTACTGATAACAACTCTCACGTTGACGATACGTATCATTTACAGACTGAACAGCCCTGGACCAAAGACATGCACCATCTGATGCTAACACCGATATGAGTGAGTGGGAGGCGCTGACCAAATGCCCGCTACAACCGCCCTTTTATTTTCGGTTTTTAGATGACATCATAGGCGCATGGCGAGGACATGTTTAAACAAGTTGTAGACAACACACGCCATCAGTCTATAAAGCTCAAACAGGAACACGGCGAGTCGGAAATAAACTTCCTAGACACTACGGTCTTTTTTGAAAATGAAAAGGATTGTAAGAGGTTGTGGACTAGGGCACATTTTAAACCACGGATACACATGCGCTCCTACACAAATTAAGCCATCATCCGCCACACACATTTCAGGGAATAGTAAAATCTCAGATATTGAGGTTCTATAGAATATATAGCAGGGAGGCAGCTGCCATATTGTTCAGAAAACAAAGAAAAAACTATTCAGTGTAACAAGTGTGGGTTGATGTATGTGGGGCAGACTGGGGCCCACTTGAGAGCGCCTCTGCAACAGCACCTGTATGCCGTCCGGATGGACCGCGTATTTTACTGGGCCCTCATTCTAAGGAGCACAGAGGGGGCATCGGTAATCATGGGATTGGAGGCGAATCCTGGTTGGTTGGTCGGTCGGTCAGTTGAAAAGGATGGAGAGGGGGTGGATAGATTGAATGCTCCGTTAGGCCTTAATGTGAGATGCGGACTGGACATCCTTTTCTCCTTGGTTTAGAGGACATCATATATGGGTCGAGTGTGGTTCTTTGTAGTTGTCTCTTGTTTGGTTGCCTAAGGTATTGTAAAGTCTGAAAATAAACACTAAGAGAGCCCTAAACAGACATGTTGAATGTCATCCCAAATAAATAAATAAATAAAAGGTTAAAGGTTAGCATAAGTGAAAGAAAGTAAACAGGCTTTCGCCACGGAAACTGCAAGGCAGCATGGGATTGGCAAATACGGTTATGAATACTAATCGTATGTTGCAATTTCTGGTAATTTACTAGTTGCACAGTCTTAAAATTGTACACTGATATGAAAAAGTCAAATTGACACTATAGAAATGATCCCCTGGAGGCTGAATCCCCTCCAGAGTGGTGTTGGGAGACCTGACTTTCGAGGAGAAAATAGAAAAATAAAGGTAGAATATAAGCGGGTGAGAGTCGACTGTTTGTTGTAGCATACTTTGATTAGAGACCACAGCAGGTCTTATATGAAGAAAAATGGGGGTGATGGAAAATATCAGCAATATATAAGAATGGCATTCATAAGAAACAACGACGAAGAAGAGGAGCATGTTAACAGGAGGAAGAAGAACCGGTGGGAATCAGGATGCTGCAGCCGATCCCAGGACGGTGCGCCTAAGTTTTAAGGAAGAACTGAGTCGTAACTCCTAAATTGAGTGTGAAACATGCCCTCAAACGTGTGGGGACCCCACAAGTATAGTAAACCTCCAATTTATCTCTCACACACACACACACACACACACACACACACACACACACACACACACACACAAAATTCTCAAATTTGATTTGTTAGAAATTTGTGCCAACCAATCAAGCTCAGACACACAAACACATTTAATACTTGCTCTGCAGCACAGAGGGAGGAGGGCTAATAACGTACCATTGCTACTGATTGTTCAGCAGTTTATATCAAGTCTAAGGAGCAGCCTGTGTGCGTATTGTACATTTATAGGAACAAACATCAGCTGTGTGTCTGCTTGTCAGAGCTCTTCAGTAATAAGTCATTGTGCGAGGCGAGTGCAGGCAATCTGACATCTACCTTCTACTTACAGTCTACTCTGGCGCATAAAAAAGCGAGTGGACATTACTGAGCTCAGCCTGTGGATCCACACGCCTGCGTGTGAGGCTCTAATCGCTGTGGTGTGTCCTGGAGTCTAAGGAGCTTGGAAAGAAAAGCGTCTGGACCTCTTTGAGTTGCTTGAAGACGTTTCACCTCTCATCAGAGAAGCTTCTTCAGCGAGGGAGACAAAGAAGGACAGACGCAACAACATTGTCATCCCCTATGTAGCCGGTGTATCAGAGAAACTCAGGAGAGTTTTCTCCAAGCACGACATCCCGGTGTACTTCAGACCCAGCAACACGCTCAGACAGAAACTGGTTCATCACAAAGACAAAACGCCAAAACACAGACTTAACAATGTGGTGTTTGCTGTACAGTGCAGCGAGGAATGCTCAGACCTCTACATCGGAGAGACCAAACAGCCACTTCACAAGCGCATGGCACAACACAGAAGAGCCACCTCCACAGGACAAGACTCAGCAGTCCATCTGCATCTAAAGGTCAAAGGTCACTCTTTCGAGGATGCCAATGTTCACAATTTGGACAGAGAGGACAGATGGTTTGAAAGAGGAGTGAAAGAAGCATCTATGTCCACTGTGAGCGACCATCTTTGAACAGAGGCGGGGTTTACGACACCAACTCTCTGCCATCTATAATCCAGTTTTGAGATCCCTTCCCAGACGCCTTAACGCCCACTCACATCCTGGGCCATCTGACCTCAGGAATTCGCATGATAAGGTGGGGCCAGGTTTCACAATGAGCTCACCTGAAACTCTGGCTGATTGGGACCCACACCCAGTTTCCCACCTTGGCTCAGGCGATTAGAGGATCATCAGGGGTCCTTTTGTCCCTCTGTGGGGGGAAACTCCCACTAGGTTTATATCTGGGACTCTCCACCATTTGACCTTAGAACTGAAGAAGCTTCTCGGATGAGAGGTGAAACGTCTTCAAGCAACTTAAAGAAGTCCAGACGCTTTTCTTTGCAAGCTCCTTTGACTACGATGACCTGGATGACTGAGAACCTTCACCAACACATGTCCTGGAGTCTGTGCCACCGATCGGTGGAGAGTCCGTCTCCGATTGCGCTCGGCTGCCGGGCAGAGGCTTCTGCTCAGAGTGCCGCCTGGAGACCAGTTTATAAAGCCCAGCAAAGAGGAAGATCGCAGAAATGACAGCAAAGTAGGCACCGTAGATGAAGAACTAAGGAAGGAAACAAAGAAGTTATCACATCTACATCGTGGAAGCTAAATAGGCACAACACAAGTTCTACATTTGTTATACTTCCTCACCTGAGTGAAGACTTTAAGGCCCAGGACAGAGGAGTCCACCACCACCAGCGTGAGCAGAGACTGCAGCAGCAGAGCCACAAAGGTGTTCACTCCAAACACCAGCGCATACCGCTGCATGTTCAGGCTGGCCACAACCTGATACCTGAGGGAGACAGATGAGTTTGAACAGACAAGCAGTCGCAGCGTGTGAGCAGTAACAGGAAGTCAGATGGAGAACAGTCTCCTCGTGTTTGCACACATGCACTTCTACAGTCAGCAGTGCTCCCACGCATTCAGCTCAATGTGCTCCTTATTCCAAACAACAATCTTCCCATGTCCTGTTAATCCCTCACATGGATTCAATTTCTGCTTTTAAATTTCCAGTAAGCTGTGCCAGAACTGCTTCATGGAATAACACTAATGTTTGCACTTCTGCCTGAAACGAGCCATGGAAGTGCTGCCGTCTCGGCCTGGTTTGACTTCTGGATCATCGCCGCGCGTGCACTGGACGTCGATACAGGATATCATGATACAGGATATCATGATACAGGATATCATGATACAGGATATCATGATACAGGATATCATGATACAGGATATCATATGTGGCTGGTGATTGGGTACTCACGTGGCCACAGTGATGAGCAGCATGTACGTGGTTCTAAAGAGAATGTAGAAGCTGTATGACAGCCAGATGTGCTCCGTGTTCATGACAAACACACACACAGCCATGAGCAGGGAGAGCACACACAGAGCCAACTCCCCCCACAGAGCCCAGGTCACAGGCAGGCAGCCCACCAGCAGCGCCGCCAGAGCCCCTGTGGACGAGAGGAACACAGAGCTGCTGTCAAAGGTCAGTCACGCTGGGAGAGTGTGCTCACGTCACAGCTTTACACAGTCTGCTGTGAAGCAACCAGAGCAGCCTCACCGAGGAGCGTGGACAGGGTCTCTACATAGCCGTTGTAGATGATGTTTTCCTTGGATGGAAGAATGTGCTCCCACAGCGGCTGAGAATAGTTGATGATCTGGAAGTAGCCACAGGTGGCCAGAGCCCACCACAGCGACCAGGCCAGCAGGGTGCGACACCTGTAGCACTGCACAAAGTCATCAAACAGCATCCGCAGGACCGCCACGAGCCCCCCGCTGCCACTTCCTGCCTCAGAGGACCTGGATGCCTGCACAGACAAATGCAGACGTGTGACCTCTTCACACAATCGTACAAACTCAGAATCTCTCATCACAGCCGTGGCCAGATACGGCAGCTTCACTCACCCTGGAGATATCCGGCCTGTTCAGCGGCACCCTGCTGTCCGAATCCTCCGCCTTCTCCATCCTGGTGGCGGTTCTGCTGCTGCTGCGGGGCCTAGCCTCCTCTGCTCCTGCACGCCTGTGGAAGAACAAGCTCCTCTTGGGCATGGGGAGAAAGCAGGGCACCAGAAAAGCCACAGAGGCTGACGCCAGTGTAATGATGACGAGGTAGACCTTGTCAACTTCGGCCACGGATACCAGCAACTGACCGGTCAAAGACCCAGCCGCTGATCCGAACAAAGTCACGCTGCGGCAGTAAGCAGTCACTCTCTGGTAGTGCTCCGGCTCCACCACGCTGTAGATGTAGGAATAGTAGGCCACCTCTGAAGCTGTGGACAGACCGTAGAAAAACTCCAACAGCTGCATGGCCAGCATGCCCTGTGCCCTCCACAGCATGACATAGGTGACCACTAAGCTGCTGGCCTGGAGCACCAACACCGGCTTATAACAGAGGAAGTCAGTGGCCAGGAAGATGGGGAACAGCAGGAACAGATAGGAATACGTCCATACTGGAAAGATTTCATTGACAACCTGCAGACAGAAACAGTCACCGCATGGATTAGAGCTCCTTTCACTTTCCTTTGCATCAATAAATGACAAGGATGCTGTGCATTTGAAACCTGTCAGTGATCTTGCTGATCTCCTGTGCAGCTATCCTGCTCAGCACCGTACGGACGTGTGGCTCCGTTTTGTGAACATTAAACCTAACGTTAACGTTTTAGTTGAGGAATTACAGAGAGGTAAACTTACCTTGCAAAAACAAAAAAGTCTGCTCATTAATCGGCGTTACTTAAATAGCTAAGCCAGGCTCGGGGTACGACACGGTCGTCCCAGCCTTTGGACAGCGCAACAGTGGGCACATCCAAGCAGATTCAAGGTTTGCTTTCTGAAGGCCTGCTGAGAGCCTCAGCATTGTACAAGTAATTATTTAAGGATTAGCCAGAAATTCTGGTCATTTTTCAGGGAGATTACTCCGTCTACAGCGAGGGTCTCTGGGATTACTGCTCCAACACTGAGATCGCCATTTTCAGTCTTTCCTGCCTGACGCTGTACACTGCGGCACCATGCAACATCCCTGCGACAGCACATTTTGTAACAACTGTCATACTGCAAATGCAACAGTTCTTACGAAAAACAAAATGGGAAACATAAACCACACGTATGTCTGAAGGTTCTCAGTCATCCAGGTCATCGTAGTCAAAGGAGCTTGCAAAGTCCAGACGCTTTTCTTTGCAAGCTCCTTTGACAATAAACCACACGTACATGCAATAAAACCAAGTATTTTCACTTTGATATGACACCAGGACATGGTAAACTTTCAGAATCAGTCTCAAAAAACCTTCAAAACAATGCTAAAGTAAGTCGTTTCTTATTATTTAAAGGTCCAGTTGCTGCCAACAACCAGCCCAGGCTCTCTCCTGCTGGGCTGACCCCAGCTCCACCATCTAGGAGGAGCCAGTGGTCTTTGTTCTGCTCTCCAGGACATTTGATGTGATCCTGATATTTGATGAGGGAGTCAGAGTGTGTCTAACAGCGGGATGAAGCAGCTACGTGACTCCATCCTTCAGACAGAGACACACAGGCAGGCTGAGCAGCTGATTAAAAGCACGTTACATCACATGTCTTGAGCCCCACGCCAGCAGCCCCCGCCCGCAGACTGGGGTGAGCTGGTCCGGGACGCCCTTTGTATCTCTGCTGCTTTCATAAACTTTAGTTTCTGCTTTGCTGATCTTTGCTGTTTATCAGCCAAATGACACTAAATGACGGAATCCTGATTAAGCGGGTTGCTGAGTGAGGAGGTTTTGGGGGTCCTCTGCGCGTGCCCGGCACCGCCTGTCCACAGCTTAGCTCCAACTTACTTCACGTGAACATTAACAGTGTAAACGCACGCTGATGCTACAGAGCGTGACGACACAACTAAGACTCGCCTCAGAGTCGCTGTTGCTAACAGCGAGCTAGCTCACCTGAGTCTCCGTCAGGTTCTTGTCTGGTCCCATCAGGTAGGCGGTGATGAAGGGCTCGCATGGCCGCATGCTGGTGAAGAAGCCGTAGACACAGAGCAGCACAGTGGGGACAAACACCGACATGTCTGAAGCAGCATGACCTACGCCGGTCCTTCTTCTACTTCTTTCTTCTTCTTCTATCTTTTTATGGCGGTGCCAAACAACTTCAGGTACATTACCGCCACCTTCTGGACTGGAGTGTGAATCGCAACGCCGCGTTTATATGGACAGCTACTGCCCCCTGCCGGCCTGAAACAGGCTTTTCACACAGTTGTGTGACGAACGCTAAAGATGCAGGTGAAACTCAGAAAATCAGAATATCGCGCAAACTTTCATTTATTTCAGTAATCCAACTTAAAAGGCCAAACTTATATATGATATGAGACTCGTTACATGCAAAGTGAGATATTTCAAGCCTTTATTTGTTATCATTTTGATGATTGTGGCTTAAAGATTATGAAAAGCCCAAATTCAAGAGCTCAGAAAATTAGAATATGGTGAAAAGGTTCAATATTGTAGGCTTAAAGGGTCATTCTTTAATCAGCCAATTAATCCATAACACCTGCAAAGAGTTGCTGAGCCTTTAAATGGTCTCTCAGTCTGGTTCAGTAGGAATCACAATCCTGACTGCTGACATGACAGTTCCGCAGAAAACCATCATTGGTGTCCCCAAAGCGCTGTACAAAGAACACTAATAGAAAGCTTGTGGAAGAAAAACTTCCACTGAAAAGAGAAAGATGAGCGACATGAGACGGAACAAAACAACACCTCAGCAGTGCCCCAGGCTGACAGCATCCATGCCACGCTGCACTGAGGCAGTACTGAGTACACATGCAGGATTAGACTTTCCAGAAGTCTGACATTTCTCTATTTAAAATCCTTGTTTTATTGATCTCATGTAATATTCTGACTGTGACTTCACCACAGTGAGGCGCAGACGGGCCAGTGATGGAAAATCTTAGATGCTAATCTTTCTCCCTCAGCCAGGAGGCTGGAGACAGTTATCAGTCAGATGCTGCTATGGCAACAAAGGAGTGGCTTAAGCACGTTGAGGTCATGCAGAGAGCAAACGTACAAGCTGTAGGGAGAGAACGCCATCAGCTGTTAGGCCTCAGAACTACGACCAGGACACTTTGTGCTGGCTTTTCCTTCACCTGTAACCTTGCCACCTGCAGCATAACGTGTATCATGAAGGAACATTTTTAGGTTTGAGATGTTTTACTTACCACCGCCCCTCCCCAGCACCAATAAATACATCCATAAACAGCATTTTTCTTGCAATATTTGGGAAACTCTTTATTGATAAATGTACATCTTTCTGAAACGGTGAAGCCTCACCACCAAGCAACTTAAATTAGAAGACTGGACCAACAGGCACAGATACAAAGAGAATATTTGATCAACCAACACACGAGGAAGCAAGCTGTGGATTACTGAAGCAGATGCTTTGTATGGATGAGTGCTGCCACTGTAATGAGCCAAACATGACAGGTTACAGGAAACATGGACGTGTAGTTAAACTGCATCAGTGAGGCTGCTCTGCAGAGGTCACAGCAAACCTCTTCAAAGGTCAGTAATACATTAGACACAGAGTTACATCTGACAACAAATCCTCTGAAGCATCAATTAGAAACCTGCTCACAACTGAAGACCGACACAGAAACGGGATCAGCACATTCTCAACAAACTGAGGTTCAGCCTCGATTCCCGCAGAGAGCGTTGGGATGGAAGCGAGGACAGCTGACGGGAAACATCCGTGCTCCACGAGCTTCCCTCGACGCCGCCGTCGAGACAAGGCTGCTTTATTATTTGTAGCCATCCAGAAGTTGTTGGGCTCCTGCTTCAGTTTTCCTGTGTCTCAGCACCCACTGAGCTGAGACACAAGCGGGCAGACATGAGCACGAGTGGATGCAGCCGAAGCTGCTAAACACAGAGTTGTTTCCACAGGCTGGTGCAGCCAGAGAGCAGAGTGAGTGCTGGACTGATGGAATCGTCTACCACAAACTCGCACCAAGCAGCAGTGATTTCAAGCTTGAATGTGACAGTTTTAAGTTCCTAACTGCAGGATCGCCTCCATGATGAAGAGGAGGATTCGTTTAGTTTCTCTAAGGTCGGGGCTAAGCAGCGCAGCGCTGTGGGAGGAGCAAACCTGATCTTACACCAACACATGAATGAGTGTCAGACTGGGAACTAAAGCAGCACACATCAATCCTTCCCTGCAGCAGGACATTGCTTAGCTTCTGTTTAAACACTCCTAATCACACTAACCATCAATAAGCTTCACTGTCCCGCAGAGACATTGCAGGTGCAGTCGAGCTCTTGGGTGATGAGGACCTTGGTTACCGAGGGTTAGACCTCACCTCTGATGTGTTTAGCCAGCTTATCACAGAGACAGAACTACACACAATGTATCTGAATTTATGCAACAGAGCAGGGTAGCTGTGCCGTTTGCATGACAGCATCCTACTCTGTGCTGCATACACACAGATCAAACTGATGCTGATCGGGTTTCTCTGGGTTCAGCAGAAAACAAGCACGTGTCCTAATACGTCAGCCCGTTCTTTTAAGAGACAGCGTTTCATATCCTTGACACTTCCACACAAAGCATCTTAGAGTAGCACAAACATTCAGCAGACCAGTTGTATTGAGAGCGGAGACCATCTCTGGTATTTCCCGTGTGCACGTGGTGTTGCAGCAGAGGCACCTACATGGTAAAATGTCTCGTGTAGTCGTATTCTATCGTGGGAATGACGGCCTGCACAAACTTGAGGAAAATCAGAAGATACCTGAAAGCATCAGTTAAGGAAACAGAGGTGGGGGTAGAGCGACCACCTGCCTGACCACGAACACTCGCTGCAGGCCAGCCGCCGAGTGCTGCTCTTCCTGCCTGGCTGCAGCCGGCTCCTATAAAACATCGAAGTGCTGATACGTCAATGAACTGCTGGTGTACAGAGGTGAAAACATCCATCCCTGCTGCTTATCCTGGTAAGCCTGGCACCTCCTCAGGCAGCTTCTTGGCTGGTCTGGAGAGATGCTGTTAGGAGCCAGCAGAGCGACACAGGCTCTCTGTGCTGCCTGCCCTTTGGCTCTGCTGCTGACCGGAGCTTCCCCTGCTGGGTGCTGCTGCAGCGCCCACACCTCCAACAGCTCTGACACTTTCCTTTTGCAAATAGCCGAAAATACACAACATGCACAAAGTTAAGCTTCTCAACGGAGCCACTTTCCTTTCATTGCGTCGCTGTGGTGACGCGTGACATCATCAAAGGATACATATGCACTCCCAGCTCTCCTCCTCCTTCTGCCACAGTCTCAATGATCTTTTTCATCACTTCAGCATGCCTGAAAGCAAAGGTCACGAGTTCAAAGGTTAAAGGTTCTTGTCAAAATGTTTGCGACACAGACATCCTTAAACACGACCACGGTTCCTTTATCTCAGCGGAGACGCAGAAGAATGCGACTCGATACCAGCACCAGCTGACTCGCTATTAATGGTCATGTGATCACTCAGTACTGTTGCAGGGGCTCTGCCTTACAATAACATCTGCGGTCGGTATAGAAATCAAGTTGAACTGAACACAGAAGTGAGTTGAACGTGTGAAACAGGTTTTGGGCTGGAGCAGCAGCTTCTAGTGAAAACAGGAAGTTAGTGTGTGACAACGTTTGGCTTCTTAGAGCGCAGTGAAGAAGTCACAGTGCAAATCAGCATCACCGAACCCACCACAGTGTCATCCATCTTTTCCCGATTCATTCATTCAGCTCAATAAGCCTCGACACCATCACAGGTGCAGCTGTGTGGTGGGTCTGCATCGTTCAACGCGACAAACGAAACTCTCACCTGCAGGGGTGAACCGAGCACATGGCAGGTGGAGGAAGGTGGGGGTGGTTCTCGATGGTGACCGTCTTCTTCACGTGGTCCTGACTGATGTCCTCGTACATCTGCTCTACAGTGAGCGGCTGCCTGTCCTGGGAGACAAAGCAACAAAGCTGGTCTCAGTTTTGGTTGCGCTCCTTCTCAACAAGAAGCAGCAGACTGCAGATGTTCACGCTCGGAGTCTATCGACTGCTTATCATCTCTATACCACGAAGAATAAAGTTCATACTTCATCATATCCAAAGAGCCAGAGTCGAGGGGTCTGGTAGTATTTATCGTATGTGATGTACAGGTCATATGTTCTCGTCTGAAGAATGGCGTCTTCGCTGCCAGGTTCTGCTTTGGTTTTAGTTTCTGCTATTTTGCTGGTGTCCAGGGTTGCCTAGAGACAGAAAACAAGAGTCAGGCCGGAGTCGGGCGGATGATGGCCGAGGTCAGACAGCGCTGCGAGCGTACCTCGTCTGTTTCCAACAGCCCGCTTTCTTCATATTCTGAAAAGACAGCAGAGTGTGAGGGCCGATCTGGGAGCACATCCAAACCACAGAAAGACACGATCAATACCTTCCATATCTGCCGCTTCTCCGTCTTCATCATCCTCATCATCACAGCATGCTGCAGACGGGGCATTCATGTTCTTATCCTAGAAGAGTTCAGATTAAGAGCACAGATATGTAACCGCACAATCAGACACCGGAGACGCAATCGATGGCATCGAGGCTTTTATGATGGTCCACCAATCGCAAGGAGCGAAACTGAGCAAACGAACCGTTTCATTCACATCTGAGCAGTAATCTGGGAGGAAACATCCCTCCGTCACGCACGCCCTCGGTCCTTCAGCCGAGGGATGGAACTATTAGAGCGGTGGAGGATTTTACATTCATATTAATTAGAAATCAAACCTTGTTGTTGTCCAGTGAGATTTCCTGCACAGCATCTGTGACTCCTAACACACCTGCACAGACACATTCAGGGGATCTTTACTGACACCTGCACAGTCATCAGGAAATACTCAGCACACGTCTGATATCACGGCCACGTCATCAGAATGAGATTGATCAGTGTGATCGTATGTGAAGCATGTAGCCCACTCCAGTATGTGACAGTGAACGAACAGTTAGCTGTGCGCGGGTACCACCAGCATCACACCTGTGTTGTGGTAGGTGTCCACCCAGCCCCCGTCTCCATCGTCCTCCTCGATGATGGCCTCCAGCTCATCTGAATACTCCATCTGCTTACAGCGCTTGTAACAGGGCACTGCGCAGGCACACACACACACACACACACACACACACACACACACACACACACACACACACACGCACACACACACACACAGCAATGACACTTTGAAACACACAAAATTATTTGTTTACAATATCATCTTTAAAAACTTCAGTCCTGTCCTGAACTTTAAGGCACTTGAGGTTCAGTCTTGTGTCACTAAACACTGAAGCAGTGAGTCAGACTCGCTGACTGAACTTCCTGAAGTCTGCCTCTCACCATTGCGTGTCAGGAGAAACTGTTTGTCCTGTGGCAGATATGGCTTCACCTTTGCTTCTTCTCCAGTGGCCCTGACGGGAGAGAAAAAACAGATCATTTGCTGCCGTTTTAGCCCGGCTCAGGTCCTGAGACCTCCACCCTGGTTACAAACCACAGTTTATTACAGTTGTTCTCATCTTTCTGACAGTGAAGAACATGGACTGAGCTTCTGGTTTGGAAACATGAAGTCTAACGAGGTCCTTCAGTCTAAAGAGCACTAGATGTGGACAGCTGTGGACAGCTGTGGCTTTGGCTCTTGAGTGAAACGGCTTTGTGTCCTCAGTTTGGGTCTAGCTCGTGGCGATGCTGCATTTCACAATGGAAGATTATCTGTGGCATGAACTCACATTAACTAACAAGCTGTCAATCACAAGCCATTATCACTGACCGTTAACCGATATCAACTTCATGGCTTCAAATCAAGCCTCCAACAGGGGAGGTCACAGTAACTACATCCAGCTTTTACATTTGTCCTGCATTTGACATGCAAAACATAAAAAACGACCTCTGTTCTGTGGCAGCAGGTTTCAGTGTGTGATGATGTGCCATAATGACACAAGCTGGGTTTCTCCGTGTTGCATCACAACAGCTTCTTCCATTATGCTGTGAAATCGCTCGGACACATTCAACACTCATGCAAGCTCTGAGGCCGCATCCTCATTTTCCACACAAACGTTCCTGTGAAAGCTGTCAGCACAGGCAACATTAATCGTCACCACACTGCAGCAGGACGGACAATGTTGGCGACACACTGGTGCAGCGGTAACACTGCTGCCTCCCATCAAGAAGCTCTGGGTTTGAACCTGCCAGCTGGTGGCTAATAAAGACTGAGTCAGAGAGGCGGAGCAACATTTCATCAGCAGAGCAAGTCCACAGATGATCAACACTTTGTGACTAAAGCAAAGGGGCAGAAAGCTCTGTCATTACTACTGAAGACGAGGACTGCAGCCAAGCTGCACAGCTGTAAACAAGGTTATGACAGCGCCCCCCATCACAGCAGCACCTGGGTTTCATTGTCTTAGTGGAGGGTGGGGGTGACGTTGCACTGTGTGGTGCAATCTCACAGTTTCAGCTCCACTCTGTGCATCGAAAACTTGTTTGGACAGATTGATAAAGACTGCCAACTCTGCGCTCTTTGACAACTGCTCGATGGACTGAATGGGACCGTGTACCACAGTTTCCAGGAGCTCTAACAATCGAGCCCGCACATGTAAGGATATCGCACATACGTGTTCTTTGTATGATCTTTCCTTTTTTAATGTACGCTGATGGTTTGGTCATTCTGTCCCCCTACAGTGCTGGTTTGCAGCAGTTACTTGGAGTTTGAGTTAGTTATGGTGCCCAGTATATTTCCTTTAACCCTTTGTGGTGATGATGATGTGAAGCATGTAAGCATGAGCACAGATGATGGGAAAGCGGCCCCTTTTCAAGCTCTTTGTATAAACGGCTCATTTGTGGTGTTACTACAGTAAAAAAAGTGCAGGTTTTTTTACATTTTCCATCTGCAGGTCAAACGTTTGTCACAGGAACGACGTGTATAAATGTGGCGTCTGAATGAGTGGAGAAACTGAGCTTTGACCGTCGGAGCACACGGAGACGCGCTTCCAGAAACACGGCACCAAGCGTCTAGTTTCGTCTTTCGTGCGTTTCTTTTTTAATGACACGGACTCGTCGTGTTTGACATGAATTAAGCCTCTCACCATTTCCATGTGGGGCAGTGATGAACCAGGTGATCTCCAGCTGCTACAAACTGAAAGACAGACAGAGGAGCGGACAGGTGAGGCCCTGAGCAGAGCCGCGGAGGAACAGTGTATGCGGGGCTGTGTCGGTCTCACCTCCTCCGGCGTGAGGACTCCCGTCTCTTTGAATCTCGATTCCTGTCATTAACAACAAAGCGAAAGCTGTTAGTGCTCCGCTTCACTTCCGGTGAAGCAGCTGCGTGTCAAACATTTCACACCGAGAGCACAAATGAAGCCCCGACGTCCGAGCGGCTACAGCTACCAGCAGCTAGCTGCCGCGCTTACCTTTAATACCGGGGTGAATAACTCGGCCACCCCGAGGGCCGTGCCCTTCACCGTGTTGATCACGTTCTGCATATCGGAGAATCCTCTGGGATCTGAACCTTCCTGTCAGAGCTCCGACTATTTTGGCATAGCTGTTCACACTGCCAGCTACACCGAGTCACATGATTCGCCTATAAACTTCCGCTATACAACTCTCGCGAGAAGTGTAGGAGTGGCTTAAACGTGCGTGAAGAGCGAAACAACCGCGTTTAGATCGGTTTGTTTCAGCGTCGGAACCGCTGCGGTGAGCTGTGCGTGAGCTCCGGTGCGGTCACACCGCAGACTTCGCCTTCAAACCACGGCGGCTCGCGCTATGTGGAAACAGGTGAGCTCGCTGCTGTGGAGGGCACCGGTCCCCGGACTTTCACCGGCGGTCACGGTCCGATCCACGTCCCACGGACCCAGCTGCAGTGTGTCCGGGAGGGAGTGGGTGAGGCCTAGCGGCTTTGATACGGGCTTGAAGACTTTTAACAGCCTGAGCAAACAGAAGGAGCCCCTGATCCTGACAAGAGAGGGGGTCGCGACCTGGTACGGACTCTGACCACTGTGCTGCTCATGCCGGCACACGGCGGCCTAATAACCCACTTATGTGTTACATCTCAGGTACAGCTGTGGACCCACCGTGTACGATCACGCTCACCTGGGTCATGCAAGGTAACTATGGCAACAGTAGGTGAGGCTATGGCGTGCAGGTAAACGGTGTGTGTGTGTGTGTGAGCTCTGTGGGTTTGTTCCGTCACAGCTCATACGTGAGGTTTGACATCCTGCAGAGGATCCTCAGCAGACTGTTTGGGATCACCGTGATCCATGCCATGGTCATCACTGACATCGATGACAAGATCATCAGAAGAAGCTGGGAGGTGAGGCCGTCCTGCACCTGCTGGCTGCTGCTCTGTTCTCACCTGCTGACGTCATGTGTTTCATGTGGTCCAACAGGAAAACGTTTCCCCAGCCGCCGTCAGCGCAGTGTATGAGGACGAGTTCAAGAGGGACATGCTGTCGCTTAAGGTGTGAGCTTAGACCTGCAGCAGATCAGCCTGCGTTACAGCATGCACAGGATAAAAGGATAGATCTATTTCATGAAGCACTGCACAATTTTACCTCCACTCTGAGTTTCAGCGTTTGTAAAACCATCCTGTTCATGTATAAACACGTCTTCATGTTGTTGTGTTGAGGTGGTTCCTCCTGCAGTGTATTTAAGGGTCACAGAGAATGTGCATCATATCGTCGCCTTTATTGAGAAGATCATCAGAAATGGACACGCTTATGCCACGAAAGAAGGTAAATATGGAGGAGCTTGTTTTGTTTGGTGTTTTTGGTCGTCTGAAATGCTGGAGGTGTCACTTGTGCACTGCTTTGGTTGCAGGCGATGTGTATTTTGACATTCAGTCCATTGGTGGCAGGTACGGCAGGTTTGTGGGAGCTGTGGATCCTCAGGGAGAGCCCGGTGAGTGTTGGTGTGAGTTAATCCTTTCTTATTATTTCTGTTTCCATGTCGATGTTAGTGAGACGCCCGAGTTTACTGACCGCAAACTCTACGGCTCTGCAGGCTCCTCAAACAAACGGGACCCGAGGGACTTTGCTCTGTGGAAACCGTCGAAACCTCGAGAACCATACTGGGAGTCCCCGTGGGGCAGAGGAAGACCGGGCTGGCATATTGAATGTTCTACCATTGCTAGGTTTGTTCTGTTTGGTCATGAATCCCATTAACGCTTGGGAATTCTTATCTTTGCCCAGTTACAGACAGACCTCAGTAAATGAGGCGACTTTTACTGCGGTGATTTGTTTCCTCCGTGGCATCGTGAAGTGGGCGACTGAACAACCTGTGGTTTCTGCATTTCCTCAGTTTGTAGACACGTTTTCTTGTTGTGGGTTGATTACAATTCTAAATTGGAAGCCAGTGTAGAGCGGCCAACAGCAGGGACGTGTGCTCCTTCTGTTTCGTACCGGCCAGCAGACGAGCAGCTGCAGTAAAGAGAGGCCTGGTCCAAACCAAAGAACTGCAGCAGTCCCGTCTGCAAGTACTGAACAGATGAACAACACGTTCAGACTTTAGCTGGAAGGTTTGGCTTTCCCTCGGCCAGCTGTCTCAGATGGAACAAGTCAGATTGAACTTGTGTGCTCACCTGCCTACAGTGTAAAGGACAGAATAAGGTACACAACAAGGTTTTAACACTTGTCTTACAATGTCAGGATAAAGGACCCACAGCAAATTTAAATCCTTACAACTGTAAGGATATCTGCTGTCCTCAGGGGATGTACTAACAGCTGAGATGAGTCTGCACCTGCTTTAAAAGGCAAACCTGCAAAAGTGAAATGAAAAAATAGACCCCAGTGTTAGCAACTGTTAGCAACACTGACTTCATGTTAGTCCAGCAGTGATGTTTGTTTCTTCAGTCGAACAGTTGAATGCAGGATTTAATTAGCCTGAGTTTGAGCGCTGATGAGTTTCCTGTTCGTGTGCTTTCAGCTCCATGTTTGGGGGACAGTTGGATGTCCACTCTGGAGGGATTGACCTGGCTTTTCCTCACCACGAGAATGAGATCGCTCAGAGTGAGGCGTATCACCAGTGTGGACAATGGGCAAACTACTTCCTGCACTCAGGTAAAAGCCAGACGTGGCTCGTGCCTCGTGCACGCTCTCTGGAAAGCAGACGCTGTCTGAAAGTGTTTGGGGGTCATTCGTGTTGCAGAGCTGAGTTTGGGAGCAGCTGTGTGTCGTGCTCTGTTCAGCGTGTTGTTGCTGTTTTTAGGGCACTTACACCTGAAGGGCAGTCCAGAGAAAATGTCTAAATCTTTAAAGAACTACATCAGCATCAAGGTACAGTCCTGCTGACTCCTTGTCTTATTTGTGTTATTGCATTAATACCTGAATGCGCTATGCTGTGTGGAGTGGGTGAAAATGATCACGTCTTCGTCCTCGTCAGGATTTTCTGCGGTCTTATTCTGCCAATGAATTCCGGATGTTTTGTCTTTTGAGCAAATACAGATCAGGTGAGGCACACGATTAGGTTTTCCCAGTCTGATACATGAATGCATTCGTTATTGGAGTTCGAGTCGCATAGCTGCGATGTTAAACTGCACTTCCTGTAATGTCTCCACAGCTATCGACTACAGCGACAGCAGCGTGCTGGAGGCTCGCAGCACTCTGGACACCATCTCCACCTTCTGCCACGATGCTCAGGCCTACATGAAGGGTCAGCTGCAGTGTTCACACGTGCAGGAGGATTTGCTCTGGAGCAGGTGCCCACTTTCTCCTCCGCCCATGGCCGAGTGTCCTCCTCATATTTCTGTCTCTCCTGTTCCTCGCACAGCTGTAATTAGCTGAAGCAGTGAGGACAGGACAGATGCTAGTGCCGGCAGCAGTCATGCATTCTGAGACGCTTGCCTGCTACATTCAGCTGATGCCTGAGAGGTTCTGCTCCGTCTACAAACTGTCTTCCTGTGTTTTTGTACTTTTCAGGCTGGCTGAGACTAAATCCACTGTGATGTCCACTCTAGCAGATGACTTTGATACACCGAGAGCCATAAGTGCTCTGATGAATCTGGTTTATCACGGAAACTGCCAGCTTCAGCCTGTTTCTACGGTAACTGTCTGACAGGTTTGATGTCAGTGTGTCAGTGATGTTGGTGGAAAGTCCCAGTTAGCAGCTTGGTCTCCACCAGGTCTGGCAGTATTGGCGCTCTGGGATCATGCTGTCGTATGTTGGGTTACATGTTGGTCTGAAGAGCTTTGAGTGGTCAGAATAGACAAGCTTCAGTTCCACCTCTGTCACAACAGCTGGACAGGCCCACTGTTGTGAAATCTGAACTTCTGCCAGCAGACGTCGGGTTAGGTCAGGGGTGGGGAGCTCCGGGCCTTGAAGGCTGGGCTCCTGCAGGTTTTAGACGTGTCCTTGATCCAGCACAGCTGATTTAAATGGATAAATCCTCCTCAACATGTCTTTAAGTTCTCCAGAGGCCTGGTAATGAACTGGTCATGTGATTCAGCCGTGTTGATCCAGGGTGAGATCTAAAACCTGCAGGACAGCGGCCCTGGAGGCCTGGAGTGGCCCACCCCTGCACTAGAGATCAGGAACAGGAGCTATGACAACAGTGTGGTCAGTGAGCAGCAGCGATACTTGTTCTAAGCGTATTGCACATTCAGACACAAGCCTGTTTCTGTTCAGCCTGCTGGGGCGGCCCGCAGCCCCGCCGTGTTCGGAGCAATGGTCACCTACGTCAGAGATGTCTTGGATGTGTTTGGCATCGACCTGCACACTAAGGTCAGCACTTTTTCACTGTGATGTCCCTTCAGCGGGCAGCATGACACTGAGGCGTCTGTCAGTGAATCATGATAATAATCCTTGATTGAAGAGGTCTCCCGTGTGTCTCTGTCCTCTGAAGGAGGCTGAGGTGCTGAGCAGCCGAGGCAGTCTGCAGCCGGTTGTGGAACAGCTGACTCAGTTCAGGAGCAAAGTTCGAGAGTTCGCGCTCGCTCGGCGGGACGGTTCATCCACAGGATCCCCGAGCAGAGCTGGACTGCACCCTGACAGACTCCCTCTGCTTAAAGCCTGCGATGCCCTCAGAGAGGACCTGGCGCCCCTGGGTGTGCTGATAAAGGTACGACGCACAGAAGGTTAGCTCAGTGCATTTCCTGTTTCGGGCTACACTGGTGGGATTGTCTTGTGTTTTCAGGATAGAGGAGCCACCTCCACGTGGGAGATCAAAATGAGCGCGAGAGGACAAGGACCGGAGGACAAAGGCGAGGAGACGTCCAGCTGAAGGTTTTTTCATTTCTAACAATGATTTGAGCTTTGTGGACTCGACGGAAAGACTTGGAATAACAAGAAAACAGCACGATGCCATAAAACAGAAGCTCAGGGTGCTGGACTCTTAGTTTGTTTCCTGAGCCACGTGCTGTACCTGCCTGTCACTGTGGCTCCACCTCTCAGTCATGTTACAGGCCTCCTTTATTTTTAAAACCCGGTGGTTATCCAGTACTGGACTAAGTCTGAGCTGCTGTAATGCTCACAGTTGGCTGTACCTGCAGTATCATCAAGGTTTGATACCCACCTCACCTTATTCACCCCACAAGGCTGATGCTCACCATCCTACAGCACCAGGAGCTGCAGAGGTCTGGCAGCATACCCCACCACCACTGTATTTGGCATTGATACATTAAAGTTTTGCTGAAAGTACTGCATTGGTCCTTAAACTGCGCAGTCTCTTTATGGATTCATCTCTGAGTACACGGTCTGAGAATAACGAGAACTTCCTTCATGAGTAGCACACGAAGCTTCTGGGTAGTTTAACCATTACCAATCAGAGCTGACACAAATGTGTGGAACAAACTGAATGCAGCACACGTAGAAAGCCCACCATAAATATACCCAAGTGTGGGTCTAAGGAGCTTGCAAAGAAAAGCGTCTGGACCTCTTTGAGTTGCTTGAAGACGTTTCACCTCTCATCAGAGAAGCTCCTTCAGTTCTAAGGTCAAAGAGGAGTAAAAGAAGCATCTATGTCCACTGTGAGCGACCATCTTTGAACAGAGGGCGGGGCTTAACACAACAACTGTCTGCCATCTATAATCCAGTTCTGAGTTCCTTCCCAGACACCTTAACGCCCACTCACATCCTGGGCCATCTGACCTCAGGACATCACATGACAGGGTGGGGCCAGGTTTCACAGTGAGCTCACCTGAAACCCTGGCTGATTGTGACCCACACCTGTTTTCACACCTCGGCTCATGTGATTAGATGGAGGATCGATCATCAGGGGTCCTTTTGTCCCTCTGTGGGGGGTCACTCCCACCAGGCTTAAATGTGGGACTCTCCACCATTTGACCTTAGAACTGAAGAAGCTTTTCGGATGAGAGGTGAAACGTCTTCAAGCAACTTAAAGAAGTCCAGACGCTTTTCTTTGCAAGCTCCTTAGACTACGATGACCTGGACGACTGAGAACCTTCACAGACATGTGTGGGGTGTTACTTTGAGCCACTGAGTTGCTTCACGACTCCAGTAAAGAAGAAACGCCGTTGTGCAAATGCAAAAATACACAAGTCACTGATAAAACTCAGGATTTGTTTATTCCAGTTTGGCTGAAATCCTCATACTGGGAGGTCAACTGTAACCTGACGTCTGCTGTGATTAAGAGTACTGAGCCACACAGGATGGCAGTGAAGAGTCCAGCTGTGTGTCAACAGCCACTCAAGGATGTGTCCACAGAGTGTCAGGCAGCACTGCGACTCTCAGGCATCAGGTTGATCAGAGAGTTGCTGGCCTGAGCCAGCTCTGTGATGGACACTCGGCCTCGCTGCCTGATGAACTGAGCCACAGAGTCCAGCTCTCCTGGAGTGATGGAGATAAACTTCCCTCTGTCATCAATCACACCTGCAGACAACAAGTAAACAGTGAATGCATCGTTTCTTATACAGCACCGTTCTCCTCAGTCTGAGCACTCAAAGCGCTCTGCACATTCACACATTCAAGGGCTTTTTTCTAAGCACTTCCCATTTATGGCTACATTCACACTGCAGGCGAAAGCGCATCAAATCAGACTTTTCTGACCCTGTGCGACCATCTATCCCATCATGGTGTGACAGTGTGAACGGCACAAATCCGATATTTTCAAATCCGACCTGGGTCACTTTCGTATGTGGCACTGAATCCGACACATATCTGATGTTTCAGAAAGCGACTGCTGTTTGATGGTCATGTCGCATTAAATCCGTCTTTTACGTCACTGACACAAGACAGACGCCATTATCAGCGCCGGAGAAGACATCGAACGCTTCCTGGTCATCCCGTGAAACTGCTGGGAAGACAACGATGGAGAAACGTGAACATTTTATCTGACAGAAACCTGCAGCTATCCTTTGAAGCAGCGCTGCTCTAAAACAGCAATCAGGATCATTATTAGGTTATTTACATTATTATGTAAATAACAAAATAACTTAAAGCAAAAATTGGGAAACGTGAAGTCCGAAGTCTTTATATTAAGGGCCATCAGTCAAACAACACTGTTGCTCTGGGTCTAAACAGAGCGCGTCGTGCGTGACGTCTTCTTTTGCGCACGCGGGCGCTTTGAGCGTTCACACTAGAGCGCCTTTGCTGTCGCATTTTATTTGTAGTGTGAACGAGCAGACAAAAAAATCGGATTTGATCAAAAACTCAGAATCGAGCATTAAGACCTGCAGAGTGAACGTAGCTTCACGTTCACTCAGCAGACTGGGAATGAACCACCAACCTTCTGGTTAGGTGACCTGCTCTACCACCTGAGCTAAAGCCACCCCACAGGTCACCGTAGGATCTGCCTCCTAGATACTGCATCAGCACTTCATAATAGCAACCAGAACCAATGCTCAGACAGTTACGTGGACATCTGGTGGCAGCATCGAGCACAGAAGCTCTGTGCTTACTGCCAGGAACGAGCTGAAGTCGTCCATGAACATGTGGGAGGATGTGCAGTCGGGCTCACTCAGGACGAATGATCCTTCACAACAGCAACTGTCAGCCTGATTTTCCTCATTAATTATGTAATTAATTCATCTTCTGGCATATTGGATCTGACATGTTCAGTGTATTTGAACGGTCTTGACGCGCTAACCTGTGAGGGAGCCTTCAGCCAGCAGGTCCTGCAGTCTGTTGATGGCATCTTGTGTCCTCATCCCAAAATGAGAAGCCAGATCCTCCAGGAGAACCACCTTAGAGGTCTGCAGCAGAGGAGACAGTTAGAAAGACGCCGACTGATGTCAGCAGGGGAGCAGCGGCGGAGTGGGCGGCCTTACCTCGATGTACTGGATGAATTCTTGCAGCAGGTTGCGTGACTGAGAATACACAAGCAGAGGTTTACTCCAAATAAAACAGGAATGTTTACCATAATGTCTCCGGTCTGACCTGGTCCTCAGAGAGCTGCTCCTCCTCTCCCTGCTCTTCTACGATAAAGGAAGCCTTGAGTCTCAGGTACTCTTCCTCCTCGCGCTTTTCCTGCTCCTCTTTAGCTCGGCGCTCCTGCTCCTCCTGAGTGGAGAGCAGCACAGAGCATCAGCATCTGATCACGTGAGCACCCGAGGAAAGCTGCCGAGGAGACTCGGTGAGACCTGTTTCTGTTCCAGCAGCCGCTCCTTCTCCTCTGCCTGCTGCCTCTCCTGTTCTCTGAGCTCCTGCATCCTCCTCCTTTCCTCCCTTTCTTCCATCTCAGCCTGAAAATAGTAAACTGTAAAGTGACTTTGAAGACACTGCAGTAGAACAGAGTTCATTAAAAACCAGTAGATCGAAACGAGCCCTGAGTGGACAGTGGAGCGTGTCTCACCTCCCTCTGGGCTTTCTTGGCTTGTTTCTCCTCCAACTTCCGCTGCTTCTTGGCTCCGACCTTTGCAGTCGGCTGGAAGCTCTGCTGCTCCGCCTCGTCTTCCTCCACAGGCTCCTCCTCTGAAAGCAGCAGGACACACTCATTCTCATGTATAAACAGCACCTTTACTGTGTGTTTTGCATTTGATCAGCAGAAGTGGAAACAGAAAAAAGGGGGGTGAAATCAAATAATGTGACACGTTATAAATGCTCAGCAAAAACTGTGGGAAAAGCCAAAGTTTAATGTTGAAATTCATCTTTGTGTGATGAACATGCAGGGACATTATGAGGGACATTTGTCCCACAGGAAGCCTGTGCTTCGAGCAGAAGCACAGGCTTCCTGTGGGACAAATGGCCCTCATGAAACATACGCTCCGAGAGCTCAACCACGAGCCGAGCAGACTCTTCCAGCACACTAACGTGTTTGTTTCAGGGGCTTTACCGCGTTCCACAGCTTCTCTCTGAGGTCGTCTGTTTGCCATCACACTGGCCAGGTTCCTTCTCCTGCGAGGCATGCCGGCTCCTCGCTCCTCTGCTGCTCGCTGAGGGGGCCCCGCTGCACGCACAACATCCCTGCGCTGGTCCTCGTCGGCTGAGCACACAGCACAAGGAAACTATGAGCCATGCACACACTTTGTCAATTAAGTAAATATTTAAACTGGGGGGGTGACCACATAAAGCTGGGGTTTTGTGTCTGTTTCGGTGAGTTTAAACGCCATCAGAAACAGATTCAGGCCAAAGCTGGTGTAAGTCTGCCGTGTCCTCATGTCCTGGCTTCAGCCACGGGCTGATGACACGTTCAGGCCCACATCAGCTCTGCACAGCTGCACGCTGACAGCACGTCGTTACCACGCGTGACGTTTCCATTCCCACTGCCCGACGAGCTTTAACACCAACATCTGATGAACTCATTATTTACAACCGGCTGTCAGCGCGCTATGAGCCGGATCGACACGTTTAGGGCTTCACCAAAACACGGCACAGATCCGAGCAGTCAGAGCTACAGGTGCTGCTCAGCGTGTGCGAGCTGCTCATCTACCAAACAGCGTCTGAAACGAGCAGCCTGGACTGCGGCATGTCGGCATCCAGGCAGCGGCCCACCGCTGCAGCCGAGCGCAGTGAGGCGGTCCTACCTGCCCGTGTCTGCCTCCGCACCTTCACGGCAAACAGTATGAGAACGACGAGGACAGCGGCAGCTATCACATACAGCGCTACATCCATAGCTGCCCGGGAAATACTCTGAACGGAATCTGTTCCTTTATCCCGTCTATTCAACTGTGACAGCTCAGTACTAACGCTCCTTCTTCTTCTTCTTCCTTCTTCTGCTTCTTCTTCGCGTGTTTTGGTGAACCGATAGAAAAGGGACATAGCGCCACCTGCTGTGTTGGAGTTCTCAGTACAGCTGCTGTGTGATGACCACAGAAAACAATGAAGTCAATTCATTAATTTGGTTTTCTGGAAATCTGTTTGCAGCCTCTGCTGTCGTCCTCTTTATCCGGTATCCACCAACCTGAACACCGGAGATCAGATCTGAACTGTGTTCACACGAAAGGGATGGCACTGGTCGTACTGGTCACTCTGGCATGAACAGCACACCCGAGCCGATCCCACAAGTTAGTGATGGATACATGAAGCGCACTGAAGCTTGTATTGAAAAGAGGTTTTCAACACTGTCCTCTTTGGTAGCGACATATGAAGAGCAGCTTAAATCCACGCGTCCATGCTCCGCTTATCCTCAGGGTTGAGATAAACTGGTCATTATGATTGCCCACCAATGTTCGCTCCAAGCTGCGCGCGTGCGCAATTGCGCACTGCTGGCACGTCTCTGCGCACAGAAAATCTGCGTTGCCCACAAAACAAATCTCACCTGAATTGAAATTAAAATTAAAACTTCAACAATCCTGTTCTGCAGTGTGAGTCAGTGACTGGCTGCTCCCGTATGGGATCAGAACGATGCCACCTTATCCCACAGTCCAGCCAATGATGCGATTCACATTCGTATATACGCAGCTGATCAACGTCGCTGACAGGCTCTGACAGCGTCCTTATGTGCGACACCGGTGTTTTAGCAAAGCGGCTGATGTGGAGTGAAGCCAGGTTAATGTCCAACCATTGGAGACGTGAGCAGGACAGACGAACAACTGACGGACAAAGTGTGGACTTTATACCAGTTTTTAAATTAGAGTTTAAAAGTTTTAGGAGGGACGGCGTGTTTGAGATGTGACAGATTTGCGACGTTTAGCACAAATCTTGTGTAGTTAGTGTCAGGCACGTGCAGAGGGGGGCTAGAGGGGCTTGAGCACCCGCCCCTTTCCTGATGGGTGCCCAAAGTGCCCTTTTGTTGAGGCAACTTTTAAAAAAAAAAAAATTTATTTATTTTTTAATGTGTGCGTGCGGAGTCCTGTCTGTGCCCCTCAACAATAATATTTAACTATTAATCACAGTTTTGCTAAATAAAAGGATCTGGCTTGCATCAGTCACATGATCACATTTAACCAATGATCGCCCTTGACGGCAAAACGCGCTGGTTACGAGGCGGGAACGAGCTCACAAAGAGCACGCGCATTTTTAGCGGTCCGGAGCTGTAGGAGAAACACAAGTTAACTCAGAGACACAGACTGATGCGACACAACCAGTAAGTAGCTGTACAGCGCACACTGTAGTGTGTAGCACACAGGAGTATTGGCTTATTACGTACACGTTGGTAAGCTGTCTTGTTGCAGCTGACGAACTGAAACAAACGAGCGTGCTGTGTGTGCAACAGCGCGACAAACATTACCTGTCCTTTTATTAACTGCACAAGTAGTGCTGGTCACAGCTGCTGGCTACCTGGCTTTCAATTCAATTCACTTTTATTTATATAGCGCCAAATCACAACAAAAGTCGCCTCAAGGCGCTTCATTGGTACAGAGAAAAACCCAACAATCATATGAGCCCCTATGAGCAGCACTTTGGCGACAGTGGGAAGGAAAAACTCCCTTTTAACAGGAAGAAACCTCCGGCAGAACCAGGCTCAGGGAGGGGCGGGGCCATCTGCTGTGATTGGCAGGGCCGTGCAGAGAGGTTTAAAGGGGCGGGTGCTCAAAGTTAAAAAGGGGCACATTGAACCAGGCTGAATAACAACAACACACATTCATCAAGAATCTAATATGGGAAGGGCAGGGCTGTGCTGATCTGAGACTGTAGACATTAAAAAGTCCACAGGAGAGATGGTAGCTGATTAAACAAGTGTCATGAGATAATAACAAAATGCAAAGATTGGTGACAGCGCTTAGGCTCTGCCTGTGAATCACTCTTTGCTTCTCTTCTTCCTTCCTTCCATCATTTCATATATCACTCTCCACTTGCTATGTGAGAACAAGGCACAACTTGCTATTGCAATAAACTATAATCTAATTATCCACACCTAACAACTCTTGCACTTAATCTAAAATAAAATGATGACAGAAAAATGTTATAGCCCTGCCTTTAGTAGCCTCACACAGCTCCTGCTGTTTCCTCCTCATGTCCTTACCAGGCATGTCTGCACAATGTTATATCATGAGTAATATATTTTTTTAAAATCCATCTAAATAAAATACACACATGCACGCACACACAGTGACATGTTAGACCTTCTTCAGAATACTGTATATACTATGGGCATCATGGTGCTGATCCAGAATCCTTACATTATTATTTATTACTAGAGCTACAATAATAAAGCAATGAGGAGGGGGAAGTAATAAATATGAAATAATGTATTTATGATGATTCCATTTGTTTCACTATCCACTCTGTGCAGGGCAAAGCTTATTACATTTTTAAACTGTAGAGATACAATCATTTTACTGCTGTAAAATCCAACTTTTGTCTTATTTAAAATATAAATCTAATATAATCTGCTTCTTAATGTATGTTCTTTAAAATACAGCGTGTGTTTTTAATATATTATAATTATAATAATGCATAATTATGTGGACATGCATATTAGATCGTTTTTAGTGAAATATAATCCCTCCAGAAAGGCAGGAAAAGCCCGGAAACTTACTTTAAAACTAAATATGTTCCCTGAAACGGTGACAGAGCTACAGACCCATGACAACTATATGCTAAAGCATATAGTTAGGGCTGGAGCAGGTGACCCTGAATCCTCCCTTAGTTATGCTGCAATAGACGTAGGCTGCCGGGGGATTCCCATGATGCTCTGGGAGTTTCTACTTCACTCACTATGTGTTAACAGACCTCTCTGCATTGAATCATATCTGTTATTAACCTCTGTCTCTCTTCCACAGCATGTCTTTATCCTGTCTTCCTTCTCTCACCCCAACCAATCACCAGGCACGTGCAGAGAGGGGGGCTAGAGGGGCTTGAGCACCCGCCCCTTTCCTGATGGGTGCCCAAAGTGCCCTTTTGTTGAGGCAACTTTAAAAAAAAAAAAAATTATTTATTTTTTAATGTGTGTGTGCGGAGTCCTGTCTGTGCCCCTCAACAATAATATTTAACTATTAATCACAGTTTTGCTAAATAAAAGGATCTGGCTTGCATCAGTCACATGATCACATTTAACCAATGATCGCCCTTGACGGCAAAACGTGCTGGTTACGAGCCGAGAACGAGCTCACAAAGAGCACGCGCATTTTTAGCGGTCCGGAGCTGTAGGAGAAACACAAGTTAACTCAGAGACACAGACTGATGCGACACAACCAGTAAGTAGGTGTACAGCGCACACTGTAGTGTGTAGCACCCAGGAGTATTCGCTTATTACGTACACGTTGGTAAGCTGTCTTGTTGCAGCTGACGAACTGAAACAAACGAGCGTGCTGTGTGTGCAACAGCGCGACAAACATTACCTGTCCTTTTATTAACTGCACAAGTAGTGCTGGTCACAGCTGCTGGCTACCTGGCTTTCAATTCAATTCACTTTTATTTATATAGCGCCAAATCACAACAAAAGTCGCCTCAAGGCGCTTCATTGGTACAGAGAAAAACCCAACAATCATATGAGCCCCTATGAGCAGCACTTTGGCGACAGTGGGAAGGAAAAACTCCCTTTTAACAGGAAGAAACCTCCGGCAGAACCAGGCTCAGGGAGGGGCGGGGCCATCTGCTGTGATTGGTTGGGGTGAGAGAAGGAAGACAGGATAAAGACATGCTGTGGAAGAGAGACAGAGGTTAATAACAGATATGATTCAATGCAGAGAGGTCTGTTAACACATAGTGAGTGAAGTAGAAACTCCCAGAGCATCATGGGAATCCCCCGGCAGCCTACGTCTATTGCAGCATAACTAAGGGAGGATTCAGGGTCACCTGCTCCAGCCCTAACTATATGCTTTAGCATATAGTTGTCATGGGTCTGTAGCTCTGTCACCGTTTCAGGGAACATATTTAGTTTTAAAGTAAGTTTCCGGGCTTTTCCTGCCTTTCTGGAGGGATTATATTTCACTAAAAACGATCTAATATGCATGTCCACATAATTATGCATTATTATAATTATAATATATTAAAAACACACGCTGTATTTTAAAGAACATACATTAAGAAGCAGATTATATTAGATTTATATTTTAAATAAGACAAAAGTTGGATTTTACAGCAGTAAAATGATTGTATCTCTACAGTTTAAACATGTAATAAGCTTTGCCCTGCACAGAGTGGATAGTGAAACAAATGGAATCATCATAAATACATTATTTCATATTTATTACTTCCCCCTCCTCATTGCTTTATTATTGTAGCTCTAGTAATGAATAATAATGTAAGGATTCTGGATCAGCACCATGATGCCCATAGTATATACAGTATTCTGAAGAAGGTCTAACATGTCACTGTGTGTGCGTGCATGTGTGTATTTTATTTAGATGGATTTTAAAAAAATATATTACTCATGATATAACATTGTGCAGACATGCCTGGTAAGGACATGAGGAGGAAACAGCAGGAGCTGTGTGAGGCTACTAAAGGCAGGGCTATAACATTTTTCTGTCATCATTTTATTTTAGATTAAGTGCAAGAGTTGTTAGGTGTGGATAATTAGATTATAGTTTATTGCAATAGCAAGTTGTGCCTTGTTCTCAGATAGACAGCAAGTGGAGAGTGATATATGAAATGATGGAAGGAAGGAAGAAGAGAAGCAAAGAGTGATTCACAGGCAGAGCCTAAGCGCTGTCACCAATCTTTGCACTTTGTTATTATCTCATGACACTTGTTTAATCAGCTACCATCTCTCCTGTGGACTTTTTAATGTCTACAGTCTCAGATCAGCACAGCCCTGCCCTTCCCATATTAGATTCTTGATGAATGTGTGTTGTTGTTATTCAGCCTGGTTCAATGTGCCCCTTTTTAACTTTGAGCACCCGCCCCTTTAAACCTCTCTGCACGGCCCTGGTTAGTGTGTAGTTAGTGTGTAGTCAGTGTGTAGTCAGTGTGTAGTTAGTGTGTAGTCAGTGTGTAGTGAGTGTGTAGTTAGTGTGTAGTGTAGTCAGTAGTGTTGTGTGTGTCAGAACAATGAGGCGACTGCTGAGTGTTACAGGTGTTACAGCAGTGACACATCTGCTGCTGTCAGGCCTGCAGGTATCAGGCTGTTGTTCTCCTTCATCTCATAGTGGACACAAATTATTTTTGGAGCGACACAAATAATTTGTGTGGCATCAGATTAGATGCAGAACAGCTGATTGTTCTGTAAATAGTTTGAAATCTTTATTTAAAAACACCTTGGCTGCATTTTTAGGTAAACAGCTGCAAAACTTTGTTGTTTGCATAACTCAGTTACTTTTTTGAAGAAGTAACTATATAATTAATTACCCAACATTGGTCATTATTTACTGTATTTGCAGACAGAGTTACAGACTCTCTCCCAGACCACAGACTCATCATACAGTCAGAGCTTTATTAAAAAATAAAGAAAGTTGTGTTTTCAAAATTGGAGTTGAAGTTATTTTTCCTTCCAACAGTGTTAACATGCTGCAGGTCAGGAACAAGATTCTTTTAAATTTTCATTGTAAGTGGGATAAAGCAGTTAATTAGAAGTCGTCTAACATAAATGCTGTAATTTGATTATTTTAATAAACATGTGACTTGTGTGTGTTTTAGGGGTGAATGGTAAATAATTTCGATGAACAAACCTTTCTTGTTTAAACGTGTGTGGTCTCTGTTTACTTGTGACTTGTGTACTCAGTGCTTCTCTGATGAGAGGTGAAACGTCTTCAAGCAACTCAAAGAAGTCCAGACGCTTTTCTTTGCAAGCTCCTTTGACTACGATGACCTGGATGCCTGAGAACCTTCACAGACATACTCAGTGCTGAGGTGAGGGGACGGTCTCCTTGTGGCATCATCTCCTTGAAGCCCACCTCATGGCCTGTCTCTGACGTCCTCTGTTATATGTGTCACAGAACACCACACTGAAGTTGTCCTGTGGTACGTGCCCCAAGCATGTGTCAGACACATACTACACACTACTGACTGCTGCAGCAGGGTCCATGCTCACAGATGATGCTGATCAGGTACCTGACTGTCAGCACCTGGTGTCACAGGATACTGTTTCATGGTGTAATCAACCTGCCACTGATTGTCCACAAATAGCTCTTCTAATTTATATATTAATGCTTGAAAACGAAACTGCTATAAAATGTTTTGCTGCTAAAAAGCGTGTTTAGGAACCTGCATTTCTTCCTGATGCTCATCTTCCTGTCTACACACAGAGCTCAGAGACGAGGCCGATTCTGAAGACTTGATTGGTCAGTGGATGGTGAATCCATTCCTGCATTTGTTGATCTGTCACAGCAGAAGGTTAGCAAAAGTCACATGTTAGAAGACAGCCAATTAAAAAGCTGGGTGACTTGTGTGTTTATTCTTCAGTGCTTAGAGCAAAACTTCAAAAACTTCAATACTTCTCAGCCGGACTGAAATACACACACACACACACACACATTCATGCCTACATGATGTTTTAGAGTACAGTGAGGAAGCGTTTTACATACAAGCATGGGTGCAAAAACATAGGAAGTGCATTTTGGTTCTACACAAGCATTTATATGAAGCTCCTGGTACTGAAAACTGCGCTGTGGTCGGATTAAACCAGCCTGCAGCACCTCGGCAGCAGCTGTACAGGTGTAACATGCAGAGCCTGCTGATCACCACTAGGTGGCAGAAACACTGCGGACTAGATCACTTTGAAGGCACACATGCACGCACACATGCACACACACATGCACACAAGCAGCCCCTGCTTATCTGATGAACTGTCGGTAATAAAGTGCACCTGAAAGCATCATCATCTACTATTGGACTGGTTGCTCGAGTCACACCTGGAAACTGAGATTGTGGAAACATTGTGGCCTTTGATTGTGTTACACAATCAGTCCACAGGCTCTGTTGTAGACCTTGAAATGAAGAAGCCTTCAGCTTTTATGATGAGTGAAGGTTGCAGACGGAGGAGACTCGAGTGCTGATAGGTCTCTGTGAATCCCTCCCTGACAGCTGATACTGGACTGTGTCTCTAGTATTTGGTGCAGAGAGCTGTCACAATTCAATAAAGAAATATTTTACCCACTGTTATCAAGAAGCAGTCATACACTGCACTGATGAACAGTTGTGTAAATGGGAGGTTTCTGAGCCTCTGGATTCTTGACATTCCCCTGTGAGAGTTCAGCTCTATCTGATGGGACCAAAACCCTGGTTAACCAGCACAAACTGAGAGGTGTGGGTGCTGAGTATGGACTCTTCAGATGTTCACTTTAGACTGAACCAGTTTGACATGAGCAGTTTTGGTTCTTCTCCAGGGAAGCTCTGCTAAACAACCCTGACAATGTCACTGTGATGTTAGCAGCTCAGCTCTGCTTCAGACCACAACACACAGTCTGTGTGGACGTGACAACAGAAAGACTTGGCCGGTGTGAGCTGCATGATGAGAGCTGTAGCATCGTGGAGGATGTCTGAATCACAGTGCTTGCAGTTTAATTAAAGCGATGTCTCAGGAGAGACAAATGGTCCTGGTGCGTTTGATGAGACGGCGCCTCTGGCAGCCAGCGTGACTGAAGGAACAAGCCTGCAAACACAGCGCCGGGTACACAGCAGCTGAAACACTGTCAGCACTTTTTCCTCTGGGCAGAGAGAGCAGAGAACAGGAGAGCAGATAGCAAAGTGAAATGAGGACAGGTTCATCGTTTAATCCCTTCTCCCGCAGAAGGATGTGAGGCTCGGCCGGGCGCGACTCTACTTTTCCATCGCCGGTGACATCTGGAGGGCACATCCTCTTTCTTGAACGCCCACTGCAATGTGATATTGTGTCTCTTACCTGCCTTAGCACTGTGTGTGCTCCATCTGTACACGGAAATGTTTTGTTGCTACTAACAACACTGCTGATGCTGGTAAAAAATGGCCCGTGTGTGTCTTTACTACAGTGATTACACTGATAGTACACACTGTACTCAGACTTAATGCCACAGCAGATGATGAATTTCACTCCACTGCGTTGTGCTCTGTGCTCTCTCTCAGTTGTGCGTCTGCTCGCACACAAACAACACTGCGTTTGGCAGAGAATCGACCTATCAGACGCTCTCCTGTGATCTGCAAAGAATGTCGTGTCACAGAGCTGAGACGATCTAAAGTTGAAGGTGATGGAAGGACACTTGACTTGCTGCAGTCTTTATTTCCTGTTTCACTGCTCAGGTGATCTGAGGGGGCGGGGTTTACTGCAGCTCCACTTCTGGTAAGACCGGCAGGGAAAAGTGGCTCGTGGCTGATGTTCCACGGTACGTCTAACCTCCAGAGGTCAGTGCAACCTACATGGAAAGTGCTGAGCCAAGAGGAGTTGAGCCAGTCAGCAGACGGTGCAGGTGTAGCAGCTCTGTGTGTGCGTGATGTAACAAGGAGGTAGTAGTAAGAAGGGGCCGGACAGAGAGAGACAGGAAGAGGAAGACAGGAAGAGATGCAATGTCCTGCAGGCCCAAGGTGACTCCTGTGCAGCACGGGTTACTATGAGGAAACACCACCTCAGTCAGAGGGCGTGCTCACACTACGCTTTATTTAGCTGTGAGAAAACACTGCAGAGCACCAAATCAGATTAATCCCATGCTCACACAGTGGGAATGAGCGGAGTTACAGACAGGCCGGGAAGGTCAGAAATCCACCAAGGATGTCATTACCTTTGGATTCAAGGGCAAAGTTAGCACAGTTTAGCATAAAGACCAAGGAGACTGAGCGGGTCCAAAGTTCAAAAGTGAACCTAAAGAAGTTTGCTGATTAACACGCTGTGATTAAGTGTACGCGGAGCCTTTGTGGTGTTTCTGAATTCTGGACACACACAGAGCCCAGCAGCCTCGCACAGCTGGGCTAAGCAGACACTCACTGGCTTGATGCACATTCATGACTTCCACTTCTGACTGAGCAGACAGAAACAAATAATAGAAGAAGAAGAATCCTTTAATTGTCCCACAAGGGGAAATTTGGTTGTAACAGCAGCCAGAAAGACACATATACAACAAACAGGACACAGGACAGAAACATACACAACCTTTCTTACATATTTACATCAAGGACAGTGGCTACTATATACAGAGAGTACTGTACAGTTATTCAATTACATAGAAATAGCTACAGATAAGAGGCAAAGCAGGTTGTAGTGCGAATCGAATCGAATGGGACTATTTGCATTCACTCAAAAACACACTTTGCATTTCTCATGTCTCCCATGAATAACAGAGCTGTGGGCAGCTAAAGGAAAGAGTCCAGAGGCGCCGATGTGATGCTTTAGCACTGAACGGAGGATCGCCTGCTGTGATGTGGATGCAGCTGCGTGTCCTGTCACTGACAGGTGTTACAAACCGAAGCAACACAAGTTGCTCAGATAACACACAGCTGTGATGACACATTTGTGTAGGCCTGCAGTCTCACTTACTGTTAGCGCTGCAGAGAGCTGCTGAACCGCCTGCTGTAGTTTTCCTTTTAAATGCAATGGCACAGACTTATGCATGAGCAGGCGGCCACAGCTGGGGTCACTGACTCGCTAACCAGAGCAGTCTGCTGGAAAGCAGTAACACAACCTGCCAAACACAGTTCTCACTGCGAGGTGAAGCACGAGCAGTGAAAATGACAAATAAAAGCATCAATAAAAAGCTGAGCAGTAAAGGCTCTTTATGAGCTTCACTCAGTGGAAGCACAGACTAAACTTTAAACTCCTGCCTCTCCAACAGACCTCTGATATATATGCTCTGTGCATTTTGCTCATTTCAAGCTGGTAGGTCCAAACTTGGAGGCAGACAGTCCTGTGTCTGTTTCTGCTGTGTCGTATCACTCAGTGTCACGCTGCCTCTCGAGCACAGGCTCGAGGCTGAAGGTTGCTGCAGTGTGATGGAGAAATCTGCACACAGTATGAAGACTGTTATGTATGTGTGGTGCATGTGTAGACTAACGCAAACATCTCCGTCGGTCGCACTCTGCAAGGTTTTGCAGAGACGGCTGACCCTCTGATGTGTGTCAGTATTCTGCCGACTGCTGCAGCACATTGTTGTGTTGGCGTGCTGTAACTAACGGGTCGTCCAGCCTCATGTTGCGTATTTGTTTACAGCCTAGCAGTGTGCTGTGGACTGCACGTGTTCCACATGCTGATGGATGCTCTAACTGAAGACAGCATCCAGTTGCATTATGGGAGATGATAAATTCGTGCTTTTTGACCTCACGCCAGGTAACAGACGTTATGACATCGCAGCCTCTGCGACGTCTTTTATTGGTTTCTATTTAAATCCCTAAATAGCATCTTGTCCTCATGCAGCACAGCCTATTAAAGTCCCACAATCATTATCGGACCTGAACAGGACAGCATGTAAGTGGCTGCTGCTTCCTGCTCTAGTGCAAACGCAGCCAAGATGTCTGCACTGGAGCAAACTGCACCTGAACACTACAGAGCATTTAAGGCATTGATCAGTGCTCATGACAAACTGGATATTAACGATCAAGAAAGAGACCCCCCAGCCCAGTGTTCCTTCAGTGGGCTGGTGTCAGTCATGTTTATGAGGTTGGAAAGCTGCAGTCAGCTGAGGCTGAAGACGTCACCTGATGATGACGAAACGTTTCTCCCACTGAAAACGTCCTGATGAACAGAATCAGCCTTCTGGGATTTAAAGCCGACGTAGTAAATTATACTGATATCGATCCATCGTTTAGAGATGAACATTGAAGCAGGAGAGTGTTTGAACCCTTGTGCAGCAATGAGTGCAGCAGCGTTTCAGTCCTGCACCTTACAGGGAGGACGTCAGAGCATCCGCTGATGGGCGGAGCTCCGCTGGATCATTAACTTTACTGTTCTATCGAATTTTGCATTTTCCTCCTTTTGTTTGTGTAAAATAATTCTGAATTCGTTTCTCTGAAGGCTGCAGTAAAAAGACCGAACCACTGTGCCCGTCTAAGGCTTCTGAGCGTCCCGCGGGTGAAGGGCAGGCCGCAGCCAGATTGTCCACCTCTAAAAACACTCTTTGTTGACACTATGTGCGACTGAGTTGTGATCCGTGACAGTGAGTTTGTTGTCGTCACAATAGAAACTGATGACGTCTGCGTCGCCTCTGATTCATGTTGCAGTCCTCTGTTGGTCAAACAGATCCAGCGCATGCTACATTTCATCATCGCTGTTGGAGTTTATAAAGTGGATAAAAACCACGTCCCGTTCTTGGGACTTGACTTTGACAGGATCACACTGCTATGGAAGGAAATCCTCGCAACCTGTTCTTCCCTGAGCTAAATAGCAGTGAGTCGGTAAAATGAGTAAACTGGTGCCAGAGTGATTTACAGCATAATCTTCATTATCAAGCCGCCGGGCAGTCTGTTAATGGTTGTGTGTTTTATATGACTGCAGCTCGGAGCAGGGTGTGCTGTGTTAGTTCACCTTTCTCTTCAAGGGCATTATGGCTTCACTCGCTGCTTCCTTGTTTGGCCGGATATTCTGTGCCTTTCAGCAGGTGTTAATCTGAGGCCGCAGCGCTCACAGGTGGAGCCTTTACCTGTGTGCGAGGAAACGAGCAATGAGCTTAGGACACGTGAGCGCGCTCAGCCCTCTCGCTTCTTTATGCGTCGGCCCACACGTGCAGCTCTCGGTCCTCAGTCACACATTACCATTTATAGGCTGTTTGTCAGTTAGTTATGGCGGTGTGGCCACAGGAAGAAAGTTAGCAGAGTGGAGAGTTTAATAAGCTCTCTGATTCTGAACTTTAACGGAGATCTGAAAAGTCTGCACATTTTTTACTCTAATGCACTTTAAGAAGTTCTGTTTCGTTGAGAACAACTTATTTTTCAGCACGTCTCAGCCTGTCGAGGGAACAAACATTAGAAGGTGGAGATAAAACCTGACAAACACTATCAGGATGCTTCCTGCAGGAGCTCCTGTCTGTGCTAATCCACAGTTAGGGGACATTAGACCAGATCGCATGCATGCAGATTTTCCAAAATGCTGCAGCGTTCCTTGAAAACCAGCACTGAGCTGAGGTTAAGCATAACTTCTGTATGTGCCTGCTTAACGCTGAATTGTTCCCAGCTCAAAGAGCTACAGTCTAATTCTGGACATCAGGTTATCTATTCGGCTCAAATATTAACCAGCTCATGAATTATTGGAAGGAATGAGAGCTAAACTTTGTACTGGGGTAAGCAGCAACTAAATATTGTGAGACGTAGATTAATTTGTAACCAGTTCAAAGTTTCGCAAGAGTGTATGTTTCACCACGGCGTCTAAAGAGTGGTTGGGAAGGGACAGAGGGGAACGCAATCAAAGTTTAATGGAGAGGGTGTTTGTTACACAGCAGCTCCTTTATGGGCAGCACTAACTGACTTCTTGATGGCAGTGTTTGCATACGCAGTCGTTGCTCCACATCTCATTTGTTTCCAAGTATCCTTAAAATAGTGAACCGAAGGAACCAGTGAAACGTAAGCAGCCATATCCAATTCCCACCTCCGCTATGTCGTGACATCATTTCCTGGTTTGAAGGGATTGGGTATCAAAGTCGCACAAAGTAAAACATTGACTCGACTCCACTCAGAGAGCACAGTGCTGTTACTGAGAGGCTCACACGTTTGGAGCAGTCCAGTACTGCTTCATCAGTCCAGTCAAAATACTTTTTTACGCTGTTTTGATGGATAAGGCACAAACAGACCTGTTTTAATCACAACATGTGAGATAAACAGAACAATATCTGATGCAGTGTCCTTAACAAAGAGCCCAGTGCCTAAATAAAACGTGTGTTTGTAGGGAGGCATCGTCTGTGCTACAGTGTACATTGATGACATATTTCAGCCAAGGCTGCTTACAGCCTAACTGAAAGTCACATAAGTGTGTTTCTGAACAAACTGAGCATGTCGAAGCTCCAAACATGATCGACTTGCAGGGGTGGGATGAAAGTGAAGGTTAGTTTCTCAGCACTTGTGAAAAGCAGCCTCTTAAAAGTGACAGAGCAGCCTAAAACCCTGGTTTCCCCCGTGCTAACAGAGTCACAGGTGTCTCTATTCTAAGACCGCACAGCAGGTTGGCCCTGCTCCTGCTCCTGCTCCTGCTCCTGCTCCTGCTCCTGCCCCTGCTCCTGCTCCTGCTCCTGCTCCTGCCCCTGCTCCTGCTCCTGCTCCTGCTCCTGCCCCTGCCCCTGCTCCTGCTCCTGCTCCTGCTCCTGCTCCTGCCCCTGCCCCTGCTCCTGCCCCTGCTCCTGCTCCTGCTCCTGCCCCTGCTCCTGCTCCTGCTCCTGCTCCTGCTCCTGCCCCTGCTCCTGCTCCTGCTCCTGCCCCTGCCCCTGCTCCTGCTCCTGCTCCTGCTCCTGCTCCTGCCCCTGCCCCTGCTCCTGCTCCTGCTCCTGCTCCTGCCCCTGCCCCTGCCCCTGCTCCTGCTCCTGCTCCTGCCCCTGCTCCTGCCCCTGCCCCTGCTCCTGCTCCTGCTCCTGCTCCTGCTCCTGCTCCTGCCCCTGCTCCTGCTCCTGCTCCTGCTCCTGCCCCTGCTCCTGCCCCTGCCCCTGCTCCTGCTCCTGCTCCTGCCCCTGCTCCTGCTCCTGCTCCTGCTCCTGCCCCTGCCCCTGCTCCTGCCCCTGCTCCTGCCCCTGCTCCTGCTCCTGCTCCTGCTCCTGCCCCTGCCCCTGCTCCTGCTCCTGCTCCTGCCCCTGCTCCTGCCCCTGCCCCTGCTCCTGCTCCTGCTCCTGCTCCTGCCCCTGCTCCTGCCCCTGCCCCTGCCCCTGCCCCTGCCCCTGCTCCTGCCGGGCTCAGACTGGGTCCTATGACAAGCAGAAGCAGCAGCAGCTTCACCCCCAGCCTGAGGTGTCCTTCATGCGTCCTGTGAGCGTGTGCATGAATGTTAGACAAAGTCCTTAAGTAGAGAATCGTAGCAATCCAACATCGAGCCAAGAGAGATTTCTGATGTGCAGATTTCTGATGTGCAGATTTCTGATGTGCGTTCCAAACCAGACCTTGCAGATGGTTTAACAGAGACAGGACACTTCCAAACACAAACAGGTGTAAAGCACACGAGCGTGGGCATCTGGTTTCACCGTGGTTACTGATGTGTTTACCAACAGAAAAAATCAAATACTGCACACATTATGTTTTTATTTATTGTGTACTCTGTGTGCGACGAGCCAACATGCAGTATGACCACACGGGTGCTTGTTAACCTGCCACCAGGGATCGTTTCACCAGCAGCATCTCAGCTTCAGCCTCTCTCAGTGAAAAGCATCAGAGTTGCAGGTTTTACTGAACCTCACACACAAACGTGCCACATACACAGCAGTGCTTTGTAGTCCTACACTTTCATTATTCCCACCATCTCGTATCCCTTTCCTGTTATTCCAGTGTTATATAGCTTCGGCTAAACCAGCAGTTTCACATTCCCAGGAAGCAGCACTCGGTGCACTGACATTTGCATGGGAATGTTCTCAGAAGTGCAGAACTGGGTTTATGGATGGTGAGAGCATAGCTGCTGAGGATGAACAAGTGAGACCTAACTGCAGGTTCTTTTTACAACGCTCCACCACACATTAACCCAGAGGACGTTTAAACTTTCCACTATGATCCTCTGTCAATTATTGACCTCTGAACCATAACTGTGTGGCCTTGGGTGGTGACTAACAAAAGGACTTCAGACATGGCAAAGTTAAGGAGAAGCACAGCGAGGTTTACCATCACATCTCACCCCGCTGCACACGCAGCCAGTGACACTCACACATACACATCCAGATTACTTCCACTTCCTGTTACAGGGAAAAGCATCTAATGTGTAGATTTAGCATCAAATCACAGCAACAATCAGTGCTTTGTGTTGTAGGATACAGACCCTACAATGACACAGAGAAACCCATCAATCAGACGAGTCCCTCTGAGCATGCACTTGGCGACAGTGGAAAGGAAAAACCTCCAGCAGAGCCGGGCTGAGGGAGGGGCGGCCATCTGCGTAAAAGGATGCGAGAAACACCGTCCCTTTAAGTGGTTGGAAACTAAAAAGTAATCACACTGATATTGCAGCTGTAGGTCAGGAGGTAGAGCAGGTAGAACATCTGTTAATCAGAAGGTTGGTGGTTTGATCGCTCGCCGCTCCGATCTGTGTGCAAACGTGTCCGTAAGCAACAAACTAAACCCCAAGTTGTTCCACAAAAAGCACGTAGGCACAGAGAAAGTGCTTGTGTGAAAGAGGCATGTTGCACCAACCCTCCGATGCAGCGTGGTCACTGGAGCGGACGGCTGCTACAACGTACATATCTCTTTAAGAACCGTGAGGGAACTGTTGTTGTGATTTGGTGCTATGCTAATAAAAGCGCACTGAATAAAATGCTCAGTAGGACAGTAAGAACTAGCTTCCATCATATTTCATCAAGAATCTTTGCTACTGTGCTACACTTGCCTTTAACGTGAAATGCATTCAGTGATCGTGCTGCAGTATCTACCATATAAACTGACCGTCTTACTCAACTAAGCCAAAGAAGTTTAAATAAGTCACTGTGAGCTTTATAAAAACAAATTCTACGTTTGTGTGACATTCTGTTCAAAGGAGGACAAAAGCTATGAAAAGGAGTTGATACTGTTAGACTGAGAATGAGTCAACTCCAGGATATTAGACAGCGAAGAGAAAAACACAGGAGGGCTATTATCTGACTCCCTGCAGTCCATCAAGTCCTGTACTTAAACCTTTGTCATTTCAAACCCACATCAGCTTCATATGAAAATGCAAAACAATGATGTCCTTTTTCAGATATAATTTAGCCAAACCAGAACAGCTGCTCATCGACAGAACAATAGCCTTTGTTCTGTTCTGCTGTCTGAACACAATACCCTTTCAGCGGCAGGCTCTGGTGTAGTTATCGAAGGTGTGTGAGGTTGTGACACGACTTCTTTAAGCAAGTATAGATATTAGATTAAATCAGATTAACTGAGATACAAGGATTCTCAGATGAGTGTTGTACTGCAACTTACAAGGTAGAACACAATAGTGCAGCACTGTCAGGGACTTCCATGCTCCAGTTAACTGAAAACACTGTGAGTAAATCCAGTTCCATACGGTGAATGAAAGTAAAGAGAGAAAGGAACATTCCTGTCAGTGTTTGGCCTGTAAACAGCAGCATAGTGCGATCAAGGTCAGGAGCTCTGCCTATGGACAGTGATGGCCTGAAACACCGTTAGTGCGCTCGTTAGTATCTGCTCTGCATCAGCGTACGGCAGAAATGAAAGACCGAGGCGCCGGGAGACAGCTCAGCAGTTCAGTTTTACTTATACAGCGCCAAACAAGTCGCCGCAAGGCGAGGCGAGGCTGCCATATCGCGCCATCGGCCCCTCTGACCACCACCAGTAATGTGCTTGTATTTCCTGTCTTACTGATGAGGTGCATAGTAACTATACTTGCCTTATACACTCACAGATAATGTAGTCCTCCCACAAGCCCCCGAGGAGAGCCACACAAGAGAGGACAGAAAGGGCCCAGGCAAGGTTCAACTTTATATGTTGTTGCTGCGAGGCACCAGCGCTAACCCCTGCAGCACCACCCTGTCCTGAAACACGGTTACTTCCTGCCGTGTTCCTCAGAACAGGACACATTATGCCGATGAAGGTGCCACTGCAAACAGGGAACGCTGCCGCTGTGATTGACAGGGTCTGTGAGGAACATCGTCCTGAGCGCAGAGCGACGCTCTGTGTAGCAGCAAAGTGTTCACGTTGTGCTGCAGCTAATCTCCGTTGGCTGCAAGGAGGCCTTTGCTCCCTCGGGGAGCCTTGACCCTTGACCCTCACACCAGTTTGCCAGCTGTCCTGCATATTTTCAACCTCTGCTCTCATCCAAATATATTCATACCTTTAACAGGCGCCATGGTAACATGTGGTATTGATCTCATGTTGTGGGTATTTCTGTGTTGCCACAGCATAGATTTGGTTTTATTTTGGAGGTGGTTGGTGTGCTGTTGTCTGTGGTCTGGTCAGTCACACATCAGCACCCTTTGGTTCCGTGCTTGCAGTTTGGTTTGTTTGTGAAGTTACTGTGACCTCTGACCTTTTGGGACCAGAGCCTCACAGATGTTTTGTAAAATATTCTTTCTTATTTGGGGGTAAATAAAGCCCACACTGCCTGCAGCTCGGCCCCTCACAGAGACTAGAACAAACATATTCCCACTGCTTCTGAAGCTGACTAATTATTATTTTGTATCCTGGTGGTAAGATCCACTTTCAGACACAAATGAAGCTAAAACAAGAAGCTGTTGCTTTTAGAAGTATCTGTCTGCCCAGGACGTCTGCAGCTCCGGCAGCATTTAACTGCTAATTATTGAGAAGGAGACCGACTTCTGCCTCGTCACACTCTACCTCAGTCAGTCCCACTCCTTTCATTTGCTTATGAAACACGAAGAAGGCAGGAGTAGAAAACACAGACAGCAGTAATCCACAGCGCTGACTCAACGAGTCAGTAATGAACCTCTCTGAGCATGTCAGGCAAAGCAACAGGTCATATTTGGCCTCATATCCGACATTCACTGCCTTAATCTTCTCGTGTATGTAGGAAGCCTTCATGCGTCATTACTGTTTGGATGTGCTGAGCAGTCGCAGGTAACTACAACTACGTTATAAGCATGACAGACAGCAGACAGGATCATGTGTGAGGCTTTCAGGTGAATCCTACAAAATCACGCCTGACAACGACGGTGTCTGTTTGTCCTCCGTTAGGCTTCACGATGAACAACAATCACCAACACATTTTCTTGGTTTTTACTTTGTCATTTAAAACTTTAGCCTCAGCAAATAAGCTGAGGACATGCTCATAATTTGCTCGACAGTGATGCTCATTTCCTGTGTTTATGCGGTGGAGCTGGTGTGTGAGTGAGGCTGAAATCAGAGAAGCCGGGCTTGGCGGTTTTCTAATGATGGAGCGACCACGCCTAGATGTCAGCTTGTGTACACAGTAAACATGTGGTGTAGTAGTCGGAAGGGTGGAATCAAGGTGAAGCGAGTCTTTCTGACTCGAGCCCACACTGGTCCCGTTTCTGTGATATGTATGAAAGCACCATAAGACGTGAGGCACCTGCTACATGTCAAACCTACACATGTGAACTCGTTTCCATGATCAGACTAAGAGGTTCGGGTCAGGGTTCAGATGAAGCACGTAAAGCAGGATTCAGGAGGACCTGATGTCATGATAGCACGCTGCACAAATACCAGCTTCAAGCCCAACGACATTTCCACCTCCTCCTTTGTTTGGACTCTTGTGTTCGTTGCTGCTTTCTGTTAATCTGAGGGGATGTGGACGTGTCGGCTTTCTTTTAGATTGTTCTGACTTCTTCCTGCTTAGCTCTCAGCTGTCATAAAGACGTTCGCTGTGCTCACTCTTAAACAGCCAGCAACACGTCGCACCAAAGTCTCGACCGCAGTCATACTGAGACGAACCAGGTAACGTTTGTTTGGCTTCCGCCACCACTCAAGTCCACACATGAATGAATAGGCCTGCACGGGACGTGACTGGGTGTGTCTCTCGTGCACCTTGTGGTGCCCGGCTTACTGTGCCCAGTGTGAACATCACATGTGCCTTCAGCTCATGGTCACCCAAAATCACCAAAGGCTTTTACAGTGGTGCAAAAAGGTATAACCACAAAAAGCAGTTTAAATGATGATTTATTGATAAAGGGAGAAAAGCTCAGCAAATGATGAATGAACTGTTGGAAGGCTGATATCAGCAGATATTGACACTTGAGAGCCATAATTCACAAATGGGGAAAACTTGGAACAGTGGTGAACCTTCCCAGGATTGGCCGACCTACCAAAATGACTCCAAGAGCACATCAATCACTCACCCAGGAGGTCAAGAAAAAGCCCAGAACAGCATCTAAAGAAGTGCAGGTTCACATGTAAAGGTCAGAGGTCATGATTGAACAATAAGAAAGAGACTGGGCAAAAATAACCTCAAGGAGAAACCACTGCTGACCAAAGGGCTTTTCTCACATTCTAGATGATCCCCAAAACAAGAATATTCTGTGAGGTGACGACACAGAGGCTCATCAGCCTGACTCAGCCCCCACCTCCCTCCCCCACTGGCACCAGAGCCCCACAGGCTGCGTTCTCAGCCCCTACTTTACACCCTGAACACACATGACTGTACACCAACCCATGCAACCAACATCATCGCCAAGCCCATAGCTCCACCGTGGTCGGGCTCATCTGTGATGGAGATGAAACAGAGCAGAGGTGGAGAACTTGTCCCACTGGACCTGAAGTTGAACGTTCTTAAAACAAGAGACCTCATGACGGACTTCAGGAGGCACAGACAGCTCCACTCCCCTCTTTTTATAAGTGGAAAAGGCTGGAATCTGTCTCCACCTTCAGGTTTCTGGGCACCCAGATCTCCATCAATCTCACCTGGACCCACAACACCGTCCTGGGAAAGAGGGCACAGCAGTTACTGCACTTCCTCTGTGTCCTGAGGAAGAACAACCTTTACCGGCAGCAGCTGCTGGCTTTCTACCGCTCCTCAGTGGAGAGCGGCTCTCCTTCTGCCCGGGTGTTTGGTATGCAGGCGCCACTGCTGAGAACAGGAAGGCTGCACAGAGGGTAATTTGCCATCCCTGGAGGCCATCGCCAGATCCTCCATTCTCAGAAAAACCAGGACCATCCGAGCTGACCCCTTGATCCGCTGCCCTCTGGTTGCCCTCTCAGATCAGTTAGGTCCCACACCTCCAGACTCACTGACAGCTTCTTCCCCTGGACCATTCGGACTGCCAACAAACACTCCACAACCCCACCCACCTCACCAGTGTGAGCCACGGTCTGAGTAACCCTCATCACACAGACTCTGTACCCAGGCCAAGTCCTTTTGCACATGCAAGCTTTTAGTAGCTTTTCCCTTACAAATAGAACCTGGCTGGTGCAGCACATTGGTAACATCTCCTCCTGATGGCTCCCTGCACATCTGCTAAATGTTTCATACAATTATGACATACAAATCTGGGACCGAGATGTCCTCATAGCAGCATCAAAGATCTGTTGTTCTATAACGTTACAGTGTCCGTGCAGTCTGTGACTCCACATCAATCTGATAATCACTGCACAGAAAAAACGTCGAGCTTTAGACACACGAGACTGATTAAAAGCAAATATTTTTCTTCTTGTCTTGTGACAGGATGCACTGAAGCAACTCTTTCACTAGCTAGCATCATGCACTGTCACCAAGTGCACACTAATTGTTGGTGTTTCTCTGTATTATTGTAGAGTCTTTTATAAATACACAAGGTAATGACTGATAATTAAAATTGAAGTCCTACTTTTTAGGACTGGCTCATATTGTTTATACATATTTGTCAGCGAGCATCACCAGTTCCTGCCAGGTTACAGCTGATTGAGCAGATTTTAAAAACAAATCTAATATAAGGAGGAGTCCAGCAAGACTGTGGCTTTATCATCTCTTAAGGAAAATAGGCTAAATGATGAAAGAGTTAGATAGCAACGACTTCTTTCTCCACTCCTCTTAAGATAAATATCACGCTCAGCATTGGCAGGCATTCAGATTTCTTTGCTCCAGTGGACTCAGACCAAAGCTCTCCTCTTCCCATATTTCCTTGATCCATTGATCGTGGCTTTTTATTAGTTTGTATTATTGTTTCAGAGGTGGTTGAACTCTGAACTCTGATTACTTTGGGTTTTCTACATCAAAGTTTAGGCTTAAAGCCAGAGTTTGTTAAAGCCCTGATCATCTCTGTACGCGGTGGTTAGCATTGATTAACCATGAGGAGGTTTTGTTGTCCAAAGCAGGCTTACCTCCCCATCAGCCCTCCATAAACATCAGTGTGTGGGCAGGGTGATAGTGTCGGGACAAGGAGAAAGAGTAAGGGACCTGACTTTGAGCAAGAGGTCAGGCAGGTCTTTCCATCATGATAGTGTCACAGAGCCGGACAGTGTTGGTGGCTCAGTATGACTCATCTTGTCCTTGAGGTGATATTTAAAGGTCAAAACCAGCATGTGCACAATCCTGACCAATCATACCTACACACAAATGTTTATATTCAAACAAATGCACATAGCTGAAGAAAGCCAGAGGGCAGCACACTGCTGAGTGATTTCACACACACACAACATAAATGTGCAGAAGGCTGGTGAGCTGATGGTTTCAGGTTCCAACGGACTCGTGTTTTTATTGTTTCCTAACTGAATTCACATCCATGCTGTATTATTCTAAAAGGTCTGAAATGAATGCTTCATACTTTGATCTTAGGTAGAACATCAGCTTACTATGACCCTGGCTCTGAAACGCCCTTGAAGGCAGCCTCAGAGGAGGGACACGGGCTCTAGAAGGCAGGATATGGTATGTACTAAGTTACTAGAGCCTATTATCCCCGAGGTGTGTGTGAGAAGGGGTTCACTGCACACAGCAGCACAGGACACCCACCAAGTTAAAGTGGGAACAGGTCTGAGAGCGAGGCCCACAAGCTTCCCCTGAATGCGCTCTGTTTCACTGGTGAAGGGGATGAAATGACTGTATTGTTTGCACCATAATGACTGTTTAGAGGAGCCGGCGTGTTTGAGAATTGCAGGTTGCTGCACTGTAATCTCGCATTAAGGATGTGACTTGTTCCCATGCAGTGACTTCATGTGAACACGGTGAAATCCTCAGAACATCGCTGAAGTGTTGAGTGTGTGTGTGTGTGTGTGTGTGTGTGTGTGTGTGTGTGTGTGTGTGTGTGTGTGTGTGTGTGTGTGTGTGTGTGTGAGGGAGGGGCTAAGCAGGCTATGGTTTTTGTAGAGTATGTACAGAACTATATGTCCACTTTTTTTAACTTTGAGCCCACTTGCGCCGCTTTCTGTCGGTCTGTCTCACGTCAGAGTTACGCACGCTCGGTGTGCGGCCTTTAATTGGTCAGCGCTGCTCCTCCCTCCTCCTAGGTGAACTGCTGGAGTTTCGGGCGGAGTCAGGGGCGAACGCTTATATTGGGGAGCCTGAGGGAGGACTGCGCTGGGTGCCTCTCGGACAGGCTGGGAATTGGTTACAGCACGCGGAGTGTTCTTCCCCGGGACGACTAAAGGAACTATAGCAACATGCCCTCCGATAAGAAGGACGATGGCGGATGGAAGAAGTTCCTGTGGAATTCGGAGACAGGGGAGCTGCTCGGCCGTACCGGGGGCAGCTGGTGTGAGTATTGGGCAGACTGGGCAAACGCGCGTTCACGGCCGTCTGTGTTTCCAAGCACCTGTTTGAGCCGACTTTCTCTGGGTGTCTGTAACTAACACACGACACACAACTCCCGAGCTGCCGCTGAGCTCGTTCAGTGAAGCAGGCTCGTGATGTTTGTGCTCGTGCTGTCCGTGCAGGGAGCGCGTGCGCGCTGCAGTGCGAAGAGCCGGTGCTGCGCGCGCTGATTGGAGCTTAGAGTCGTCCGCGCTGGCTGATTGTTGTCGGGTAAAACGGTCAAGGTGTCTTTCGGCAGGTGCGAAGCGGGCAGGCAAAGGGTTAAAACTGCATCAGAGTCCAAGGTGAGCCAAGGTGAAGGAGCCAGGCTCAGGTGTCGCTGTAGTCCGAGGAACAATGCGGTCATTAAGTTGCTCGACCTTTCTTCTCCCGTTTCTCGGCAGTGCGCATGTCCTTGCCCCTCGTGTGAATGTCACCGCTTCATCTCTGTGGACTCCCGGTTCAGTCCGGCGTGTGCTCGGTTTGGACCCGAGCTGAGCGGGGACTACGGTTCGCCCTTCTCAGGTCATCGCAAAGTGCAGATGCGTTTCAGTGTGTCATGCGCAGTGCTGCGATAGCGGTACACGTGAGCGTGCACGTGAGCGTGCACGCTTTAATTAAGGAGTTTAAATCGCTAGAATCAGAGTTTTCCTGTGTGTGTGTGTGTGTGTGTGTGGTAACTGAAGTGTGTGTCCTACAGATGTCCTGGCACTGTGAGGGCCGTAGTGCCCGGGGGATGCTGGAGTTTAAGATGCCCTTGCCGGTAACGACTTCCGGTAAAATGTCACATAACTGGTTCAGGTGACCTTGTGACACCGTGAGGACAGGCGCGTGCACCTACACCCTGCAAGCAGCGAGGTGAATCGTGGCTGTGGGGTTTGGATGACTTTGAGCTGCTGGGAATAAACTTCACAGTAGCATAACCGGATTCATTCGGGGTTTGAGTTGCAGTGTGCTGATGAGAAGGCTGAAGTCCTGTGAGGACCGACTTTACAGGATCGTGTTTCTGTGTTACTGATACAGGGATGTAGTTGGGAGTCTTTTGTGAGCCTCATTCCGAGTTCACTCAAACTCCTTAAAAGTGTGTTTTCCACTGTTTCTATAGAAGTGTTGGCATGTCAGGTTTAAAGCACTCATGGCTGGGAAGTGTTTCCCCCTCAGAGTGACGCATGGCTCTGCAGTCATTTTGTCTGCTCTGTGCACACACAGCAGCTCCAGCCACTCATTAATCTAAATGAATCTGGAGACTCTATTATCAGCCGGCTCTGTCAGGTCAAAGGTGCGCTTGAAGCTGAGGTTCTGCTGTCACTCGGCTTAACTGAGTTTTTTATAACGGCTAATTTTCGTGAAGTCTTGTGAAAGTCTCCTTAGGAGACGGAGACAAAGTGTCTAACGCAGTAGCTCTGCTGTTACCACGTGACAGTGAGGCATTCGCGCGCTGTCTTACTGTGACCTACCTCACAGCACTCGTCTGTCCTGCAGGTTTGAGGCTGTTCTTGTTGTGTTGCTTATTCATTATGTGCAGCGTCTCATTCGTTCTACCAACCGTGGAAACCAGTCGCCTGTGCTGACTCAGCTTCTGACCTTTTCCTTTTTGGCGACCTTGTTTCTGTTTCCTCATTAGCGCTGTAGTTTCATTCTGAGTCACAGCTGTACGGTCCATATGATTAGTCTGAAGATCATGTAACATATCATCTGCACCACCTCTAAAATATTGATTCCAGTCAGCAGTAACTAACACCATTTCCTCCATGTTCTCAGCAGTTTTAACTTTCTCTGTGCTGACACACTCTTTCCTTTTCCCCCCACAGTCAAAATTACGCTGTTCTATGTTATATTCTACGGCTGCCTGGCTGGGATCTTCATTGGCACCATCCAAGCAATGCTGCTCACTCTGAGTGAATACAAGCCCACCTGGCAGGACAGAGTTGCACCCCCTGGTAAGAGATGGAAGTCTGCTGATCTTCTTCACAGGATGGCCAGTTAATCTTTATTAGGGGTCACATGATAAACTGGGACTGTTGTGGAGGCAGCAGCAATGAGCTGAACTCGCTGTCTTTATAAAGTGCTGCTGGTAAGAGGAGATGTTACAGTTTGCACAGTAAGAACGCCAACATTTTATCACGATTTAGTCAACATTCCCAAAAACCCTTTGACAAAATTCCCACTTATTATTCCAACATTTCAGGGTTTAACTTTGAATAGAGAGATTGTTATGTTGCTTGTAGTTTAATGACGTCATCTGAAGTTTTTCAGTTGTTTTCTTGATCAGCGAGCGATATCTAGGGCGTCTGAGGTGCAGACGTGAAGCACATTCACATACAGTAACCACAAAGCTGGGCATCACTTGTTTGACTGCTTGTGGCACACATAAAAAGACTTTTCCAAACCTGAAAGTAGCCTTTAAAGCACCTGTGCTCAGTCTGGCCTGCCTGACGTTGTTGTGGAGAAGAACTCGCCGTATAATGGCCCCGCTGCCTCTGCTGTGTACACACCACGGCTCTGTTTCCATGACAGAGGGCCGGCTGTGTGTGAGACTGACAGACTGAAGGCTGGGGGCAGTTGGCGTCTTTGCATCCTCATCTGTCTTCAGCTAAAGTCGTGTAGCGATCGTTAATGTTACACACGAAGCACACACTGCAGTGCGGCCCTGTTTATCTTTAAAGTCACTTATCAGCTTTCATATCCAGTCATCATCGCTTTCATCCGAGTCCCAGTTCAGACTGTATTCGGCCCATCTTAGCACAATGACTGAAAGCCGAGGGAAAAGTGTATCTGTCCCTCGGATGCTGCCGTGAGATCGATGTTGCACTGATTCTGCACGTTGGCAGCAGTGTGTGTTTTCACTGTAACTCTGAATGTCTGGTAGCTTTAAAGGTGGTGCTACTGCCAGGATGCCTGTGAGCTTCTGTGACAGGACTGTCTGTATAACAAGAGTTTATTGTGTTGGTAGATCTGGTGTTGATGATGAGCAGCACTGAAAGTGCCAAACTGCAGTTCCTTCAATGGCCACCTGAGGCTGTAAAAGCAAGTCAGTGCTATAAACATGTACAGTCTGTGCACACAGTCTCATACAGCAGTGGAGGCACCAGGCAGGGCAGCTTTGGCTTCAGTGCCATTAGTCCGGTTAGACAGCTCCACCTGTTGAGCCACTCGTCTCCGCACTCACCTGATCTAAGTATTATGCAAATATGGCGTCTGCCTCCAAAATGATTGGATTTGAAAACCGTACTGGGTGACATCACAATAGTTGTTAATGTTGGCGATAACAAAGGGCTGTGATTGTGCACCTGCAGGCCTCACACACACCCCACGGTCAGATAAAGCTGAGATGGCCTTCAACCCCCGAGCCGTGGAGACCTTCCTGCCTCACACGAAGGCTCTGAGGGAGTTCCTGGACAAGTACGATGAGAGTAAACAGAAAGACCAGATGAAGTTTGAAGACTGTGGAGGTAAGCATCACTTGAACTAGTTTCTACTGGAAAATAACAGAAATGTGATTGCAAACAGGAAGTGCTGTTGTCCGACACATCTGTGCATTACCGCTCCGCTCGGCTGAGCTTGTACGTGATGGTTTGGGATAGAGCTGGGCGATATATCGAGTTTTTAAAAAATATCGATATATTTTTATACGAGATATAAGATGTGACCATATCCTTTATATCGATATAGTCTATGTTACGTTATAATTATACTTGTGGAGCCGCAAGTTTGCCTTTCTTTCGTCCACTTTCGTCTTTACGTTACTCGGCCTCGCCTCTCCTTCACTGAACACAACTCCCCCTCCTCCCCCATCGCTTCACCTGCAGGAAGCGACAAGATGGACACGGCAAATCTCCGTTAACGAGTTACTGCGCATCGCCCCGTGCGTGGGGCTGGACGGCGTCAACGTGTTAGCTAGCTAACCACGCTAACGAGCTAACCACGCTAACGCCATGCAGCCCAGAGGCGCTGCACGGACTAAAATCCTTTCATTTTCTCAAAAGTTGACAGCGCACCTTATGTATGAATTCTGGTTGTGCTTGATGGCCGCGAACCGATTTTATGTGGAACACGGCGCTCAGCAATCTGTCAAAAAATGTTTGAGTACGACTTTGGTAAGCTACGGAGCTGCACCGCTTGATGGATTGTCGGAGGATTACGGCTGAGCCTCGCGGAGTGATACGTACTGTGCTTCAACGTAATAGTACCCTACTGTGTATAAGGACCATAAATGGCACCAAGAGACGTGGTTGCGAAGCGGATTTCAAACTCCAGGCTGTCAGTCACGCAGTAGAACTTGGGAACAGAGCAGCTGTGAAATCTGTCTTTGTTATTGTGCTCAGCGTCTTTTAGTTTACATTTTGACTGCACAATTGTGAGCTCTTTGTTTAGCACAAAAACAACCTTGTTTTCTTTTATTTATGGAGCATTATTATTTAATGAATGCTCATAATTTATTTTTGAGTAAATTTTATGTACATCTGCTCTATGTTAATAAAAGTGCCTGTGTGACATCTGGGACACAGCTTTGACTAAGAACTCTCTTTTTGTTCTTACTTTATGGCTTTAAAATATATATATCGAGATATATATCTTATATCGCCATCCAGCTAAAAAATATTGAGATATGAATTTTGGGTCATATTGCCCAGCCCTAGTTTGGGATCCTTTCCATCACTATGATAGATGCCATGTTGGACCTGGAAGAACCCAACTTTAGGAAACGTAACCCTTTACTTGTTCCTCTAGATCAACCTGCAGACTACAAGAACAGGGGTGACTTGGACAGTGATGTGGGTGTCCGAAAGGCCTGTCGCTTCTCCAGGGCCTTGCTGGGACCCTGCTCTGGCTTGGAGGACACTGAGTTTGGTTTCAAGGAGGGCAAACCCTGTCTGATTGTGAAGCTGAACAGAATTGTCAACTACCGCCCGCGGGTAACTTTAGCCTTCTTTTGTTTACTTGGAGACCAAAGCAGTGCAATGCTTGGTAGAAAATGAAAATGTCACCTTAGTTGTTAAAGCCCAGCAGCGGTCAGCGCTCATACGGTTTGGCTAACTCGTCTTCTTTCTTTAGCCTCCTACCTCTAATGAGAGTATTCCTGAGGAGGCTCAACCCAAGGTGCAGCCCAACGTGATCCCCATTTACTGCACCAGCAAGGTACGCACAGCCCGCACGCAGCATGTAGCATGGCCTCGCTCCCGCTGTCCTCTGACAACGAATTCATGTATGCACGTTCTCTCTTCCAGAAAGAGGAGGACGCTGATAAGATCGGAGAGATTAAGTACTACGGCATCGGTGAAGGGTTCCCCCTGCAGTATTACCCCTATTACGGCAAGAAGCTGCACCCGCAGTACCTGCAGCCGCTGGTGGCGCTGCAGTTCACCAACCTGACCCGGAACACTGACCTCCGCATCGAGTGCAAAGTGTTCGGAGATAACATCGACTACAGCGAGAAGGACCGCTACCAGGGACGCTTTGAGATCAAGATCCAGGTTGAAGAATCATGACCGCCATCAGGCCCATAGCACTCCCCCGCCCCACCCCCCTGTAGTATCAGTCAGTTGTATGAGATGAGAGGGGCAAGGCTGTAGCTATTAGCTCGTGTTGGCTGAGTGAAGGGGAAACGCTGTTAGGGACTGTTGTGTAATCTGCTTTCATCACTTGCTTCTGTATTTCTGTCTTAGCCTTAGAATCAAATTTAGGGGAACGTAGCAATAGGGCCAATGATAATATTTAGTGTGCTGTAAATGATACCTCTAAACAAGCCATGGGACACTTCCACGGAGTCTGTGTGCGCGGCATATATCGCTGCCTGTGTGGTTTTAGCAGCTAGTTCTTTGGAGTGTACAGATCGGGTCCTTCAACCTCATCTTACTGTATGAGCAAGCTTCAGCAGTGCCAGCCATGAGCCTCAGACATGTCCTTAATAATAACATTAATAATAAAATGGTTCCTCGCTGTGATCTATGTAAGGAAAACGCTGCACTCCAGGAAACCTCTCCTCTTTATTTCTTTTACAGCTGATCGTGGGAGACCTCCTTAAATCGTTCAATTGTGTGATTGGGTTTTATTTGTTTCATGCCTTTAACTTTTGATTCTGCCTTGAATGTAGACTCGTGTCCAGTGTGTTAGACCCTGGCCTGTTATAAGGGCGACGGTGCTAACTAAAGGGTTTGTTTTTGTTTTGTTGGCAACTCTCTGAATGTTTGCAACCATGAAACATGTTGGAAGACTTTTATATTTATGCAGTTGTACATTTTATTTCTTTGCAAAATATTGTAATGTATAATGCAATACCAAAGTGATGAGTGTAAGAGAGTCTTTATCAGAAGCAATGCAGTACGCCTTTGTAGGCTGTCAGCGTCTTGCCTTGCGACCTTTAACAGTTAACTCTGAGTTTATGTTCTGGCCGTGAATGTAGGCGAGTGTGTAACGAAGAGCTGACAGGCGGCTAACTTCCACAGGCCTGATGTCCATGCATTTGTCCAAAAACACGGAGTTCACGCAGAGCTCTGTGGCTTAGATGAATGACGATGTTGGCTTTAATATTCTGTAGGATCTCATGTTGATGTAAAACATTCGACCATAAATTTACCTCCAGTCAACTTTTCATCTGTTCATTTAATCAGATAGAAACCAATAAAGTCCGACTGGACCTTCCTCTGGTGTCGTGCTCTTTTTGTCTGTTCTCGTGTCGGCGTCACATTTGCATCATGTGTTTGCCCGCCATCCCCAACGAGGGGCTCAGTCCTTCCTGCCTGGAGTCCACATCCTGCAGCTCAGTATAAAACCCTTTATACTTCGTGTCATGCTCGTAATGCAGTAGAGCGTTTACATACTACAGGGGACAGACTGATAGTTAATGATTAAACAGAGTGAAGGAGAAACACCCAGTGCATCATGGGATGCAGAGCTATTGCAGCTAGCTAAGAGAGGATCCAGGGTCGCCTGGTCCAGCTCGAGCTATAGGCTCTATAAAACAGGAAACTCTGTTATTCACTTCAACTCTGCGTCTAAGTAGACATTCGGCACTGGTGAACTGGGAGCCATCCTGTTTTCAGAGTGCATGTGTGCAGGACCTTTCATGTGCAGTCACATGACAAAAAGACTACAAAGGAAGCTTTAAGCGTGCTTGTGTACATCCAGGCTGAACTTCATGTTTAACTCCTTTTCGAGCTCTTTCAGAGCTTCCAGATGCTCACACAGCTTCATCTCACGCTTCATGGAAACAGGTCTGAAGCTGCTTTCAGTGGAACAAAGTCTTTCTCAACACTGAAAGTAGAGTGTCTGCTAACTCTGTCGGCTCTCCTGTCTGTGTGACAGAGGACAGGGCCCTCCCCCTCTTCCTGTTTGGCCTCAGTGATGAATGAACTGTTGTTGGCTGAGGGCAGGGCACCGTGACTGGACGATTTCTGTTCCTGTTCAGTTATTGAGTGTCCAGTGTTGAGTTTCTGTAATTACAGGAGGAAGCTGCTGTGTGCAGCTAACACAGGGATGTTGTTTCAGGCGCCGGGGGGCAAAGCGCCCTTTACTTGAGGCTTTTTTTGTTTTAATGTGTGTGTGTAAAATTATTCATCACCACTTCTCCTTAATGAAACGATCTGGCTTTCATGCGTCACATGATGACCGTTAACCAGCGATCGCCCGTGACGCCACAGCGCGCTGGCTATGAGCAGGAACGAGCTCGCCAGGGGGACAAGCAGCTTTTGCACTAAAAGCATCACTAAAAGTGATCTGTTATGCATATCTGCATGAATATGGATTATTACAATATTAAAAAACCTCACTGTAATTTAAAGAAAATCTATTAAGAAACAGACTCTATTAGAGATTATTCCAAATATGATGAGATGATGTATATAAGAAAGGCTGATTATACAGCAGCAAAATGATTGTATCTACAGTGTGTGACTGGGTGTGTAAAGCACTGTGCACTGGCCCAAAGAAAATAAAGAAATGATTTTCTCTTTATGTAGAGGATGAGATGATTTTTAACAGGACATGTTTATAACAGCTGCTTCAAACTGAGGTCCTCTTGGCCCCTGGACACGTGTGTCCTGGTTTCACTGTTCATCTTTACATGTTCTCTGCCGCTTGGTTTTCCTTGTTAATCAGCTCACTTTCCTTCTGCATAAATCAACCTGCTCGCCTGTCACCGCATGCAGGTAGATACGATCTGTTTGCATCAGCACACCTGTGTGCCAAACAAAAAGAATCAATCCACAGCAACAAGCAAGGCCCACCAGCCAACACCAGTGAGCAGGTGTCTTACTACAGGAGGGGCATTGATGCATGTGTGGAAAACACCGAAGCACGTTTGGTAAATGCACCGTGCTTTTCTTCTCTATCCGAGCAGCCAAGGGTTCATACACGAGTCACACTCCAATAAAGACATCAGGAGAAACCCAGGGGTTCGTATCGTGCTCACAGTCTAAATAATAAGTAATAATGGTGGGCCTAATGCAGACCTTCCCAAAGTGTGGGGCCCGCCCCTACGGGGCCGCAGAGCCATGGCAGGGGGGGCACGGTATGAAAAGGAAAAAAACAAAGCTTGGACACGGCTAGCAGGGCGCCCACACAAACGCACAGCAGGAGATGAAGCATCGCTGAATATGTTTCCAAACCAACTTCATTCTAAGCCAAAGACTAGAAAGTATTGTGAAGCAAATCTGCCCTTTGGCTTCACCTGCACAGGTGCCGAGGTAGGTCTCCCTGCAGGGTTGGTTTTCCTTCGTCAGGAGCAGCGCTGGGCTCTTCAAATCACGGACTAACAGGATCCCACAGCTGTTTATGTTTTTGAACCCATTTTGCACAGAGAGGCATTTTTGAAAAATGTATTGACAGCATGCTTAGGCTGCTGCCCCCGCGACCGGGCCTCGGATAAAGCGGATGAAGATGGATGGATGGTATTGACAGCAATGTTGAGGAAAAAACAACTACATGTAAAATGACGCCTCTGCCTTTGTAAATGGAGGGACAGTAACTGCGTGTAAAGCTGCAGACAGTCATTTTTCTTGTAAAACAAAGGGGGGGGGGGGGGGGGCAGCAAACAGTTTGGGAACCACTGATGTATTGCTGATTATTTCTGAACACAAGAGGGCAGCAGCGCTCCGTGAGTCCGTGCCTGTGACGCGCTGGTACATAATCAGGAAGATTCACACATAAAAGCATCAACACAGATTCAGTCTGCGCCGACAAATAACTGATGTGTGCAAAGACTTCAGCAGCTACAGGAAACAGAAGACTCAGGACTCGATCAGTGGGATTTTTGTCTGTTAACGCTACAGGAGAACTTGGCTGATTATTTAAAGGAGTGCTCTGGGAACCAGGTTGAACCTGTGTTCTTGGCAGCACAGACTGTGTGTGTTCAGCTGTGCTGATTATTTAGACTATGTTTTCTTGTTTCTGTAAAGCTGGAAGGTCTCGTATGAAGGCACATGATGATGCTGCAGGATGCTCCTCTGGGGACGCAGGTAGAGCTGCCACTGAGGCTGTAATGAATTTAATTGGTGAGTGAGATGAGTGGCTGTCAGCAGCTTGTTAACACATCAGCAGGTCTGGGAATTAGCAGAGAGATGACAGTGAGCCCTGTCTGCTTGTACAAACCAGCTGTTGATAGTTGCACCAGGCCTCACACTTAGTTTCATTTGAGCTGCAGCGCTTTGTTTATTGGTACCCAGCACATCAGTGTGCATATGGCACAGACACGGCCTCTATAGCAGTGTGTCGTGGTGAGCTGTTGGTCGGCCATGAAGCGTTTTCTGCCTGAGCTTTTACAGATTTTGTTCCGCACTAGACACATGAACTCTGATCATCACTTCTTCTTCTTCGTCTGCCAGAAGGCATCAACAGCTTAACTCCAATCTCATTTACAGCTCCTAATCTGAGTGGCTGCAGCTAAGCACACACACACACACACACACGAGCACGTCTTTCAGTGACAGCTGCATCTCCTCATGTGAAGCCACAGACACAGCCACTACCTCACTGATGGAGACCTCAGTCAGATGATGACTGACTGTCCTGTGCAGCCGTCACATCCACTCTGCAGCTGCTCTCACTCGAGCAGCACAGACGGTGAGCGAGCTCGCGGTCCAGCTCAGATTAGAGCAGGCTGCAGGAGGTCCTGCTCCTCCGTCGGCTGCAGGTGGAGTCTGATGTTTTACTTTAGCCGTCCACACAGTAAGAGGATTTACTCAGACTGGAAGGGATAAAAATAAAGAGTAAGTCTTTATTTTGATATGCCTCTACTCTCTACCTGCAGGAAATGCTGTCAAAACATTTGAATGTATGAAGATTACACCAGCACAAGCTACAGTCACAGTGGGATTGGCTTCATAAGCAAACTGTAAGTACACACTGAAGCCTCCGCTGCACTAACACACACTGTTCATGTCACACTGCTGGAGTGACACCTGTTCAAGGCTTTCAGTAAAATGATCAGTGCGAGTTCTGTGAAGTCAGGACTCACAAAGTCCACAAAAACGATGGTTTGTCACAGACGGTGTCGCCAGCTCTTTGTCTGGTGATTCTTGTATGCAGGGAAAACGACTCCTTCATGTCTCCCCTCCCTCCGCCTCCTCCCCCTCCCTCCGTCTTCTGCAGGGAGGTGGTGCGGAGTGCACAAGAAGCAGAAAGTCTCCCACACCACAGGAAAAGCTCATCCACCATAAAGCATGACTCTGGTTTTCTGCAGTGACTTGCATTAGAAGTATGTGAGCAGGTGTCCTCGGCCCGGTTCTTGAAGGAGAAAACAAACCTGAGCGACGTGGGATTTATTCCACGCTCATCTTCAATTCCCTTCACAGGTGGAAGCTGCTCAGCATCATCATCTCTCACATTCAGGTAAGTTTACACAATAAGAAGTGGCTGTGATCGCACAAAGACAACTGCAGAACTGCCCAGAGTTAGAGCTTAAATGTCAGGTTGAAACTCTAATTTTAGCTGCTGTGATCTGGGAGTGAAGGGATTTGAGTCAACGGTGCTAAAGAAGAACCATGCAGAGCCAACGAGGCTAAATAAAGAGAGGAGCTCTTTATCTGCTGCTCCGTAAACTAAACGCAGACTCTGGTCACAACATTGTTGCTGAATCCTCTTCTGATTTCATGTGAATGCAACAGATTTTCTACAGAAAAAAGGATGAAATGAAATATGTAGAAGCCCAGGCTGCAAATGTTTCTGTTTATCAGACCTTTTTGTGTGTCATCAGCCACAGACTTCATCACCATGCTCTCTAATAACTGCAGGCACAGAGTAGCTTCTAGAGCTGAGGTCAGATGTGTTCGGACGTTTCTGCTTCTTAGGTTTGAAATGAAACAATGAAACTACGCCACAGTTTATAATTTCACATTTCAACATTTGGTTCAGTTTTATTTATATACCACTACTTACATAATCGTTATTATTAGTCTGTGAGTCTTTTCCACAGGCTGTCTTTATCTGTCCTGTAAATCACAGCACAGAGAAAACCCCAACAATCGGACAGCTTCCTTTTGAGCAAGCACTTGGTTACAGTGAGAAGAAAAAACATTTTTAACAGGAAATAACATCCAACCATTTGCTTTGACACATTTGGGGCGGTGGATACAGAATAGATAGAAAACATTATTTATAGTTTCCAGACAGAAACAAGTCACATAAAACAGAATATGCTGCTGAACATCCTTGGCAACAGGTACTGGCTATGGATGATTTGTATCACAGCATGCCTCATTTACCCATTCACACACATATCTTCCACTTATTCATCCTCAAACCTCTGTGGTGACTTTGGTGGTGTGATTGGGATCACTGCCCTGCTGTGGGAGTTGTGGTGCATTTATCTCTTTATGCAGTTTGTACTCATTTCTCCCAGAAGTTGATTCTGTTCATCTGGATGTTTTCAGTGGGAGAAACGTTTCGTCATCATCAGGTGACGTCTTCAGTCTCAGCTGACTGCTGAGACTTATAAACAGGACATTTGCATAATGACTGAAACCAGCCCACTGAAGCAACAATGGGCTGGGAGGTCAGCTCCTTCATCATAATTGCGCAAATTCTCATGACCATTGATCAACAATCACTGATCAATAACCATGAGTCCCTAATTTCCCTCGGGATGAATAAAGTATTCTGATTCTGATTCTGATTCACAGAGAGTTGGGGAATGGCTGCAATCACAGCATTGTAAGATGGTGACAGATGTACCCTTAGGCCCCTCCTCCATTCAGAGATGGTCTTTTCCTTTTCACGTAAATGGCCTCCTTGACTCCGCCCTCAAACCAGCGTTCCTCCCTGTCCAGGATGTTACATCAGCATCATTGAAAGAGTGTCCACTGGCCTGTAGGTGTAGATAGACTGCAGAGTCCAGGCCTGACGAGGTGGCTCTGCTGTGTTGGTCCATCCTCTCAGCCAGAGCTTGTTTGGTTTCCTCGATGTATAAATCCTGGCACTCCTCCTGCACTTAACAGCGTACACTATGTTACTCTGTTTGTGTCGGGGACCCGATCCTTGGGCTGGACCAGTTTTTGGCGCAGCGTGTTTTGGGGTTTAAAAGCCACAGAGACCCGGTGTTTAGAGAAAATGTGTCTCAGCTGCTCCGATATAATTTCTGTCTGTTTGACATGTTTAATACACAAGTCCACATTTGTTTTTACAACGCATGATTTAATGTTGAAAGAAGCACATTCAACTGAAGAGTATGAAATACACTTACTGCTAACTGTAACCGCTAACTACTAACTATGTGACTCTTAGAAAGACCCCAAAACCAAGCAATCTCTATGCAATCACCACCACGTCTGTGCTGCAGTCATATCAAACTGCATTTGAAAATCACATAAAATCACATCACACACCTAACTAAGGCCCCATCTTATCTTAATGACCTTGTAGTACCATATCACCCTATTAGAGCACTTGGCTCTCGCTCTGCAGGCCTACTTGTTGTTCCTAGAGTATTTAAAAGTAGAATGGGAGGCAGAGCCTTCAGTTTTCAGGCCCCTCTTCTGTGGAACCAGCTTCCAGTTTGGATTCAGGAGACAGACACTATCTCTACTTTCAAGATTAGGCTTCAAACTTTCCTTTTTGCTAAAGCATATAGTTAGGGCTGGACCAGGTGACCCTGAATCCTCCCTTAGTTATGCTGCAATAGGTGTAGGCTGCTGGGGATTCCCATGATGCACTGGGAGTTTCTTCTTCAGTCACTATGTGTTAATAGGTCTCTCTGCACTGAATCATTAGTTTTTATTGGTTCTGCTGGAGGTTTCTTCCTGTTAAAAGAGAGTTTTTCCTTCCCACTGTTGCCAAAGTGCTGCTCATAGGGGGTCACATGATTGTTGGGGTTTTCTGTGTGTGTGTTATTGTAGGGTCTACCTTACAATATAAAGCGCCTTGAGGTGACTGTTGTTGGGATTTGGCGCTGTGTGAATAAAATGAACTGAATTGAATTCAATCACACTACCAAGCCCAACGAGTGCTGTGAATGTGGGACTTTGGCTTCAAAAAGTACAAAGTTATTTACTTCTATTTAAAGTGCTCATTGTGCTCACACTTTAATTACGACAGCACATGAGCAAAGTGTCCTTTGACCTCAGAGCCTGTATGCAGCTTTGGACCCGGTGAAACAGGCTCAGTGCAGGTCGTGTTTTCCTGTAATCCAGTATGTCACTTGGATTTTTCATTCGAGGTAGTCTTCAAGGATGCACTTTGGAAGAAGCAGCGTCGGCCCTGCGGAGCCCGTCCTCAGCAGACGAGACGGCGCCGTGGGGAACAGGTGAGCTTTCAACCCGAAGCTGCAACAGAACATTATTATACTGAATGGACTCAACATCAATATGCTGTTTTCAAAAGTGATAAAAACACAACTAGCTTCAGTTGTTTGACAATTAGATTTCCACGTACTCAGTCAGACACAGCCAACACAGCAGAGGACGAAGGAATCTGATTCCAGGCTCTGACACAACAAAGCTGAATAAAACGAAGCAGCGTGGAGCAGAGTGTGAAGGAATTAGTGGAGCTGTCCCAGTGAAGAGCACATGCAATACAAAAGAGAAGAGAGCAGGGTGGCACTGCTACCGTCTTTATGTCAGGAAACACAAGTGAAGTGGTTTCCTGTGTTGTGCCACTCATGTACCCACTGTGGACACGCTGACACGTGTTGCATGTATTTACAGATGATCTTGTATTATTCACATGTGTTCAAACCCCAGTTACAGTCTCATAATTAACCTGTGTGTGTGTGCCTTTGTGTGTGATGTGTTTATCTTCTCATGGTTGGTTTCCTGCTGCCCGTTATGACCGCGCTTATTCTTAAATTGTTCCTTGGTCGCAAATCCATGCAATGATTTATCGATCTTGCAGCGATGTTCAACGGGTCCTCGCCGCAAAGAACACAAACAACTGCAACAACAATGACGGGTAAGATGACGTCCTCTCACACGTCTTTATTCTCATCTCACTGATGAGTCAGAGATTCTCCACGTCCGTGTACAGATTCTACAGCTGTCCACAAACCTTTCAGTTCAGGCAGCTGAATCAGTGCTGTGTCAAACCTGTGGTTCAGATGAGGGTCTGATTTGGGGCTGAGCAATCAGTGAGCAGAGGTCTCATCGCTAAACGTATCGTCGCCATCGAAGGCAGCGTAGGATGTTTGTGACAGAGATGTGTGTTATTCTTGAGTTAGACTAGAGGCCGCCCTCAGGTGGAGTGTAAGGGCTGAGTTTAGGACTTTATTTAGAGAGATCAAACAAACTAAATGTGGGACAAAAACTAGAAGTGTGTCAAGAAGCATTTAGCATGTCAATGTGACCTTCTCAGCTCCCTCGTTAATGACATTTACTCTCAATATACTGAGACTGTATTAAAGGAGCTCAGTTGAATTTAATGCTCTTTTATTCTCATGCATTGACTTTTTATACTAGTAGACTTTCAAACCGTTAACTGTCATTCAGGCGTCATTTTGTCTGGTGATCACTGGGGTTAAAGACAGGACGCATCCCTCGACAAGCACATCATTTCTGAGCTTCCGCCAGTTATTAGAAGCTTTTTGGGCTACTGTGTCAACAGTCACCCAAGTGCCACAACTGTTGTTGTGATTTGATGCTATATAAATAAGGTTGAAGAGGATGATTCTGACACAGGAGGAGATAGAAGATGATGAAAATGTCAGGAATACAGAGGATATTAAGAGTACATCCCCTACCTGTTTATGAACATTACAGAAAGAAGGATGACAAAAAGGATGAAAAGAAAGACGACAAAAAGGATGAAAAGAAAGACGACAAAAAGGACGACAAAAAGGACGAAAAGAAGGATGAAAAGAAAGACGACAAAAAGGATGAAAAGAAAGACGACAAAAAGGACGAAAAGAAGGACGAAAAGAAGGACGAAAAGAAGGATGATAAAAAGGAAGAACTGTAAGTACACCATACTTTTTGGGGATGTAACAAACAGGAATATTGTGAATTTCATAATATTACGCCTGAAATAATTAAATCTCTATTAGAGAAAAGGTTGCGTGGATATGAGCAAAGGTTATCCACGTAAGAGTTTGCAGAGTCCACCAATGGTTCAATATACAGTTTACAAAAAAAGAGACTACCGCTCATGATACCATTTTAATCATACTGCTCAAAACTTAATGTTATGTTAAAGGAACATCCAGACAATTTTATCTTTGCTTTTGGGTGTAATTTCAAATCTAGCATTCAAAAAGTTTATCTATTTATTTTATTTTATGTACAGATTTTGAAGAATGGTGCACAAAATGGAAACAGAGGCTGTTTGCCTTCAAAGTAAAGTTTTGTCTTTTAGACCCCATTCCTACAAAACTGCTCAAAGAAGTCCTGCCATTAATTAATGCTTCGATCTTAAATATGATCAACCTATCTCTAATAATCAGCTATGTACCACAGGCCTTCAAGCTGGCTGTAGTTAAACCTTTACTCAAAAAGCATCTCTAGACCCAGCAGTCTTAGCTAATTATAGGCCAATCTCCAACCTTCCTTTCATATCAAACATCCTTGAAAGAGTAGTTGTCAAACAGCTAACAGATCATCTGCAGAGGTTTATTTGAAGAGTTTCAGTCAGGTTTCAGAGCTCATCACAGCACAGAAACAGCTTTAGTGAAGGTTACAAATGATCTTCTTATGGCCTCTGACAGTGGACTCATCTCTGTGCTTGTCCTGCTAGACCTCAGTGCAGCGTTCGATACTGTCGACCATAATATCCTATTAGAGCGATTAGAACATGCTGTAGGTATTACAGGTACTGCGCTGCAGTGGTTTGTATCATATCTATCTAATAGACTCAAGTTTGTGCATGTAAATGGAGAGTCCTCTTCACACACTGAGGTTAATTATGGAGTTCCACAGGGTTCAGTGCTAGGACCAATTCTGTTTACATTATACATGCTTCCCTTAGGCAGCATCATTAGAAGACATAGCATACATTTACACTGCTATGCAGATGACACCCAGCTCTATCTGTCCATGAAGCCAGATAACACACACCAATGAGTTAAACTGCAGGAATGTCTTAAAGACATAAAGACCTGGATGGCTGCTAACTTTCTGCTTCTTAATTCAGATCAAACTGAGGTTATTGTACTCGGCCCTGAAAATCTTAGAAATATGGTCTCTAAGCAGATTCTTCCTCTGGATGGCATTACCTTGGCCTCCAGTAACACTGTGAGGAACCTTGGAGTCATTTTTGACCAGGACATGTCCTTCAACGCACATATTAAACAAATATGTAGGACTGCTTTTTTTGCATGTGCACATTACCTCCTTGAAACCTCCAGAAACTACTCTGCAATCAGTTAGGTAATATACACTTTATCCATGACCAGGCTGCAGATCGGCCGTGACTACTGCCAAAATTAAGCTCACATTGCATTTCTAACTTTTTTTAATTAAAAAAAAAAATACATACTTTTATTAAAAGGGAACTTCTTCTCATTTAGGAAGGAGGTGTGGATCATGGACCCAGCCACGGATATGTATTACTACTGGTTGCTCACAATAGCTGTCCCAGTGTTCTACAATATGATGTTCCTGGTGGCAAGGTTTGAATTCATGTATTTAGTATTTTCTCTTATCGTTGTTAGTGTTCATGGGTCTCAGTCATGGTTTGTTTCCATACAGAGCTTGTTTTAATGAGCTACAGTATCAAAATTCAACACTCTGGCTGGTTTTGGACTATGTGTCAGATGCCCTCTACTGCATGGACATCTTTGTGAGAGCCAGGACAGGTACTGATGGAAACCTAAGATTTTCAGTTTGTCATTATATAAAATCTTCAATACAGTATATGATAATGATTATCGTTTTCTTCTTTGTCAATAGGTTTTCTGGAGCAAGGACTTGTTGTAAAGGATGCAAAGATCCTGAAGGAAAAGTACATGAAGACACCCCAGTTCAAGTTAGACATGTTATCAGTGATTCCTACTGACATTGTTTTCTTCTATATTGGAATCAACAACCCAGAGTGGAGGTTCAACCGGCTGTTTAGGTTAGGCCGTCTCTTTGAGTTCTTCGACCGGACTGAAACGCGAACCAATTTTCCAAACATCTTCCGAATCGCTAATCTTGTACTTTACATCATCATCATCATCCACTGGAATGGGTGCCTGTACTTTGCCATCTCAAAAATACTTGGTTTTGGGTCAGACACATGGGTCTACCCCGGGCCGACAAACCCAGAGTTTTCTCAGCTGTCCAGACAGTACATTTATTCCTTTTACTGGTCCACTCTTACCTTGACCACTATTGGTGAGACACCACCGCCGGTCCGAGACGTTGAATACTTTTTTGTCGTGGTTGACTTTCTTACTGGGGTTTTGATCTTTGCAACAATTGTTGGAAATGTTGGAGCCATGATCTCCAACATGAATGCTGCACGTGTAGAGTTCCAGGCGAAGATTGACTCTATCAAGCAGTACATGCAATTTCGAAAGGTCACTAAAGACTTGGAGGCGAGGGTGGTGAAGTGGTTTGACTACCTGTGGACTGAGGGGAAAACCTGCGATGAAAAGCAAGTGTTAAAAAATCTGCCAGATAAGCTGAAGGCAGAGATAGCCATTAACGTACATCTGGAAACCCTAAGAAAAGTGCGCATCTTTCAAGACTGTGAAGCTGGTTTGCTTATTGAGTTGGTCCTGAAGCTTCAGCCTCAAGTTTTCAGTCCTGGGGATTACATCTGTAAGAAAGGGGATATTGGTAGGGAAATGTATATCATCAAAGAAGGAAAGCTCGCTGTAGTAGCAGATGATGGTGTTACCCAGTTTGTGGTCCTTAGTGATGGAGCTTATTTTGGAGAAATCAGCATCCTTGGGATCAAAGGTAGTAAGGCAGGTAACCGAAGAACAGCTAACATTCGAAGCGTGGGCTATTCTGATCTCTTTGCCCTGTCCAAAGATGATCTCATGGAGGCACTAACAGAGTATCCTGATGCTAAGAATGCTCTGGAGGAGAAAGGAAGGGCCATTCTGATGAAAGACAATCTCATAGATGAGTCGCTTGTCGCTGCTACCGATGCTAAAGACTTGGAGAACAAAGTCGATCAGATTGAAGCCAGTTTCGAAATCATGTCAGCAAAATTTCGAAAGCTGACAAATCAATACGATTCCTCTCAGCGTAAACTCAAGCAGCGCCTCAGTAATTTATCAAACCAGTTCAGAAGCCTCAGAGTAGATGAGTAGAGGTTGGCCATCAGTACTACATAGGGAGTGTCTTCTTTACAGGGACTAGTACACTGCATCCGCTCAGTACTTCCAAAGATGCAAAAATAATAAGACTGCCCTCAAACAATGTTTCCACACATAGACAACAACAACGGGTCGTACCACCATGTGGATCATTATGTCTTTTCTTGTGTTAGTGATAACAATAACAGGCTGCACGCGATGATCAGAAACATGTGGAGGGACAAACCTGGAATAAAAGCAAAGACAAAGCTGCCACCAATCAACAGCAGCAGTCAAGCAGGTTCTAAAGGAGCACTACTTTAGCATCGGTGTGAGCATCCAACCAATACTGGTGGGAAACGTTTTCTTTACTACTCTGCCCAGAATCCCAGAGCGGCTCGTTCAGCAACGACACCATGACCTGGGCTTTGCACATACAGGACCTTCTCCTTTTATTGTGATCAGAATAACTCTTCTGAAGGACGCAATTAGTCAAAAGAATTCTAAAAAGGACCTTTTATGAATATTTTCTACATTCATTTAGAAGAACAGGACCACACCGACAAGTTTCAGTTCTGGTCATTAAAGTGAGAGAGAGAGATTTGAAAGTGCAACCAGATCTGGAGATTTAACAGCTGCTCTTTGTTGCTGCTTCGCCTCTGCGTGTTCTGAGATGACTGACAGTTTTATGCCAGACGCAACCTTGAACGGATTCGTGTCTGCAGCTGGAATCAAACTAGTAACGGTTTTCTTGCTCTTAACTGACCGCCTCATCCTTCAGCACAGCTGCAAACTGCTGTGCTGATATTTTTGACAACAGTTTTTTTCTAAAGCTCAGGCAGTCTTTACCATGATGAACATAGATCAGGAGGTTCCACTGGAACATATCTGCTGAATGGGCCTCTGTACACCTACACAAATATTATAAAAGCATTTCAAAATATGTATCATCAAATTTTTATTTTAAATATAAAGAAATGTGCTTTCTGTAAATAAATTTAAAAATAATAAAGTGACAATAAACTCTTGAAAAGTGGTGTATCCTTTCCCCTGAAACATGCTCTAAAGCCTCAATCCGAGCAGAGACTTCAATTTCACCATGTTAGCAGAAGTAGGGCCATGCAGACTGCAGATGTTGGTACATCTGCCCTAACTTTAAGCCTCAACAACAAACAATAGACACCAAAACTGTTTTTTACAAGTCATTTTCACATCTGAAATTTGAGTCTGTGGGGAATGACTACAGGAACTGCAGTTGTTGGCACTTTCACGCAGGCTTCGGTTTGAAGTCCAGGGTTTATGATTTCCATTTCTGCTTTTACATTCAACATTTGATCAGTTAGGCTCCTGTGAACGATCTTCGTCAGCACGAAGGAACACGAATGTGCACGAGGCAGTGAAAGCTTAGATTCCAGAGCTCTGCAGGTGTCACTGAGGAAGCATCTACTGCAAGCATGAGCAATTTTAGTTTAGTAAGCAAAAAGAGTTTGCACGCTTTATTTCAAAGAAAATAAGTTGTGTTGTTCCAAAATATTAAAGTGCAAAACAAAGAATTATTTCTTTTAATGTCGTATGTATGATTAACAGTGTTGACATTAGTTGACATGGATGCCTCCTGGGTGAGGTGTTCGGGGCAGGAGGCGGCCCCGGGGCAGACCCAGGACACGCTGGAGAGATTATATCTCAGCTGGCCTGGGAACGCCTCGGTGTTCCCCCGGATAAGCTGGAGGAGGTGGCTGTGGAGAGGGAGGCCTGGGCTTCTCTGCTTAGGCTGCTGCCCCCACGACCCGGCCCCGGATAAGCAGAAGAAGATGGATGGATGGACATTAGTCATGTGAGATCTTTAGCTGTCTGCTGATGGATTTCCTCATTCTCTTGAGAATTGTATTCTTTTGTTTTTCCTACTATAAAAAAAATTAACTCATAATAAAGGAACTGAATATGATGAGCTTGCCACAGTTCTTCTGCTGGCTGTGTCATCATCTTCTGGCTCTTCATGTCATCCTGATTCTTCTCTGAACTTTTTGGAGTGAGGAATAAAGTCATACTTACACATGCAGTCTTTTAAATCGATGCCAGTCTATACAAACAACTACAGCTGGCATTTATTTGTAATAATTACAAGAATGTTACTGCTGTCTGCCTGCTTCTTGTTTCCAAACACAGTCCAGCACACAGCGCGAATAAGCTTTCAAAAGAATGCAACAAGCACATTTCTGTGTATAACCCATCATTAGAACCAACCAAAATGACCATTTCATTGACCCACCCAAATTTAAGAATGTCCACCCTTCAACGTCACCCAGAGAGCAGCTCAGGAGGTACAAATATCCTTGGACAAGATCCTTACCCCGAGTCTCCGATCCACGTGAGCAGGCGAACGAGGCATGTCGCATCGAGTGCCACAGGAAACATTACCTAACAGGATCCACGTCCTGCTCATCGAAAGTAAAAAAGATTTTATCCCACACACTTTGCCTTATTGCATCTCTGTGGCGTGATGTTTGGGCCTGCTCTGAAATCGGGACACCAAGAAACCTGTGGAGTCAAATCAGGCTTGTTGGAAAAAAGCAGTCGTCTTTATTTAGCATGTTTCACAACAATGAATACTTTGAGCCTTTCACCTGTTTCTATGTGGGAGAATTTAACTGTTGATTGAACCAATTGAGGAAATCTGCCTCCCGTTCCCAGACAGGTCCACCCCTTAACCTTGAGTCGGCTCACGTGTGCAGCAAGCAGCATCTTCAGCATTCAAACATGGAGGTACGGGTAAGGTTACACAGCTGAAACTACACCTGGCTGTACTGCTTAGCCTTCCACATGAGTGAGCACTACTGCAGTACGTAGAACAATGCACGCACACTGTGCACTGTAGTGACTTCCCAGCACAGTCCAGTGCTGTCCACATTTTTAGGCACTACTAGTACTGTGACTCAGACGAAGGCTAAACTAGTGTTAGGAGTAGCTGATGAGGGAGGAGAAAAAGAAGAGGAGATAAAGACTGGCTCAGGTTGGTGGATGGCAGTGCTGAGCACTGTGCTCTCAGTGGTATGTTGTGGGCATCGTGGCGCTCCACGCGCTCCTCTATAAGGTACGTCAGCCATGCAGCAACGACTTCAGCGTCTCAGGGACAAACCACTGACCCCCCACCTCCAGCCAACCGCCACAAACGTACACGTTTGCTCTGAACGGCTTTACCAGACTGCAGGTACAGTCACATGACACAAGGCAGGGTTATATGACGTTAAGAGCTCTCTGTTCAAAGATGGTTTCTGGCAATAGCCGTGATGCAGTCCACACACTCGGGTCCATGTTCTGTGACCTCTTCCATGCCATCATCTGTTCTCAGACCTTTAACCACAGCGACTGGAGGAGTGAGGTCACGTTACACGCCACAAACGGTCTCTGTACACAGAACGATACCACCCAGTACCTCATAAGGAAGTACGCACGTGGACACCTGAGCCTGCTGCGTGTAGGAGCTGTGAGGTCACACAAAGGAAAGCTTTCAATGACAGCAAGCTTCACGTGCATGTTTATGTCCAGTTTGTCCAAAGGATCACAACCACTCATTTGTAAGTAAGACATCCAGGTAGTTTGCAGGTTTAGCAACTCCTTCGCCCTCTCTCCATGTTCCTACAGACATGGATATAGATGCGGGGGAGCGTATCTCAGTGTCTTCCAACAGCCACAGGCTCGTGTTCCATTTTACAAATGCAACTCGATGACCATCAAGCATTTAAAACAACTGTCTGCTGATGGAGCAGCTATTTTACATGGTACCCTTATTACCATGGTTACATGAGCTGTTGCCAAAGTGGCGTTTTCACTTCCAAGTGAGTGATGTCAGCGATTTGGGCAAAGCGTTGCTGTAAGCCTGCCTCTGTGTGACGGCCGTGCTGCCTGACCCGAGGACGTCTGCCGACTGTGTCAGAGGATGGATATTGCAGACTACACAACAGCAGCGGGATGTTTAAAAAGACAACCGAACTTTGAAGCAGCGAGACGATTCTGTGTCCGAGAACATTACGCAGCCTATTGACCGATGAGGAGGAAAAGCATTCAAAACAGGACGCGTTGCCTGTTGTGAGGGGAAATGATTTCACAGTCCTTATTAGAGACAAAGCACTTTTTCAACAGTGGTTACACCTGTTTCACTGATCAGGTCACAGCGACGTGTCCACACAGTCACAGCAGACACACCTGTGTTATCTGTGCTGTAAACAGAGAGGTATGAAGGTCCACAGCAAGTCAGGCCAAGCTTACAAAACAAAGCGGCAGCAGGCGCACGGCGAGCACGGCCTCTTTCACCCTCAGAGACACAAACTGAGGAGAGCTCGCCTCACGGCTCCTGGATGCAAACGAGAAGACATATTAGGGAGATGTTTCATCAGCGGGAGATGACCAGATCAAAGTCCAGCTTTACACTCCAACGGCAAAGGAAACTACTCACGTCACCATGAACTAGGATGGTCTCGTTAGGTTCCAGGTGTAACCACAGCAACAGACAAAGCTTTATCAGGTCTGCAGACGGGGGGGGGGCTATGCAGCGTGAGCGGTTTCTACGAGACTGAACCCAAAGCAGACGACACAGAGTACGTGCTGGGCTTCTACCTGTCCGCTGTACAGGTTGGCACAAGGAGAGCATCTGAGACTCAGTCTACATGTGTACATCCTCCACAGCGTGGGTACGGTATGCACTGATATATAAACACTGATTTTATTTAGAATCCTCAACACAGGCAGACAAGGAAATAAAACGAACAATAATGGCAACCTGTGACCAAAGAACAAACATTCTGAAAATGTCTAAGTGCACTTACACATCTCTGCATGTCCCCCAAAGGAAGAAGGCCCGAAACTGAGAAGGAGAACAAGCTATGTGATGTGCCGTCCTGGACCCAATCTCTTTCCACGCGCTCACCTCAAAACAGACTGGGTGGAAACAACAAGCAATGACTACGCTAGAGTGGAATGGTCAGTGGGGAATACGATGCAGTAGCGAACACTAAACTAAATCTCTGTGGGAGCTGTGGGCAAGAGTTCAGGGGTACTTTGTCGCCGAGTTTATCGAGTTGGAAACGCATCGTCCCGTATTTGCATTATTTCTTTTACATTTATCACAACAGGCAGGCATGAAAAACGTGAACCTTCAAATAAATAACGAGGAAAATGATCCTTTCTGTACACAGAAAGCACATTCACATGTGTGGATGTGGGAGCGGGTACTCGAGGAGGTCTCTACGTTTACACTGACTGATGTGTGATGATGCAGGCACAGCAGCGGATCTATTAGAGAGATTTATTAGAACCACGTATCCACTTTCATTATTCACTTGCTTTTCCTCGAACATACTCTGGCCTGTCTGGTCACCTTTGAGATTGTGTCTGATACAGGAAGGGCAGGGCAGGGTTTATGGGCTTTCTGAGAAGGAGTCTGTTGGGAGCAGGGGTTCAGAGCATGCCAAACCCTTTGGCATAGGTGATGGCTTTCAGCAGTCTCTCCCTCAGCTTCTCCTTGCTGTTGTACTCGGGCAGCAGCAGCACGTTAAAGCAAGTGTGAGAAGTCGGTAACCTGTCGAGAAACCACACATCACACAGACAACACGTCAGGAACAAAGCAAATCGTCACACAGCAACACCGAGTGTATGCAGAGACAAAATACATGAAGTATACAGGCCGACAGCTCCACAAAGGGCTGTGATGCCTGCTGCTGTCACAATCGGTCTCCTTTATGTCCAACAAAAACAGACTGGCTTTAACTGGTTCATCCTTCCAGTGTTCACACTTCATAACAGTCATGCCAGTTTCTCGAGATACCTGCACTGGTGTGATGACTGATCAGTTTCCTCATCGTTTTTACAACATGTGATGAAGAAAAAGGATATTGTTGGATAAATAAGCTGAATTTAAAGACAACGCTACCACTCGTAATAAGCCACGTTCTCTCATGTCTACTTACTGATAAGCACGTACATTTTAAACACTGTGTACTGGACTCCTTAATGTTTGCTAAGAGCGTGCTGCTGAAACAAGGACACAGTCAGCTGTGCATAAAGACTTTCGAGCTTCAGTCACTAGCAGGAAGCAGAGCGCACGCAGCCCGTGCACCACAACAGAAGAGGGACAGGAAACGGAACGGCTGTGGCTCACCTGTCTGTGTCGGGGCCGTTCTTGGCGATAATCATCTTCAGCTTGCCCAGCCCACCCACAGGCGCTCTGTCGGTGCCGGTGGTGAACTGTAGGAAGAGGCATTTCTGCTCCTCGCCAAATGAGTGCAACGTCTCCCAAAACTCCCTACGACACAAACACGAGGAAACGCCTTCATCAAATATATATGAATTCAGTTTCAAAACATAGCCAGTGGATGCACAGACGTATGTGCTCCGTTTAAACATACAAGTTAACGGTGAGCGAGGTTTCAGTCTTTGCATATTTTTGGTCTTCCAAAGTAAACTCTCATGGTTTCTCAGGTGGAGTCTGTGCCTGGTGACGAGGCTGCAGCTGCACAGTGAGGAGGAGGCAGTGCTGATGTCAGGCGCTGAGGCCCAGTGAGTGTCAGGAACGTCACACACGGACCGCGCTCGCACCGCGCCCGCTGCACTCCTCCTCGTTTGGATATATTTCTCATGTTTGTCATTTCTTCCTGCATCTACTATTCATACTTTTTATAACTGCACAGTTGGTGTGGAGCACTCACATCATCGTTGCACATGTACAGTGACAATAAAGGCCTATTCTGGTCTGTTCGCAGTCTCGGGTGCAGGAGTGCATGCAGAGGAAATGCACCTGCAGACTGGGCCGAGCTGTGTAGCACTGACTGGAGCTGATAATGGGCCAACATGGCATACTGTTTCCTCCTCCTTCATCAACTTCACAATAATAACTGTCAATTAACACGTTCCCACTTGCCCAGTTGCATGCTGGGAATTGCTAGTTATGGTCTGTTAAAAGCTGAGAGGCTGTGTAGCTGCACTCTGTGCAGGAACAGAGACGAGCAGCGTGATGGAGACGAACTTTGAGCAAAGCAGGAAACATGTTGTGATCACATCAGCTCACGCTTCTGCCGTCTCACCTGCTCCAGGTGTTTGTTGGGGCTCTCCTGGGAGCTCCTCCACAGTCAGCCACAGATACACAGCCTCAGTGAACCCAGCTAACACTTTACTGAAGCTAACGTGTTACTGAAATATTGATTCTTATGTTCTACAATTGGTTCTCAGATTAAAGTATCGACATCTGTAGTCCATCATTAACAGGAACACAGTGGACTTTATCGTTAGGATCATATAAATGACTGGTAGGAACTACTTCTTCTTCCGCCTGTCACAGTGACATGCAAATTATGGCTGTAAAAATGCATCACGCCTCACGTGTGCTCGCTCGCTCAGTGGATGTTCGTAAGCAGAGTCATGTGTGGCGAGGCCACAAACCTTGTCAAACACAAAAGTCAATTATAACACAGAATAAGATGATGAGTTTATGATGAGGCGAACTGAAGGAGCAGCGGGACGGGTGTTGCTTCGGTGCTGCAGGTGTGGCGCTGGTGGCAACCTGCAGCACTGCTGCTGAATTTAGGACAGTGACTTACATTTAGGCTCAGCTGTTTGTGTTGATGTTTGAGAGGAATTCACAGCAGCCTTAAAACTACACAATCCCATTTATCGGATCGGCGAGGAAACAAGCGGCCTCACACGTCACTACTGGAAGAACCATTCCAAGCAGAGCTGGTTTTGAAGGTTTAAATCCACACACGCAGTGTGGGGAGCTTTTCCCCACACTGCAGTCCTGTGAAGTGGGGCTGGGTTTTGATTATCGATGAAAATAGATTCTGGCTTAGATAACGTGATATCGATTCATCAAAATCCTGAATCGATATTTAAATATAAATTTATTTTGGCTGAAATGTCAGAATCTCAGGTTAAACCTCACAAAATTTCTACAACCACCAAACAGCTGAAACAGTGAATGAGAGCAGGAACACGGACTCTGCACGGAGACGTAAACACAAAGCGCTGTTACGCACCAGTCTACCGTTGTTTGCAGCCTGTCGGACGCTGTTTTTCCTTTTACTTACTTCTGAAAAGAAAGCCTCATTTCTGCTGTTCAATACTGAACAAATTAAAACTTTTTAAAATTATGCAAAATTGAAAAACGCTGTTTCTAATCAAACCTCTGCAACTTTGCTCTGCTTCACTTCAGCAGCATCAGGTCATGTTCATGTGCTGATTAATGGTTTTCTTTCGTTTTTGATCTACTGCAGAATATTTGTATAAAATCCAGACCAGGAAAATCACCTTCATGTTTTTCTGTGTTTTATCTTCAGCTACTTTGACACAAAGGCCTCTGCTGTGATGCTCACACCTTTGATAAAGTCTCACAAGTGTCAGTTTTCTTTTTATAGATATAAAAATATGGATACATACTGATAAATGATAAGAATTATAATATTTCTGACTGCGGCAAAAGTTCCCCGATTCAAATGGAATCAGTGAGGATACCCAGCCCTACTGTGAAGCACTGAGTAACCGTCTGCTGGGGGGCCACATGGTGAGAACTGGTCTCCACTGCTTTTGATTGTGGGCCGTGACGTTATGATGATATAAAAATGCCTTTGATTAGTGTGGACTTTGAGCTGGGTTATAAAAATTAGACAGCGCGCTGAGCTTGGTTTTCAGGTCAGATTCTTACTTGATTATCCGAGAATCTCTGTTATAACCTCCGTCGTATTCTGTTGTTTCTTCAAGTGCTAGGAAGTCCAGGTTCTACAGTGGGAGACAAAACATGAATGAATGACTGAATGACATCACTAGCATATACAAACATCCATTAAAAAAAACTCTCACCCTGCTTCCACAAATCAGGAGCTCGATCTCCTCTGGTCTGAACAGGTACTTGAGCGGAGACTCGTTGGTGACCATGTGGAAGCCTCTCCTGAACGCCTTGAACTGCTTCTCCACGCTTTTGTTCAGAATGTACTCTGAATACTGTGCAACAAACTCCTATATGAACACACATCAATGAGAACATTTAACAAGCGCGAGCCCTGAGGGGCGGCCGGCCTTGAACACCATGTCATCCCTTATATTTGTGTTACTTTTAACATTTCCATTTTTATCAATAACAAACCACCAGCAGCTGGAAACAACAAGAAGTACAGTGTTGTAATCAATGAGAGCTGGATAGTGCACAGTCAATATTTTATAAGGACATGGCAACACCGTGCACCCCGAGTCCCCATCGCCTCGGCAACCTCCATTGTTGTGTTGCGTTTGTGCCGCATACAATGGGACTTTTAGCCGTGTTGCTGTAACTAGCCCATGCACGCTGAGGAGCTACTCAATTTGAATGGAAGACATCCAGATGGAGTCTAGCTGAGTGGGAACCAGTGAAAAGAGGCATCAAGCTTTACCAGAAAGCACCGATGACAGCTGTAAATAGTAAACATTAAACAGCATCAGTGCCATCAAATCTCTTCCAATCAGATTTTGAGAAGCTATGACGGTTTGTGACAGTGAGCTGAAAGTCAGCTTACCTTCGAGTGGTGGCAGCGCAGCAGCTTTCCTCAGGTTCTCTTCTAATATTGAAAATGTGGCCAAACTTCAGGTTTAGAAGGCTGAAAAAATGTCACTGCCATCTTTTTACAGGCTGACATAGACAGAAACTTCATTGATCCCAGGAGGAGTCCAGACGTAAACATGGTGCAGCCATGTCTGGGAGACTGCTCCTAACTGGGACTGTGCACTAACCAGCTCAATAACTTCCCATGGTAACAGTTTCAGGACCTGCACACAATGACCTGCCCAGGTGCTACCACAGGATCATGCAACCCTAAAGCTCCGCCCTCTTAATAAATCACAATCAGCAGAAAGGTTTGGGTCAGATAAGCTGAATGAAGTGGAAAAGCACACTTTGCCTGTGTGTATCGTAGGAGGACAAACGGCTCCACGGTTCTCTTCAGCTCACCTTTCTGTTTTCATTGGTGACGGGAATCTTGTCCCCATTTTCCCTTAAATCGTACATAAGTGCATTCCCAAACAGGTCCGTATGAGAAATCTGGAACGTGATCATCATGTCCTCCTCCACGCTGCCCTCATACTCCAGGAGCTCCTTCAGACTCTGGTATAAAACCTGTCCAGCGGTTCAGGACAATCAACACGTTATAATTAGCATAACATCAGCATTAGCATACATCATATGACAGACATGGCTGCTTTTCCTCCCAAACTAAATCAATTAGACAGAAAAAACAACAAAAACACAGCACAAACAGCTGCTTAGGTGATGCTTACCGGGTTGGCATCAGCCAAGTCCCTGAAAGTTCCTTTCTTGCCCATTAACTTCCTGTAGACCACCATGGGAAAGTGGACATCCAGGATACAGTTGTTATAGATGGCCAAACCGAGAACGATGCCAATCAGTGTGTACTGGCCCTCATTTTCAAACGACGACGGGTTGAACCAGAACAGTTTGGTGTGCTCATCATACGTGAACATGCCTGCAGCAAGAAAAACAGAGCACACGCCCGTGAATCCTGGGATACGAAGCAGCCACGCGAGAGACGCTCCATGTGCACACGGAAAAAGCAACACATCGGTTTTCCCTGCTCTCTATCACTGTGTTTGTCTGTTGTCAAGTTAGCTAAAAACTACTCAGCTCGTTTCCATTAGACCTCACTGGGAACATGAGAACCCTCTCAGGTCTGGAAGGACGTCTTTCAGACAACTTTGACCAGAGACAGTTCGATAACATGACAGCTGACACACTTTAGGTGGAAGAAAGCAGGACGCAAAACCCCCACAAACTTTACTTTCCAGTTTCCTAAAACTAGGCTTTGAAAAGCCAGTCAGAGATCCGGATTCAGTTAGCAGTGCAGCAGCGATATCTATGAAATCCTGAAAGGGGGGCTGACCGGAAACAATTCTAAGAAAGACCAGATCACTCCGACCAAGGATCTGAATGGATTCTGATGGGCCGACAGTGAACGCTCTCAAATCCAGCCCTGCATGCTGTGTTAGTGCCACGCTGCTGTGTATCGCCCACAGAGCTGGACCGTGACAGCAGCTGGACTGAACTGTGGTAAAGTCCAAACAGCAGACACGTACTGCCGCAGCTTCACACTCAGGTCCAAGTTCAAGGTGAATTATTAAGCCAGCATCAGCAGTTCAACGTGTATGTGCGACGCTTGTTTAAAGCCATCTGAAACTAAACTGCTCGCGATGCTTTCTTACCAATATCTGGGTTGAAGATCTCCTCCACCACCAGCTGAAAGAATTCTTTGGAAACACCTCCTTCATCGACACCTTGCTCTCCTTCAAACTCCACGTACAGCTGCTTCTTCAAGTCTGCAGGATTTTCCATTGCTATCATTTCCAGCTGCAGACACACACAGAAGAAACGTTCACAAACATTAGCGCCTTGAGGCGACTGTAGTTGTGATTTGGTGCTATATAAATAAAATTGAATTGAACCCATCCAAAACCCAACTAATCAAAGGGACACTGAAGTCGGTTTGAATGCACATACCCTGACCAGAGCATCGTCAATGATGTGGTCTCTGCGCACTTTGAGCCTCAGGTAAGGGTTGAGCTGCTGACCCTGCACCAAGCTGTAGAGCACCGTGATCCGCCGCTCGCTGTACATGCGGATGCGGTTGTCGTAGTACAGACCCAGGTTCTTGGTGACGGCGTTCAGGATGAACGGACAGGTCATGAAGGAGAATTTGTTTTCAGTTTCAACTTTAAAGAAAGTATAGTCCTTGTCCATCTCTAACACCTCGTTCAGAGGCTCGTTGACAAACTCCTCAAAGGGAATGAGCGGCCGCCGGCAATCGCTTGTACGGATTCCCAACTCTGTCTCCAGCGGGTCTACTCGAGGGCCCTTTTTGTTCCTGCGCTCTTCACCCAGGAGCTCCTGCAGGGTGAGGTCACTGGACTCTGGAATGGGCTCCTCGTCTTCTTCCTCGTTGTGCTCCATGTCAAGGTCGCCACCCAGCACATTTGCATAATAGACGATCTTCAAGCACTTAGTGGCCGCCACCACAGCGTCGTCGTCGTTGACCAGGTTGCGGCTGTTGAACTCGTTACTGATCACCTTGTAGGTAATGAGCTGCTGGAAGGTCTCCACCATGCGCCGGATCTGCTCAGCGCTGTAATGCGACCACAAACGCGCCAGCTTGGCCTGAGCTGCCAGCGGGAGTTTGCTCATGGCCTTACAGAACTGTGGGAGAGCGATCTCAAGGTACTCGGGGCTGTGGAGGTTGCTGTTTTCCATCACTATTACAAAAAGGTTCAGGTAGTTTGGGTCTCGTGAATACACGTTATGGTACGTCAGGTCACACTCCACATTAGGCGAGAGGTAGACCAGCGCATTCAAGAAGGCGGCTTCGATTTTATCATTGGACAGGAGGCGCTCGTAGACCCTTCGCACAGCTTCGATATCGACCGAAACCTCATCGGGAGCCAGCTTTTGGACGTCGTTTTCTCCCGACGAGCACTCGCCGAGCCTCGATGATGAGGAGGTGGGGGAATCCTCCTCCATAGCTGTAGTTGAACTCGCAGCTGCCTCCTTTTCATCTTCATCCTTGTCCTCGTCCTTACCTTGGAGAGACTTGAGCTCCTCCTTGGTGTGCGGTTTGGACCTCCGAAAGCTCTGCACCAGTCCCTCAGCACTGGAGAAAACTCGGCCTATCACTCGGATGAGAGGGGAGTAATCCTCCTTTTCACCACAGGTGTCCAGGATCTCATACACCTTCTCCTCTGTCAGGTAATTTACATCTACACACAGACACAAATGTTGTTACCAGAGAAAAACAAAAACACAAACTGCACGAGTGAAACAGCGCAATCTGCTCACCTTTAAAATTGTCTCGCACAGAGTGGATGTCCTTATGGTTCATCTTCTTGTTGCTGCACGCAGAGTTGCTGTGAGCGCTGCTCTCCTGGTAGGTGGAAGCGGTGCCTTTCTTTGAAGGGTGTGGGTCGCATAGCTTGGCATTGACTTTGTAGAGCTCCAGGGCTTTGACCGCTGCCTCGTTGTTATCCATGCGGCTGAAGCCAACTGATGAGGCACACCACGAGTTGGAGCAAGACTCATTCCCACAGCCCTCCGTTAACTGGTGGTAATAGCGCTCTATTAGATGCTTGGCAGCTGCTCGCTTCCTGTGATCAGAGGTAAAACACAAGGCGGTAAAAGCACTGCGCGAATCCACTGTGATCCTCATAAAGCACTGAGTGCAATGTGAAATAATGGGAGACGCGAGATTGACTGCAATGCTTTTCCCACTTGAGAATCACTAAGAGTTTCTGTCAACAGACAACACAAGAGCTGAGCTTGGTCTCAGGCTGGATGCTGAGCTCGGGCTTATGGAGCTTTGGACGTGTTGCATTTCCAGCCACTTTCAGGTCAAGTGTCACGACAGATTTATTATCAGTGTTTAGAATAAATTCAAACTTGACAAAAACCTTCTGATTCTGCTAACTACACCACTGTCCAGAAGACAGCAGCATTCCAGCTGCAGTCGTATTGGTAAACACTGAAGCAATACTAATAGAACAGCAGTATTATTCATTCACAGGTACAGATACAACTGATAATGTAAACTCAAAGCTCCATAAATTCCATGCATAATTAAAGCACTTTAACCTGAAGTACTTTAATTATGTTTTATTTAAGCCAACGGTCCTTCAAATGTTCACATCATGAGCAAACAGTGTGACAGCTGCTGAGATGAACTGGGTGTGTATCACACTAACAATACAGCTGACAACATTTAGTCAAGGCACAAGATGAAGACAAGAAAGAAAGAAGCGAGGACAGACCCTAACACCAAGCTCCTGAACTGCACACATGGAAGGTAATGAGTTTGACTTACATTCGGCTTGCTTCTGGGTTTTCTATTTCAGGCTCCTCGTGTTCTCTAAATGAACAACAAACAAGGATAAGAACCACGGCACAGGTCATGATGACTACACTGACATTTCAGAGTACTGCTGGCTCTGCTGTGGGGTAACAAAGTCAGAGTCCTGCTCAGGAAATTGGTCGAGCTGTGTAGAAGAGGACAACAGTCTAACCAGCAAACCCACATTCGCTCTTTTTAAAGCTAAGCACTGGCTTCCACTTAGTGACCGGGGTCGCAGCAAATGTAATCATCTATGTAGATAATTCATTTTATCTCTTTTGTAAAATGTAGCATTAACCTAAACCCTGTAGTCCAGTCTGGACGGGCTGGTAAAGCCCAAAAATGTTGCCACTGGGACAATCTGTCGCTCACTTTAGCAAGCTAACACAGCAAATGCTAGTTAGCCTACTTTGTTACTCATACAAAAGTAATGTCTTCAAAGTGACCCGCGGGCAGATTTCTTTCGTTTTCATTTAACCAGTGCTTGCTATAAACTTTGCCCCAATATGTTGCCTGAAACAAAGGAGCACTGACGTCCACACAGCCTCCAACAACAGCTAACTAGCCCCCGCTCTGATTGATCGTCCTAGCATCCCGAGCCTTTCCTCTGAGCATCCCCACCTATCGGCTCCTCCGGCGGAGCTCGTCTCGGCCTGTGGTGGCGCACACTCACAGTCCTCCTTCTCGTCGGAATTCATACGAGACTTTATGCCAGCAGTTTGTTATCCTGTTGCTGTTTGTGGGTGTTGTAGGTCCTGCGCGGCTTCTCTCCAACGTAAACAGCACACTGCTTTAAGTCCGATCGGACACCGACGAAGGATTTTCTATAGAAAACTTCATTCACGGCCTTCCTACTACAGGCTCTCTCCTCTGCCTGAGCTTCGCAGCCATCTTGACTTCACCATCATACTACGTCCCACAATGCACTGCGTTCTAGCTCCAAGAGCTACTGGAATGGATCACAAGGAACTGGACTGCATCATTATTATATTATATACAAGTGTTGTTGTTTTTATAAAGTAATAATAAGTAAAAAGAGTAAACACCTAGAAGCACTTGTAGAAAGGTAAAGGGAGGGCAGAGAGGAAAAACAGGAGTTCCCTCATCAACTCTCAGCCTCCATCCACAGTTACAGCTTCAGCTTTCATGAAAATGGACAGTTTGAAGCTTCATTTTAAAAGGTCAAGGCAGTACGCCTAAAACAAAACCCACCGGAGAGCTGATTTTCCAGGAGAGCACTCTGACAGCTAAAGGCTTTACCGCCCATTCTACTTTTGAAAAACCGCCTGCAGCCTGACAGCAAAGCCCTCTATTTAATTCATTTTGTAATTAAGGTATTTATGAAGGTTGGTTTTGAGGTTTCTGCATGTAAGGCAAAGCTTTTGAAATCTTGGTTTGGCTTTAACAAGAAACCAGAGAAGAAATGCTAATAAGAGAAACATGACTCTTCCCAGTCCCCATCAGTGTACTCTCTGCAGTATTTTGAATCAGCTGGAGGCTTTTCAGACACCTATGGGGACATTCTAATAAGTAATTACAGTTGTCTGTGCTGGAAGTGAGGCCACCTATGGCCACGAGCTGTGGGTAGTGACCGAAAGAACGAGATCGCGGATACAAGCGGCAGAAATGAGCTTCCTCCGAAGGGTGGCTGGCCTCTCCCTTAGAGACAGGGTGAGAAGTTCGGCCATCCGGGAGGGGCTCAGAGTAGAGCAGCTGCTGCTCCACATCGAAAGGAGCCAGCTGAGGTGGTTCGGGCATCTGACAAGGATGCCCCCTGGGCGCCTCCTGGGTGAGGTGTTCCAGGCATGTCCCACCGGGAGGAGGCCCCGGGGCAGAGCCAGGACACGCTGGAGAGATTATATCTCTCGGCTGGCCTGGGAACGCCTTGGTATTCCCCCGGATAAGCTGGAGGAGGTGGCTGGGGAGAGGGAGGTCTGGGCCTCTTTGCTTAGGCTGCTGCCCCCGCGACCCGGCCCCGGACAAAGCGGATGAAGATGGATGGATGGATGTGCTGGAAGTAACAAAGACAAGGATTTTCAGGTCAACCTGACTTCAAAGTACAGGGTGGACCATTTATATGGATACACCGTAACAACATGGGAATGGTTGGTGATATTAAAGTCCTGTTTGTGGCACATTAGTATATGTGAGGGGGCAAACTCCTCAAGATGGGTGGTGACCATGGTGGCCATTTAGGAGTCGGCCATCTTGGATACAACTTTTGTTTTTCCAATAGGAAGAAGACCATGTGACACATCAAACTTATTGGTAATGTCACAAGAAAAACAATGGTGTGCTTGGTTTCAACGTAACTTTATTCTTTCATGAGTTATTTACAAGTTTCTGACCACTTATAAAATGTGTGCAATGTGCTGCCCATTGTGTTGGATTGTCAATGCAACCCTCTTCTCCCACTCTTCACACACTGATAGCAACACCGCAGGAGAAATGCCAGCACAGGCATCCAGTATCCGTAGTTTCAGGTGCTGCACATCTCGTATCTTCACACCAGAGACAATTGCCTTCAGATGACCCCAAAGATAAAAGTCTAAGGTGGTCAGATCGGGAGACCTTGGGGGGCCATTCAACTGGCCCACGACGACCAATCTACTTTCCAGGAAACTGTTCATCTAGGAATGCTTGGACCTGGCACCCATAATGTGGTGGTGCACCATCTTGCAGGAAACACTCAGGGAACGTGCCAGCTTCAGTGCATAAAGAGGAAACACATCATCATGTAGCAATTTCAAATATCCAGTGGCCTTGAGGTTTCCATTGATGAAGAATGGACCCACTATCGTTGTTCCCCATATACCACACCAAACCATCACTGTTTCATCTGGGTTGGATAATAAAGAGCGTCAGCTGCAGTGGAAATTTACGCTTCTAACAGTTCTGGATACGATCACTGGTCATTTTCTAAATCTTGACCAAAAACACAAACATTCAAAATATAGTCGTGCACATACAGTCACATAAAGGTTTCACAAGAGTCTTGATGCTCTGGTCACTCAAAATTTGGAGTCTGTTTAGTGTTTATTAACTGAACGTCAGCCACTTGGTATATTGTCTAGATTCTTTCTGTATTTAGTTATTGTGATTGCAATTTTTACCTTTTATTGTATTTGATTTAGATTGAGCTTTTATTTTATTATTGTATGTTTTTTCTGTTTAATGGTCCTCCTTTCCTTTCTTATTTATAGAACAATGCATTTATTTGGCTTTATTGAACATAACCCTAACCCTCGTTCCTGGTAGGTGTTGGACTCCATCAGGGCTGCCCTTTATCACCGATTGTGTTCATAATTTGTATGCACGAGGGCTTCTACTTGGGTGGTCCAGAATCTCATCTTTGCTTTTCACAGATCATCATCATCATCATCATCATCGTTTATTTGTATAGCACTTTAAGAACACACCAGGCAGACCAAAGTGCTGAACAACACAGATCAAAACAACAACCAAATTAAAAATACCATAAAATCATTACACACAATAAAATAAATAAGAAGGTGTCAGTTTCCTACAGAGTTAAAAGCCAGGGAATAAAAATAAGTTTTCAATCTGGACTTAAAGACCTGCACTGATGACGCTTGTCTAATTTGGAGGGGAAGGTTATTCCAGAGCATCGGAGCCGCAATTGAAAAGGCACGGTCTCCTCTGCATTTCAGCCGCGACTTAGGGACCGACAGCAGCAGCTGCTCAGCTGAACGGAGCGAGCGAGGAGGAACATGTGGCTTCAGCAAGTCAGATAAGATGATGTGGATTTGTTGGCTTCATCTTATGGTGGACTCCAGTTCATACTGGAGTGGTTTGCAGCCGAGTGTGAAGTGGTGGGAATGACAGTCAGCACCTCCAAGTCTGAGGCCATGGTCCTCAGCTGGAAAAGGGGTGGAGTGCCCACTCTGGGTTTAAGTATGTCAGGGTCTTTTTCATGAGTGATGGGAGAGGCGAGCAGAAGATTGACAGATGGTACTGTGGCTGCAGTGATGAGGATGCTGTACCAGTCTAAAAGCGAAGCTCTCCATTTACTGGTCAGGACATCCCCGCCCTCACTTATGTTTACAAGCTCAAGGTGTCCAAAAGAATGACATCATAGCAGTGGACAGAAGCTCTCTTGGAAGGGTGGCTGGCCTCTTTCAGGAAGCCCTCCTGGGCATTTCCTGGGAGAGGCATCCTTGTCAGATACCCAAACCACCCCAGCTGGCTCCTTTCAATGTGGTGGAGTAGCTGCTCTACTCTGAGCCCCTCATCCTATCTCTAAGGGCATGTCCCACTGGGACGAGGCGCTGGGGGAGACCCGCGACACACTGGAGAGATTATATCTCTCGGCTGGCCTGGGAACAAGCTAGACGTGATGCCTATGGAGAGGGAAGTCTGGGCTTAGGCTGTTGCTCCTGCAACTCGGCCCTGGATGAGCGGACAAAATGGATTAATGGATGGATAACCCATTTTGTTATTGCTTGTGTCAAACAATTTGGAAAAAAGATATATTATATTATAAATATAGATTATATCATTTTATCTTATTGCTTAAGTACATGGATCAAGGAGTTTAAGTTGAAAGATCTTAGCATATATAAAGAATATATAAGTGTTAAGGACAAGGCATAGCATATAAAAGATGGCTTACATAAACTGCTTCAGCTAGCTCACACAGATGACAAGTATAAGTGTACATTAGTCTATAGATCTGTTTATAGTCACGCAGTTCTGATGTATTTGATGTGACATCTGGAGCTAACTAATTGAGTCTCCCTCCTCAGTGAAGCATTTTCCTTTTTGCCAGTCTTTGTACTCCCATCTCTCCTTGACTGTTTCAACCTCTTCCTTTAAATACTTTCCTTTACGCTGTCATTTCACCAACAAGTGTCCTTGTCCTCTTTCCTTAGTCCAGAGGATACACCAAACACCTTCCTGACAGGTTCCTCACTAATTCAGCTGTAGTTTCCCAGCTGGTAACTCTTCCCTAGCATCTCAACTCCCTCTTGAACTCTGTGCGACGTTCCTCCTTCTTCAGCTCCCATCATTTAATCCTTGGCTCTGCCTTCACTTGATTACTCTTCTTGATGTCCAAAGCCATCCTACAGACTACCATCTGATGCTCCCTACCTACATCCTCCCCTGCCACCACCTTACAGTCTCCTACCACTTTCATGTTGCATTTTCAGCACGAGTCCACCTGTGTTCGCTTTCTTCAATTCTGACGTCCTCCTATCTGCCTCCCCCTTCTTAAAGTTCATGTTCACCACAGCCATTTCCATTCATTTCAGAAAATCTACACCATCTGACGCTCTGCATTTCTCTCCTTAACACCATGCCTCCTAAACACCTCCCCATCGCCTCTGCAGCCTTCACCTACATCCCCCTCACAATGCTCTCCACCCTGGGGAGACCCTCCTCCACTTCATCTAGCTCTCTTCTAGCTAACATCCGCCCATTGGACATACACGCTGACAACATTGCACATCACTCCTTTGATTTGCAGCTTCAAACTCAACCCTGTCTGACCCTCTCTTCACCTGCACAACACTATTCCCATACTCTTCCTGTCCACTACTCTATTTTTCCTTCTCCATGGTAGAATAGTTTGAATCCACCTCCAGTGCTCCTGGCTTTGCTTCCCTTCCACCTGGTCTCCTGTACACACACAAACACACTATATCTGCCTTCCTTCTCTACATACCATCTGCCATCTCCCTTTATCAGTCATAGTCCCACCTCTCACCTCCACACTCCTGCTTTTTTGTCACCCTCACTGCCTCCTAACACACCTTCCCCCCTTCCCCTTGTCTTGTCAGCAGGCTGTAGCTCAGGTAGACCAGCTCATCTGCTAGTTGGAGGGTTGGCAGTTCAGCCGCTGGCTGCTTCAGCTAAAATAGTGAACAATGAGCTGCTCTCCAATACAATCATCAGAGAGTCAGTGTTTGATAAGTGTTGTTAACTTGGGTCCCAACTGATATGGAAATCTCATTCCTAATAATCTGCATTTTTGATCTGGCACTGATTTTACACTGTTCTGTCCTCAGCATTTGTCTTGGGGAGCTTGGGAACAATAATAGGAATACACAGCAATTATTATTTGCTCTATTTTTTATTTTTGCCTCGTCAAAGTTATATCAATACAAGTATGAGCGTGTGCAATGTTACAATCACATTTAGCAGTGAACGTGCAATTGTATAGTTTTCCAGCAGATGGCAGTGCAGACTCTATGCGCAACGAGATTGAGCAGGTGAATGGTTTCTAATTTATTGTGAATGGTATTATTTGGAGATAGAAAATCGGTAAACACTATCAGATTTATTTTATTGCACTGAAAATAATAGCCAATAGGTTGAATTTAGAGTAAAGGATTTAGTGGTAGTTTAATAAAGCTTTTATATATCACATCCACAGTAAAGGGTTACTTTTTACACAGCTTTTTAAACTTTTCGAACCAACAACTTTTTAAAAAGTTTTTAATATTCTTTTATTATTATAAAAGAATATTAAAAACTGAAAGAAAGCAGAATGACATTTTCCAGTAGTTGTGCAACAGCCTTCAAGTTCTACAATTTTGCCAACAGAACTATATTTAAAAATGTTCTATTAGAAGCTATTTACAGGGGGAAAGTTTATAATTCTTCGTATTTATTTCTTGTATTTTCAAAAATCCAGTTGGGCGGGAAAATGGCGGAAGTTGCAAGTTTGCGGGTTGTGCGCTGTGCATGCGCGCGCCCCATTCTGTGAGCGCACGAGCAGGCTGCACCTCGAGGAAGAATCTCACCTGTGAAGACACTCAAAGTACGGTTATTCTACCTGGGCTAGTTTTACTACATTACTGTCACTTGTGAAACCAATTTTCGAAGACAAGATGTAGTTATTATCAGTTTTATTAATCCCGTCGTGCTGTTTTTAGTTAGCGCTTCCAATGCTAACAGGTATCGCCTTTGACGTCCACTTGTAGTTTTTTTTGGTTTTGAGTGTATTCTCGAAACAGCGCTTTAAAAATGACTAATTTTAACTGTGCAAACACATGACTTAAAGCGTTATTTCGTGTTTGCGTCTAAATTGAGGGCGGAAGTTAGCCGCCGCCCTGCTCCCGCGTGCTCGATGTGTCTTGATTAGCTAGAAGAAGCGCGAAGTCATTTTCTGTACTTCAGAGTGAGCATTTAGAGCCACATTTGCTTTGCAACAGTCGACGTTTTGATTAAAGACACTTGCGCATTGTAAGTGTTTGTTAAAACAATTGTATTGTTTTAAGTGCATTTCACTTCTCGCGTGGTAGTCGTCACGTGCCAGATTCTCAGGAAAAGTTTAGCTTTTAATGTCGGAATGAAAGCGACAAAAAAGGGGGGGGGGGGGGTGTCTTTGTTATCGTACGTGATTTACAAAATTTCTTGTGGTACTTTTTTCCTCAGGTGAGCAAGAATGGACGAGTGGGAAGAACAGGTAAGCTAGTGTAATATCCGAAGGCCACGCGTACGCACTTCGCTGAGCCAGTCAGGCAGCGTCCGACTGAAATTGCCCATGTTTACAGGAAACCGCTACCTCTGGTACTTGTGCACTCACCAGCCACACCTCAAATGCAGGTATGTTCCACTTCAGATTGTCTGCTTTAATTCTTTCTTCCAAGGGTTAAAATAAAGATTGGAGGCAGGTTAAGATTTATTTTGGTTTTATTCTGTATTTTAAAACATGTTTTTAGGTACACAAGGAGATTTCTGGAGCTCTGATCGTGGTGAATTTCAAAGAGGTGAGTGTAGAAAGACGATGGAGCCCTTACAGGAAGCGTCTTGCGTGACACTGAGGAGTGATTTAAATGTGTTCTTCCAGGTCGTGGTGGACGGGGCAGAGGAAGAGGAGGATTTAAAAACTCATCCTTCTCAGGTGCGCATTTAACACTCTGTTTAAGAAGTAGTATAATTGTCCTTTGAGCAAGTAAACGTATGAAAATTAGCATTATGTATGAGCTGTGAGGTGAAAAGCCAGTAGGCGTGTGTGTGTGTATGCCCGTCATTTGGCAAGCAATCATAGCTTTAAATAAAAAATATCCACCAACCTCTGGAGTTTCACCTGCAGCAATTAAGTTTCTTTTTTTGGTGACTGGTGAAGACCCATGTGAGCAAGGGAAACTGGATATGACATGCAAGGGCTGCATCTAAACACTGAAACTGACACTGTTTGGCATTTTAGTGGTGAAATTGTCCTGGATAATCCTCATTTCTGGATGACAAATTAGAGTAGATTTGATGTGGAAGAATGCTTTTTGGGATTGCATACAGCAGGGGTGTCTAATTTCAGGCCTCTAGTGCCTGTGCCCTGCAGGTTTTAGATCTCACCTTGGGTCAACACACCTGAATCAAAAGATTAGTTCCTTAGCAGGCTTCTGGAGGACATGTTCAGGATGTAATTTATCCATTCAAATCAGCTGTGCTGGATCATGGACACATCTAAGACCTGCAGGACACCGGCCCATACAGTGTAAAAGATGAAAAGTGGAGGCAGTGTAATAGTGCATTAAACCTGTTTATCAGCCTCCATGGGGTTAAAGCTGTTGTTGCACAGACAGTCCTGAGCTCAGAAAATACTTTTCCTGATGAACTTTTGGAGGTTTTCCTGATGACTTCATGGCCCTAATGTCTCAATTTGGCTCACTACTGAATAAAACGTGTCCGTTCTTGTTCATTTTGATCATTCTGTGTCAGATTTATGCACTGTGCTCAAGACATTACTCCATCAGTGTGTGCTTTCAGTCAGACCCAGCTCTTATTTCAAAATGACAATGTTTGCAGCTAGAACAGTTGCCCCCCGCTGCTCGTTTAAAGAATGTTGCGTTATGGCACTTGGCTCTAGTTTTCACACCACAAGGTTTGCTTGATACTGTCACACACAGTACTTATCACGGAGGTGCCAATGGAGGAGCATGCAGGTGGTGGGAGAAATGGTTATCACGTTGTAGTAGGTGCATTTAGACGATTGTCGAAGGTATCTAATTTTAGTTATCTGATTTTTTTTTTGATTTTTTTTTTTAAGGTGCTGAGGACAGTGCAAACGGTAAGCATGAAGAGTATTACATGAGCTGTTGTAGTTTTCCTCATTGTGTTTCCTGAGCGTTGCGTTTCTTCCTTTCAGATGGTGACAGCCAGAATAATACAGCAGAAAGGAGTAGCTTCAGCCGAAGAGGAGGCCGTGGTGTGTGTGTGTGGGGGGGGGGATATATACTGTTGGTCATCTCAGTGGAATGTTAGGCATTTGTAATACAGTTTCACAGATTATGAAAACTCTTCAAATTACAAATGCTGAAAGAAAAACCCTCAACTAGCAGTGTGAAAGAGGATTAACAAGCTTGTTCAGTCAGTAAAGCAGTGGTAATGCTGTGCCAGTATGCATGTTTATGCTGTAGTGAATAGAGCTGTTGATGGATGTAATATAAGTTGTGTTATCAGGGCGTGGCAGAGGATTCGGCAGAACGGATCACGGTGATTTTGACGGTAATAACTGGAATATTGACGTGTACGTCTGTTTGGCTTTGAGCTGGAACGCGTCTGACTTGATGTTCTTATTTTTACAGCCAATGAAGAGAATGGTGACCATACAAATGGTAGTGTTAATATTCCCATTAAGACACACAAGTAGACTGAAAGAAATGCTTGTTTACAGTGTGAGCATTTTCTGCTTTTCAGTGTCGAGAGGAAGAAGAGGGGGCAGAGGAGGAAGCTATAGGCAAGGTACGAGTCTGATTCCACTCGTGGTGGGTTTTTTCCACTGCATGCAAATGCCACATTGACTCGTACTTGTTAGTGCTTTTTTACTACAAGCCTTAATCACACATTCACATGCATTCATACATGTATTGTTTTTCCTATGGCCTAAGCACTGTGTAAACTAAATGTTCACACACTCGCACTCCAGTGGGTGCACGTCGGGCTTCACCTGGGTTGGAAAAGCTGAGGGTCGATTAGTAGACTGCTGTGGCTCTGCAGACCTCCTGATAAATTTGATTGCAGTCAGTGTGGATTTTGAGTAAGAATAGCAGTTAATTGACTTGTGTTTTAAAGGTGGTGAGCAGGGTGGCAGAGGCGGCTTTGGAGGAGGTGAGTGAACGAGCAGTTCTGATCATGTGCAAATCTGTCAGAGGTGTCAGAAGTGTAATTTGTGTTGTGCTGCAGGCTACCGTGGGAAAGATGAAGAGGTCTTTGCTCAAGGTTGTTTTTCATTATTGACCTCAATGATTCAGTGCACATAGGTTTGAAAGATTTACTGATGTGGCTGGAATCTGTGTGTAACACAGGGAACCAGGATACACCTGCAGAGAAGACAGATGAGAGTGATAGTAAGTTAAACTTCCTGTTCACAGATCTGCAGCATGCCAGCTTTATCTTCCATTATGTGCAGCATTTCTGTTTCTCACTGCAGGACCCAGGGTTACCTACGTTCCCCCACCACCCTCTGAAGATGAGGAGTCCATTTTTTCCCATTATGAGTCCGGTGTCAACTTTGACAAGTACGATGAGATCTTGGTGGATGTCAGTGGAACCAACCCACCACCAGCTATAATGGTAAGAAATGTTAGGGGGCAATCCAGTAGGTACACAAATCTGTTATCAGCAGTTCTTTGCTGGCTTGGTACAAAACTGGTTACATCAGTGTCACACACTGATGTATGCACAGTGAACATTTTCATGCCTGTCTGAGGAAAGTGTGTAGTGAGGGGTTTTACAGCATTAAAACATCTATAATAATTGTAAAAGAAATAAAGTTGGGTACTTCGGATTTCACCTATCGCAGGTTATTTTTAGAACGTAACTACCGCGATAAACGAGGGATCGCTGTATACCATAAGGAAATGGAGCTGGCGTGTAATTTCTTTTCAAGTGGTCAGATCAGCTGTTCATGAAAGATTTTGTGTAACTAGTTCAGTCTACTGGAAAAAACCTGTTAAGATCTTATTTTTAAAGCCAAAGGAGCACACGTTGTGATTGCGATTCCATCACTTATTTCTCCTTGGCTCCGCTTTGAAAGTAAGCAGCTTATCAAAGACGTTATGTTTGTGTGAATGTAATTGCCTGCTGTGGCATGTTAGAGCCTGCATTTACTCAAGAAAAATAACGTATTATTTTTAATGTTAAACCAAGATGGCTGCCAAGTGGTGAGACTGTCTTGTAGAATTGAGTTTTATTATTTGAAGTTGATGTTTGTATGCATTTCAGGGACAGCTGTGAGCCATTTAACGATGCAAACGTTGAGTTGACAGAAAGGCGAGACTTTCTGCAGCCTGTAAGATGGCTGTTAACTTGTAGGACGGCACACAGGAGCAAGTTAATACACAAGACTTGCAACACTTGCGTTAGTTTCTAGTAGGGCTGTGCGATTTGACAAAAATCTCATATCAGATAGAAGACATTTATCGTCCTGACAACGATATAAATCACAAAAATGTAACATTTTCTGTAAATTCTGTGAATCTCGGGCAGCTCGACTTGCGTTTAGTGTTTCCAGCTGCGCGTCCTTTACCTGAATTCAAGTATTTTAACCGATGCATGAAACGATACATTTTTAGACATAAGCTGTAACGGCCGCCGTTTTCTCTCAAACTTTGAGTCTAAGCTTTATTTTTTAGCACCTGACGGCTCTTTTTTTGCTTCTCATCCGTAAACTCTGCATACTCTTTGATGTGATTCAGTTTATTTTGAAAAGTCTCAACAGGATCTTGAGCTTTATTGTGAAAGGTTTACGTGGAAAACAAACAAGCGGACAGCAGAGCCACGCGATGATTTTACCGTTGCTAACAAAAACATATAAAAACAGGCGCTATTCGTCTGTAGTGTGGTTACATTAAATATAAGAGAAAGAGAGAACTGTAAGAAATTAATACAACCACTACAGTGACCATCAAAACCATGAAAAAATATTGCTGTAAACAGTTTATTTTACGACACCACGAAACAAACGACAGCATAATAGGAAACGACAGACGGTTTTATATCGTCATCTGATATATGTGGTTATAGTGAACAGCCCTAGTTTCTAGTATAACCGTGCAGATGGACACCATTCTGGTCAGATTTCTGGTGACTTCCCGCACTGGTTGAAGGAGCCGGCTCTGTTATAGTTGGAGCTGTTTGGAAGCAGCTCTAAGGCTGAGTTCAAACAGCTGCGTGAAACCTGAAGTAATTTAAAGCATGGTGTCACAGCAATATTGACTTGCCCTCCATGCTGGTGTACATTTCTTCTGCTTTCTCTCAGACATTTGATGAAGCAGCGCTGTGCGAGTCCCTAAAGAGAAACGTCAGCAAGTCTGGTTATGTGAAGCCCACCCCTGTGCAGAAGCACGGCATCCCCATCGTTTCTGCTGGCAGGGATCTCATGGCCTGCGCCCAGACTGGCTCTGGTAAAACGGTACGGTTTGGGAGAGTTGAACCTGGGTGTAGACCTGCTTGTGGACAGAGGTTAAATGTGGTCTCCCTCCACCAGGCTGCCTTCCTGCTACCAATCCTTCAACAGCTGATGGCAGATGGCGCGGCGGCCAGTTGCTTCAGTGAGACGCAGGAGCCTGAAGCCATCATTGTGGCGCCAACTAGGGAGCTCATCAACCAGATTTACCTGGAGGCCAGGAAGTTTGCCTATGGGTGTGTTTCTTTGTCAAAGCCAAAGAATAAGTGAACTCCACCAACATGTAGATAGAAGGTAAATTCAAGATGTTTGTCTCCACTCTGCAGCACATGTGTGCGACCTGTTGTAGTGTATGGTGGGGTCAGCACTGGACACCAAATAAGAGACCTCTCCAGGGGCTGCAATGTGTTGTGTGGAACACCAGGACGACTGCTGGACATGATTGGAAGAGGAAAGGTAAGGCCGTTTAAAGGTACCATCGATTGGATGACAAAATTGTGCAGCGCTTTCAGATGCTAATAAATGTGTGTTCCAGGTTGGCTTGACCAAAGTGCGTTACTTGGTGCTGGATGAGGCTGACCGCATGTTGGATATGGGCTTTGAGCCTGACATGCGCCGCCTGGTGGGCTCTCCTGGGATGCCATCGAAAGAGAACCGTCAGACTCTGATGTTCAGTGCTACTTTCCCCGAGGACATCCAGAGGTCTGCTGCCAGTTTGTACTCCTGACATACAACCAGGTCTGAATGCCTGCCAGCTCATCTCAGTGTGTGTGTGTGTGTGTGTGTGTGTGTGTGTGTGTGTGTGTGTGATATAGGCTGGCAGCTGACTTTCTAAAGACTGACTATTTGTTCTTGGCCGTGGGAATTGTGGGTGGAGCCTGCAGTGATGTGGAGCAGACATTTGTGCAGGTCACCAAGTTCGCTAAGAGGGATCAGCTTTTAGACCTCCTGAAATCAACAGGTATTTCAAGCTTCTGGGTTTCCAGTGTTGAGAAGAACTAAAGGTCAAAACAAACGATAGCTCAGTGTAACCGAACTGTGTGTTGTGGGTTTGTGCTGCAGGATCGGCGCGCACCATGGTGTTTGTAGAGACCAAGAGACAGGCTGATTTTATTGCCGTAATCTTGTGTCAGGAGAAGTTTCCAACTACCAGCATTCACGGGCAAGTGGTGTTTGTGTGTTTACTGTGGCTTTCATGGAGATGGTTGTCCTTTGTGTGACGTACTCACACATGCACTGATAACACAGTTCCACCCCCACACTTGCCTCTGTAAACTACCACTGTGCTATACTTAATTTTGTGCAATAACCCAAACTGTAAATAAATTGTGTGTATATATGTATATACATAGTTTTCTTTGTTCTAGATACTGTTCATATGTATATAGTGCTGCAGAAACTGTGCACCTCACCTTTCTTCCCCCACATGTCTGGAGATGCTCTAGATCTCACTGTACATCTATTCTATTCTATGTGCTGTGCTGTGCTGGCTGCCAGTGACCGTGAGCAGTGGCAGCGAGAGCAGGCCCTTGGAGACTTCCGCTCTGGCAAATGTCCTGTCCTGGTGGCAACCTCTGTAGGTGCCCGTGGACTCGATATTCCAGATGTGCAGCTCGTGGTGAACTTTGACCTACCAAACAATATCGACGAGTATGTCCATCGTATCGGTAGAACCGGCCGCTGTGGCAACACCGGGAGGGCAGTGTCCTTCTATGATCCAGAAGCTAACAGTGAGTTGGCTCAATCACTGGTCACAATCCTGTCCAAGGTGAGAACGCTGCACTACAACTACACAATGTGCATCACCACAAGTGCGTAAGGTGAGACCTGAGTGCTTTAAGCGAGATGTTTGGGATTGGCAGGCCCAGCAGGAGGTTCCCTCGTGGTTAGAGGCGGCTGCGTTCAGCGGCCATGGCCCCTCTGGCTTTAACCCACCCAGGAAACATTTTGCCTCCACAGACTTGAGGAAGGTAACTGGTTCAAGTTGTTTTGCACTGAATTCTCTGAGATGTTGTAGTGTTTCACATTGTGGTCCTTCTTCAGGGTCCACAGGGAGGCCTTTTCCAGGACAGCAGTGTAACGAGCCAGCTGGCAGCACAGACGGCTGCTGACGATGAAGAATGGGAGTGAGAGCAGCGCAGTCGCACAGCAATGATCCCAATTTTCTAAATTGTTGAGCTTGTTGGTGTTTTTAGTTTTGTTGGAAGAATAGTTTGTCACAGGCCAGAGAGTTAAAATGTTAGTACAGATAAAGTACTGTCATCAATATGTTGTAAAGTCTGTTTGTTTTGGGGTTTTCTTAGTTTTTTTTTTTTAGTTTTTTTTTTTTAGTTTTTTTTTTAGTATTATTACTTTTTTGGAGTTAAACAGTTTTTGTGTAAACAGCGTGTCTTACTCAAAGCCAATCTCATTGTAGTTCTGTTTCTTATCTGAATAAATGTTTAAAGCAACACTTTCATTTATTACAGCCAGCTCAGTAGGTCCTTCAGGAATGATTCAAACACACCTGGAAAACCCAGCTGCTGCCTGGAAATCGATTAAATTCATTCATTCACATTCAATCCATTTCCAGACAGGTGCCGAGTCCCAGTGCGCAGTGGTCTGCTTCCAGTCCCAGAGATGGTTGATGTGGATCAGGAGGACCCAGCACCTCTCACGATGTATTCAATCACTGAGCACTGGGACCCAGAAGGGGCGTTTCCATGGAGGTTGCTGGGCTGAAGGCCTTTAATATCCACAGTATTCCTGAGTTCGTGCAATTACACCTGATTGAAAGCGGAAGATTAATTTTTTTTTTTTCCTGCTTGCACTGTTGATGCTTGCAGGGTTACACCTTCAGTGTTCATAAGTTTCTCTCACTGCAGTTTCTTTCACTTGGCTGAAATAGCAACACGTTGTGGATACACTAGGTATGTTTTAATAAGTGGTGAGGACAATACATTAGCAGTGCCTCACCCATCACCTCCCACGGACTGATGATGTAAAACTATGGCCCAGTGTTCTCTAGGTCAACATCAAGAGCACCAAGGTGTACAACTACCTGCAACAAAATTGATCAAGTACTGCTCTTTATTTTTCTTAACGCAGCCATAGAGGGCGCTGTTTGTAAACTGAAACATGCTGAAATTAATGGCAACATTTTTCTACATTTAGCTCCAAACCTGATAGAAGTAACTTTTAAGTTTAAACTGCAGATGTCTATTATTAAAAGATACCTCCGTTATAAAGCTTTCAAATGTATTAAAATGTTCATATATTTTTGTATCACATGCCATTACATCCTGTCACACACACACACGCTAATAAGTAAGCTTGAAAAACAGGAAATGCTATGCAACTGTCTCTTGGTATAAATAAATCTGACTGCAATGCCTCGGGTGTGAGTATCACTCGATCACTCACCCGTGCACGTAGCTCTATGAAACTCCTTATGACTGTCTTGTATTCCTTCATCGTATTTAAAAATGTCACACACCACTGACAAAACCTTATAAAAAAACATGTTTGGGTTTTGTTTGTTTTTTTTTTAGTCACTTTTTCCAACATTTACATTTGTTACAGGAAGCTAAATATTTAGCACATTTATTCTACTGGTCAATGGAAATACTGAAATAAAAGCCCTGCTCTAAAGTAGCTGTAGTGGTCAGGTTGTGACTGCTCTGCCTTGATGGTCACTTCTCACCAGGATGTCCAGCAATTTAGCTGAAAACATGGGCAGAGCCATTTTGGTTCAGCAGCAGTGCCCTTCAGCAGCTGTTCTGTACATTACTAGAACAAATTAAAAATGAAAAGACTCGAATGAAGGTGAAGGGCAGACTTTCATCTTTAATTCAGTGGGTTGGACAAAAAGACTGCATAAAGATGTGAGGAACTAAAGCTCCTTTTCAACAGAATCCCTTCATTTCAGAGACTCATTAGTATTTGGACAAATGAACTTTAAGTGGAATGTTCATTTCTATTACTTTATTCAAACGCTGCCCAATCACTGTGACTACATTTAGCTGGATGTGGGCTGACTGTCTCTAAACACCTCAGTTCATCCAGCTGCTTCTGTCCTGTGTCACGTCATCAATAAACACTAGTGTCCCAGTGGCAGCTGAGCCCGCCCAAACCATCACACTGCCTCCGCAGTGTTTTACAGATGATGTGAGTTGTTCCACACCTCCAAATTTTTTTTCTTTTCCATCATTCTGGTAGAGGTTTCATGTGTCCAAAGCACGTTTGTCCAAAACTGTGCCGGCTTTTTTACATGTTTTTTTTTTTTAACGAAGTCCAACCTTCATATAGTCTTCTCTTTATGGTAGACTTTGAAATTGATACGCCTGCCTGCTGGAGAGTGTTGTTCACTTGGTTCACTGTTGTCATGGGGTTTCTCTTCACCATGGAAATGATTCATGTAGCAATTTCTCTGATTGGTTGTTCTGTTCAGTTCTGTTGGACCACATGTTGCCTGTTCACAGTAAAATTTCCAAATGCGAACACTACACCTTAAATCATCTCCAGGCCATTTATCCGCTTAATTGATAACAACATAACGAAGGAATTGTCCATACCTGCCTATGAGCCTTCGAGTCCCTTGTCCAATTACCTTTGTTGCCTTCAAAAAGAGGGTAAGACGAAGAAACTCCTAAATGCTTCATCCAATTCCAACATGGATAATCAAAGCTGAGTCTGCACATCATGTCCATGATATAACTATAAGCGGAATATGTTTCAGTAAACGAAACTCGTCAGTGTCCAAATATACACGGACCTAGCTGCAGGCCTTTTCTACTCTGAGTGCTCAGAGCACTTTGTACGACACATCTCAGTTACACATTCACAGCAAACACATTAGTGCTTTTTCTGTCCAACATTCACACACAGTCACAGTCAGATAAACCCACTGGGAGCTGTAGAGCACCCGCAGATCAAATCGCCAACTTAGTAGACAAACCCGCTCTAGCCACGCCCACGCCACACGTTTTGTGGTGTAATGTCTCCTTTAATTATCAGTATTTAAGACATCAACATTTTGATTTGACACACATGAGTGAAGTGCTAATCTACACGATAAAAATGGTTCAGTGCTCTGTGTAATGGGTAGACCATAGTATCATAGTCTGAGTCTACACGTTCCATGAAAGGGTAACAGAAGCCTTAGGGATGTATCTGTGTTTGCATTTCAGGTTCCTCTTCCATCAGTTCCTCAAGCTCGTGCTCCACACTCATGTTTTGTGTAGGAAAAACAAGACCTGCAAACACAATACAAAAGATGTTGTGTGCTCGCCCTTGTCTTCAGCATCAACGTTACGCATACCGAGAGGAGATTTAAGAGCAAAACCAGCACAAGATGCCTTATTGGGAAGATCTCACTGGTCTGAAGCACAACAATCTTCAGAAAGCTGCACAGGAAAACATTTGATATTGCAGTGCAGAGATATTTACTTTCTGATTCATACAAGGTACATCTGAAAAATGGAAGCGGTGAACATGCTGAATGGAAACGTATTGAAACTGTAAGCTCGATGACCAGTTTGATTTTGTGACTGCAGTGAGTATGAACAGAATTCCTGTGGTGTTTGTTTGATTCACAAGGACATCATTAATGTGTCTGATTTTAATGTTTACAGATCATCACAGCCAAGCAGGGACATGTGCCCAACTTTCACTACTTTATTTGAGTGGAATTTAAAGATCATTATGGTGATTTTGATTTCAGTCCATTTTCTTACCAAGACATCGCCATGAAACGAGTGCTGGGAACAGAAAAAGGGAAGAACACGAATAACTGAACATTTCTAGGCTGAAGCTTTTGCCCTACAGCACATTCTGGATGACAACACGTTTTAATAATATTTCACCAAAACAATGTTTCATGAACAAAGATGATTATACTTTTATTTCATGAATGAAGAGTTATGGAGGAAATGATGGTTGTAAATTTCTCCAGTGTGTGGAAAGTAAGCAGAAACTCACATGTCCGTGAGTCAATCCAGGACTACGTGACACACAGATGTATGAAAGCTTACAACTGACGAGCAAAGCACAGACAGAACCTCTGTGTTTTTATAAATACATTAGTCGTCATATAGCTCTATTTTCGAGCCACCAGGTTAACGGTGGTTTTCCTTTGATTTGAGATAAGGAGCTGACAGACACACTTGGAGAAAGGATGAAGAGGCATTTGTGAAGGCTTTTGCTACTAGGAGCAGCAAAGTTGCAGCCATAGGTTTACAAGCAGCTCCTAAAATAACATTCATTCATGATGAAAGCAAACATCTGCCCATTGCGCACACATGTGCAAATGAGCTTCTGTGTTTTGTAAGTGAAACAACAATGGCTGATGATGATGCAGCACTCACCACTCACACTTGGAAAACAGTAAATGTCTCGTAAGCTGCAATAACATTTGGTTATTCTGGTAATCTGATGCCTTATGAACCCTTCAGCTCCAAATTTAATTTAGATATCAAGGAACAATATTAAAGTTATTAAAGCAAATCCAGAACCTGTTGTGTCCACCTCTTAAAATCTGCATCATAACTATAGGAGTCCAAGGTTTCCTGAACTTCTGCTTAATGGACTTTCTGTTAATGATAGAAAGTTGTCCAATAAGAACATTATTTATCCGAGAGCTGCGTTCATTCTTAGCTAACAGATCAGCTCCTCACCTCCAATCTAGACAAGTTGTGAATGAACTGATTGATAGTGTTTAACCATCAAGACCCTGCTGGCTGCTCTTTCTGTAACGAAGATGCAGCTACACTGTTGTTTGGCTTCATCTAAAGACACTGTATTGATTGGTTGTTTCACAGCAAAACCAGAATATCGACCTTTAAATTAAATGTTAGAATAATCTGTGGTCAATTTTTTATACACAAATGCCGTTATTTAAAAACTCGCCCTTGAAATTCATAAAATGTCCAAAAATGTTAAGCCAACCGCACATTTCATCTCATTTTGTTTTGTAATTTACTTTTTTGAATTATTATTTCAATATATGTAATTTGATTCTTGTCACCATGTACTGCTGGTCCTTTTCTTTCTGCTCGTGTCTGTTTGTAGCGCTGCTGAGTCTGAAGGATTTGCTGCGCCAAGTTTTTGTTAAAACAAAAAACGGCAGCCCCGCAGCCGCCTTCATCCGGGACCTACGGGGCGGGGCAGTTGAGCCTGTCGTTTGTGAAGGGAGCAATTTGATTGGACGGTTTTAATGTTTTCCCTTTCAAACGCGCTCTGAACCGGAAGCTCTAAACGAGCCGAGAACTTGCAGCGCGCAGTGCTTGAATCCGAGTAACGGCGGCAGCGCTCAGGCTGGCGGAGACCATGAGAGGAAGAGCTCAGCGCAAGGTAGGACTGAATGAACACGCAGTCAGAGCTTCCACTGTCAGAGACAGGTGTGAGGCTTCACGCGTGGTTTCTGTGACCGGCAGGTGGTGACGTCAGGAAGGCTGACGGGAGCAGCCAGAGGGGGTCTGTGAGTACACCCGCCTTCATGTAGCGTTTTCTGTGTCTGCATGTGTACGTGTGCCTGTTAGCGCTCTCCTCACTGTTGTTTTCAGAGCCAGCTTAAATCCAGGAACAGCTGCCTGCCCTGAGCCCGCCTACTCCCTGTACTCCACCGACTCCGAGGGCCAGGTGATGAGACTGTTCACGCCCCGCCCACATTATGTATACGCAGACCACGGGTGGCGACATGTGAAGCTAACACTTTTATTATGAGTTCTCAGGATTTATTCACCTGGTTGTGTAGCAGTACTAAATATTAACAGTGTCATCTAGGACGGGTATCACATCCAGGCATGACCGAGTCTTTGCCACAACACACACCTCAGGGTAGTAAACATGGGGAGGTGAACAGAGGAAATCTAGCACTTCCACAAAGTCAGAAGGCTTGACAGACAAACCACTAACCCACACTACCGCATCATCGGCTCGGTGTCTGAACACATGTCAATAAACCGGACGTGTCTGCCCCCAGGTCATCAGTCTGCACAAGGGCCTGGACCGCTGTGCTGCCCTGCTCAGTGGGATCCTTCAGGCTGATAAGGCAGGTCAGAGGAGCTTCCTAATGCTGTAGATCAGCTCAGTTTGTTACAAGTCACAGTACAAAAGCTTAAAGTATCAACCTGTTCCTGTGTGGTTACACTGAGGATTTTCTGTATAAGTTAGATCTGTCCAACACTTACTGGTTGAATGCAACATAATAGTACTCTGTGTGTGTGTGTAAGTGTCTCCGAGGCTTCACAGAACAGTAAGCAGTGCAGCAGCCAAACCAAGGCTTTCCACATCAACGGGGAAAAAGAGCTTGAAGAAAGGGCCTCCAAAGGCAGGTGGGCGTGTTCGAGGTTTGCTTTACTGCACACTCTTACAAGACAGTCGCTGAGAACTAAATGACATAAAGGTCTCGTGTTAATTCCACTGTGGGACTATAAACTGCAGAGGACAGGATTACATTGATGGTGTCCAAAAGCTTTTAGGATTTTCGTTCATTTGTTCTGGAAAATGGATTCAAGGCTTATAACTTAGCAACAGTTGCTTAGAGCCGCCTCTAGGAGCCCCTCAAAAGTAGAGCTGAACCATCCATGTCCTGTTGGTCACATGGGGCAGAGACTAAGAACGGACCCCCGACGTCCCTCCCCAGCCACCTCCTGCAGCTCATTTGGGGGAACACTAAGACATTTCCAGGCCAGCTTAGAGATATCGTCTTTCCAGTGTGTGATGTGCCAGGGCCGCCTTCTCGTGGGACATGCCCAAACACCCAGGAGGCATCATAATGAGCCACCTCAGGTTCCTCCCTTTGATGTGGAACTGCAGCAGTTCCACTGCGAGTCCCTCCTGAACGACTGAAATTCTACTCTCACACTAGAGGAGAGCCCGGCCACCCTTTGGAGGAAGCTCAATTATTTAATCAATTAATTTAATCAATCACTAACAATCAATCACTAACAATCAATCAGGACATGAGCACCAACAAACTGATTGGCTGATGCACACATCAGGCAGGATTGCAGATGCAGCTTTATAAATATGTGAGAAAACACGTGTAGAAAGTCTAATGTTAATCATTCCTCCACCTTCCAGGCCAGAAGAGCGCGTCAGGCTGGCATGGATCGGACAGCAGAACTCCACGAGGACACCCGTCTGCCCGTCCTGCACCACATTCAGGAGTGAAGCTACATCCACCTCAGAAACCATGTCCCACCCAGCTGCAGTCTCACTTACTTTCACCTCGGCTTCTTCCTCGCACCGTCAGTCCGCCCCGGCACGAGGCGTCTGTCCTTCTGTCTGTGCGTCAGTCCTCCTCTCTCTCGAGCCATCGGACTGCCTGCCGGCCTGACTCTGAGACGCCTCGCACTGCGTGTGATGAAGCACCAGAGTTTGTTCCTGTGAGAGACACGCACACCCAGAGCCCCAGCACACACACTCTCACACATGCACACGGAGACAGCTGCAGTATGAAGATGGCACACTTCCAGCTGGAGCCTGGACAGGCTGAGGAGAGCAACACTGAGGCGCAAACAAAAGCTCACAAGCTTCAGCATCTGTTCGCACAACTCAAGCCTCTGATTGCTGGACAAGGTAAAGTGACTGTGTGCATCTCACCCCTGGACCCCGCCAGACATCACTCACACAAACACAACCTCTGTGATACCTGAATGCATCGAACACTAAGCTACATGTCACTGATGTGGGAGCTCAGCAAAGTTCTGCTGACGTGGACTTCTGCTGTAGTCACACACAGGACGTGAGCCTCTGTGTCACACGTGCTGACGATGTCACACTGTGTGTGTGTGTGTGTGTGTGTGTGTGTGTCAGGCAGTGTAGCAGAGAGCCTACTCAGTCATCTGGAGCAGATGGTGTCCACAGCACAGATGAATAATAGTGCTTCAAACATCCAGAGTGTGTCAGACCTGCACAGGTGAGACACACAACGTCCTTCACTTCACTGGACTCTGACGTTTTTGGTATAACGTACGTGTGTGTGTGTGTGTGTGTGTCCTAGGTGTGTGAGGAACCTGGACCAGCAGCCAGAGATGGAGAGACATCAGAACCAGGCGATGCTCTGTAACTGTAAATTGTGTGACAGTCATAAATAGTTGTGTATTTATTTCATTTGTATTAAAATAACACAGTCAGCTCGAGCTGCGTCACACTAAGGTAAACCCAACAACAGACACACTGTGATTTTACTGTTGGGTTCAGTTTGGTCAGTCAGGGTAAAAAGCTTTAACTGACTGGGGAGTAATTGAAAAGGTCTCCACAGGGCAGAGACTTCAGGAAGAGCTCACTGCTGCTCAGTCCAGGCTGCAGGAACTCCAAGATGACCTGACGGACCTACGGCAAACCCTGCAGGACACACAGAGCCAGCTGAGAGACCGAGAGGCTGAAACTGCACTCGTTAAGATGGGTACGCACTCGCAGTGAGTCCTGCTGATGATCTGAGCTGTGGGCTCTTTGTGATGAAATCACCTCCATTATCAAAGTGAAAGACACTGCCATGAACAACATCGTGTGTGTGTGTGTGTGTGTGTGTGTGTGTGTGTGTGTGTGTGCAGAGCTGGAGGCCAGTAAGAGTAGGTTACTGGACAGTGAGCGGGAGAGGAGTAAGCTGGCCTCGCTGGCACAACAAAGGCTGAAGGAGATGGAGCACCTCCACAGGTGGGCCTGTGTGGGTGGGCGTCACCCCCCAGAATGAGCCCTACAGCTGAAAGTGTGACACGATTCAGAACTGTTCCTCACTCATGTCGTCTTCTGCTTCAGTCTCCTCTCAGCAGATCATGCTGTTGACAGCTCTGTGTCAGAGACGAGCCAACACCAGCACAGACGGATGCCAGCGCCCCCTACTGACCTCTTAGCCAGATAGCGCCTGTGCAGTGTGTGGATGCAGAGAGAGATTCAGACTCGGCACATCTAGACGTCACAGCTCAGAGGAGAGAAGATCGTGCAGGGACTCGGCCCGAGTCTGATCGTGAGCGGTCCGCTGGTCCAGGTGAAGCCCTGCGGCCAGAGGACGCTCGCAGGCAGCTGTTTAACTCCACGCTGTCCCAGAGTGAAACGGAGTCTGTGTGGTCTGATTTGACCTTTGACACCAGAGACGAAGCAGCGTTCAGAGACGGCCTGGCAGCTTTGGACGCTAGCATAGCCAGTCTGCAGAAGACTATTAAGCTGGACCTGAGGCGGTGACCGTGCTGGTCTTTGTATTCATCCATGTTTGGGCCGTGCTGATGAACTGTTCTGTAAAGTGTTGTTTAAGATTGGGAATAAAGCTGTTTTTATGAATGTCTTCATGGACAGACACTGCTTTGTTCTGCTGCTCGTGGAGGTTTACAACTTTCTAACAAGTCATAACATACAGACAGAACATACACCAAAAATGATCCTTCATTCTGGCGGCCGGGACACTCAAACTCCTCAGGTTAGTGAATTTGCACAAGAAAGCAGAAAATGATCAGCATGAACCCAAAGTGCCGTCTGAGAGAAGAAACCTGGACTGCAGGGAAAGTATTGAGATGATCCCAGAGGCAGTGCAGGTGCATTATCTCTGGGGTCAATATAAATGTAGACGGGCAAAATAAATCCAGCAGCCACAAGTTTGAGTGCACTGTGTCGTCCACGAATGTGGAGCACAGCTCTTTATACACAGCTAGAGCGCAGGCTGGTGTCACAGCGGCGCTGTCCCACGTAGTGACGTCATCTCTGAGTCCAGGCAGTCTTTGGGTTTCTCTTCAGGCGGCCTGATGGCACCTTGTAGAAAACCGTCTGACATTTAACTCAAACATGTTTAAACTACGTTAATGTATTTGTGTGATAAAAATCAAAACATGCACAAATACTGTTTATATGTAAAACAGGTTTTATTGAGTACAAATGCAGGTCAGTGTAAGGTCGTGTGTCACACACAGTGGAAAATCGGCGCCTCTACAACCGTCGTACAAAACAAATGGTTTAAGCCTCATGAAATTACAGTGAGATCTAAAACAGTTTTCAGCCTCCGTGCAGTTCAGCGACACTCCTGAGGTAACACGGTGAGCAGGAGGTCACTCCTGAGCCCAGAGCAGTAAACACCTGGGTTAATGAAGGCCCCAGCAGACGGGACGAGTTCCACACCCACACAGCACCGTGCTACTGCTACTGCTCTGAACCAGCTTAGCACAAAGACGAGTGAAGTATTCCCACCAGCTGTCCGTGGTTGAAAGGCCACTGTGAGGACAGGGCTGCAGAGACGCTGCTGATTAAACCAAGAGAACCAAGTTAACTCGAGTTATGAGAATAGTGTTGCCCTACAGTGTGATGTCACAGAAATCCATCCCTGAAGATTATTTTTGGAAGCAGCTTTTTCACCACCCAGCTGAGTCAGTGTGAGCCTGACTCGTCCTGGCTGTGGGCTGTAGGCACAGGAGGATTACTTCTGATCGCCAGGGTAATCCTTTAAAGTTTAGTGGAAGCACATCTGCCTGCAGACGAAGCCTCCGGTTTATGAGCCGTGGTATAGGTGGATGCTGCCATCCACAGCCTGCTTGGATGGATGCTCCGCCCGGATGCAGCTGCTGTCACTCAGCTCCTCGGCCGTGTCGCCAAAGCCATGGTAGTGTCCATAATGCAAGAAATCCCCACAGTCCACCCCGGTTGGCCCCAGGCACGCGGGCCAGTTGGAGACGCAGCCGCCCGGGCTGCTGCTCAGGTGCAGCGAGCCGCACATCTCGGCTGAAGCCCGCCGACAACGTGGCGGAGAGTGAGAGTTTGGAGAGAACGGAGGAGGAGGCGCAGCGTGGAGATGCCCGTTGTTGAAATCTGCTTTTAAACACAGCAGCAGAGAAAATGGGATCAGAGGTAGATCATGTGATATTGTTGTAGCCATTTGCTGCTTTGCCACGCAGAGCAAACCCACCTGCGCTGAGCTCCAGGCTCATGGCTTCCAGCTCCTCGAGCGCGCTGCTCTGCACCAGCATACCTGCAGCACAGCACGATGAGAAGAGCAAACAAGCAAGCACCGCGCACACGCCTGACACGTAAACATTTCTTACCATCAGCCCTTTTGGCTTTTTTCAGGTGGCCCGCGTCCAGGGCGGCTAGCTGCCTCTTTCTGCTGAGCGCGCCCAGACCACAGGGGGCGCCGCCTCCATTCTGCACTATGTTCCCCTCGTTACGCTGCTGCAGGTGCTTCTGGGCGTTGGAGATGAAGCAGAAACAGTCGTGGAAGCCTTGAGCGTGGGCCAGGTCTGCTGCCGTCTGCCCGCTTGCATTCTCTAAACTAAACAATAAGAATGAAGTCAGACAAAGTGCATCCTGGGTAACAGCACCTCAAACCATCAGAGCTCTAATGTTGCAAGAAGAAACCATCACGATCGAAGAAAACCAGTCCGAGTCTTGATGGTCTCACCCTGCAACACGTGCTGTGACTAACCTGCCCACTCACACACAGCAGGACCGCGATCACCGCCACGTTTCAGCTAAAGACGACAGGCCGTGTTTCAAACTGTTTATTTTCCTGTCTATCACACAGATGTGAAAGCCGTGTGCATGCCTCCCAAAACTGGATATAATACAATCTGGATATTATCAATAATGTTCTTTTTGTATTGTTAATATTCTACATTCATTTCATGCAAAATGAAACATTTCAACCTGTTTGTTTTCATTCTGAAAATTTGCACTCCAGCATCTCAGATTATTAGAATATTTCATGTCGAGTTTGAGGAAGTTACGGTTCAGACAGTCTCGAGGACGTACACCGTCTGACTGCTGACGTCACGTTTGAGAAGGATCCATGAGCAGCCACAGAAGGCTGCTCACAGCCGTACTGGAGCATCTCCATGGAAGTGGACCGGAAGGGAAAAGCACGGCAGGAAAAGGTGCAGCAGACATGACCTCAGCCTCGAAATCAGTGTCAAGAAAAGTCATCTCAAGAACCTGGGAGAGCCTGACAGGAGTGGGCTGAGGTCAGATCAAGCCTGAACCAGAGATAACAGAGCAGCGCATCTCAGGAGGAGGAGGAGAAGGTCCAGAGTCTTCTTTTCAAACTGAAATGAGCTGTGGGCCACTGCCATCTCACGCTAGTGTTCAAGTAGCACAGAACAACAACAACAAACATTTCCAATGCCAAGTTGCATTATATTTCTTCACGTCAATAGTTTGAGATCCCTGCTCACATGTCACCTCCTGGTGCTGCTCCAAAGTCAACACAGACATCTACCAGCAGACGTTGGAGCTCTTCATGCTTCTCTCATTAGCTTTGTGAAGACACTCATTTATCGACATCATGTTTCGGTATTTCAGGAGTGGGACCACGCCTCCAAACACGCTCGTTCTAGTTGTCATCTACAGAGGTTCCCCCAGTTCTGCAAACTGCTCATTCTCCTTTACGTGCCCTCCCTCCTTCCTTGTTCTCAATTCCTTAACTTCTTCACTTCTATTTAGTACACGGGGATCTGCCAGGCCCGGGAGCCGTCACCAGTCCCCTTCGAGGCCTTCCCCAAACTGCAGCTCAGTTCATGTCCAAGCATCACCTTTACCTGCTAAAATGCTGTCAAACCTAAAATGAGGACGTGGGCCCAGCTAGTGATGTGCAGCCGACTCACCTGACCTGAGCTATAGAGATTATGTGAAGAGGAAAACAAGAACCAGCCGACCCAAAAACCCAGAAAGGCCATCAGAGCAACCTGGAGAGCAGTAACACCTCCCCTCCACACTCGTGAAGTCTCAGCCACGTATAAATGAAGCTGGACTTTTCTGACTGATCTTCCGCTGCACTTTTTCACTTTGATGGGTGATGCTGAGCAGCGTCTGCACCGCTGTGAACATTCGGCTCGGCTGAGAATGGATACAAGGAGTGTAGAAGATATGAAAGTTTAGGTTTTTGAATGAAATGATGAAGAACAGAGGCGGTTTCCCCTAATATTCTAACCGTCTGAGATGTGGTCTATGCATGGTCCTAAATGAAAAAGAACAACATCAGGTTGAAACTGGAGGACCAATCAGGACACAGGAATCGCCAACATTTTGCTCCGATATCCTACACAGTACATCTGTGCTGTCATGAAAACGATCATGCTTTTGTGATTTCTAAGCTTCGATTATGTTCTAAAGTAAGCTCACAGCGCTGAAGCTTTTGTTCTGTAATGCTGGGGTGGTTTGGGTTTGAAAGCCCTGAACAGAAGGAGAAGTGAGTCATCGTTAGGAAATGAGCTGTGCTTTGTAGAAAACCACAGATCAAGTTCTGATTATCCACAGATGTTTCCACATAACCTCTCAAACATGCTGAGATCAAGTCTAAGCTTTTCTTTCCTCTGGAGTACCTAATAAAGTGGCCAGTGAGTGCAGATGTAATTTGGTTAAAAACCTACAAAAATAGACATTTCATTTTACAGGTATGTTTACCTGCTGCAAATTCTGACATAAATCTATTTTTTTCTGTCCAATTTGCTCCGTTGTCTTTGTAACATACAGCACAGCGCTGCACAGCACAGCGCTGCACAGCACAGCACTGCACTCTGACGTACTCCTGAGACTAAGCTTCCAATCATTAGTGAGGCTGAGGCGTGTCCCATTAGCACACAGTATGTAAACAGTGAGGTGAGAGCTAAGCATGCATGCCTAAACATGACAGTCATCGTGAGTGCTTTGTTAGCATTGAAACCAATCACTGCAGGAAATACCTCGCCAGTTTGCCAGCTGCAGAAACTGTGGGAAGCGATAGTGAGCACTCAGTGGCACAACTGCAAGCTGCTCGCAGATGCACGTGTGGCAGATTCTGCAGTGCCTATTTGGATTGCTCCATCTTTCTGGGACAACTTCAGAAAATCAAGTTCAAACTCAAAGGCTGAAAAACATCACAACGTGCAGGGTGTTTGTTTCTGCCAGCACAATTTGACAATCAAGATCACAGCTGTTTGTTTTTTTAACATAATATATAACATTTTGCAAAAACACATCTTTATATTGATTTCAAAACAGTTAAAATGTCCTTCAACGAGTGTGCAAATGCCTTGAGCAGAAAAGCTCATGTGAGTACTCACGTTTGAGTCTCAAAGCTCTGATTTCTCTTGGGAAAAGTTACAAAGACATTCAAGTGAGTATTAAATACATTAATAATACTGTGTTCAGTGGTTATTTGGTAGGTTAGTGGACGCATGAATCAGTTTACAGTTGCTAATAACAGCAGAAACATTTCAATCTGTATCAGTTTTGTCAAGGATTCTGTAAAGTAGTCGTATTATTTCTACAGGACATTCAAGTCATTAGACAGTTAATGGTTTCCCTGGAAACTGGCCTAATAAAATTCATTTAAACCATCAGAAAAACTCTTTGCATGAGAATGAAATCAGTCACTACTCGTCAGTCGTCCTCAGCCGCGCTCCATCTCTCTCACCGGCTGGTAAGGCAGATATAGAGAAGAGGTTGAGGAAGTGGGGTCAAGCACGCTACGGCGTTAGACCAAATCCAGAAAGTGAGAGTAACACACAGAGAGCAGCTGCGTCAGGTTGTAACCACCATAACGTGAGTGCAGAGGCTGCTGTTGCTCTCATTTTCAGTTTTATTTAGAGGAGCAGGATTTTGAATTCTGGGTTTAACAGGAAGCCAATACAGGAGAAATCTGCTCTCTCCTTCTAGTCCCTGTCAGGACTCTTGCTGCAGCATTTTGGATCAGCTGAAGGCTTTTCAGGGAGTTTGTAGGACTTCCTGGAATACAGTCGTCCAGCCTGGAAGCTCAGTGTCATCTAGTGGGAGCTGAGAAGGAAAAGCAGCCGAGCTGACAGGATCACGCACTGCAGAGCTCAGTGAGTGAGATCAGAAACTCTGCTGGTACTGACAGGTACAGCTCCTCTCTCCATTTAAAACATTCACAGCAGCCAGACTTCAACACAGAACGCTACAGCGCCCCCTGTAGGCGCTCTGTGTTGGTCAAGAATCACGTCCCATCAGTGGGTCATCAGAAAAGAGATCAAAAGGAAAAACTCAATAAAAGCAGAACATTTCTGAGACTAAATATTTAATAAAAATAATTTAAAAAATGGTCTACAGGTATTGACACCGATGGACTAAACAGTCTCTCAATATTTTTGCTCAGTAAATGGAGAGCCATGTTTCCTTGCTTTACTGCCCCAGCTACTTTATCATTTTTATTAAATATTTTATAATTTTATTAACGGTCTCTTGAGAACTTTCTGCTTTCATTACAACAGTAGGTTAAGGTAAAAGCCTAAATGATAAATGAGTGTAGTTTTCAGGAGAAAGCAAAGACAAAGGCCACAGTCTGATCACTGTTCTTGTGTTTTCCTCTTATTATGGAGTCTCAGGTGGTGTAACTGTCTCCATTTATATTACAGCACAGCATATTTACATGTTCAACTGCTGTTGCTGTGCCACATGCAGGCATAAAAACATGAGCTTTTCTGCTTTTACACTCACTACTTTTCTCCGCTGTGCATCATGACAAACATGCCAGAGGATTTTTACCTGAGCCGCTGCTGAACAAAACACAACACACACAACATTACTATCACTCTTTAAAGCAAATGGCACTCAAATGAGCTGACTGGAGGGAACGGCCACTGAAACACGTTTTAATAGTGGGACACTTTGTACGACGCAGAACGTCGTAAACTCTGATTCACAGAAAACATTTTTTAAACTAAAATGAACCGTCTGAAAAACAGTAAGGTCATTATGAATGTGCTGGCAGCAACAAAGGGGGACAGGGCCACGTTCATCACTGTGCAGCTTCCTGCCTTCTTTTAACTACAGTCTGTAAACACGTGTGAGCTGAGGAGAGCGGCTGCTGCACGTTTGGGAGAGGACCAGTGTCCCGCTCTGGTCAGTCCTGGCTCTGCTTTCATGACACACTAGATGTTCTCAGTTGGTGAACAGTTTGGGCTGCAGGCAGGCCAGCTCTGCAGACGGACTCCTCTACAATGAGCCATGATGCTGGAGTAGATGCCGTCTGCTTCCCTGAAACACGTGGATGGAACACCTCTACAGCTCTAAAACCTGTATGTACTTTCACACACTGATGGAGCCTTTCCAGATGTGCCAGCTGCATATCTGGAAAGGCTGTCCACAGGCACTGATGCAACCCCACTCCACATCTGGCTTCTTCTCTGCATAATGGAGCTTTATCCTGCATGTGTGGATGACACGCAGAGCTGTGAATCAGCTCCATCATTACTGTCCGTGATGACATGTTCACAGTGAGGAACATTATTCTGAACCTGCAGTTTTCTGCAGACTGATGGACTCTGTCCACCTTTACTTCTGAGGAACTCGCCTCTTTGAACGTGTCCCTCTCTGTTACCAGCTGATTAACTGTAAATTCTTCCTCCAGCTGTTTCTGCTTTGAACCTCTGATCACTCCAATCCAACATCCCAACTCTTTGTGAAGTGTTGCTGCCGTCACACCCAAAATCAGCTCGTATTTTTCTTAAAGTGATAGATTATCTCAGTTCAAAGATTTGTAAAACATATGGCTTTATGAGTTGGATTTGTCCAATAAAGCAAGCTTTGGCACAGATTTTAACTGGTCTTTATCATTATGTTCTCACTAAGTTAAGTATTAATAGAACCTGAGGCCATTATTTTTCTGCTGTAACTTCCTTATGGACAGTTAAGGACAATTACTTTATTTTTTTTTTGAATCAAGGATCTTGAGACTATTTCATGTCACCTGTTTGTACCAGAACTTCACTACATCTTCATCTTGGTGATGACAGATGGAAAATGATTGCGAGGATGTTAACAGTAGACCACTGTGGCTTGTTCCCTCCCAACAGCTGATGAGACACTAAGAATAAGATTTCAGGACAACAGAAAACATGGCAGAACCACAGCAGCTGATCTTTGTTAGCATGAGGAAACACGCAGCACTAAAGAACGCCAAACGCAGCCTGTTAATCAGGAAAACAAAAACAAGTCAGCAGAAATTATGCTGGCTGATGCCACATCCTCCTCCTCCTCTGGGTTTACCTCAGGCGGGATATCTGAAGCACAGCACTGAGCTGCAGGATTTCCCACTAAAGTAAATTTCACAGTAAAAATAAAAGCTGTAGTTATTCTGACCAGACCTGCTGAGCATGTGTGGCCTACATGACTCAAATCTAAGACGTGTAGCAGCTGCTGTGGTTCACACTCTGTGTGCCAGAGCTTCTGTGGTGCTTTACACTGGATATTACTACTAAGCCGAAGACTGCAGGATACTTACTGCGGTTTAGCGCCTGCTATCAAAAGGACCTGGATACACTCCAAGCTACCTGACCGAGCTGCCTTATGAATGGGAGCCTCACCAACAAAGTCCTGAAAACACAACGTAAACTGTAAGGTTTGAGATATGAATGAAGCTGTTAGAATAGCACAAGCCAACTGTGTTATAGACATGCAAAAATGACACTAATATTACTGACCAATCGAACTCTAGGAGACAATATCATAATATGAAAATGTTCACAGTCACAGGACTGCAGCTGTGGTGACACTGCTCAGATTATTGTGCACTGCTCTTTTGAAATAAAAGGTGACCAGCAGCAGTGAAAGCTCCTGCCCTGTCGACCCACGCCTGGGCCACTAATGGAAGAGCTCAGGTTCATGAGTACTGCTGGCACTGTGAACTCTGCATCCATTTCTAATTATCTTTTCAGCTTTGCTGAAAGTACAAGTTCAGTCCCAAAACCTTACCATGACTACAAGTACATATTTAGTGTGAACAACGCTGGAGACACTGTCAATAAAATGAACTTCATCTAACTTATGAACAGCAGATGCATAAACCAGAGGTCCCTAAATTCAAATATTCAGTGATAACACTCATAGATGCAAACAGCACCACATTAAGCATTAAATACTACACAATAGGTGAGTTTCCACACACTGACCTGCTTGTTGACGTCAGCCCCAGCCTGAGTGAGCCACACCACGCAGTGAGGATGTCCTCCGAATGCTGCAGTGTGTGTTGGAGTCTGATTGAATCGGCTGGTCACCCTGTTCACCTCGCAGCCCATCTCCACCAGGTGCATCACGCACTCCAGCTGTGCCACATGCCAGTAACAAATACAAGAATCACAGTGACACACTGCTCATGTATGTCACTGCTGCAGATCTCAGAGGAGACCTCTGCACTGACGCACTTTCATTGTAAGAAATCTCCAACAGTTCTCCTTGTATATCACCTGAGTATTGTACAGCGTGCTGTTCTCAAAGCAGGCTTCAGCTGACTTTGGTTGTTAGACATATTTAAAAATCCCACTTAAGGTCCGCTTACAGGGACGTATAAGCAAAAAGTTTAAGTACATCCAGACACTGCTTAAAACATGTGCCCAGTAAGTGTTTGGAGATATTTCAAGGTGGCTGAAGAGACGCTTCTAGCAGAGCTTTGGTAAAGACAGTGATATAAAATGAAGAAGATCAGAATCGTACGAGAAGTAATTAATCATCTAATAAAATAAAATAAAAAAAAACAGAGCAAGTTTTTATATTTCTAGAGAACAGAGGCTGTTGCGGCGTCGCAGGCTTCGTGTTTGTTTTGAGCCGATTTTGGCGCCTAAAAAGCGATTGGCTCCTACTGAACCAATGAAAACCTCCAAACACGTCAAGTTTTTTTTTTTTTGTCTTTAAAAAACCTTTGTTGTACGCCGGTACTCAGACATAACTGTTTGGGCCAATCAAACACAGTAAAGGAGCGCGGCGAAATATTAAAGAGGAAAAAATCTTTTAGCTTGATTATGAGCGCTGTCCGCCGCCATGTTGGAGTTTAAACATATAATACACACAGTGTGGTTACAGTTCACAGCAGCAGGCAAAAGTGCACACCTATTTTAACCCTCTTTCGTGTTTCATGGACACCACTATTGAATACCCAGTGATTGCATGCTAACCTGTCCATAGTGAGCAGCCCAGTGAATGGGAGTCCATCCATAGAAGGAGTCCTCGGCAGTTAGATGGATGTGGTTTGACAGCTGCTGTAACAGAAGGACCAGAGCCCCAACATCTCCATCCCGGCAGGCACGGTGCACTGGGAAGCGGCTCACAAACACGTCATCCCCGGAGAAGCGGGCTTCTAGTCCCCCAGACATGAGTGAGCTGAGAGAGGGCAAACGGAAGCGCTTGTCTCCACCGCACCGGTCCCACGGAGCACACTGAAGAAGTTCAAACACAAAGGAAGAGCCCAGCTCTCTCGCAGGCCGTAAAACCCGGACTGGAGCCCGCCTCACAGCTACGTCCCGTGTGTTTGGGGCGGTCTGCGCTAAAAAGCGGCCAGGAACAGGTCCTCAGTCCTTTGACTCACACCACTGGTGAGCATCTTTATGTGTCCAATATATTCAAAAACATTGGTGATGTGGCACTAAACAACTCAAACCTCTGTCTGTGGATTCAGAAACATTTCTTAGCTAACGTGCTAGCTCTGCTAGCTGTGTAATAAACTGAGTGCTGGTCTCTGTGACCCCAGAAGCAGACTCACCAACCAGCAGTAACATGGCAGCCTTATCAGGCGGGAAAAAGACGAGCCAAAAGGCAAAGGTAAGACACCCAGCCAGCCCCGGACGAACCTGCCTGCTGTTCCTGCTAATCAGGAGAACAAAGACGGCATCTTTAGCTTTGTCCTCGTCAGACCGGCTGGAGTCCAAAGACTGGGCCTCTCAGTGTTCGATGAATCTGTGATAGTGGTTACTACAAGTACAGAGTTAAAACGCGTACCTGGCTAATAAAAGTGGGACTTTTTCAAGCCAGCAGCTAAACCTTTAACCTTGTTATAATTCAAATACAACTATCTGAGTGACAGAGCCATCTTTAGGCAGTGTGCTCAAACCCTGAGATGACACTGTAGACTTACATTACATTATAAAACTAAAAATGTGGGCTGTGCATAATTTCAATGAAGAAACTACAGGAAGTGTCTCTGTTCTGGAGACACTGTAAAGTCTGTCTGAACTTAATTAAGTTAAACCAGTAACTCAGCAGAGACCTCTTAAATGATGGTGATGATTTAAAACTCAGAGAATCAGTGCACTGAAGCTGATATTGCAGAACATGGTCGGCCAACACATACCTAAGACTTTCCTTCTGTGTTTTCTATTCATTTGTCCCCATTGCTTATTTCTAGGCCATCCTACAGACATGCTTCATTGTGATAGCAGTTTACACTGAGCCCTTATCACACTCTGCCTGGTCTCGAGTGCATATTTAATAGTTTCCTTGTCTGTCTATGGATTACTTAGAATCTAAAAAAGCACAATTAAATGAGCGCATCTGTGGCAAAGAAGGATGCAGTCTTTTTCTATCTTTTTTTCTTCCAGGGTGGCTTTATCCGAGTGAGGAAGAGAGATTTAGAGAAGTTGACCACAGAAGTCATGCAGCTTAGAGAGTTCCTGCCCAGAGTTGTGAATGGGGATCTGATGGAGATGCTGCATAAAGCCCAAGCAGCTCAGACAAGTATGCTGAACTCCACTCTGATCCTGCTGTAAACACGAGGGTGTTGTGTGTATCACAGAGCAGAACATATACAGTTAATGTATAAACCTGAAGGCTTGTTGAAGACATCCAGCTACAGAGAGACAGAGTTGTCTAATGTCAGTGGAGCCAGGTCTGTTTAACAGCCCTCACAGGTGATAAGGAAAGCCAGGTGCACCTGCTTTCTCATTAGCGTCATTTTATCTTCTACTCTGACCCGGGCCTGACCCAGTAAATATACAGCACTGTTGATCTAAGAAGCTTGGAAAGAAAAGCATCTGGACTTTAAGTTTCTTGAAGACATTTCACCTCTCATCCGAGAAGCTTCTTCGGTTCTAAGAGAGTCCCCGGTGGGACCCTAGTGGGAGTTGACCCACTGCTGATCATGTGTCTCACCACATGAGTCAAGGTGTGAAAAAGGGTGTGGGTCATTATCAGCAGAGGTTTCGGGTGAGACCATCGTGAGACCTTGCTTCACCAATTCACCTGACCTGTTGAGGTCAACTGGCAAGATGTGAGTGGTTGTTAAGGTGCCTGGGAAGGGATCTCCAAACTGGATTGTAGGTGGCAGACAACTGGTATTGTGAGCCACCTGGGACTCTCCACCAGTTTCTTCAAACATCTTCAAGAACCTTAAAGAAGTCCAGTTGCTTTTCTATCCAAGCTCCTTAGGTTACCATGACCTGCACAGGCATTTAGCACTGCTATTCACGAAGGATGTTGTCTCACCACAGTATGTTGTGGTAATATAAGAAGAATTGGGTCGTGTCTTTTTTTGGAAGACATTGCACACCACGCCGAGCTATGCCAGGTTCCCAGCTTTCAGCAGTTTGGGGTGGGGGTACAAAAATAGTATTTCCTGCCTGTCAAACTAGTGAATATGTGGTATTTCCACAAATTCTCCTAAAGACATGGAGACAGTATCTTGGGTGCTGTTAGGTGCCTGGTGTCCTCACCTGCTGCTGTGTCCGGCTGTTTGTCACCCCCGCTGCTTTCCACTGGACCATTCTTCTGAGAGCAGCCCGATCTGCCAGCATCCTGGCCTCCGCCTGCCACGGCCTGGCTTTAGGGTGGTGCTCCCCGTCTCTCTGGCTCTGGCACAGAGGCTAACTTGCTAACTAGCTGCTTGTGCTCCGACATGGCGACCATGAAATATGTCCCGTCGGCTCTGCTGGATCTCTGCCATCACCTCGCTCCTGGATGATGATGATGTCATCAAATCTCTCGTGACACTGAGCATGCTCCTTGATGTCCTCTGACAGGCGCAGACGTCATCGCGACAAAGCTGAGAAGCGCTCTTTACGAACCCCGCCGTACTCTAACCAGCCGCCTGCTGTTTCCATGCAACCTTTGAAAAACACGAACAAAAAGCCAGCTCAGCAAAACATCACGTGTGATTTAAAAGTCTAAAACGAATCAGTCATCACATGTAAGGTTTTTCCGTTTCCTCTCTTTGTGACATCTTCCTCCATCTGTCACACGCGTTTTTTTCCCGTCGCTCCTCCTCGATAGCGCTGCAGAGATGCTGAAATATCAGCACCACCGTGAATGCATCACGGGGATGATAAAGGTTGTGCTGAGGCTGAAAACCCCCGAGATGTCATTTATTTTTCTCACTGACCTGCCTGCATGATAGACGCTGCACTTAAGGTTTTTCACCCATTTATCTGGGTAAAAACCGTCATTGACATTAAAAATGTCCTTTTCAGGAGGGCTCTAGCACTGCGCCAAATATAACGTGACAGCTCTATAAAGGTATTTGAAGTGACCCAAAGGACTGGTCTGATTATCTGTGTAGGTGCTCAGTCATCCAGCTCATGGTGGTCTAAGGAGCCTGGAAGAAGGCGCCTGAACTTCTTTAAATTTCCTTTAATATCTTTGTCTAAGCAAAGATATTAGACATAAAAAAAAAACGCAGGGAAAAATCAGAAATCACTTTTTGGCACGACAGCATTTCGGATTCTTCTGCCCACTCGACCCTGTTTACCACCCCCAGAAGCCCCAGCTTGTCCTCCTCCACACGCCTCCTTACCCATACTGACTCTCACAGCTGCCCCTTTACTGCAGAATGTATGCCACTGTTAGACTGCTCCAGCAGCACGCAGCATATCATCTAAGAGGTCCCACACTGGACCTGAGATGTGCCCTGTATTGACCTGTCCATCTCTGAGCACTATGCTATCCTTTTTCCTCTTCCTTTACAGGAACATCAAGTCTGTTACTACATGAAACCTAGTTCACATCTGTGGGAGATGCACACACAGACCACACAGTGTGCTGTGTGTAAGACGCGGACTTTTAAGTTGCATACTGCCATTCACTGCTTAGACTCCATGGCCCCTAATATCATGTCCTCCCCCTGGTTCACCTGTGTGCTACACTCCATGAAGGGCTCAGGCCTCAGTGTCCCCCACTAAAGAAAGTTTGTTAACTATTAACTGGTTGTTTTGTCCCTGTGAAAATGAAAAGAATTACAAACCCATAGAAGGTCCAGAAACCCAGGACCACCGCAGTGAAACCCTGTCTCTGCTTTCTCATGGTAAACACTCACCGCCACCATGGAGACCGTGTCATAAATCACGATTCTCAGCCACTTATTCAGTTTAGGGTCTCAGGGGTTGGAATTAGAGGCGGTTATACTCCGGAGAGGTTGCCGGCCTCTTACAGGACTGGGAGATTATGACATAATCAAAATGGGACCAAAACTCTACCTTAAAGCTGACAAAGTTTCATGTTGTGGAAAACTAGTGTTAGAAACATTACATAAGAATATCTGCTCTCAAACTGTGTGTGTGTTTAGTGAAGGAGCAGATTGTGAAGGAGCAGATGAGGCAGGAGTGTCTGCACCTGCAGTCTCGACTGGATGCTGTGCAAACTGAGAGTCAAAAAGAGAAAGAGGTGAGAGCGACAGTCAGACCTGAAAATGGACTCATAACAATAACATGAAAATATTTCTGGTATCCCACTGAGGAAACTGGACTTGCTTGATGAATTTGGGCTTGTCTTGCTTTAAGCCATGCTGTCATTTATTACTTGTTGTATGTGACACTGCACTGAATCCACGTGAATGGATGTTCAGGAAAAGCTGCTGTTACGTGAGCAACTGTGGCAGAGCAGAGTGGAGCTGCAGCAGCAGGCAGACTTCTGCTCTGGTCTGGGATCTGCTGCCTGCAGTCTGCTGTGGAGCTGCTCTGCCAAGGAGGACACCGTCTCACTTTGGCTGGCTGATGTGAGTCATGTTCAGTCTTTTCTGTCTCTGTGTGTGGACTTGGACTTGTTTCCCTGTAACAAAAACCCCAAATATGGCTACAGGGATACATGTTAGTGGTCAGTAGCGTTTGTATAAAGTGCAGCCACAGCTGAAAGTGAAACAGTATTCAATACATGAACATCAGATCCCAGTTTAATCCCAGTAGGAGGAGACACAAGTGTTTTGGGAATGGGCTGCAGCCGGAACAAATATCTGCCTTTAAAAAATCAAAAATCATTTCCACAGTAACAAACTTGTCCCAGCATGCACAATAATTAGTTTGACTTGCTTGATCAAACCAACACAGTATAATTACAAAATGACCTTCTGACCACTGTGTTGTACATCTTTAGCTGAAACAATAAAATATGTTGTTTAAAGTGTTTGATGCAAAAGAAACATGGCTCCATATATTTTGGTCGTTCCACATAATAATTTTATGCAGTGCAAACAAAAGAGCATCCTCTCTGCTCCTTCTCTTCTCTCTCCAAATTAAATTGGCTCCATGTTTTGTCGGTCACTGAGACATGATCTAACAGTATTTGTAACAGCAGATGTTAATGCTGCTGGATTGTGTGTGTGTGTGTGTGTGTTGCGTGTGCGTGCGCACACTTCAGGGGAAGCTGCAGGCCTTCCTTGCTGTAGCTGCTCAGACTCTCGAGAGCTTTGTCACGTCTTTGGATGAAGAGGAGAAAAGTCAAACTGAGGACTACAACTCCCACGAGCACCAGTTTGTGCTGGCAGTGGCTGGGACCATTACTAGTGAGTCTGAAGCTTCTAGCAGTCAGAAAGGATGTGTCGAAGCACATTTTCTTAGAACCTCCATCAACACGAATAACTGCTCGATTGTCAGCTGACTTTTCTTTGTTTCTTATCAATCAGATGTAGCAGCAGTAACGCAGGGGCGGGACTTCCTGTCAAGCTCAGCGCATGTCTTGCTGGACACTTTGATGAAACTTCTCAAGTTGATGAAGCCTGGTGTCTTCCCCAGACTGAAAGTGTATGTGGATCAACCTCTTTGTCATTAATATGTATCAGGATTGAATAGAGTTAACAAGAACGTGACACAATGTTTGATCCATGAATCATAACAGGATCAAACCTACTTTTACTTTCCTCTAAAGCAGTCATTTGCAAAGTAAAATTCCTACATTTTTCATTCAGTAATATAGATTTTAATTTGAAACCATCATTGAGCCTCAGTGTTGGTCAGCTGTACTGACTTTATTCACAACATAGTTTTCAAAAAGTCTGCACACTGTGTGAAATGTAAGTGAAAACGGATCAGAATCAGGTCCACACCATTGAAACACTTTATTAGAATGAAACAGTAACAGGAGAACATCCGGGTCTTTTTAAGAATAGGCTTGTGCAGACTTTGATGGCAGCCACACATTTTTAGTTAGCCTGTGACAGGGTGTGTTTCCACTATGCTGCACTCCTTTGTAAGCATCACTGGGAGCACTTCAGCGGTTCAGGTTAAATTGAATTAAATTTTCAATTCAGTTTTGTTTATACAGTGCTAAATAACAACAACGGCTGCCTCAAGGTGCTTTATATATTTATATTATATAATCTAATATTATTATATATTATACCCTACTATAATACATGCAGAGAAAACCCCAATGAGCAGCACGTTGGCGACAGTGGGAAGGAAAAACTCCCTTTTAACAGGAAGAAACGTCCGGCAGAACCAGGCTCAGGGAGGGGCGGGGCCATCTGCTGTGATTGGTTGGGGTGAGAGAAGGAAAACAAGATAAAGACATGCTGTGGAAGAGAGACAGAGGTTAATAACAAGCATGATTCAATTCAGAGAGGTCTGTTAACACATAGTGAGTGAAGAAGAAACACCCAGTGCATCATGGTAATCCCCACCAGCCTCAGGGATTCAGTGTCACCTGATTGAGCCTGAATCCAAACTGGAAGCTGGTTCCACAGAAGAGGGGCCTGAAAACTGAAGGCTCTGCCTCCCATTCTACTTTTAAATACTCTAGGAACAACAAGTAGGCCTGCAGAGTGAGAGCGAAGTGCTCTAATAGGGTGATATGGTACTACAAGGTCATTAAGATAAGATGGGGCCTGATTATTTAAGAGCTTGTATGTGAGGAGCAGGATTTTGAATTCAATTCTGGATTTAACAGGAAGCCAATGAAGGGAAGCCAAAACAGGAGAAATATGCTCTCTCTTTCTCTCGGGGTGGCTGTAGCTCAGGAGGTAGAGCAGGTCACCTACTGATTGGAACGTTGATGGTTCGATCCCTGGCTCCTCCAGTCTGCATGCCAAGTATCCTTGGGCAAGATACTAACCCCAAGTTGCTCTCCGATGCATCCATCGGAGTGTGAGTTTTGTTATAAAAGCGCTCAGTTTAGAGTCAGTGTGGGCAGTTGGGAGATTGAGTGAATGAGGCATGTTGTATACAGCACTTTGAGCACTCCGGGAGAGTAGAAAAGCACTATATAAGAATCAGTCCATTTACCATCTTTCTAGTCCCTGTCAGGACTCTTGCTGCAGCATTTTGGATCAGCTGAAGGCTTTTCAGTGAGTTTTTAGGACATCCTGATAATAATGAATTACAGTCGTCCAGCCTGGAAGTAATAAATGCATGAACTAGTTTTTCAGCGTCACTCTGAGACAGGATATTTCTAACTTTAGAGATGTTGCACAAATGGAAGAAAGCAGTCTTACATATTTGTTTAATATGTGCGTTGAAGGACATGTCCTGGTCAAAAATGACTCCAAGGTTCCTCACAGTGTTACTGGAGGCCAAGGTAATGCCATCCAGAGTAAGAATCTGCTTAGATACCATATTTCTAAGCTTTTCAGGGCCGAGTACAATAACCTCAGTTTGATCTGAATTAAGAAGCAGAAAGTTAGCGGCCATCCAGGTCTTTATGTCTTTAAGACATTCCTGCAGTTTAACTCATTGGTGTGTGTTATCTGGCTTCATGGATGACGCAGACTGGGACATGTTTCGGCGCAGCTCTGATGACATCAACATGTTTACGGAAGCGGTTGTGGGATTTATCGGGAAACTAGCGGACGACACAGCAGAAAGAACTATCATCCGAACGTTTCCCAACCAGAAGCCGTGGGTGGATAAAAACATCCGCAACGCTCTGAGATCACGCACCGCTGCCTACAATGAAGGGCTTGTCTCCGGTAATATGGACCTATACAAGGCTGCGTCCTACAACGTGCGCAGCGCGGTCCGAAAGGCAAAGCGGAGCTACGGGGAAAAACTAGAGTCACAGCTACGACAGTGCGACTCTAGGAGCCTGTGGAAAGGACTGCGGACTATAACGGACTATAAACGACCAGCTTCTTCAATGAGGAATGCCGATGCTTCACTGGCTGATGAGCTGAACACGTTTTATGCTCGCTTCGACGCCGCAGCAATTAATACAATAAACGGCTGCGCGCGCTCGGAGTGCACCAGTGAAGAAAATGCATTCGTCATCACAGAGCATGCCGTGAGGAACACCTTCAGGAGGGTGAACACCAGGAAGGCAGCAGGACCAGATGCAATCCCTGGCCGGGTCCTTAGAGCCTGCGCTGATCAACTAGCACCGGTGTTCACGGAGATCTTCAACCTCTCCCTGGCCCAAGCTGTGGTTCCCACGTGCTTCAAACAGTCCATTATTGTCCCTGTTCCAAAGAAACAACAGCCCGCTTGCCACAATGACTACCGTCCAGTAGCACTGACTTCAATTGTGATGAAGTGTTTTGAAAGACTGATGAGAGATCACATCACTTCTTCACTTCCTCCCACCATCGACTCACTTCAGTTTGCTTACCGGACTAATCGTTCCACAGACGATGCCATATCTCACCTGCTCCACACATCCCTGAGTCACCTGGACACTGGCAGAGGGAATTATGTTAGGATGCTGTTCGTGGACTACAGTTCAGCATTCAACACAATAATTCCCTCTAAGCTTTTCACCAAGTTGACGGATCTAGGACTCAGCTCATCACTGTGTCAGTGGATCCTCAACTTCCTCACAGACAGACCCCAATCAGTGAGGGTGGGAAAACAAGTCTCCCCCTCCATCTCACTCAGCACTGGAGTGCCTCAGGGCTGTGTTTTAAGCCCCCTGCTGTACTCACTGTACACTTATGACTGTGTAGCCACATCCGACACCACCTCCATTGTCAAGTTTGCTGACGACACTGCTGTTGTGGGCCTGATCTCCGACAACATCGAGACGGCCTACCTGGAGGAGATTAGGAACCTGGAGACCTGGTGCCAGGAGAATAACCTCCTCCTAAACGTCAGCAAGACTAAGGAGCTGATCGTGGACTTCACTACAAAGCAGGCGAGGAATTACAAACCCCTCATCATCAGTGGCACGCCAGTGGAGAGAGTGGACAGTTTCCGATACCTGGGTGTCCACATCACTCAGGACCTGTCATGGTCCTGTCACATCAACACCCTGGTTAAGAAAGCCCGTCAGCGTCTCTTCTTCCTCAGAAGACTTAGAGACTTCCATCTGCCACTGAAGGTGCTCAAGAACTTCTACTCCTGCACCATCGAGAGCGTCCTGACGTCAAACATCTGCACCTGGTTTGGGAACAGCACCAAGCAGGACAGACGAGATCTGCAAAGGGTGGTGCGCTCGGCAGAACGCATCATTCAATCAGAGCTCCCTGACCTGCTGTCCATCTACACCAGGGGTGCTCACACTTTTTCCGCATGTGAGCTACTTATAAAATGACCAAGTCAAAATGATCTACCCACTACAAAAATCCAAAACATATACTTATTTATAAATATATTGAGGATTCTTTATATCTACAATGTATATACATGCATAACCGCAATATCCAATATTTCACAACACAATTAACTATGTAAATTTTTTGTCATTACCTGAGTTTACTCTGATGACTTGCACTGAATTGAATCAGCCAGGGATGCATAGTCCGGACAGTAGCTGCTGACGGCTAGGTTTAAGAGAAAAAACCGAGAGCTAAAAATTGGAGTTAACTCGCTGACTAGCTTGTCAGTTTTACTACGCTTCGCGCCGCTGTTTGCGCATGCGCAGCGACCTAAGCGTCAGAAAAAATCTGATGTCATCTGACTGGCTTCCCTGTATCAATCAAGTGACGGGATGGATGATAGGCTGGCATCTATTTTTTTAATGCCATGCGATCTACCAATACTACCTTTGCGATCGATTATAAATTATAATTCCTATAATTTATAATCCTTATCTTTATAATCTCTTCTGCTATTTGCACATTCTTTACTGTAAATTCCTAAGTTAATTTGTAAATTTTTGTAGTAAATTGTAAATATTGTAAAACTTTTCTTCTGTCATTTAATGGTCGGGCATTGTACAGCTACAAGCATTTCACCCCCATGTCATACTGTGTATGGTTGTGTGTGTGTGACAAATAAAATTTGAATTTGAATTTGAGATAGAGCTGGGTGTCATCTGCATAGCAGTGTAAATGTATGCTATGTCTTCTAATGATGCTGCCTAAGGGAAGCATGTATAATGTAAACAGAATTGGTCCTAGCACTGAACCCTGTGGAACTCCATAATTAACCTCAGTGTGTGAAGAGGACTCTCCATTTAAAGAGTGTTCACAGAGGTTTGGACTTTATTTGAGTTAGATTTTGTAGTGTGACAGTTAACGGTAATGCTATGAGCTAAACGTACTCGCTCCATTTTAAGATCTTCTCTGGTATAAACATCAGTATAGTATAATTATATACTCATCAGTTCATCAGTCTAAGTCTGCCAAGATGAATGATCCCATTTATAACCAGTAAGGTCAACAATGTTTATTAAAAAGCTGATAACAGCTGGAATCTGGTTTCCAGAGGGTTGTAGGTCCAGGTTTCCATGCAGTTCCAGCTGCTGTAATTGTGAGTGACTATTGGCTTCTCATTCTGTACAATATAAAATCCATGTAACAGTTTGTAGAAGAGTTTGGGCTGCAGGTTTTGTGCCTCCTTTGTCATCATTCTTATCCCTCAGCTATAAAAGGCTGAGTATTGTTGTCGCCCTGCTGGGCAACGTGGACACTTTGACGTAACATAAGCTTTTCAAACTGATACAAAGGCGTGTCTAAAAACTTGATCTGTGTTCTGATGTCTCTCCTTGTTTCCTGAGCTTCCTTCTAGCATTGAAGTTCTAACATTTTATTAAGACAAACAACATAAGTAGTTCCAACACGGATTAAAGCTGCTGCTTCTCCACGAGGATTGGAGCCATTTGATACGGTGCAGCCACCTCACTGGTACCCTTCATATGTGAGATATTTCAGAGATGTCCAGCTGGGATGTCTCTCAATTGGGAATGCCTCGGTGTCCTATGATAAGAGCTGAAGGATGTTCAGTGGGAGATGGAGGTTTGGGCATGTCTGCTCACACTGTTGCCCATGCTGGCTGCACCCTGATCATCAGCAGCACATGGATAGAAAGATGCAGATTCTGTTTTCATTGACATATTAGTAGAAAGTTAAAGTGATCATAGCCAGAATCAGACAGGTTATGTCAAGCGACACTGCAGAGGTTCTTGTCCATGTATTTGTGTCTTCACGTATTGATTATTGTAACGCTCTCCTTTCTGGGCTTCCAAAGAAAAGTTTCAGAGGTCTACAGATGGTGCAAAATGCAGCTGCTCGCATTTTAACAAGAACTGGGAAATTTGAGCACATTACCCTGTTCTGAGATCTCTGGCTACCTCGTCAGGTTCGAGCAGATTTTAAGGTCCTGCTGCTCACCTACAAGGCTTTAAACGGACTGGCACCTTTTACACCTTTATGTTCCACCCCGTGCTCCATGTGTTGAACACACATTTGTGTACAGGTCTTAATTCTGTGGCTTTTAGTTTTTAAATTCTTACTGTTTTTAACTTGTATTGTGTTTTACTTGTACTGCTATTCATCGCTTTTATTTATTCATCTTTTTAGTTTCAAATTGCTGCACAGCACTTTGTTTGAAAGCACTTTATAAATAGAGTTATTATTATTATTATTATTATAGCGACCAAGAGTTTGTAATGTTTGTGTGTGGTATGTGTTAGTAAAAAGGGACCTACTAAAGTAAATACCTGTAATTGCAACAGTGTGCAGAGCTCATACGACCACAATGAAACCCACAAACTTGACGAACATCATAGTTTCACAGTGCTGACCAACCACCACTCACTCACTGGAATTTTATTAAACTTCTTTTTTAAAAGCTCTTAAAAGGGATCTGAATGTGTTGATATGTTGTGGCCACTAGATGTCAGTGTTTCTCTGCAGTGTGGACTGCTGTTCACTACGGTGACGCTTTGCTGCAGGTTGATGCTGATGGCGCTCTATAACGTGAGCATCAGTCTCAAAGGACTGAAGTACCTGAGTGAGAACCAAGGAATCCTCCCTCTCATCTGGAGCCTGCTTGATGGTAAGCTGCTGCATGCTCCAACAACAACAGTGTCTGCCCATCACTCACAGACACTGTGCAGACACTGTGCTCTAGCTCTGGCCTACAACCCGTCTCAAGTCTAACCTTCAATGACACTGATATAGTTAATTGAATAAACTGTCAGTGTCACAGACTGTGTATTCCAGGATCTAATTTGTGTGTCTGTAGACGGACACTGGGAGGTGTGTCTCCACTCCCTGCGTCTCCTGCAGTCCATGTTGTTAGAGGACGATGTGTTGCTCCTGTTGGGCTCCTCGCTCCTGGATCCAGACCTGTGTGCTCGCGTCAGCAGGCTCGCTGCCAGCACGCAGCCAAGCCTGAGACTGACTGCTCTGCAGACCTTGGAGGACCTCCAGGCCCTCCAACAGGTACCACAGTATGATGAACCCTGCTTCCCTGCTCTTGCAGTCATTGTGTTTACCACACTAACTCTGTCAGGACAGAAATGAGGACTTGGTATGTGTTCAGGTTAACTTCACCTGTTTTGCTTCTTTTGTTAGCATCTGAGTCTTTCACTGCTACTTTTCTTCACACCTGGTAATTTATCACATAACAGTTAGTGAAAGCACTAGTTAGTGTGTTTTAGGTTCGGCTGTTAGTCTCTGTTTTGCTGAATAGAGAAGCAACTGCACTGATGTCTCACACGGGCAGATCTAAAGTCTAAAGCTGGTGTGATTGTGCACTGCATGCAAATGTAGACACTTGTCCCTTCCTCACATCACCGTGACATCCATCCCTGACCTTTCTGAGCACAGACTGTGACATGGTGTGTTTCCAGGGCCGGGCCTGCAAACAGAGCCGTGTGTGACGAGGGAGGACTTGAAGTGAAAGAAGAGCCTTTCTCACTGCATTGTTCACCGTTCAGCTTCTATGTATGTTCACACTGCTGTGCATTGTTAGTGCTTAAAGTGCATGTAGATCTGCATTGTTAAACCTGTCCTAGTAAAGATGTTTGCAGTGTGTCTGTGTCGTGTCAGTACAGCAGAAGCACAGGACTGAACTGCTCTGAAGGTCTTCTGCACTGATCTGTTCTCTGTGCAGTCACCCCCACGCTGCACACACTGAGCTGTATCCATGGACTAAAGGCACGAGCAGACGTCACTCACCCTCTGTATACTCTGCTAAAATCGCTTCACTGAAATCATTGTTATCTTATAGAAACTCTCTCTGTTCTTCCTGATTCATCAAAACAAAGTCTGAGCTGATAAGAAGAAGGGCAAAAGGAGTAAGACCACACAGGGGTTGCATTTTGTTAATTGTACAGCTTTATTGCTTCTTTAGTATGGACTTGAATAGTGAGCAGATATCCACTGAACAAAGCTTAGACTTCAGTACAGGATATATGTGAGACAAAGGCTTCAGAGGAAGAACATGAATGGGAGAAACCAGGGCTGGTACAGAACATGTTTGTTTCAAGCTCAAAGCCTGTCAGAGGACTGCTCTGAAACATGCTGGGCCATGTGAGTGTCTCCAGATGACTTCTCTCTTTAAAAACTCCAGCGCCTCTTACTCGACTGCCTTGGCGGGCCGATTTTTGTTATACTTTAAACAGTGATACTAATGAGTTAAGAAGTAACTATAGAAAGAGAAGCAGGGAAGACACAGATATCCTCTAAGGAAAGGGGGAAAGAAGAATTCTGGAGTCGTCCATCCCAGTTGATGCTGGTTATTCACGGGGCTGAGCTCCTTCAGTGCCCCGGGTCACCCACCAGCACTTGGCCTCTAGGAGGAGGCGGCAGCGTTGGGCTTATCGTCACGAGTCACGGGGATGCTGCGCTCGCTGCGGCCAGACTCGCTCCCCCCGCTGACCTTTGGTCCGGTCAGAGTCAGCAGACCGTCAGCTGACAAGGTGCAGTTGATGGATGATTGGTCAACGCTAGAGGGGAGGCGGTAACGGCGATGAAACTCACGGGAGATGTAACCGTGGTCGTCCTGAAAAACAGCAGTATTGATGCCATGAAGCCGTTGTCAGTCCAGGGAAAGCTTCACTCAGCTCACTCTCACGAGAGAGCGAGCACACACTGCTTCCTGCTAACTGCTGAGGGTTTCAGCCTTCAAAGTAAGAGACCAACCCAGGTCTATTAAGACGGGTGACAAACTGAGTGGAGTTGTTGTGAGCCAGGATAAGTTAGTATTGTGTGTTAAATGTATATTTAGTCTTTTCAGTCCAACATGACTTGTTTTTCCTCTTTTCATTTCCACTAATAACACAAAATGAAATGATAATGTCCAGGCTAGAGGACACCTAGCTACACACCTATTACACCCCATAACAACACAGAAGGCATCTTCATGTGATCAAATACATCCTTTTACCTTTCCTACATATTACAGGGAACTTTCTCACAGTCTAACATAAACAGGTTTGTATGTCTAAGCACCGTGGTTACGTACGTACGTGTGGTTTGTTGCTACATCTCTGATCAGTGATCTGACTCGTGTTGGAAAATCCCTCAGGAAGCCTTTACGTCCTATGAGTCTAACTCACTCACTCGTGGTGTGTGCATCCGAGAGGAGGACTACCTGTCTTTCTCCATGCTTGCCCTGGATCTCCACATAGTCGTCAGCGACCTTCACACTGAGCTCATCGGGAGAGAAGTGCTTGACGTCCAAGTAGACTGTGAACTTATCCCTGTCAGATCTCACCTGAGGGAGACAGACACAGAGAACATCTCTTGACCTTAACTTCTGAAACTTTAGGTCAACAACTTCATTTCTTGACTCTACGTTGTATGGAGCACAGTAGATGTTAGCTTTCAGTCTAACTAAACTCAAGACAAAATACAAGTATGTATTAAACAAAAGATGTACGCCGTCTATCCTCTAATAACCACGGAATATGAGACTAAATCCATATTTTTTACCTCTGAGATCCCAGAGTTGGAAAAATCCAAAACGTTGCGGAAGAGTGACTGTCTGTAATAGGGGCTGATGGTGGAGGCGGCGTAAGGGAAGAGGTCGTAATCAAACATGCCCTCTCCAAAAAACTGGTCAAAGAGTCTGGCAGGGTAGACAGAGCCCAGGGCACGTCTGAACCAGGGGTGCTGGATGGCAATATCCATGGCAACTGAAGACAGTCTGGTCTACTTTGGCTTGGTGGGGAATCCAGCAGAGGAAAAATGGAGATGAGGTAAGAATGGGAGAACGGTGGCAGTAAAGCAGTGGCTGAAGAAGGCTTTCAGAGTGCTTTGCTCCCCTCTCTACAGCTGCCTCCTCTTTATATACCTGAGAGCCAGAAAGAGAGGCTTTAGCCACGATCCCTCTGGAATGGCATTATCTCAGCATGGTGGGTTGGGCCCTGTCAGCAGAATCAGGGTTGAGGATGGGGGGGCACCACTAGGTCCAGTCCCTGCTGGGACGCAGCGGTAGTCACATCAGACACCCGGGGCTGCCAAAACAAACTGTGCTAGACGGAGAGGAGGAGGGGAGAGACAATGAGCTCAGGAAGCCAACTAAAGACACACAGGGATTTCACCTGTGTGACAAAGCATCACACACATACACGTAGATCTGTTCTGTCAGTCAGTCGGTGACATAATGCTGTGGTATTGTTCTGCCTGTGTGTTTGGATGACGGGCAGATTTAGTAACAATGCAGTCCAGAGTCAATGGAACAACAGCTGACAGAGAAATGTGAGAAAGGAAGTGTGCCCTTCAATTCCAGCATTTTACAATGAGGGGGAAATAAAACCGGTCTGGACCTCAGCAGGCCTCGCAAATTCTTCCCAAGGTCAGACCATCAGTACTGAGAGAAGCTGCATGTCATACTCTACAGTCCTCAATTAGCAGGTTAAAGTTCACAAGAGTAGGACTGAACAAGTATGGCTTGAAGGGCTTCTAGGAGAAAGCCTCTTCTTTCTATAAAGAGCATGGCAGCACAGCAAAATCCTGAGGAACAATCAATCCATTTATTGATAAGCACATTTAAAAACAACAGGTTGACCAAAGTGCTGTAGATAGTAAAAAAGTAGCTCGAACACGCACAAAGAACAAAACAAAACTCAGTCACAATCAAAAGCTAGAGAGTAAAAATGTGTTTTCAAACGGGTTTTAAAAAGTGTTGGAGAGAAGTTTGGGTGCAGCAGAGGCCCGATCTGTGTTTCCTGTTTCCTGTCAGCTGGCCTGAGAGTTCTCTTTGGAGTATTATTAGTTATCAGATCAGAGAGGTATGATGGAGATAATCCAGTTAGAGATTTAAAAACAAGCATTAAAATCAATTCAACAACGTACTGGAAGCCAGTTTAAATGAGCCAAGACTGGGGAAATATGGTGTGTTTGGTCTGTGCAAGTGTAGATGTTTGGCTGCGATGCACCAACACAAGCACCTGTCAGCGTGGTGAATGTTTGCAGCCACACAACCTGTCCAACAACTAAAGCGTGGACAGCAATGACCAAAGGACAGCGGGTCTGTCTGATGTCTCAGTGTTGGTGTTGAAGACGGAGAAACTGTTTAAATTATGCAGTAGAACAACTATATGACCAAGTTCGGTTTTTTGTCAGCCATATTTGGGTTACTCATGTTGATTAGCATTAGCCGACTTCTTGGCTAATGCTAACTGAATGACCAGACCAGGGATTGGTCAGTCCTAGACCAACGTCATTATGATGCAGCACCATGAGTGATGGTTAACTTTCAAAGGGCTGGTCAGTAAGTTTTCTTTTTTGCTATTTGATTTAATTTCTTTCTGTTTTGTACGGCGCATAACTCGGAGCCCCTCTGATGACATGGTCCCAAAAATCAAAACATTGTGCCCACAAAATACTACTTCGTGGGCATGAAATATGTATAACGTGCGCACAAAATGCTTATCTGTGGGCACGAAGCAGTATTTTGTGGGCACGATTTATTGATTTTTTGGACCATGTCTCCGTACATAACAAATAAAGTAGTTTCATACAAATAAACCATTTGTGGTGTTGTTGCGATGTTGCAGAGCCTTATATATAAATGGCAGATGAAGTTCCTCATACTGGGTCTATTCTGCACGAGGTGATATTCAAGGATCAAGCACAGCGCTCATAAACAAGAGGCCTGGTCTTGTGCAGCATAAGATCAGTTTTGGCAGAGCGACGGTGAAAGAAAGTGAGACTCACACAAACAGAGACACAAATGACTTAAAAACATAAAGGGGTCTGGTCCCAATGTCCTCACACACTTTCAGTTGTTCTACTGTAATAGATAAAGTTGTGATGTGACAGAAGCCTTTACACAGAAATATACATTTTATCACAGTAAGGCATAGCTTCAGAATTCTAATTTATAGCTAAGGGTCACTTCCCATGTCTGTTGTTTCTCCACCAGTGGCTTCCCGCTGCCTGAATGGGTCTAATCCCACAGGGCTTTGGCCAGCGAACACGGGGGCTTAGCCGCTCCATGCACCCACAGGCCAAGAGCAACTGGGCTGGGTAGCTGGGTTGGGATGTTTTGGGGGCAGTTTAGGCAGCTTGTTAGGGTTCAGGGTTGCTACCGGATGCAGATGTACTTGCACTGGCTGCATTTCAGCAAAGTCAGCATTCTGAGGGTTTTTTTTCAATGGTTCAGATAATGCCCGTGTTCTCCATGTTTTCACAGCTCTGAAAAGCTGTTTTGGTCCACAAACTGGCGACTCATGCCCATATTCAAGAGTTTTTCATAAGAAAATAAAGTAGGTTGATCAGGGCAAACACTAATGGTAACATAAATGTTTACATTTAGTTAAAAGCATCCCAAAGTCAACCTGCCATATACACTACAATATATACTGGTCAAGAGTTTCAGAATGCCCCAATCTTTCCAGCTCTTCAAGTCATTCAAGTCCAATGAACAGTTTAAGGTACAAAGGTAAGTGCTGAACTGCCAAAGGTTATGAAAGGTAAGGTTGGCCAAAACTGAAGAATAATGTGCATTTCAGAATTATACAAAAAGGCCTTTTTCAGGGACAACATGGGTTAACAGTTTAAATCTGTTCTGCAGCAATGAGGTTGATCAAGCCTTGAAAGCTGCTGCTACTAATTCTTACAGCTGTTCCAACCTTTCTGGATTACTTCCCCCTCTGTCTGCATAAAAGCAGTGCTGGGACACACTGATGTACCCTCGTGAGCATCAGCTGAACAATATTGTCCTGCAGAAAGTAATGTGTTGCTACAAACATGGTGAGAAAGAGGCAATTAACAGTGGAAGAGACACAGACCATCATAACACTTATAAATGTCGGTCTGTCCTACAGAGAGACTGCAAGTCAAGGTGTCAGTGAGTCCAGTTTCCTTCAGCATCAAAGGCTCAGAAACTGTGACAGCAGGAGGTCTGCAGACCCAAAGACACGACTGACTCAGGACGAGTTTCTGAGAGTTAACAGCTGTGTGATCAGCAGCTCACAGGACAACAGCTTCAAGCAGCTTCATACTGGTCGTAGTGAGAAAGTCTCAGTTTCAGCTGTGAAGAGAAAACTTCAAGCTGCAGGTTTGACAGGACGAGTTGCAGCAAGAAAGCCCGAATAAGACAAAGAGGCTCGTCGGGGCCATGAAACACCGACACTGGACTACTGAAGACTGCAAGAAGGTTTTATGGACTGAAGGATCAAAATCTGAAACCTACGGTTCATCACGCAGGATCTTTGTACGCCGTCGAGTGGGTGAAAGGATTATTAGAAATATTAAAAATTAGATAATAGATATTTAAGTTACATACTCTCTTCCCAGACATAAAAACATTTACAGCAAATAAAATGATTTGATGACAGGTCTTTAAAAACGAAATTAAACCTTTAAACACACACAGTGCACATTAACTTCTTGTCTTTAACATTTTCCATGTTTCAACCTGAGAACATTTTTTCTCACTCTCACTGTGTCAGAAGTATTTCATCTAATCTGTATAGTAAGTACCACATTACAACAGTTATATTGTAAGGGTAAGGTTCTTCAACAACACCGTGTGCTCTGCTGCCCCCTACTGGACTTTCAGAATATTTTCTTACTTATATACTGTCAGAAAGTATTACTTTAATATACGAATAGGTATCTATTATTATTATTATTATTATTATTATTAGCTACACATTTTAATACTTTTTTTTCCCTTTCACAGAATTTTCCTGTTATTTAAATAGATATCAACACAATTACCAAAGCAGAATTAACACGTCTAACATAAAATGACAAGAAACACCAATAACTGTGAATGAGGATTTTTTTGGACGAAAACTGTTTAGTTTCTGGTTTGTTTGTTTGTTTGTTTTTCAAATTAAAGACTAAAAAATATTGTTGCAAACCATTTCCTGGTGACTGCCATCATCCTCCAACAGCCACTCACTATTAGTCAGGGAATACTGGTTCGTTCCTTGTGTTAGGAGCCTTTTTAGGCTTGAATCAGAATCTGAATAATTTGTTGTTCCCAGAGGAAATTATGTGGTCACAGTTGCTCCTAAACAGTAAGTCATGGTCAAATTTATTTATATAGCACTTTTCAAACAGCCGAGGCTGCACAAAGTGCTTAACAATATGAAAGTGGCATTAAAAAGCAACAATGTAAAACAATAATAACAATAAAAACAATAATAGGACAATAAAAGAATTAAAACAATAACTAAAACTAATTCAAATAAGACCAGAATGCCTGGGTCATAGTGTGTTAAAAGCCAGGGCATAGAAATGTGTCTTTAGTAATGATTTAAATTGCTCAAGTGTTTGAGCAGATCTAATATTAAAGGGGAGACTATTCCAAAGTCTGGGACCTGCCACAGAGAAGGATCTATCACCACGGGATTTGAGGTTAGTCCGTGGGATGGACAGCATTAGTTTTGAGCTAGACCTCGTGGTTTTTCCTGGAGCATAGGCAGAGAGGAGCTCAGACAGGTAAGGAGGAGCTCAGGCATTAAGTGACTTAAAAACAAAAAGTAAAAGTTAAAATTGGATCCTGTAGGAGACAGGAAGCCAGTGTAAAGAAGCTAAAACTGGGGTTATATGCTCTCTCCGTTTGGTACCAGTTAGCAGGCGAGCAGCTGCATTTTGAACCAGCTGAAGACGATGGATGGTGGCCTGATCTAGACCATAATACAACGAATTGCAGTAGTCCAACCTGCAAGTAAGGAAAAGGTGAATAACACGCTCAAAGATGTTAGCCGGGAGGGATGGCTTTACCTTGGCTAGCTGCGTTAACTGAAAGAAGCAGGACTGAACTACTGCACTCACCTGCTTATTCAATTTAAAAGAACCATCAATGTAGACACCGAGGTTTTTTTACATGTTTTACAATACGAGGAAAGGGGCCCAGAGTGCTGTCGATATGATTAACGTTGTCAAAAATGACAACCTCAGTTTTATTTTCATTTAGCTTTAAAAAATTAAATGACCACCACTGTTTGACATCATCAAGGCAGCGTAATAAAAGCTGCGGATGGTCTGACCCTGCTTTTAAAGGTAGATAAATCTGCAAATCATCAGCAAAACAGTGAAATGAAATGCTGCACCGCGAGAAGATGGAGCCCAATGGCAACAAATAGAGTGCGAACAGGGCAGGACCCAAAATAGAGCCTTGAGGTACACCGTATTTAAGAGGGGCTATTTTGGAGTTGTGGGGGCCCATATTGACAAAAAAAAACCTTTCTGACAAATAGGACCGAAACCACTGTAGGGCAGATCCTTTTAGGCCAGCATGAAATTCTAGCCGTGATAACAGGATGTCACGGTCGACCGTGTCAAAAGCTGCTGACAAGTCCAACAATAAAAGGGCAGCAGGGCTGCCAGAGTCCAGAGTTAAAAGAACATCGTTAAAAACCCTTAAAAGTGCCGTCTCAGTGCTATGTAGTGATTTAAAACCAGATTGAAGTTTTTCAGAGATCATATTAAAATCAAGGTGGGCCTGCAACTGTAGGTAGACCACTTTCTCCAAGACTTCAGATAGAAAAGGAAGCTTTGAGATAGGCCTGTAGTTGGACAGAACAGGTGGGTCCAGGTTTTGTTTTTTTAAGAAGAGGCTGAACTACAGCTTGTTTAAAGCATGATGGGACGCAGCCTGTAGCAAGGGACGTATTAATTAATCTCAGGATGAAAGGCCCAACAGTATTAAAAGTGCTTTTAAGCAAGCTCGGGGGGAGACAGTCAGAGGGGCAGTGTGATGATCTTGGGTTACTAAGTTTCTCTTCTTAACGGTATAAATGAAGGGTGCTGGATTTGCGCCCTGGGACGTACGGCTTATCTACCGAGCAGCATTAGAGTGAACAACACAGGAAGATGATCGGAGATGCGCAACTCTGATATTTCCGTGATGCACACATCCAGCCCGTGGGAGAGCACCAAGTCCAGTGTGTGACCTTTTTCATGCGTGGGACCAGTAACCCACTGGGTCAAGTTAAAAGAGTCAACAATATTTAAAAAGTCCTTGACCAGAAGTTTAGAGTCACAGCAGACATGGATGTTAAAATCAGTTTTTCTCAAATGCTAAAACACATTTCACAAACATGTTCCCCAGTGTCTAAACACAACCACACCGTCCCACTGCTAAAATCAAACTTTCACACCAAAAGAGCAGCTTTCAAAAATGTGAACACATCATTACACACTACAGCAAAACAACTGAAAACACAATGCTCAGTTTGTGAGACGGTTCTTTGTTTCATAACTGCCAGTGCATATTTTAGAAACCACACAGTAACGGATCGCCATAGATCTCTGCAGAGGCGTTTAGATTTGTGAGTTTCATATGAAGACTATAAATCTATAGAAAATCCTGCATGTACGTACACTACTGTAACACAACTCAATGCAAAAAAGGAATCTATTGCACACAGCAGTACTCCTGAAAACATCAGGGTGTGAAGTTTTTTTTATTTACGTCATTCACACCACTGTGCGGCATCATGTCGCTGAGCTGCATCGGGCCACATCACCTCATCCACATCGCAGGATATATTGTCTCTTGCCAGGCACCGCGGGAAAACGCCCTGGAATGGCGAATCCATCCTTGGAAGGCCTCCGCTGGGATGTCAGCACAGGCCAGCTCCATTGCCCTGAGGAGGTTCTCTCTTGTGTCTGTCATAAACCTTCCATCTCCACGATGAGAAGAACTCCTCTATAGGGTTCAGGAAAGGGGAGTAGGGTGTCAGACAGATGTTTAAAAAGTGGTCACTGTTGGCGGTGAACCACTCGCTGATTTGGTTTGTTCTGTGGAAGCGGACATTGTCCCAGATGATCACATAAATGTGATGTGCGGGCCCAGGATGGTGTTGTTGGCGGTCCAGGAGGATGTCTTAGCTCCTCTAGGAAGGTGAGGAGACGTTGGGTGTTGTAAGACCCAAGGACAGCATGCCGGTGGACAAGCCCCTCTGAACCCATGGCCACACAAAGGGTAATATTACCCCCCTCCCCGTTTGCCAGGGACCTCAGTGATGGCTCTTTGGCCAATGACGTTACGGCCTCTTTGCCTTAGTTTCTGCAGGTTGAAGCCAGCCTCATCCAGGAAGAGGAACTCATGAGGTCTGGCCATCGCGTCCAACTGTAATATCCTCTGTGACAATGTGAAAGTGCACAGGTGTTCAGAACAACAGTCAATCAGGTAGCGCAGGATTGTCCAGAAGTAATGTAGGCCACTGAGCAACACAGTATGTCCACTGACTGTACTGTGGACATGTATACTTACTTGTAACGCAGGTCTTTGTGTCGCGCAGAGTGGCGCTCAAAGGGAACCCTATAGACCTGTTTCATCCGCGTCTTTTGGCGCCGGAGAACTCGGTCTATTGTGGCCAAGCTGACATCGTCAGTGTTCTCAAAGTTGACATTATCAGCAATGACTTTGTCTCTGATCTGCTGGAGTCTGATGAGGTTGTTCCCACGAACCATACCCACAATGAGGGTTTCTTGTGCCGCTGTGAATATGGCAACCCTCCCACCTCTATGTGGCTTTCTTTCAACTCTAAAGAAACATGTGTTGTCACATGTGTTACAATACAGTCTGATTTGAAACCAATAGCCTACTTTCACAGGTTTGTAAAACTGTATTGTGACAAAGAAAGCGATCGAGTACCTGTTGTGTTGTCTGAATGCTCTGATAGTGGCCACGGTGACCCTACTCAGGTTTGGACGGACTCAGTCCTGCTTCAGCCTTTGTCATGACACGGTCAATGACTGCTGCTCGCATCTCGTCCGTAATGATGGTGCGAGGTTGTCTTGCTCTCCCTCCTGGACCTTCTCCTCTCTCATGTTGACCTTCTCCTCTCTCATGTTGGCCTCCTCCTCCTCGTTGGCCTGCTCCTCTTCTTCCAGGGCCAGCTCTTCTCCCTCCTCTGCATCGACTTCCTCCTCCCCTGACTCTGCCTTCATCCATGGTGTTCAGGCATCTTCAGCATACTGTGCACTCTGAACTTGCTTTTATACATGTGGTCACAGCATTAGCAACAGGTGTCTTCAATTTTGAGTCGTTGTGTGTAATGAATGACGCCAGGTGTGTTCATTGTGTTCAAATCTTGCTGACTGTGGCAAGCATGTTGCATCACATGAGCTTTCATTTGAGAATATGAGCAGAGTTCTTTTGCAACTTGTGTTTTAGGAAAGATGTGTTTAGATTTATGACAACGGAGGATTGTGTTCTGTGACTCGTGTCTTCATGTGACATGTGTTTATGATATTGGTAAATGATGGCTAGATTTAGATGTGTTTAGACAACTGGTCATTTGGTTTAGAGCATAGGTGTCAAACTCTGGCCCGCAGACTAATTACATTTGGCCCGTGAAGCCATACCAAATGACTATTAGAGCTGGCCTGCTGGTATTATACAGCTAATATATATATATTGTTTAGTATTAAGCTTTGCTTGTTCCATATTCAGTTTCTCAGCAAAACATGTTTGAGTCCATAAGATTCATTCTTATATCTGGAGGAATAAATATATTTCAATAAATATTAATGTTAGCCCGCGACTTTGTTCCAGTTTTGAATTTTGGCCCACTGTGTATCTGAGTTTGACACCCCTGGTGTAGGTCAAACTATGCACTTGCAGTACTGCCTGTATAGGTGGCGCTCTAGAGACATTTAAACTTCCACGTCCCGAACCAATAAAATACCGACATTTTCCAGACCAGACCTGACGTGTGCGCAGAAACCCCTGAGTTTGTGAACATGTGTGTGCTCTCTGAAAGGCCAGTCGTTTACTAACATTAGAAGCTGCGCAGAAACAGGCAGCGCTCCGATCAAACACTCGCAGCCTCCCTCTAAGCTCCAAGCAAACTCTTCACACACACTCGCTGTTCTAAATGCCAGAGCTGCGTAAAACCAAGGACCACCGTCAATGATATAATAAAACACGAGACGTGTTTTATTTCTTACCCTCAACACAAGTCATTCAATAGAGAGCGAGAGAGAGAGTGGGAGGGGTGGGGGGAGGACGCGAGCGCTCACAGCTGATTTCCGGCAACACGTTGCGTGAGTGGACGGTGCGGGAGGGGACAGGAGGACAGCTCTCACCTGCCGCACGCAACTTTTATCGTGTGCGTCTCAAGGACAGTTACGGTCCGCGCCGGGTTAGCGTGTCACGCAGCGTGGAGGATGGGACTGTAGTTTCGTGGAAACGCGCACCAAAATAAACACAGCAGCAGCACCGGGATCAGCGACACCGTGCCGAGGACAGGAGCATTAATCCGGGTAAAAGCACGCAGGCCGCGCTGATCGCAGCGATGATGAGAGACTCGGAGCGGCCCGAGCTGGAAGACGTGGCCGAGGAGGAGGACGTGCTCGCTGGGCTGGAACACTCCAGGAGCGCACAGGAGTCCGGTGTCTCTCAGGTGTGTGCTGCTCTCCTTCCATGCTTACCGCGTACAGGAGCCGCTGCTGCAGGCTGCCGGCGCCCGTGTGAGGCAGCAAGCTTTCATCGGAAACAACAGATGTGTTTTGATTTCAGGTACCCAAACAGAAAGAGCTGAAGGGGGCTGAGCAGCAGCTGGCGGTATCCCAGATGGAGGCAGAGTTCGTGCAGCTGACCTTCAGGAAGCAGGTGTCTTACAGGTAGGAAGTCTCCAAACAGACCGGAGGAGTGAACGTGGCAACGAAACACTGATAGTCCCCACGTTGTCTGCGTGCTGGGACTTGCTGTGGAAAGGCACAGTTACACTTTAACAGGAGGTGAATTGTTACCCACAGTGAAGTGGTCACCTGACACTGACACGCACACTGTTCCAGCTTAAGATGAGGTTATATATGCTGTAAGGTGCGAGGTAATCAGTGGTAGTGCACACTGAGTAAGAGGCTGAGGTGAGCTTAGTGATTCTCTTCCTTGCACTTTCACCACAAATCCTGATGATTATGACCATGAATGTGACCTGGTGTGTTCTCAGTATAGACGTGATGGCAGCCATCATCAGGTACATGGACTGGTTCTCATTCATAGACGCACTCTTTTCTGTGCTTTCCAACATTCACACTCTGAATGGCTGAACGAGACGAAACCACCAACCTTCCAATTAACAGATGACCTGTTGTGCCTCGGAGCTACAACCACCTCCAACAGATTTCCCAACTGAAACTATTAAGACAATAAAAGCATGTGCACGACTTTGCTGCATACGAAACTGGCGCATGCACCGACTGGTGTGACAGAAGAGGACACTATGGAGGCTGAAAGAAGACGATGTACAGACATGACAGGCGTGTTTACAAACTGGCTTGAAAAATTGGAGGAATCAGAAAGAGAAGCAGTGAAACTGACGAGTTGATTGGTCTGGAGAGCGCTGCTGCAGGTGACTGCTGTGCATGTATGTGTGCCTCATTCAGTCACTCAGCCTGTTCACAGCCAGAGAAAGGTGACCGTAAGGGCTCCATTAGTTTAACTCGCTGTGTTTAGGATCAATGTTCGAATCCATTTCCTGGGTTACCAGGGTGACGCCCTCTAACACAGCTAATGTGATTGGTCTCCTGAAAAGGAGCAACAGGAGCAAAGTAATAAGTGAAGCTTGTAATCTAAAATCCATTTTACCATCTGATCCTTCTGTGTTTACAGAAACGGCACCACACTGGGCTGGCGCTGTAAACTGGATTGTCCTTTTTGTTTTCTCATCAATGAAAGAAAGAAATGAGTCTGTTGCCTTAGAAACTGCAGTTACGATCTGTTTGTCTTTAATCTGATTATTGGTCCTCGTCTCCAGCTCTCCTGTCACTACTGCAGCTAAAAACGTGCACTTCTATTAAACGCTGCGCTGGTGTCCAGTGTTTCACTGGTGTCAGGTTGTGTTTTAGTTTTTCCACCTCCCGATCAGGCCTCGCCGACACATGCCGCTTGTACTCAGGGAGGATAAACAGCAAGCGCTCCACGTGCCCGAGATGCACTGAGCAGGTCTGGGTGAGGAGAACAAAGTCAGATCTTCAGATACAGGAAGTGAAAGTACTTTTACATCAGTGTCATGATAAAGCACAGTGAAGTCACGTGTGCTGCCTCCTTCATGCTCTCTGCATCACTACAGCCTGATAATAAATAGCGGGGCATGCTGTGAGCTACACGCGTGAAAAGGTGACTGCAGACATGTCTGACCTAATTTTCCTGATATGATTCTCGGCCTGTTGCCGGTGAACCAAAGCTAATACGGAGCGACGATCTGAGGCGGTGGGCAGGCGTCTGTTTTCCTCACGAGCTCTGCTGTCAGATATGAATGCTCTCCAACTTCCTTCAGCTACTGACGGACTTGCTGTTGATGTATTTTGAGCAGGACTGCAAATAGCAATGATTAAAGTACTTGCAGGGACTTTATTGGACAGTTTTTAGCCTGTTTCTCCTGATTCTTTTTTCTCCCCTCTCTTCTTACTTACACTGATCGTCTGTTTAGTACGAAGGTTTTTGTTTGTCTTGTGGGACTCGAGATGTACCCGATGAGTGATGTGCTTCTTACTCTTTTCAAAAGAAAGAAGTGGGACATGCATATGGAGTGGCTTTGAGCGCAGCTGCAGCTGCGTGTGCTGACTGAAGCTGTGGCTGTGGATGTAGCTTCTGTTCTGGCTTCACCTGCATGTGTGGTTGGATGTATGATGCTGTGCTGCACTTTACTCCTGCTATTAATAGACGGTAGAGCATTGTTAGCTCACATGGGATGTGAAACCTTTACCAGATGTGTTAGCCGTACTGCACAAACATCATCTGCAGGCAGTATTACGCCTGAAACATTTCCTCCAGCTGTGCTGGTCTCTCATGTTAGAGGCGATTGATAAACTGAACTAAATCATGACAAACACCCACCTGTCTTCCTTCAGATTTCCTTGTGTTCCCTGTTGAATCTGCCTGAGCTCCTCAGCACTTTCTCTGAAGTGTTCAGGTGGAACACTTCAGAGAAAAGCTTTGATGTTCTCCATCCCTGCACTGACGTTCTCAGTGGAACTGTTCATCAACTAGTTTCTTATGTCACTGCCACCATGAGGCATAATCTCAGCATAATTTAGTATGGTCTGTAATCCACATGGGATTGTGTGTGTGGGGGTGGGGCGGGCTGCCTGGCTTTCAGCTCTCCTGACTCAGACGAGTTATGTAAGGATCATCTGTAGCTGTTGCCTACAAAAGTGTGTGTTGCTGCGTGTATATTTCATGCTGTGAGATAATCTACATAAGATTCGAGGTCAGCCGGAATTCCATTAGCATCAACACAAGTGTGTGACATGAATGAAGTCCACATGAAGCAAGAACGATCGGATACAGTTTGCAGCTGCAGCTCCTGAAAGGCTTCAGCGATTCGAGCTCGAGGCAGCGCGTTTCATTTTTGGTGCTATTGATTAAAATGTGTTTGTCCAAAGTTGTTCTGTTGTTGTTTTTAGTGTCTGTGTGGCAGCAGAGACACTGTTCATGCTCGGTGCCTCACAGCTATTACAGTAGTGCTGCTGCATCATACGAAGCCTCAGCCGAGCACGTAGCCTGTAGCTTCATGTTGAATAGCCTGATGCAATTATGTTACATGTAGACATTTTAATTATTTGCATTTCTTATAATCAAATGGTTTTGCAGGGTGTAAAAATTGCAGAGAAGAACAAAACCTTGGTGCTGTGTTTTGCATGATGACAAAAACTGTTACAACAGTCAGGAACATGTCAGATGTGTGTGTCTGTGTTTGCATAAAACAGGCTTGCTGTCGTGTTTGTATTTCTAACCACACGCTGACAATGGCAGTCAGTGACAACAGGCCCGTGCACTCCACGCAGCTGCAAACATACAGAAGCAGCTGGAAGGAAAGGCCTGCACATATGGAGCAGAGGCTGATAACAATCAGACATTAGACGCTGCTTCCCTTGTGATGATGATAGTAATAGTAACTGGAATAAACTGCGTCTGTTCTGTAACTAGATGAACTTATTCTGTTTAAAGGCTCGATGGTGAAACAGACAAAGACGGGCAGATTGGTGCCACCTCCACAGCTCTGCTGACGGCGTCCAGCTTGACAGCTCACTCGTGCTGTGCGTCTGACTAGCTAGTCACACGTGTTTTATGTCCTTATCTTGTGAAACCTTCAGGAGGAAATATTGCTTTTCTGTACACAAGAAAGTAAATATAATTATGGATTTTAATTAGGACACTCATGCTCCTGCCACCCCCCCTTTTTTGTCGGTGCTGTAGCTCTTTTGTAGCACCATTATGCGAAATGCTTTCTTCTTACACAAGCTAATAACCTGGGGCTGTGTTCATAAAGGACAAACAGCCGTGCGTGGACAAACGACAAAAGAAGACCAGCATCCTGATTCCTTCCAGTGAAATTCAGCCCAGTGTTTACTGAAGGGGGAACAGAAGGGCTCATGCTAAAGCTGGAGCAGCATTTCCACAGAACAGGGAACGTGAATGCAAATTCACATTCCCTGTAAGTTATTTTTGAATGTGTGTATCAGTGGCCTAATATAGCACAGTTGTTATCTTTGATATGCTGTAGAGCTCTGTTTACAATCTGAACAGAAGCTGGTGGGTGTGCGAGCCTGGAGGAGAAGGGACGATCCAACAGAAGATTTCAGAGACAGAGAAGACAAACTGAGCTGTGGCTCACTCTGTTAGCTACAAACATGGAGCGGAGGCTATTCCAGGCAGGTGGAGAAGAATACTGAGCTGATGAAGGAAATCTGGTTGGTTCGTCCAAGTCAGAACAACAAAAAAAAGTTGTTAAAAACAGACGGAGAAAAGAGTTAAAGTTCAGGAAATGGGACTGACTGAATGAGCAGAGTGTACTCTGGGACAATGTTCCCTCTAATGTTTCATGTGTCTGAGCGAACACACAAACTCCCTGAGTTTGGACCACTGTGAGCAGCAGCAGGCGTGTGCACTGTGGTCACGCCAGCATCAAATCCATCCAAGTCACATGTTTATTAAAATAATCCAATTACAGCATTTATGTTAGACTACTTTTAATTAACTGCTTTAGCCCACTTACAATGAATATTTAAAATATCTTGTTCCTGACCTGCAGCATGTTAACACTACTGGAAGTAAAAATAACTTCAACTCCAATTTTGAAAACACAACTTTCTTTATTTTTTAATAAAGCTCTGACTGTATGATGAGTCTGTGGTCTGGGAGAGAGTCTGTAACTCTGTCTGCAAATACAGTAAATAATGACCAATGTTGGGTAATTAATTATATAGTTACTTCTTCAGAAAAGTAACTGAGTCATGCAAACAACAAAGTTTTTTGCAGCTATTACCTAAAAACAAACATTTCAAACTATTTACAGAACAATCAGCTGTTCTGCATCAAATCTGATGCCACACAAATTATTTGTGTCGCTCCAAAAATAATTTGTGTCCACTATGAGACGAAGGAGAACAACAGCCTGATACCTGCAGGCCTGACAGCAGCAGATGTGTCACTGCTGTAACACCTGTAACACTCAGCAGGCGCCTCATTGTTCTGACACACACAACACTACTGACTACACTACACACTAACTACACACTAACTACACACTGACTACACACTAACTACACACTCACTACACACTAACTACACACTCACTACACACTCACTACACACTAACTACACACTAACTACACACTCACTACACACTAACTACACACTAACTACACGCTAACTACACGCTAACTACACACTAACTACACACTAACTACACACTCACTACACACTAACTACACACTAACTACACGCTAACTACACGCTAACTACACACTCACTACACACTAACTACACACTAACTACACGCTAACTACACGCTAACTACACACTAACTACACACTAACTACACACTAACTACATGCTCACTACACACTAACTACACACTAACTACACACTAACTACACACTAACTACACGCTAACTACACGCTCACTACACACTAACTACACACTAACTACACACTAACTACACGCTAACTACAGGCTCACTACACACTAACTACACACTAACTACACGCTAACTACACGCTCACTACACACTAACTACACACTAACTACACTCACTACACACTCACTACACACTAACTACACACTAACTACACACTAACTACACGCTAACTACACGCTCACTACACACTAACTACACACTAACTACACACTAACTACACGCTCACTACACGCTCACTACACACTAACTACACACTAACTACACACTAACTACACGCTCACTACACACTAACTACACACTAACTACACTCACTACACACTCACTACACACTAACTACACACTAACTACACACTAACTACACGCTCACTACACACTAACTACACACTAACTACACGCTCACTACACACTGACTACACACTGACTACACACTGACTACACGCTGACTACACACTAACTACACGCTAACTACACGCTAACTACACACTAACTACACACTAACTACACGCTCACTACACACTAACTACACACTAACTACACACTAACTACACGCTCACTACACACTAACTACACACTGACTACACGCTGACTACACGCTGACTACACACTAACTACACGCTCACTACACACTAACTACACACTGACTACACACTGACTACACGCTGACTACACACTAACTACACGCTCACTACACACTAACTACACACTGACTACACACTGACTACACGCTCACTACACACTAACTACACGCTCACTACACACTAACTACACACTGACTACACACTGACTACACACTAACTACACGCTCACTACACGCTAACTACACACTAACTACACGCTAACTACACACTCACTACACGCTCACTACACGCTAACTACACGCTCACTACACACTAACTACACGCTCACTACACACTAACTACACGCTAACTACACATTAACTACACGCTAACTACACGCTAACTACACGCTCACTACACACTAACTACACACTAACTACACACTAACTACACACTCACTACACACTCACTACACACTCACTACACGCTCCACACTAACTACACGCTCACTACACACTAACTACACACTAACTACACGCTAACTACACACTAACTACACGCTAACTACACACTAACTACACGCTCACAACACACTAACTACACGCTAACTACACGCTAACTACACGCTAACTACACGCTCACTACACGCTAACTACACGCTCCACACTAACTACACGCTCACTACACGCTAACTACACACTAACTACACGCTCACTACACACTAACTACACGCTAACTACACACTAACTACACGCTCACTACACGCTCACTACACGCTCACTACACGCTAACTACACGCTCACTACACGCTAACTACACGCTAACTACACAAGATTTGCGCTAAACGTCTCAAATCTCTCACATCTCAAACACGCCGTCCCTCCTAAAACTTCCCCCTCCCTAAACAACTAAAGGCCATGTTGCCATATCGTTTTTTGATTGGTCCACATGGTACATTTTTCCACCAATAGGAAAGGCTGGGAGTTTTGTTTTTGCTCACAGGCTTTTGAGCGTTTTCCTTATAAAACGCCGTTTTTACCGTTTCTTCCCGCAGTAAACATAAACAACGACAGTATTCAGGAAGAAAAACAAACATTGCAGATATTTTATCATAACTCTGGTTTTACGTGGCCGATCAACACGATTTAAAAACTGGTATAAAGTCCACACTTTGTCCGTCAGTTGTTCCGTCTGTCCTGCTCATGTCTCCAATGGTTGGACATTAACCTGGCTTCACTCCACATCAGCCGCTTTGCTAAAACACCGGTGTCGCACATAAGGACGCTGTCAGAGCCTGTCAGCGACGTTGATCAGCTGCGTATATACGAATGTGAATCGCATCATTGGCTGGACTATGGTGGCATCGTTCTGGCATCGTTCTGATCCCATACAGGAGCAGCCAGTCACTGACTCACACTGCAGAAGAGGATTGTTAAAGTTTTAATTTTAATTTCAATTCAGGTGAGATTTGTTTTGTGGGCAACGCAGATTTTCTGTGCGCAGAGACGTGCCAGCAGTGCACAATTGTGCACAGCGCAGCTTAGAGGGAACGTTGCTCTGGGACTATTTTTTCGCCTTAGTCTGGTCAGTTTTTATTGTTCCAGCCAGTAGCTGCAGCTACGCCTTTAGTTCGTAAATCTTCTCGTCATCACTGGCATACAACGGTGTGGCAGCATACTGATGTTCACGCTGATGTTTGTGAGCGGCACGCATTGGTGCATCAGCTGAACCTGCTGAAGCAGTTGCAGAAAACAGCCACTCCTCTCTCGTCTCGCGTCATTGGCTGCATAAAACAAAAACTCTTCTTTGTAAGCGTGCAATAATAATCCATAAGGCACCAGCTCTAGCATGGTGACTAGAGATCTGTGGCCTCCTTATTTATTATAGCTCTGGCACTACCTATAAGCAGAGAAGAGTGGCAGAGTAAGTAATCTTAGTTCAGATTAAGTTAGATCAGGTGTTTTGAGAACTGGCAGCTACATAAAGGATATGCTGTTAAACGGAGACTGAAGGGCAAAGGCAGGTGGAAGCTTGGGGGAAAACTCAGCCAGTGGTTCATCTTACCTCACGTCAAAGCTGTGTTATATTTGTGTTGCAATCAATTTCAGTTCAATTTTCTGTATATAGCACCAACTCACAACAAGAGTCACCTCAAGGTGCTTAATTCTAACTGTAAGCAAATGACGTGCGATGTGCTAACATGGGGCCAAGTGGCTAAAAACGCTTCAAAACACCAAACCAGCAGCATATACAGGTGATGTGAGCCATAGATGGTCAGCGGGTAACTGTGGCGACAGAAGAGCTTCCTGGTTGGTGACCTTTGACACAATTGATTAAATTGGCACGATCAATGTAAAACTCTCTCCTGTCAACGTGCGAGAGGAGCTCATGTTTGTGTTTGAAGAGTGAGCTTTCTGTCCCGTGCTAACGTCAGGATTTCCCTCGGCCTTGGCCCCGGGGTCTTTTGGCAATTCATGATTTGCTTTAGTTTTTAGAGAGGCTTTATGACTAGCTGTATAGTGAGCTCATAGTGCTTTGGTCATTTGTTCCTTTGTGCCTTTGAGTTTAATGCCCTTGCATAGCTTTGGTTCATTATAGGTTTGTTAGTTCCCTTTTGTAATCCCTGTCTGTTCCCTGTGTCTGCCTGTGGTTGGCTGGTTCTTCTGTTTAGTTGTGTCTCCCCAGTCAGTCCTATCTCTTTAGTTTAGCTTTTTGTCTGTCTCAGTGTCGTGTTTCCTGTTTTATGTGCTTTGTGTTCACAAAGCAAAAGCAGATGTTGTTTTATGCAGTTTGTGTCCCTCCGTTTGGTAATGAAGCAACAGCTGCAAACCAAATAACTCGCTGCAGTAGTGATGGGATTTCTGGCTCTTTTTAGAGAACCGGCTCTTCAGGTTGTTTTGTTGCTTTAATTAATTTATTATTAACAACAATATAAAATTATACACAAAAGGAATTACTAATGTAAAAAAAGTGGTTTTATTTATATATGTTTATATATAAATATATGCGGTGGCCCCTAGAGACAAAGCACGTACAAACTCCAAAGTAGGGCTGGGTTTTAATAATCGATTCATCGATTAAAATTGATTCTGGCTTGGATAACGTGATATCGATTCATTAAAATCCTGAATCGATTTTTTAATATAAATGTATTTTGCCCGAAACTCCAGAATCTCAGGTGAAACGTCACAAAATTTTGACAACCACCAAACATTTAAAACAGTAAATGAGAGCAGGTACAGGCTTCTGTACAAAGACGTAAACACACAGCGCGACCTGCAGATCAGAATCAGTGAGATGTGACTTTCTCACCGACGGCACGGTCGGGGCTGAAAGCCGACAGCTCGCTGATTCTGATGTTTCGGCAGGTCCGCGCTTTGTGTTCACGCCCTTTTTGCGCTGATTCTAAAGCTGTTAGTTTGATCTACCTTCAAACAGTATTGACCGAACCAGCAGCAAAAGAAGATCCAAACTACGCTTCACATAAACATCGTCATGGACTTTCTCTGACTGTGTACTGTGTACTTCAAGAACAGTTTCCCGTCTATCCCTGAAATCTGTTTTCTGCATTATTCGCTTGTTTGTTACGCACAAGACTACCGTTATTTACAGGCTGTTGCCGATGTTTTTTTTTCCTTTTACTTCTGAAAAGAAAACCTAATTTCTGCAGTTCAACAGGCTTCTGAACAAATTGAAACTTTTTAAAATTATGCAAAATGCAAAACGCTGTGTCTCTAATAAAACCGCTGTAACTTCAGAGGTGATGTTAATAACTTGATTAAATGTTTTCTTTCGTTTTTGATCTACTGCAGAATATTTTTATAAAATCCAGGCCAGGAAAACCTTCATGTTTTTCTGTGTTTTATCTTCAGCTACTTTGACACAAAGGCCTCTGCTGTGATGCTCACACCTTTGATAAAGCCTTGCGTGTGTCAGCTTCCTTTTTATAGATACAAAAATATGTAAATGTACTGATCTGAATTATAATATTTCTGACTGTCAAAATTTCCCAGATTCAAATTCAATTGAATCGAATCGAATCGAATCGTGGATCGATTCTAGAGACGTGATTCTAGAAATCAGTGACGATACCCAGCCCTACTCCAAAACACATTTCTAGCATGAACTGAACTTCAAAGCAGAGCTACAAGATCACTTAAATTACACAATTGAAAGCATGTGTGTATTGTTTGTGTATTTATACACAGGCACTCATATATATTCAAATAATTTAAATAAAGTTCATTTACCTGTTACTACCACACACCAAATCTGGTCGTTGGTACTTGCTGGCTTGTGTAGCCACGAGTTAACAAAAACTCAACACTGCCCCCTAGCATCCTGGAGCACTTCTGTTGTGTGTTGTACGTGATTTGAAGTTTGTATGTGCTTTGTCTCTAGGCGCCACTGTAAACATACTTTTATTTATTCACTCCACATAAAATGTAATAAATAAATCATATAATACAAAAACCAACTATTCACATTTCAACTTTTAACTAATTAAATTTTCAGCTTTTTCCTTTTAAACAAATTTAAAGTGAAACAACACAAAACACTGCAAACCACAACACAATTAAATATAAATTATAATATGAAAACAAAAAGAACATGCATATTCTCTGTCATATGGACCTGCATGAATAAACTTTCTGAATCCTTTATCATCTGCAACTGAAAATAGTTGTGGATGATTACTATACCTTTCTAATGTGACGTTGTTGTCCCTGCTCTCTCCCTCCCGCTCTGTTCCTGTGCTACTGAGTGTAACTACCGCCCCTCCCCCCTCTGCCCAGCGCAAAGCACAAGGCTGGCGTGCAGAGTGAAGCGGGAAAAAGTGAGAGAGAGAGAGAGAGAGAGAAAAAAACGCCCACGGATCCCAATAAAGAGTCGGCTCGCGTCGTTCACTTGAAAGAGTCGGCTCTAAGAGCCGTTTCGTTCGCGACCGACACATCACTGTAGTCAACACCAGCTACTCTGATAGCACCGTTTTTGTTCTTGGTGATTTTATCCACTGTAAGCTGCACCTGTCACTGCCTGATTCGGATGTTCAACACGGGATAGGCGAGTACTGCGAGTGCTACCTGCAAATGAAAGACCAAAACAGTAACTGTGGACAAGCACAGCGCTGCCCCACAGAGAGCTGGTTTTGTGGTACTGACTGAATATTTTTCATCGTTCTGACATAAATGAGGCTGTAAAACCAATAACAGATCATTCATTTCTGCACAGACTGAAAATCAGTGCTGAAAATCATGCATCGACAGGAAGGAAATTTCCCTAAATCCTGATCGTGTAGCACTTCGATCTGTGCAAGGAGAAGCGAATCAGCTTTCGAGTGTAGCTAGGAAGCCACAGATGGATATTTTAGAGGAACACTTCTATAACTCCAAAAGTGTGGGTTAGGCTTTGGCTGGTGGTTTCACCAGCTGGAGTCCTTATCACTGAGTGGAGATTATGACGGCCTGTCACCTGATCCATCCGTCTCTGTCTCAACACGTCAGCTCTAAGAATTCTTCTGACAGAATTTCAGCTTTTCTTCTAAAGACGGAGCAGCCGGCAGCAGCTTGGTGTCTGTATTTCAGCAGTCCGTAGATACTCACACTGTTCCTGATGTTTGTTATCATTCCTGCTCCAAAGAAGGCTCATCCAGCTGATTTTAATGACCAGTATCACATACAACTGTTGTGATGCTTTGGTTTCATGGGTACTGAAACTGCAGATTAAATCCACTACGGTTTGCCTACAGGCAGGGAAGAGGTGCAGCTGATGCTATAAACAGCACGATGCACTTGGCTTTCAAACACCGAACACCTCACAGCTCATGCTTGGCTGTTTTCTATTGATTTGTAGCTCTGCGTGTCATCGGATCCAGCCTGTAGTTTGAATTCAGCAGCTGTAAGGACTGAGCGTCCATCCTGAGTTAAGTGGCATCATGTTTTTTAAACAAACAGAACAGAACTTGATGGATTAAAGCCAATAAAACTTAGAACTGCCAAAGTCTAAACAGCAGCTACAGGATGGCTGCAGCTCAGGAGGTAGAGCAGGTCAGCTACTAACTGGAAGGTTGGTGGTTTGATTCCTGGCATGCCAAATATCCTTGGGTAAGATACTAACCCCATGTTGCTCTCTGATGCATCCATCGAAGTGTGAATGTGTGTAAATGTTAGATACTGAGCACTTAACAACCTAGTGGTCAGCCACTAATCAGAAGGTCGGTGGTTCGATCCCAGGCTGCATCCTGGCTGCATGTCAAATATCCTTGGGCAAGATACTAACCCCATGTTTGCCTACTGGTGGTGGTCAGAGGGCCCGGTGGCGCCTGTGTCCGGCAGCCTCGCCTCTGTCAGTGCGCCCCAGGGCAGCTGTGGCTACAATGTAGCTGCCATCACCAGTGTGTGAATGTGTGTGTGAATGGGTGGATGACTGAATGTAGTGTAAAGCGCTTTGGGGTCCTATGGACTAGAACAGCGCTATACAAATGCAGGCCATTTACCATTTACCTAGAAAACGTGCTTGTGTGAATGAATTTGCTCAGAGTAGAAAAGCACTATATAAGAATCATTCCAGTCCATACATGAAGGATGTGCCTTTAACAAGAAAGAGGATATAACCATTTCCCATTTTGAAATATCCTTTCTGTTCAGTCTGTATGTCCCCTAACACACATGAGTAGCAGATATGATCTAATCCTGCTCAGTAGCCAGAGGCTCAAGTATCTGTAAGCTTGATAAACTGTGTGAGAACTTTGCAGATGAAGGAGGAAAAACACAAGCATGACTTTCACTCCTGGCTGAAGATTGCTGGGAGCGAATAATCCATAAGTGTTTTTTATGTACATAAACACATAAAATGTTGTGCTGTAGTTATCATATCTTTCTCTGATTTCACCAGAGGTGTGGACTCGAGTCACATGACTTGGACTCGAGTCAGACTCGAGTCATTAATTTTATGACTTTAGACTTGACTTGAAAAAATGTTGTAAGACTTGTGACTTGACTTGGACTTTTACACCAATGACCTGGGACTTGAATTGGACTTGAACCGGTTTACTTGAAAAGACTTGATATTTTACCCCAAATATAAAATTTAACATGCATATTATATAGAGATTGAAAATGTAACGTCATTCACGGGTAGAACCGCAAAGGATTCTGGGAACTCGTGGCAAGCGGTACTAGCGCACGCAGGCTTTCAATTAAAATCAGTCACACAGCGATAAAAAGAAACACAAAAATGTCAAGAAGCTGTTGTATTATTAACTGCAATAGCCGGTCGCATGACAGCCACGGGAAGCCGACGGGTAAAGAGATCGGTTGTTATCGGATTACGTCGTTGAAGAGAAATTGTTCGAGCCATGTTTCCGAAGTAACAAAGAGGCGACTGGATTGCAGCCATTCAAAGATCAATTATGACGTCCCAGAACACTCCAGCTCACAGGTTAATCTGCTCCAAGCATTTCCACACAGGTCAGTCTGCTGTTGTAGTTAATGCGTCATTTTTCTTAACATAATTGGTGATATAGGTTACAAGTAAGTCTGGTGCTGAACAGAAATTGTCGCGCTATGCTCCTTTATTTATTGTGCATAAATAGTGAATTGTCCTGACACAATATTGCGTTTCGCTTCTGTTATTATGGTACATTGACAAAAACATATACTTTTATTCACAGGATAAAACAGGTTTTTTGTATCACTAATTGCCCAGTACGATTACAGCATACAGTATTATTGTCACTGCTACATTTCTGTGATGCTACCAGAAATTATTTCCACTGCTAATTAATTACCGTTGAGCTCAAAGGTCCTATTAATAAACGGTTAACGAATGTGTATTTATGACGACGATTTGTGAAACTGGTAAACTTATGATATGTACGATGGTCTTTCGTTCTACACGGTGCATTTCAAGGTCCTGCACCCATCCGTCGGTAAACTGTACCTGGGCTTGTTGCAGTGACCTGAAGTTACTAAACTTCATGAGTGTATGCACTCACTCCAAGAACCGTATGATTATAAATATGCATATAAATATGCTACGATGAGATAGCTGACTTCATCTAACTAGCAAATGTTGTCCAGGCTACGTTGGTGATGCAGTTTTTTTTTTTTTTAAATGATATTTTAAAAAAAATATCATTTATTTATGTATGATATTTTTGTCATGCGATTTTAAAGCCGGTCCTACAAGCGCATCCAAGAATAACATGCAGCTTATCTCAGAACTGTCAGTGAAAATTATTCTTGGAGCTAGGTTTAATTGAGCTGCATTTTAAAGAGGTGCAATTTCACAATTTGTGTATATTTTCTAAGTTCACTATTTTGTCATGTGTTGAGAAAAACAGATTTAAAAATTACATGGTCTAATATTTACATTTAGCATAACTGCAACATGCTTTTTTTCGTGTTTTTTTTTTTTTTAAGACTCGAAAGGACTTGAAATTCAAAGTTTCAGACTTGTGACTTTACTTGGACTTTTACACCAGTGACTTGAGACTCGACTCTGACTTGCCTGACATTACTTGAGACTTGACTTGAGACTTGAGGATAAAGACTTGAGACTTACTTGAGACTTGCAAAACAATGACTTGGTCCCACCTCTGGATTTCACTAATGTTGCTCTTCATGTATCTGTCATAAATTACACACTGATGAACACACTGGGAAGTGAAAAGCGGCCTATCAGACTGAAGTTCTCTTTCTACGGTGAAGGAAATAGTTTTATGTGCCTCTTATCAACTGAAATTAAGCCTAGTTAACATCAGTTTGCTCATGTGTAAGGACACATGCATTTATTAAAACTTTGTGGACACGTGATACAAACAAGCTGACATCGGAGCCAAACACTTGGCAAGCATGCATTCAAATATTTTATCTGCATTAGCCAGGAAGCAGATGGTTTTCATTCCATGGATATACATGCCATGGGCTGATCTGACAGGTCTGTGCTGTTGGGACACGCTGTGATGACTGACAACAATAAATGCTGTCATGGGTCAGCTGCATTATACTGGAATGGGATGTTTTTGCAGAGAGCAATAACTCATCACAGTTTTGTTACCATTCCTCCTCATTTCTGTCATGATTACTTTGCTACATTCAACAAGGAGAGGACTAGTTAGCATTAGCTATCAGTCTGCACGCCCTCATTCAGAAAGTAGGTCAATCAATGTCTCTGATCAGTACTGTCCCCCACAATGGACAGAAGATCACTTAAAACTAAACTCTATCATCTGACTGAAAGTAAGAAAAGTATGACAAACAATGATGTGATTGTTTTGTGATGAATAATCAGCAGTGGATCAGGCCCCATGAAGTCTGTTCAGCACTGTCGCTCTGTGACAACACCAACAGTAAGACATGGAGCTGACAGTCAGCAGGACGATGGTGCAGATCTATACTCGTGACTCGTCAGCGTCTCACATCACGCTGAATACTTAGTGTAACTCTAATTCTGGGAACTCACGTGTTATTACAATACAGCTGTATGCAAGGTGTGCATAGGTGTAGTGAAGTGTGGCTACATGCAAAATGAAAATATCTCAGTCTTGTATAAAGAGCTTTACAGTTTTATTGCAGATCAAACCTCTAACTGTGTAATCAGTTACCTGCTCCAGTGCAATATGTCCCAGCATATAATTTGTTAAAACAAACAAGCTTCACAATGAAATGCTTTTCCTTAAATATGTAGTTATGGTGACCATGTTGGCTTAAAGAGAATCAAAGTTGTGGCATTTGACTGGTCCAGTGTCCTGGGTGTGACCTTTAAATGGGATGGGTCCACAGTCCACTCTGCATGCAGCAGCAGTTTTCAATTCAATGTTATTTATACAGCGACAAATCAGAAAAACAGTCTCCTCAGTGTGCTTTATACTGTAAGGTCGACCCTACAATAATACACAGAGAGAAAAACCCAACAATCCCCTATGAGCAAGCACTTTGGTGACAGTGGGAAGGAAAAACTCCCTTTTAACAGGAAGACAGAACCAGGCTCAGGGAGGGGCGGGGCCATATGCTGTGATTGGTCAGGGAGAGAGAAGGAAGACAGGATAAAGACATGCTGCTTCCAAACACTCACAGCTTCCTTCCACAGACCAAATACATGCTCCAGTTCACAACAGCTGCCACTCACGGAGCTTCACACTGTAAGATAAATAGCCTACAATATTAGACACTCATTTTAATGGCAATAATAACAACTAGTGACAACATTCACTGTTGTCGAAATGGTAAATGGCCTGCATTTGTATAGCGCTTTACTCAGTCCCTAAGGACCCCAAAGCGCTTTACTACATTCGGTCATCCACACATTCACACACACATCCACACACACATCCACACACACATCCACACACTGGTGGTCGAAGTCTTCAGACCAGTGCAGAATTTTCAAATCTGTAAACAGAACCAGGATCAGCTGGCTCTGCCTTCACTGCTGCAGCAAAGCGGCATTTACAGAGTGCTTCTCTGATCTTACATAGACAGTCTTCATTTTCATATAGCACCGTATTCTATGCACCTAATGTATTTGGTCTGTGGAAAGAAGCTGGAGTACCCAGAGGAAACCTGTGCTTGAGGAGAGTTAAACCAGGAACCTTCTTCCTGTGAGGGCACAGTGCTAACCACTGCACCATGTTGTCCTAATTGAAAACCCATGTTGCTGCACACGTATTACTGTAACTGAAACATACGTTGACACATAAGTGAAACATTTGCTTATAATAGTATAAGCAGAAGAGTCAGGACTGAGCATGTCCCAGTGATCGATTACTCTGGACTGTGTGTGTTTATGAACAAACGGAACAAATGAACTGTGAACACAACACTTCCACTTTTCCACTGTGTTATCAGTTGTCAGTGTCCCTCTGACTCCGTAAATATCATCTGTAGAGAAGAAATGAGATGATCGGGCTGTATAGGGTTATGGTTACGATTCAGAACCTGAGCCCTTCTTTACATAGAAACACAGAAAATGGGTCAGCTGTGGGTGTTTGGAAGTTAAAAGGATTTCTCTGAATTGTGTGTCATGCTGCTGAGTGGCTTTTTATTTGTCATGGAAATATGGAGTGGGCGAAGGACGAGAGAACAGTGAAATAGAAAGGAGAAGAGCAGGTGTGTGTGTGTGTGTGTATCTATCAGAGGTGTGGCCTCGAGTCACATGACTTGGACTCGAGTCAGACTCGAGTCATTAATTTTATGACTTTAGACTTGACTTGAAAAAATGTTCTAAGACTTGTGACTTGACTTGGACTTTTACACCAATGACTTGGGACTTGAATTGGACTTGAACCGGTTTACTTGAAAAGACTTGATATTTTACCCCAAATATAAAATTTAACATGCATATTATATAGAGATTGAAAATGTGACGTCATTCACGGGTAGAACCGCAAAGGATTCTGGGAACTCGTGGCAAGCGGTACTAGCGCACGCAGGCTTTCAATTAAAATCAGTCACACAGCGATAAAAAGAAACACAAAAATGTCAAGAAGCTGTTGTATTATTAACTGCAATAGCCGGTCGCATGACAGCCACGGGAAGCCGACGGGTAAAGAGATCGGTTGTTATCGGATTACGTCGTTGAGGAGAAATTGTTCGAGCCATGTTTCCGAAGTAACAAAGACGCGACTGGATTGCAGCCATTCAAAGACCAAATATAACGTCCCAGAACACTCCAGCTCACAGGTTAGTCTGCTCCAAGCATTTACACGAAGGTCAGTCTGCTGTTGTAGTTAATACGTCATTTTTCTTAACATAATTGGTGATATAGGTTACAAGCAAGTCTGGCGCTGAACAGAAATGGTCGCGCTATGCTCCTTTATTTATTGTGCATAAATAGTGAATTGTCCTGACACAATATTGCGTTTCGCTTCTGTTATTATGGTACATTGACAAAAACATATACTTTTATTCACAGGATAAAACAGGTTTTTTGTATCACTAATTGTCCAGTACGATTACAGCATACAATATTATTGTCACTGCTACATTTCTGTGATGGGTACCAGAAATTATTTCCACTACTAATTAATTACCGTTGAGCTCAAAGGTCCTATTAATAAACGGTTAATGAATGTGTATTTATGACGACAATTTGTGAGACTGGTAAACTTATGATACGTACGATGGTCTTTCGTTCTACACGGTGCATTTCAAGGTCCTGTACCCATCTGTCGGTAAACTGTACCTGGGCTTGTTGCAGTGACCTGAAGTTACTAAACTTCATGAGTGTGTGCACTCACTCCAAGAACCATATAATTATAAATATGCATATAAATATGCTACAATGAGATAGCTGACTTCATCTAACTAGCAAATGTTGTCCAGGCTACGTTGGTGATACAGTTTTTTTTAATGTGTATGATATTTTTGTCATGCGATTTTAAAGCTGGTCCTACAACCGCATCCAAGAATAACATGCAGCTTATCTCAGAACTGTTGGTGAAAATTATTCTTGGAGCTAGGTTTAATTGAGCTGCATTTTAAAGAGGTGCAATTTCACAATTTGTGTATATTTTCTACGTTCACTTTTGTCATGTGTTGAGAAAAACACAGATTTAAAAATTACATGGTCTAATATTTACATTTAGCATAACTGCAACATGCTTTTTTTCGTTTTTTTTTTAAAGACTCGAAAGGACTTGAAATTCAAAGTTTCAGACTTGTGACTTGACTCGGACTTTTACACCAGTGACTTGAGACTCGACTCTGACTTGCCTGACATTACTTGAGACTTGACTTGAGACTTGAGGATAAAGACTTGAGACTTACTTGAGACTTGCAAAACAATGACTTGGTCCCACCTCTGGTATCTATATATATAATATATCAATATGTGTGTGTATACACAAGCAGTGTGAATGCTGCCTGGATGCTAATTCACACGTCCTCCGCTTGTTGCATGCAGACCAGTTCTTGTAAAAAGTATCACAAAATGAAATTTAAGATTCATTGCAAAATGTTTGCACAGAACAATCCTGGTCTGGTGTGGACTCTAAATCAGCGGTCTCCAACCTTTTTTGCACCACGGACCGGTTTATGCCCGACAATATTTTCACGGACCGGCCTTTAAGGTGTCGCGGATAAATACAACAAAATAAAACTAGTACCGGTACCGAAAAAAAGAACATTTATTCATAACACACGTGAAAAGACCGAGGAAAACCGAGTAAACAATAAAAATGATAACAAAATAACCCTGAAAACTGATAAAACCCTGAAAACCAGACATTTCACACCTGAGCCTCAACTCTCGCGGCCCGGTACCAAACGACTCACGCACCGGTACCGGTCCGAGGCCCGGGGGTTGGGGACCGCTGCTCTAAATGATCAGCTGTTCTCAAAACTCCGAGTTTCCTCAGAGTTCAGGGTTGGGCAAAAGCTGCGAATATGTCTGCTTTTCACAGTAATTCTTCTCCACATTTAATTCTGCGCTCACTCACTAATTCTGACTCTGTCTCACTTTGTTTGAGGCAGACATCAAGGTGCACGTGCTGTGTAAGAGGCAGTGGACATGTGATAAGTGAGGTATTAATATTTGCTTATTAAAAAATGTGAACGGCATTTCTGATCGGATGCCTTAAAGCTGTGTTCGTTTCCACATCGATCGAGCGGTGAGTTTATGGTGTGCACGTGATCCTAACCAACCACCACGTGAGAGCTAAACGGCCCGTAGTGACGTGCGGTCTGCCGTCTCGATGTGGGAAGGTGCAAAGCTCTGTACAAGCTAGCAACACACCGTGAAATGAACGTTAACTGCCCGCGTCCAGAACCAGAACACGGCACCTTCTTCCTGTATTTACCTTTGTGGCTCCCGCCCCAGATACTTCTGGCCAATGAGCGGACTGAATATTCTCACGTGGTTTGTAGACACGCCTTTTTGTTTGCTTGAAATGTTGTCTGTGAAAAGAAACGAAAACCACGGAAAACGGTACAAGTTTACAAAATCAAGAACGGATTCAGACCACAGTAAACCCACTACCGGCGTGAAAACGCCCCGACGAGACAGTGAAATCTGAAAAATTGAGATTTTTCCCGCGTATTAAACCTGTCAATGAGCTGATGTTAGAAAGTGTAACCCTACAAAACGGAAGCAGGAGTCACGGCCTCTTCGGTGATGGTGTAGCTTGTATTAGTGTTGCAACATCCGAGCACTGCTGAAACCACACTAACGACTGTCTGGTAATCCCGGGTTAAAGAAACTAATCTAAAACAAATATAGCAGAAAGTAAAATCCTGTCACGGACCGAGTGGCTGTCCGTTACACAGCACCCTCATGTGGGCATTTACAGCAGGGCAGAGACAACGGCTGATCAGTGTCGCCAAAGTCTGTGCGTGAATGTGTTTCAGTGACGCTGAAGTATAGAGCCAACGCAAATGTTCCAAGGTAGACTCACAGCAGGCTGCGTGCGCAACCTGGTTTATAGTAATGACCTGCAGAGAGAGCGAAGTGCAGCAGAGAACAGTCAATTTGAAAAATCTCTCACCAGCAAACTTTTTACTCTTTCTTTCTTTCTTTCTTTCTTTCTTTCTTTCTTTCTTTCTTTCTTGTGTGTATAAAACGTTTGTATAGTGAACAGCAGCATTAATTCATTTGCAGACATTCAGTCAGGCACGTGACAAGGCAACTCGCGCCGAGGCCCTGATTGTTTTCATTATCCACTTCCTGGGTTTAGCCGGCCGAGTAGTACTACACAGGATCAGTGTGTATTTACCAAACTGCGCGTGCAGCAGTTCGCTACAGTAGTTATAGTGTTTGCGCACGCGCGTCAGTATCCACGTTACATGAAGTGTCATTAAACTCAACACGAATCCAAAAGGAGGAGGCGAAGAAGACTGAGTGTAAACTTTGTCAGAGGAAGAAGTGTGGAGGGTGAGATGCAGAGTGAGTGGCTGTGAGCTGCTGCTGCTTACTGCAGGCGTACATGTGGACGGCTGGGAAGGATTAACTCTCCCTCAAGACGCACTAATCCGTCTGTAGACTCACACACACACCTTGTCTCTCTTGTGAACGACCTTTGGCTTGTGGATTATTGACTTTGTAGCTTCTGCTGGGTAGCCATGTTTGAAGTCCTTGACCAGCTCGTAAGTGTTGATTATTATTCAGGCTAACAGTAGTTGAACTGCACTTTAAGGCTTTACTAGAGTTGTGTTTGTTACATCACAATTCTTTAGACACTCTAGTAACAGGTAACTTTTGTCATTACTGCTAGAACTCTTTTAGTGTATGGGTCACTGTAACTGAGGCACAATACGTTTAGTTGAGCTGTGCTTTAGTACTTAGAGTAGTGTTCTTAAGTAACTGCAGGAGAACCATGTAGTGTCTTGTGTAAGGACACACTTCAGTTACTGACATGTTGTGATTGCTGGTGTGGTCCTTTAATGATATCTCTGTGGACACAATGTACACTCACTCTCTGTCTCGTGATTTCAGGTCATATCTCACATCTGTATAAGTTGAGTGAAGCTGGTGTCATTGAGAGGTAGAGTGTAAAGGACTTGCAGGCAGGAGGAATAATTAAAGTGGTCCTGTGGGAGTTCCTTTGTAACACAGGAGCTGGACTGACGTCATAAGTGGACTCGTCTTTAACGTCATGCTTTTCAAAGACTACCCAGAAATCCAGGAGCGTTGCAGGTCGTTCTAACACAATGTGAGATCACAGGACCTGAACAGACTCTCTCATGGATTCGGAACCGGGAGCAGGTACAGATCTGGAGCACGACACTGACCCGGAGGCCTGCAGTGGTGAGCTTGAAGAAACCAGTGTGGACACAAACGCAGAAGGGGAAGGAACGTGCTTACAAAATGTTAACGTAGATGATGGAGACTGCAACTCTGCATCCTCATCCAGTTCCTCTTTGCCTTCTTCCTTTGCCCCCGGTCCAGCCTTGTTGCCTCTTTTCTGTGTGGAGGAAGAGGAGATCCACAGTGGCTGCTCCAAGTCCTTCACTGGATTCAAGCTGTTCACCAGGAGGTAAGGCTGAAAGAGCGACAAGACCTTAAGAGAGAGTTGCACTTTGTTGGTGTAACATCTGTTAATGACCAGTAGGTGGAGCTATTGCCTTCTGTGCTTCAGAGACCTTGGCAGGGCAGATATGCCTGAAACATGCTCAGAGGCAACACACACACAGGCTGTAAGTCTCTGCACTGTTATTTCCTGCAAACGCTGGCACTCACAGCAGGATTGTTTGTGTGCAAATGTGCATATGTGTCTGTGTGTATAACCTTGCCAGTGGTTTACTAGTGATCCTGTGGACTGGGAACACAATTCCCACGGCAACGGGGGCTGTAGTTGTCAGGTCAACAGAAATAAAGATGACAGCTGTGCTTCCAGCTTGGTTAGAAAGTGTCAGTGAGTCACTGAGCGTGGTGTGCAACTAGTGGATAATCTGGGTTGCTGTGTGTGTGAATAGACTAAATAATCTACATGTTAAATGATGACACTGATTATGAAGATGAACCTGGCATCAACGTGTAGATGTTAGGTTGTAGCTTGTTTTGAGCAGCCACCTGTGCTACATGGTGACGAGTACCTGAAGTACCGCGTGGGCCCGAAATATTCCCACTTTCAAGGTAAAACCACAGCAAGCTTTATCCAATGTGCTGGAGTTATTGTGGAAAAACAAACCAAAAAAGCCAGGCTCAGGTTGGAACCTTTTCACGTTTAGCTGATGTTAAATAGTCTGACCCGTCGGGACCAGTCCCCTCTCAAACATCCAGTTCACAGCCTGTAGTTAAAAGAAGGCAGGATGCTGCACAGCGAGAAGCGTGGCCCCGTCCACCTTTGTTGCTGTCATCACATTCATAATGACCTCACTGTCACATGGTTGGTTTTAAGTTAAACATTGAACATGTTTTCTGTTGTGAATCAAATCAAAGTTTAGGACTTTCTGATTTTTATTAGTATTTAACGCGGCGTCCCGGCTGGAATTGGGGATGTATTTTTAGGTCTGATGGTCATCTGTTCGCTGTTCAGTGCTCTTCATTGTTCCCTCCTGCGCTGGTGTAAAGACGTCCTTTGCAGCTCTGAGTCATAGACTTTGTGTTTGAGTGGGTGCTTTGTGTTTCGTCTATCCTCACTGTACACCTACTCTGAATAGCTCGGTGTGCCTTTGAAAGACTGCGGTGTCATAATCACTCGCTGTGTGTTACTTCAGTTTCCTCTTTCTCACAGAGGCTGGTTGTATGTGTGTGTCTGTGTGTGTGTCAGTGTGTGAGCATTTATCAAACAGCTCTGCACTCGGCTTGTCAAGGAAATACAGTAGTTATTTTAGTCCTCTCTCAGGCTCTCCGTGTCTCAGGGCCACGCCCACTCTCTCTTCCTCTTAGCACACGCCCCTAACCCCCCTATGTGCACACACACACACACACACTTCCCTCCCCTCTGTTCCTAATAGCCGTCACCGTACACCAGGGTTTAGTCTAAGCTCGACAAATAAGAGGCGTGGACTCACGGATGGATAGTTTTCTGCTTTCTTTGACAGGTTGGCTTTTAATTTCTCCTTTTGATTTTTGAATATTTGTTAGGTTAAAAAGTTTGCTACATGCTAACTTAAAATGAAGTCAGTGTTGAGTTGAGTGAACATTATTTCCACACAGTCTTAACAATAATAATAATGTCTCAGCTGGAGGGTTTGATAGTGAAAGAAAGTGTTGAACATGAGGCTGAATCCACTCACACTGAGTCTGTGTTCTTGCAGGCTGATGCAGTGCTGTGTTCTTCCTTGTTCTTGTGACTTCAAGCAGAGAGCAGAACAGTAATGATGAGTCTAGCAGGCATACAGGGGCACTTGCAAGATGAGCTGACATCTTTGCACAGCTGTAGGTTTTGTTCATATAAAGAGTTTAGACTCCAGTGTAGCAGGAGGCCACAGTCGCTGTCCTGTAACGTGTGTGTGTGTGTGTGTGTGTGAAACCCAGTAGTTCATCTGGTAATCCTAAACATGTAATGGCTACATTCATTTGTTCATCCTGTGTTGCTCATGCGCTCATTTTGGAAAATCTGTGACATTTTCTCCGAGTTGAAGAATGTGCAGGAACATCCAGTGCTGCGGTGCATGTACGACAGTCGGAGGCTACACACAGTGGACGACAGGCAGCGTAGCTCTGACAGGAACTCCGTCGTTTACTTTAGAGCAGTCAGAAACTCTGAAAAGCTTTCTTCTTTTTGGATGTCTGTTTCAAGTAATTTTGGTCCGCATTCGATTAATATTAATACGTACAAACGCTGACAGACCCAGAACCGTCTTGCTGTGAGGTGACAGTTCTGATTACTATTATATACGACTGTCCACAGTGGAGTGACGAGTTTATTGCAGACTGTGCAGCACTCTGTGTTTTAGCTTCTTCAGCTTCAGTGCTTTGCCTCCATCTCAGTATCACATCTGTAGAACATCTGTCCAGAGGCAAGCAGCACATAGACTTTCTGTGCCCCACAGAGTCCAAGCGACGAAGGGGTGTAGCTGTCCGAGTGTTGTGGGGGAAGTGCACTCGGAACCAAAAGAAGATTTTATTCAGCAATTGAAAGTAAAACGACAAACTTGTCACTCGTCAAGTGGATCAAAGCCACCTTCCTTGACACATAAATATCCTGTCGGCTGTGTGCAGCTGCACCAGCTCCACACAGAGTGGGTGGTACCCAGGTCAGGGGCACACCCTGAAACTGAAATGTGTCACAGTGCTGTTCTACATGTAATGTGCATTTCTGAGCCAAAGGCCAGCATGCTGTGGAAATTAGCTGCTCCCTTTGGATCGTGACTCTTGTATCGTCATGACAATGAAAGCATCGGTGATGTCAGATGGAACCAGAAGAGAGACTAGAACTGAAAGGTTGACGGAGTGTCTGTAGTCTGCTTTCAGATGACACTGTGACACGTCCTCTGACTGCCCTGCTGTTCAAATGCTTGTGATTAGAGGTATGTTAGCACCATTACTTACGCACGTCTACGTGTGTTTGTTAGTGTGATTTTAGTGGCTTTGCCTCGCTGTGGTTTAGAATGGAAGCGTGTCACTGTTTAGCCTGACAATGGTGCAGAGTGGTAATAAGAGCAGGGCGCAGCTACCAGACAGAGGGACAATGTCAGAGAGTCCGTGTATCAGCTCTGTGGGCCGTTGTTCCTGTATTATTAGACGTCCCTCGACGCCAACATCATCAGTCCAACGTAAACATCTCAGCCTGACTGTTTTGCTGCTCTGGATCCTGAATGTCTCCCAGTGCGCTGTGAAGGTTTCCTGTGGTTGGCTTAGTCCCGCCCCCCACCAGGCTTTGGGTGCATGTGAGGGTGGGGGCAGAGAGGCAGAGGTTATTTGCATTCATTTAAGAAAAAACCTCTTTGCTAGCTGTCTCACTTTGTTGTTGTTGCCATTATTATTATTGCTATTATTAATTTTGACTCTGTTTCCAGGAAACGTTTTCCCAGTAACTCGGTGTGTAGGTGTTGTTTTGCACCACTGCAGATCAAAACTTTGGGATCAATAAAGACGAACCTGTCTGTGCTTCTGTGGGAAAAGTCTGATCTATGCATCAGAACATGAGGGGGGCTGGGGGCTAAAAATGAAATGTAAGGAGCCCTTTACATGCACTTTACATATAACCACTTAATCAACCACATCACATTCCAGTCAGTGTTTCCTCAGTGCCAGACTGCGCTGCTGTTCGGCTGTGTAACACACGGTGAGCGTTGCAGTGACGGCAGGATGTGGCACTGTTCTTGCTGGATGCAGCTGGATGCAGCTGGATGGCTGAAGAACTTTGTGAGCTGCCTTGCATTCAGTATCTGTGGTTGTATATGGATGTGAGGCAGATCCACATGTGTTCCACCTGTTTCACCTTCCTGCTGCACGTGTTCATTGATGCAGTTTTATAAACGGATTGTTTTTGCAAGCATCTTATTAAGAACATGAGCTATAGTTAAATTACAGTTCTTGTAGTCTTGCGTTTGACCGTCTCTTGAAATCAGAAATAGCTCTTCAGTGATGGAAAAACGCAGATTGTGGTGCAAAGCAAACAAGCCTGAAGCGGCAGAAATGACTGAAAGTCCTACCTGTGGTTCATCTGATGGCTCAGGTGGCGTGCAGAGCATGACGGCGTTCTAAAGTTACCTTTACTTTGTCGCAGGCATAAGCGCACTCATTGCACTTTATGCTTTTTCTTCACATAAAGTCTGGAAGGCATTTATTAAGGTCAATATTACATATTGTAAAATTCAGCCATTGATCTGACAAACGTTAGTCTCAGTTATTGCTGCATTTCTGTTTGTTTGTAACAAATGTTACAAACAAACAACATTTTGAGAACGTTCTTGTTACTTTTGGTGAGAAAGCAAGTTATTGTTTCCCGTCACTGCACGCCTTCAAAGATGAAACCAGTTTAAACAGTAACACATGACAGAGTCCTATTGGTGGATTAATCACCAGGATGTTGATTCAGACGCTGCCTGCAGTGGAGGTAGAAGAAACAGGCTGAGGTAAATCTACCATCATAGCTCACTGGGGCAGCAGGCGACCACATGCTATACAGTATGGCTGAGAACGGCCGGCCCGGGTTCGAATCCGACCTGCGGCCCTCCCCGTCAGTCTTCACTGTTTCTATCAAATAAAGCCAGAAAAGACCCCAAAAATCTGCCATCAGGATGTAAAATAATCTGATTGCTGTGTGTGATAGCTGCAAAGCCCCTCTAATAATGAAGTGTTGGTGTATAGAGGTGATTGCCACATAGCTCTGAGGCGTTGTTTCACTCCAATAGAGGAAAACCACATTTATCTAGAGCACTCTTTGTGTGCTTGCGTTGCAGACCACTGCTTTTCATGTAAATATTTAAGCCAACAGATCAGAGCTCTGCAACGCCTCACACCCTTTGGCACACTTACGGACTAAAAATCTTTAATTTTTGGTGAAGTGTAAAAATAGTTTCCTAAAGTAGCTGCTCATTGTAAAGATGCTTTCAAGGCAGACCTGTTCTTAGTGGCCTCTTCCCTTGTACCTCAGGCATTTATACCACCAGACCATGCCACAGACTGAACGCTGCACATATCATTTATTGCACTGCTTAGTGAGAGCGGTACACCTTGAAATGTCAAGGCTAGCTTACCAAGATGGGATGGTGGAGCCTTATTAATGTCTCATTGTGGGTTCCACCAGCCAATAAGAAGTATTTTTAGCTGCATGCACTTAGCCAGTCAAACGATGACGTGCTGTATCAAATTCTTGGACGGAGACCACGTTTGTTTCCTGTTTGCAATGACTGTTATCGTCCCATGATGATAATCATGTGAATACTTGGTCGGTTATTGAGAATAGTCTAAATCAACCCCAAGCACACTTTAAAGCAGACTTGTTGTTCTTGTGATTAATTTCACAACATTTTTCTGGCACACTTTGGTAATTTCATCCCACAGTGTCAGTGAGAGAATTTGAAATGACTGTTGTTAATGGAAATGAGTGCAGAGCTCGTCCACAGTGGATGCCTCGGAGCACCACGATGTCAGCATTGTATGTATGTTGAATGACACTCGAGGGAGAAGACTTAACATCCAGCTGAGCACTCTGTGACCTGCTGCAGGATAACTGTCACTGAGCTGTGTCATTTAACTTGAAGAAGTAAAGTGTTGGAAAACATTTAGAGCACATATTGTGTCATCTCTCTGCATCCCAGAGTCCCTCACTTGACCAGTGAAAGTTACTGGGAGTGTGCATTGGTCTGAACATTTGGAACATCTGTATGTAAGCAGTCAAAAACCCTGCTGGTGTTCACAAGTTTGTACTAAAGCTGCACATACTAGTAAATTATCCCAGCATGCAAAGTTGTGTTGCAGGGCATCACTTGAGCCCAGCTCCGAGCAGCAACGTGTTGATGCGTGAGTACGTGCGGCGGTGTGGCTGCGCGTACTCGCGCCCAACTTCAAAGTTCTTTGAGCGTTTTCCAAAGAGTCCAACTGTCTGTTTTAGTGTGTTTTACATTAAAGATGGTGGACTGTGGTTGGCCCCTGATGCATCCATCAGTCTGCTTTTCCACAGCCCTGCTGATTATTCATTCAGCACAGTTAAAGTTTGGCAAGCACGCCGCGAGAGTTTTACCAGAAACACAACAATTCGATTTTTCTTCTAAGTATGAAAAGAGCCTTAAGGTTTGAAATAAAGCAGAAAAATGGTAACGGTGCTAATAACTGAAGGAACATGCACTGCAGTGAGACCGCACCTGTGACACACAACTGTTCCAGCTGTGTGGTGTGGTTGCACGGTGTTCTGCTAAGCACCCAGTTAGTGCTGGGAAACTGCAACTGCTCTGTGGGAAGCTTGGCTTTGTAGAGCGACAGCAACTGGTTTGGCTGCTTGAAAAATGCACGTTTACATTTTTAAAGATTATATAACAAAAGTATTTGTTGACAGCTCGACTGCGGGGATGTCTGATGGGTTATTACTGAGTACTTTCATCCCATCGCTGCCTCACTTTGGCCCATTGTGGGATTAGAGCCGGAGAAAGAAGCCGTTATGTAACAGAAAACACATCGCGGAGGAAAATATTAGAACTCGATTAGAAGGAACTGTAGACATATCCAGCCTGTTACTGTCATATAACTTGTGTGTGACTCTTTTGAGCTTATCCCAGTTAAAAAACAACTGTTGTGTTGGAAACTAAGAAGTTGTAGATTAATCATCCGCGTCACATCAGCCTGCAGTAAGTCGCTCTGGTTCTGATTGTGGTTACGTAACCGTAAGGATCAAATGTGCCCACATTCAAGATTCAGAATAGAAGAAATGTATGTCAGTGTGATGATCTCTGAACGTAGTGAGTGGCAGAGCCGTTTGCTGCTGAATGTCAAGCTGATTACTGTAAGCGAACAGAGGAGGTTTCGGTGGGCTAATGAGTCTGTGATGGGACTTCCTGTGATACCCGAGGTTTCAGCTTCACGGTTCTAAAACGCCTTTTTCTCGCTTTACTGTCCTCATCCGATGCGCTGCGTGATCTTCAGTTTGCTCTTATACGTTCAGTTAGTCACACCACATGTCAAATGTTCTGCCCCACTGTTATCATCTCATCTGTCGTCTCGAGGTTCGTTTGTGGTGGTGTGTGCTTCGCTCTGTTTCTTGTAAATTCAGTGTTAGAAAAACGGAACTAGAACAGAAACGGTTCAAAACAGTCTTAAGTTCCATCCAGTCATCTTGGCTGACTTTCATTTATAGAAAATGTTTTCTGTTATTTATTAAGACGAGAAACACAAACAAATATCTTTGTACAGTCATGGTGAATTAAAGCACAGCTTTAAGGTTTCATAGATCCGTAGTTTGCTGGTCTGGAGCATTCAGGTGTTGAGGAGGAGGAGGAAAGACATCAGCAGTGATCTTAGAGAATATTTAAAAATGTGACGTGTTGGTGTTCATCTCAGGTTAACTGGTTTGCCAGCAGCCGAGCGAGCGGCTGAAGCTGGAGCTTATTGCTGAGTATAATAGTGTGAGCATTAACAAACTGTTGGGTTGCTGATGGGCGAACACAGAACAAAGCCACGGATGGTAAAATGAGCTGGTCGTTCACCGCTTAACCGTGTTGTTCAGACGTGTGACTCGTACAAACTGTCTATATGCTGAGTCTCATAATCTCCTGATTAAATATCTACACTCATTTCCTGTTTGCTACCCACCAAGCCAACGCTACGAAGCATGCTTCCTCACTTCACTTATTTAAGGATGAAGAGCCTTTTAAACAATCTGCCTGTTCACGCCGCGGGAAGCTCCACGTAGAATTGATTTTTCTAGTTAAAAAGCAAAGAAAACGCTGCGTTTGGTCACAGCTTCGTCTACTGAGGACTTTTCTGGTCTTGCTGACTCTCGAGGATCGTATTGTTTAGACAGCGTCGGCAGCCGCAGGGCCCAAATTCATATTTCAAAGACCACAGAAGATGAAGTTTATACAAATACTGAATAGCTGGCCTATGTGCCACACATCCACAGCAATCTAATTTTAACCACTCGCACACTTCAGTCAGTGGTTGGAGGTCAAATTGATGCAACATTTTTCAGTTGCTAAGTATGTGGCTATGGTCAGATTTCAGAGCTGAGCTTTGGTTTCATGCTTTGTCATCTCTGAGGGCATAAATTGATACTTCTCAGAATCAGGAACTGAAATTTATTTTAGCACTTTTATATTTACATTTGACTTCTTCTGAAGAACCACAAAGATTAGATTGACTGATCGAATGTTACCTTTATTTAGTAACTCTAACTCTAATTTGAGTGATTCTTCTGACTGGAAAGTGAAGCTGTGTGTTTTATTAAGATACGTGACACTACAGTCCGCCCTGCTGTGCTGCGACACACTACGGTCCCTGTGCTCACACATGAGCCTTTTCATTGGAAGCAGCTTCACAGCTGCAGTGAACAGTGTAGCTGCTAGTAAAGCAACTTATCAGTTAAACGTTTCACTTTATATTGTAACGATCCTACAATAATGATGTGACCCTGTATGAGCTTTAGTTTATATTTATGATACAGTAGGTCTTAGTAGGTCTGTGTGTGTGTGTGTGTGTGTGTACCTGTTTAGATGTCTTTGTGGGGACCAAAATCCCCGTCCTCACAAGTTTGAGACTCAAAATGTGGTTTTAGTATCAGGGTTATGGTTAGACATTCATTTTTTAAGGTTAGGGTGAGCGGCCAGGGAAAGCATTATGTCAATGAGATGTTCCCACAAGGACATGAATACATACCCGTGTGTGTGTGTGTGGGGTGTCAGATGTTTTGGTATCAATAAAGTTTTGGTCATAATTTGATTGACTTTGAAGAAAGCAGCACTGCATCATGAAACAGCAAGTTAGATCATCCAACCTGAGAACAGCTGATTGAGTCTGATTTGTTTGGAGATTCTTTTAGTCGTTAACCTCAGTAAACTCCTTGGTGGGAACATTTTTCTCTGTTAATGAGAAATGACAGATTTCTGTAACGGCCTGTTTGCCTCTGCAGCATTTCCAAAGGAGGGCTGGAGAGTCAGAGATGTCCAGCAGTAGCTGTACCAGCTTCGAGTGGAGGAAACCAATCTTCGGTCGCATGGATATCTGATATCTGACTGCTAACCCGCAGTCAATGAAGACAAGGAAAGGGCACTGTGTGTTCTTTACCCAACCGTATCTCATCAGATGCATTTTGAGTAGCAGTGTACTATATCGCTCTCCAAGACGAGATGGATTTGTTTTTCCAGCGACACTTTGGTCGACGCCAAAAAAGACAAAAGCATTTTGCTGCAGTGCGTCACAAATGTCCCTCTGTTCAGGCCAGTAAAGCCAGGAGGCGCTCCAGCGTCGGTCTGCCCTCTGTAGCATTAGTACAGTCCAGACGCTCCTCTGTCGGTTTGCCTCTGGTTTGCACTGACCAGCGCAGGCGCCCGAGTGTTGGCCTACTAGTGGCTAGTGGACAGAAGCGACAGTCTATCATCGAGCTTGGGCTAACAAATGCAAGTGAAGGAACAGGAAGAGGAAGACATCGTCCCTGCTGCTCAGTCTCCTGTGCACGTCGTTCGAAAGTGAAATCTATCGAACCTCATTTACTGGGATCCTCTATGTTACTGGCAAGTGTAGTGCATATGGGCACAGGACTGCAAAAGGAAGAAGAGGATGAAGAGGGCATGGATGTCTCCCCGTGCTCCTGTTCTGAGTCGGGTGAAGAAGAAGAAAGCGATGATGAAGCTGATGAAGAAAGCTTCACCCTGGCAGCTCACAGGCACCTAACGCAGGCTGTGGTTACGGAGAACATCAAAGCCCGGCCCTTGCTCTGGCCTCCTCGCTGTCTGAGACGAAATTCCTCACACTTGCTTCCGGCAGACTCCGTGTTTCAGGACAACGAAGCAGGGTTTGGCGTCTTCGGCCGATATAATCCATTAGAGTCGAGTCTCAGTACAGCGAAGTTGACGAACGCAATGTCGACTTCCGTGACCAGTCCCAGCCTTGGCCAGCCGGCTCCAGCAGGCCTGAGCTTTGATGTTGGGGCGGCTGCAGCAGATGCTACCTCATGTGGCTCCATGCTCCATAAAGGCTGTTCCTCTCCACTAGATGGACCCCAGCAAAGCATTTATTACAATCCTTACCAGGATACATGGGACAACTTCCTCTCGTATGTCTCTCTGTCTCACACACACACACACACACACACACACACACACACACACACACACACACACACACACACACACACCTAACATAGACCTGACAGAACTGGTGTTTTATGTTTTGCAGACATACATTTTTTTTCTTCAGATGTTAAAAATATACAGTGACATGTAACTAAATAATAACTAAGCAGCAGTGTATTATTGTGCTGGTTCAGTTTGATTCTATAGTCAGACTAATTTACTGGCAGCATACAGTGGTTTGCAAAAGTATTCGGCCCCTTGAACTTTTCCACATGTTGTCACATTACAGCCACAAACATGAATCAGTTTTATTGGAATTCCACATGAAAGACCAACACAAAGTGGTGCACACGTGAGAAGTGGAACGAACATCAGACATGATTCCAAATAGAGCAGGGCGATATGGCCAAAAATATTTATCACGATATATATTTGAAAATTTGCGATAACGATATAACTGATGATATAATTGATGCGAGACAAAATACAACTCCACAACATTACTAGCGCAAAAAGACAACCTTCCATTTATTTTCACTTAAACAAGAAGCTGGTTTTTATGTACATTAAAGCTTTATAAAAATGTAACAGTGCAAATGCAAATTCCTTGCTGAAAGTTTAACCAAAAGGCATTTCCAGTAGAAATGGGCTGACATATCCTGAGCATAACCATGTATAATATCCACTGAAGTTAAAAAGAGGTGCTTTGCAACATTAAACTGCAGTGTGCAGTACGTATTTTTCGGACCATAAGGTGCACAGGATTATAAGGCACATTAAGCGAAACAAAGCAGTCAGATAAATCAAACTTTATTAAACTCATTCTTCTTGCTTCCTCCACTTCTGTACCATTGATTCATTAATGTTGAATTCTCTGCAGCGGCTCTATTCCCATGTTGTTGCAGTATATTAATGACTAACCTCGTATTGTGGATGGATTATCTCAGTTGTTCAGGTTTCCTTGTAGCATCTGATTCTGCCACAGGCACAATTTCGTTTTAAAAGCTCTCACTGCAGCGTACATATCTGTGATGATACGCCCCCGTCCCTGAAGCTGCAGGTTCAGCGCATCGAGATGGCTCGTGATATCACACATAAAGGCCAGTTCACACAGAAACTCTTGCTCCCTGAGCTCAGCTGTGTCTTGCCCTTTGCTTTCCAGAAACTGAAATATTTCCTCGCGTAGCTCGAAACATCTGTTCAGTACTTTCCCTCGGCTTAACCACCTCACCTCCGTGTGATACGGCACGTCTCCGTATTCCGAACCACACTCCTCAAGTAGAGCTGGGCGATATAACGATATGTATCGTGATATAACTTTTTCTCGATAGAAAAATTAAACTATCGCGATAGACCTCACCGCTCTTGTCCTCTTAAAAAAAAAAAAAACAGCCAATCCAAATTAAGTAGCGCAGAGCCGAACCAATCACAGCCGCAGCGTCACGTCACGTGACTTGTTACGTACAGCACAAGTGCCAAGCCGCACGTGTGTTTGTTTGGGAAGCAGCCAGCGGGTAATGGAGGAAATGAGTGTGCCGACTAGAAAAATCAACCGAGCGTGACCGAAGAGAAAACAGATGATGGTTCCAACGCCCGAGAGATTGTCGAACGGAAGAGCCATAGAAGTTCCGTAGTGTGAAGGTATTTCGGCTATTTCAAGTCTGACAAAAACAGAGTAGCGTGCACTGTAAATGTGCCGAAAGCAAGTCTGGAAATACAATAAACTGGTGCATGCGCTACGTCCACACGTACCCGGGTATTTTTGAAAACGCAGATTTTTCTATGCGTTTGCACCTTTCGTCCACACGTAAACTGCGTTTTTGGTCACTGAAAACGAAGATTTTTGAAAACTCCGTTTTTGCATTTACGTGTGGACTAGAAAAACGGAGAAAACGCGTCAAAGGTGTGCGCCACGTTATTGTTTCAGTGAAATGAATTTCTACAATACTGTTAATTCTACTCTCTGCAGTGTTTAAATGCTCACACACACACACACACACACACACACATACACACAGTTACTGTCCCTCCACACATACGACTCGGTTCTGCTTCTATGCCCCAGCTTTGTTTACTTTTTCCCACCGAGGCTTCTAGACTTCTGATTGGCCAACATTTCTGCACGGTTAGGGATCTAGCGCCACCTGCTGCTTTGGCATGTTCATAGCAGCGTTTTCCTTCATTTCTGCCTTTATGTGTGGACGGGATTATTTTTTAAAACGAAAACGGAAAATCTCCGTTTTCAAAAATACCCGTGTACGTGTGGACGTAGCCTCAGTCTCTGACTGGAAGCGCTAATTCGTCATTCGGCTTTTGTCAGACTAAAGTAACTGTTAAAACTGTTTGAAAAGCTCAGCTATACAACAAGGAGAGATTGAGAATTTCCTTTTAGTTCTCAGTTTATTTGATATTGACAAAAGTTAGTCAGTTTTGTCTGTTCTTCTGTAAAACAAACTAAGATTTATTTTTAGAATTAATATTTTGTTTCTAAGTGGAATTGACAATTTAGTCTGTTTCGTTTGTTCTATTTTGAAACTTAAACGCTTTAGCGGCTGCCTTTTGTGTAGTTTGCAATATTTGCCTTTATTTATCTGAAAAAGTCTCATGTTCCTTAAGTACATCTACCCTGTTGAACTTATTATGGGAAATAAATATTTAAATAAAAACAAGCTGCTGATTATTTCACATTTTACTTGTGAGCAACGGCACATTTAAATCTTACAAATATAGTTATTTGGCTTATATCGTGATAGATATCGTTATCGCCTGAAATGAAAAAAACATATCGTGATATGAAAAAATCTTACATCGCCCAGCTCTATCCTCAAGAAAAGATTTGAATTGGCGGTGATTCAGGCCTTTGGCTCTTATAAAGTTAACTACTCGTGTTACTGCGGTCATAACATGTTCCATCTTTAGGGCTTTGCCACAAAGTGATTCTTGATGTATGATGCAGTGATAAACAGTCAGCTCACCTGCACAGTTCTCCGCTCGCATCTTCTCCCGTACCCTGCCCACCAGTCCGCTCTTTGACCACACATCGCTGGTGCACCATCTGTCGTTAACCCCACAAGTTTTTCCCATGGCAACTTCATTTAAGTTAGACATTTGGAAACCTCTTCAAATATTTCCTTCCCTGTGGTTGTTCCATGCATTGATTTTAATCCTAAAAGTTCTTCCGTAACACAGAGAGTTGAGTCCACACCACAGATGAAGACTGAAAGCTGGGCAGTATCAGAGGCGTCGCTGCTCTCATCCACAGCGAGGGAGAATGCAACGAAACTGTTTCCCTTCTCCATCAGCTGGTTATTTAGATTGTTGGCAAGTTCACGTGTGATCAGCTACTGTTTCTGCTCAGGCTAACATTTAAAAATGCTTGCTTTTTCTCTGGGCACACAACGTCGCAAACTTTCATCATACAACTTTTCACAAACTCTCCCTCACTGAAGGGCCGGGCTGATTTTGCGATCTCTGCTGCCACAACAAAACTAGCCTTTACAGCAGCCTCACTTTGTGATATGGCTTTTTTGAACATAGTCTGTTGTGAAACAAAACTTCTTTTCATCTCTTCTGCTTTCCGGCGCCTTTGAGTCATGTCCAGGTCCTTGTACTTCTCTTGGTGTTTCGTTTCATAGTGTCGTCTAATGTTGTACTCCTTGGTTAAAGCCACATGAGCTCCACATACAAGACAAACAGGTCTGTCTTTTACATAGGTAAACAGATATTCTGTCTCCCACCTGTCCAGAGAGCTCCTGTTTTCGTTCTTTCTTTTCGCCATTTTGGGAGAGGTAGCGCGGCAGTATTCGCGCGGTTGCTATGACTACAGTCAACAGAGGAGAGGGCGTTAATGGGTCCTGTCCTGACTGACGCGCCAAAACGCCAACAGAGCATTCTGGGAGTTGTAGTATTAGCAGTACATGCGCTGTATAAGACCGGCGGGCCAGCTCTAATAGTAATTTGGTATGGCCTTGCGGGCCAAATATAATTAGGCTGCGGGCCAAATGTGGCCCGCGGGCCAGAGTTTGACACCTATGCTCTACACTAATGAATATTTGAATGTCAGTGATCACATGACACTGGCGTTACCGTTGCAGGATCTGAGGGCTGATCTATGCTGCTGTGTTTTTCACTGGCAACTCAAATCAAACTTTGGGCTCCTTGGTGAGATGAAGACTGGAGGTTAGAGCAGCTGACTAGCAAAGCGCGAGTAGCTGGTTCGAGACCCTGAACAATGCTGGCGTTTCCTTTCTGAGATACCCGACAGAAATAAGAATGAGAAACCACTTGACTTCACTATAGTTACAAATACCTGCTTCAGTCTTCTTGTGGCAGCTGTGGGAACAACATCTGCACAGTTATCACACACACAGGCTAATTCTCTCAAACCCTCACAGTAAAGTTTGTGTTCCCTGAAACAAACTGCAGCTTCTTCACTAACCGTCGCGCCTTCTGCTTCACGTACAAATATAATCTAAGAAAAAGAGCTTTCTTTCAGGCTGCCGTGCTTCATAAAGCACTAAATAAAACTGAGCTGCATATTGAATATTAAAGAAGTCTGTGGAAATGTTGAAATGACACCATAACATAGAGCTGTGGGAATGTTTGTATCACACACAGCAGCGTGTTCAGAGCCCTGCAGTCAAAAAAGATGCAAATTAGGGAAAATGTCTGATGGTTTTAGCAGAAGTAACGTCCATTTCTACCAACCGACCCTTCATGATGATCCGTCACTACATGTCAGACGTGGTCAAACAGTTGGGACGTCACAGCAGTATGTTTGTGTGTCTGTGGCATGTTCAGGATGTGTGCAGTGAGCTGCAGGCACCAATCAGATCTTAGAAATGCTAAGTATTGGCGTGGAGGGCACCCTGTTTGGATGGGTGTTGGTGATCAATGATGCTTTAATACAACCTCTTTTTATTAGCCTGTGATAAATGTCTAAAACGGTGCATCGTATTTTAATACTCAGTCTGTCAGAAAAATGACAAATGCTACACAATTTTGTGGCAAAACACAGATGTGAGTGTGATATGAAGTAAGGAAGGGTTAAGCTAACAGGCAGTGCACCATTATGCCTGTTAGGGGGGGGCAGGATTTTGCTTCAGTCCATTAAAACAAGTTTTGAAATCCCTGCTAGTTATTTTGCTCTGTGGCTGCTTTTTACATTTTTCTGACGATTATGAGCAACGACTGTTTTCTACTAAGCCGCCTGTTATCTCAGTGTTCATCGTGATTAACAGGCAGTCAGCAGCCTGGCTGGGCAGCTGAAGCTTCTGCTACGTGTAGTTGTTGGTTAGACTCCAGTTATGCTCTGATGTGTGGTGCTGTACATCTGCCCAAACTGGGACGCTTACGTGACTTCTTGTTACCAGTAATACATAACATGCAGTCACCAGCACAGCCGTAACTGCCCACACACTTGCTGTACGTGCGCTGTGTTACACCCACGCACCACCGTGTCAGCCAGAATCACAGCAGTATGAAATATGCAGAGCAGCTTCTGACTCACACGTAGCTCGTGCTTTATGCAAATAAATAATAAACATTTCTTTTCCAAATGTGAATGACTTTGAATAGTCAGTGTCTTCATATTTATTGAAAATGAAAAGGGAAAAATGAGAAAGGCCCAAACTCCCCACGCTGCTGTGCAACCTTCATCGACCTTCTTTGTGTTAGTGTGTCTGGTGTTTTCCACAAACAGATTGGTACCCTGAAACAAACACAGTTAATGGTAAAAGGTATCAAAAACATGACTGAATCGTGAGCAGGGCTGTCTGGAGATATGTTGGGCTCCGTCTGTACATGACATCATTTATGACCATTTGAAAACGCGTCCCGTCAGAGACTTTGAGACTGTGAATGCGGAGTCTGAAGACTGTGTTGCTTTGAGGCCATTTGGCAGAAATCTGTAATTCCCACAATAATAAGTCACATTTTCTGAATCCTAACAAAAATACCTACGTTTCGATGTATGATTTGTGTAGGGTAGGGTGAAAATTGAGCGAGGAAGAAGAATTTGGTCAGACGTGAAGAACAGATTCAGAAAACTAGAGTGGTGCGCTGTAGCTGAGCTGCATAGCAACCATAGCGACGCATGTATTTTCTGAAAAATCTTCACGGTGTCACTGAAAACTTCAACAGGGATTTTACGAAAACGGTAAGAGACACGAAACAGCTGAATTATTTGGTAGTAGCCCAATAATTTGAGTGCATTTTAAAGTTGGAGTGGTGTTTGTACGTGAAAGTGTGAGGAAGGAGTTGAGCTTGAAAAGAAGCAAGTTTGAGTGCAATTTGGGATGTTTGCCATTCATTTCAATAGGAGAAAAAACTCATAAAAAGCTTAATAATTTAAAATGTGTAAAAGTAATAAATACCAACAGATATAGCCTTCATAAGCAGAAATAGCAGAACATTTTAAAATTGAACCATGAAAGTAGCACAGAAACTGTGGAAGTGGTTTAACAGCAGAAAACAGGAGTGACTTGAAGATTAGGAACTCAAGAGATGTCCAGAGATGTATTCTAAGACACTTCTTCAGCTGAGAGTCAGAGAGGAGAAACACAGTTTTACTTGCAGCAAGAGCAGCCACAGAGCGCTCGCACGGAGTGAGGGCTCCGGGACTCTGCCCTGGTCTTTATACATCAGCAGGTGTTTGTTCCTTACATTGGTGTGTGTGTGTGTGTGTGTGTGTGTGTGTGTGTGTGTGTGTGTGTGTGTGTGTGTGTGTGTGTGTGTGTGTGTGTGTGGTCAATGTGACCCCATAAAGACTCCCCTAAACCTGCTGGTCTGGACGTCCAGCAGTTCATCTAAACAAAAGGCACTTAGACTAAAACAGACATCGTTACGTTTATCCTGCCACAAAACAATAAGAGAAGCTCCGACCTCTCCCACGCCCCCAGGGTGTGCATGCCAGAGCGCTCTGGAATGCACACAACAGCCTAAGTCATCAAAAGGTCAACATGCAGTATTCTACCACATGCAAACTTATATCACTAAAAGCTTATACTGACTGCTAAGTACAATTTTCCATTGACAATAGTGTAAATGCCTCAGCATTCACACGACTGCTTGCACATGTGTGTGTGCGTGTGTGCATAGACCTCCACATATGTTCCTGTCACCTTTTGTTACCTTGACGACTTTGCGTTTTCTCTGTTTTCTCGGACGCTGACAGTTTTCCTGGTCTTTGTGTTTCCAGAAAAGCCATAGCCAAGTCCGGTCTGCACCATCTCCCCTGTCAGCCCAGCACATCCTCTGTGACCAGGACCGACCCAGAAGCAAACATCTCCAGCACTGTGGACTGGACTGTGAGTGTGACGGAGACGTACAGGGTCGGCTCTTTATGCCATGTCAGACTGCTCAGCAGAACTGCTGGATTATCAGGAGAGGGAAAGCTACGGCTTTCATAGGCTTAGGAATCAATCATGCATTTCAGTGGGTCTTCAGTCCATCTTGTGTCTGCCAATGAGAAGCACATTAGACTGAATCATACTGTATGAAATATTAACATTTGGGTATGGGTTTTTTTTCTTGCTAGCTGATCGTGGTTCACTCACAGGATTTTTCACAGTGATTTGAAATGTCTTCTGTCAAACACTGTGCACATTTCATCAGTGAGCTGATACTTCAGATCTTTCATTGACGGTCCGTAGGAACCGCAGCTCTTCTTTCAGCTTCTGTCCTTTTCTTAGCTCTTCTTTGTCTCTCTCCATGTTTGTCTCTGTAGGAGGTAGCTGTGTATGGAGATCATATCTGGTTTGAAACAAACGTGTCTGGAGACTACTGCTATGTGGGAGAACAGCACTGTATTGCCAGATTACTGGTTAGTATCTGCCTGTGTGTTTCCAGCCCGGCCGAGTTCTGTGCAGCCGCCTGCACTCACACTGCGCTTTGTTCTGTTTGGGGTAGAGTGTGATTTATACATGGCTCCAGGTTTTCTTTACTGTGTTACACTGAATGTTTATACAGTCGCATGCTTCCACGTGCACCTGCTCAATGTCTGCTGCTTTCTACAAGTCCTTGCATTAACATCAACAACTAAGCAACCGACTTACGGAGAACACGCATAACAATCTGGAGGAGATCAGTGTGAAAGCATCTCCTTGCACAGTGTGTACTGGCTGCTCAGCAAACATACTGTTAAGTTTTCTTGGCAACAGCTTTAAACAAATGACAAGTTACTGGAAGCAACAAGAAGCAGAATTTAGACTGGTCAACCCCTCCAGCTTCTGTGGACGCAGTGAAACAGCTATGAGCACCACCAGCTAGCACCACCAGTTAGCAGGTGTGCATCACACTCCCAGTCCCAATTAGGGATGGGTATCGTTTAGGTTTTATCCGATACCGGTGCCAAATCGGTACTTTTGAAACGGTGCCGGTGCTTAAACGGTGCTCGAACCGGTGCTTAAAGAATGGAGAACACAAACCTCTCATGTTTTTATTTTTAGCAGTCTCTTTTTTTCTGCAAAATGATAACCACCGTCCAGCCCCACGCACCGGGCGATCCGCGCTAACTCACTAATGGAGATTTACCACACCCGCAGTAGATGCGCTCGGTGTGAGGTCTCGCAGCAAGCTATCAAATACGGCGCATTTCTCGGCTTTTAAAACAACGCTATGCGTCGCCAGGTGTTTCGTCAGATTCGAGGTCTTACCTCTTTTGCACAGTATCAGCTTAAAGCACTTGTTGCTGCTGAGTTTGCACCTTTTGTTGTGAAGTACAGCCAGACTTTGACCGCTTCGCCTTTTAATCTGTAGCTCTGCTCTAAAAGAACCTGGGCCCGCCTACTATCCTTGGAAAGGTAAAATGATTGGCTGGAATCCAAAGTGTATCACAGCTCAGGTTACTACCGTTCATGCCATAATGGCACCGGATATCGGTACCCATCCCTAGTCCTAATGGGACACCCTGAATGAGCAATGAGCTGCACTCGGTGTCTTTATAAAGTGCTGCTGGTAAGAAGAGACGTTACAATCTTCACATGTGAGACTTGCACAGTAAGAGCTCCAACATTTTATCACGGTTTAGTCAACATTCCCAAAAAGCCTTTGACAGAATTCCCATTTATTTCAGGGTTTAACTTTCTATAGAGTGAGATTGTTATGTTGCCTGTAGTTTAATGACTTCATCTGAAGTTTTTCAGTTGTTTTTCTTGATTGGCGAGCGATATCTAGGGTGTTTGGGCTCGAACACGTGCATCCAAGTTCTGAGATGGAGATGTGAAGGACATTTGCATTAGTGACAACAAGATCCTCCTTCAGACTAGAACAACCTAGCACACCTAGCCTATCCAAGCATGCCAGCTTCTGTCTCCAGGAGAAACCGTCCACATTGTCTGCTTGGCTCGTTCTGCTCTGGATCAGTGGAGTTCTTGTGTTTCTCTGCATGTTCAGTCTTGTAATGGTAGTTTAAACACAGCAGCGTGCTCTCCACAAACTAAGCACACAGCTCCACCTCTGACACTACCACATAAACACTTAAGTGCAGCTCTTATTAAAAACTTTACATTCTGCATCAGTCTCTCTTTTTAATGTGAGCCGTTAGCGTTCAGGGATAGCAAACCAATATCTCCCACAGGCTGTTCCACCACATTTACAGTACATCTGTAAACTCATGCACTCATTCATGTTTGGTGGCTGGAGAAACCTGCATGACGTATACTTGTTTCTGTCTGTATCCTAATTCCCGTCAACCTCACTCATAAAAATGTTGACTAATCAGATGCAAATGACCTTTGACCTTTTCAGTTGGTGATGGGAGAGCATTTTCACTACTGTGTTTTAAAAAAATCAGTGCAGTGCTGCTTTTGTAAACATCTGTAAATATGTGAAAAGTCCAAAGGTTTGTAAAAAGATGCAGCCGAGTCAGTGCCACAGGCTGTGGGGGAGAGCTGTGCTGGTTACAGGCTGCCTTCAGTGTCCGATCACAAGGAAATAACAGGGTTCTGTTGAAAATAGCCGTTCTGTGTTTGAACCATGAACTCGTCCCAGGTTCTCCTGTATTCTGTCTTATCATTCAGTGACATAGCGACAAGTAAATCAATAGATAATATAGTTCTTGTAATGTGTGCATATGAGTGAGACCTGCCCACCTCCTGAGCCACTGGACTGAAAAGTTATTATTTCCATTTGCCGGCTGTATGAGGCCTGAACCCCTGAGTGCTTTGATTCATCTGGGATAGTAAACACGGATCGCTGTGTGTCTATAATAATAACATGCACACTGAAGCTGCTCTCCTGCAGCACCGTGTCAGCTCATATCACTGTCAGACACATGCTGGCTGTATCACACGCACAAAGCCGTCATATTTTTAGATACTGTCAAGTCATATCATTGCTATGTTGTGTATCTGTGGTGGTTTCACTCACGTGGTGCAGGACTGTCTCCCAGTGGTCATAGATGGAATTAAGGCTTCATAGTGACTGCTGTTCTTTGAGGCTCATAAAGCAAATGAACGACTACAACACAAGAACCCTGTTTTTTTTCTCCTGTTCATGTGATTTAATTGTTAATCAATGTTTCTATTCAGAGCTGATCACCTTTTCCCTTTTTTCTTTGTAGCAAAAGTCTGTCAGTCGAAGGAAGTGTGCTGCCTGTAAGATCGTCGCTCACACCGTCTGCATAGAACAACTGGAGAAGGTATAACGCTGCCTGTGAGGATACATGAAGACACAGAGGTGTATATTAGTCCTTATGACTACCAGTAAGGTGAGTCTCTGTCCCAGAGACTCTGTGCCTTTATTATCGCAGAGAAGTGTGAAGCAAACTGAACGCTCCCTAGAGCAGGGGTGTGCAGCTCCAGTCCTGCAGTTTTTAGATGCATCCCTACTCCAACACAGCTGAATCCGATGGTTGGATTCCCTCCTCAGCAGCCATCACGTTTGGCCTGATAACAAACCATTCATTAGATTCAGGTGTGTCGGAACAAGGATGCATCTAAAAGCTGCAGGAGCGCAGCTCTCCAGGACTGGAGTTGGACACACCTGGAAGTCTAACATGGATCCAGTGTTGATTGCAGCTGGTGATGATTCTGTATGTCAGTGCAGTCGAATTCATCATTTGTAAGCAGAGGACAACAGGTTGTGTTTGACTGAGCGTCCTGTCTGATCTGCAGTTTCCCGGCTCTAAAGCTATTCTTATGGATGCCACGCTACCCGTCAGTGACCCCAGCTTTAGAGTGAGATACACAGAACTCGTCCTTGTCTTCTTTCTCTGTCCTCTGTCCTCCTCTCTGATCCTCGGCCTGATGCACAGGTTGATCGTGGGTGCTCTGAACCTTACATCAGTCTATTATAATGAATCACTGCACAGCAGCATGGGATGAGGGGTGGCATATGCCACTCAAAAATAATTATTGTTGATGGAGATGTAATTTCCACTGGGAACAGGTGTAGGTATTTAGACACTGAGTGAATCAACGTGGAAGCTAATCCAGGGCAGACACGTCCTCTGAAAATTCTTCTTCTGTCAGGGTCCTTTTTTCTGAAATCCTTCAAATTTGGTCCTCTCGTTTTTCTTGTGGTGTGACAATCTGATAATCTTGACGGTTTGGGTGCTTTGATCTGAAAACACAAGGAGGTCATTGATCTGAAGCTGCTTTCTGAAAGTGTTCTGGTGTAGGAAACTATCAAAAAGGGCCACGATTGGTTGCAGACACAATGCCAGGATGGAGGTAGCGCTACACAGTGCTAACTAAAGATGTGTGTCGTCACACCTGTGTGACGTAATTCTTGCTTGGGGGGTCCCGTCTGCTTGTTCCTTTCTGTCAGCGAGTCCTGTTGAGGAAGTCATGACCCTTAACTGTAAGACACATGACACCTAATTGGCCTGGTCCCACAGGCGTGTCAGTGCTGCTTACCCAGGAAGTGTGCCAGTCAGAGGCCCAGTGTTCAGCTGTGCCGTTAGACCCCGGTAACCCTCTTCTTCTTCTCTGCTCCAGATTAATTTCAGGTGTAAACCATCATTCAGAGAATCAGGATCCAGAAATATTCGAGAGGTGAGTTCTGGTTTCTTTCTTTCTCTGGGGTTCAAACCTGCTGCTGCAGCTGGATCATCGTACAGTCACAGCTATAATCACTCATGTTCGTTGAATTCTGAGTGTTGTAAATTTCTGCTGTGTTTTTTGTGTGTGCTCAGCCCATTGTGGTTCGCCATCACTGGGTGCATCGGAGACGACAAGAAGGCAAATGCAGACAGTGTGGGAAGGTGTGGAAATGATTGTCTTACTGACGAGCAGTAGCGCTGTTGTCCTAAACATCTGCTTTGCATCTTTAACTGAACAGGAGTGGAAACAAGTTTAATTGTTATAGCAGTTTCTCCTTCTGTGCTTTCAGGGCTTCCAGCAGAAGTTTGCGTTCCACAGTAAAGAGATTGTTGCCATCAGCTGCTCGTGGTGCAAACAGGCTGTGGGTATCAAACTGATGCCGTTCATGTCTCCAGAGCTCAATAAATGCACATATTATAACCATGCATCTCTTCCATTAGTACCACAACAAGGTTTCTTGCTTCATGCTGCAGCAAATTGAGGAAGCTTGTCCAATGGGTGCTCATGCTGCCCTCATAGTTCCACCAACATGGATAATTCGGGTCAAACGCCATCAGGTAACGCTGTTCTTAGTGCTTCCATCCTGCTTCAATTATGAGGTCATTTTGTTGTCTGCTGTCATTCAGGCAGCCATCAGTCAGATCAGTGGTTTCATGTTACTGCAGGTCCTTTAAGTGGTGTGTGGATAGAATAAAAGGAACTGTGGGGAGTAGTGATGGCAGTACAAATGATGAAATGATGTGAAATCAGCTGCTTTTTCTCCATCTCACAGTCATCGATGAAGTCCAGCAAAAAGAAAAAGAGAACATCGTTCAAGAGGAAAAGCAGCAAAAAAGAGGTTAGTCTTGTGCTACAGGGTGGGCTAAGGCACACTGCAGAGGAAGCTTGAACTCTGGCGTCTTAAGCAAACAGCGAAGCCTGTCTAGTGTTTGTGAGTCTTTGTCATCTTAAATCAACACACGAACACTTTATATATTTTATTTTTGGAAAAAGAACCTTTGAACAGCACGTTTCCGATGATATCATCCAAACACGGAGGGCAAGCTCAGCCCCGGTTCACATGCTGACATCTTTGTACAGTCCATGCATCAACGTTAGTGCCTTACCTACATTTATACACGTTGTAAAGATGCTATATGACTCCATTAAAGGCAGTACAGTGGTGCGGTGGTGAGCACTGTTGCCTCACAGCAAGAAGGTCCTGAGTTCAGTTCCACCACCTGGCCAGGTTTGCGTGGGTTCCTCCGTCCACTCTCCATGACGTTAGTGGGGTCAGGTTAATTGGTCATTCTAAATTGCCCACTGGTGTGAATGTGAGTGTGAGTTGTTGTTTGTCTCTACGTGTTAGCTCTGCGACAGACTGGCGACCTGTCCAGGGTGTACCCTGCCCCTCCCCCTAAGACAGCTGATATAGGGAGGAGCCTATCCCAGCTGGGACAGACACAGCCAGCGTCTGTGAAGCTTCTCGGTCATCCAGGCCATCGTAGTCTGAGGAGCTTGGAAAGAAAAGCGTCTGGACGTTCGAGTTTCTTGAAGACGTTTCTTAGAGCCGAAGAAACTTCTCAGTTCTAAGAGACAATTGGTGGAGAGTCCCAGATTTAAGCCCTATGAGTGTCCCCAAGGCCCATTGTGAAACCTGGCCCCACCCTATCATGTGATCTCCTGAGGTCAAGTGGCCCAGGATGTGAGTGGGCGTTAAGGCGTCTGGGAAGGATCTCAAAGCTGTATCATAGATGGCAGACAGTTGGTGTGATAAGCCCCGCCCTCTGTTCAAAGATGGTCGTTCCGTCACAGCGGACATAGATGCTTCTTTCACTCCTCTTTCAAACTTCGATGACCTGGAGGCTGAGGACCTTCACAGCCACAGCTGGGAGAGGCTCCAGCCCCCCCGTGACCCTGAAAATGATAAGAGGATGAATGGATGGATGTTTTTACGAATAGCTATAGATGATTGGAATTGATTGTAATACCACAATCAGTCTGTTTTCTAACTCTAGTTCTATTTTCTTCTATTTTTATTTTAGTTTTTTGTTTTAGTAAAAGGTTGATGTGAGTGTGCGTAAGATGCACTCAGTTTATTGAATTCTCATAAAGTCAAAGCAGAGCTTCTTCCATGTTCACTTCATGTGTAACAGGACGTTTATGAGGAGGCAGCAAATCGGGAACAGTCTGCACTGTTCTACAGTCACACATTAAATATTGTTTCTGTGATGATGACTGGTTAATAAAGCCTGTTTTTTAGGACATGACTTGCTTTTAGTTTGGCACAGGAAACCTTCAGATGTCTTCTAATGAGAAGCTAAAATAGCTTTTAGTTTTCGGTCCTTAATTCTATTTTTTAAATACTGCAGTGAACAACAGCTGCTGTGCTTTTGACCATCTGAGCAGATCCTGTTTTTTCTCTGACAGGACGGGCGGCAGTGGAAGCCATTCATAATCCGACCCATCCCATCACCACTTATGAAACCCCTGCTTGTGTTTGTCAATCCCAAGAGTGGAGGAAACCAGGTACTCAGATTTGAAACAGATCCACACCAGTGCAGGCATGCAGTCAGTGGCCTCGTAGTAGTCCTCTTTTTGTCCAAAATGATTTAGATCTAGTGTTTTTGGCAACAGAAAGTTTTACATTTTAAATAAAAACAGTAAACCACAGGACAAAAGCTGGAAAAATAACTAAAATATAAACTAAAACAAAGTCAATTCTAAACAAAAGTAAAATAATAACTTGGTGTAGTTAACTAACTCATTACCAAAGAGAGAACATTAGTGATCAATCGTGTCACTGTTGATGTTTGAGGCCACAATGAAACAAACATGAACATATCTGTGGACTCACAGGAACAAAAACTGTGACGAAGTGTGTCTGACTGACTGCTTCTCTGTTGGTCAGGGCACTAAGATTTTGCAGTCCTTCATGTGGTATCTGAACCCCAGACAGGTGTTTGACCTGAGCCAAGGAGGACCAAAGGAGGGGTTAGTGTCTCACACACATACACATATACATGCACATGTACTGTACATGTACATGCACATATACATATACATGCACATATACATGCACATATACATGCACATATACATGCACATATACATGCACATACACATATACATGCACATATACATGCACATATACATATACATGCACATATACATGCACATATACATGCACATATACATGCACATATACATACACATATACATGCACATATACATGCACATATACATGCACATATACATGCACATGCACATATACATGCACATATACATGCACATATACATGCACATATACATGCACATATACATGCACATACACATATACATGCACATATACATGCACATATACATGCACATATACATGCACATATACATACACATATACATGCACATATACATGCACATATACATACACATATACATGCACATGCACATATACATGCACATATACATGCACATATACATACACATATACATACACATATACATACACATATACATGCACATATACATACACATATACATGCACATATACATGCACATATACATGCACATATACATACACATATACATGCACATATACATATACATATACATATACATATACATGCACATATACATATACATATACATATACATGCACATATACATATACATGCACATATACATGCACATATACATGCACATATACATACACATGTACAGTTGTGTGAAATAATGTTTTCCACCTTCCTGATTTCCTATTTGTTGTTCAAGGTTAGTCACCCTTAATGTTTCAGATCATCAAACAAAGTTAAATATTAGATAAACAGAAGATAATATGAGTAAACACTAAATACAGTTACTAAATGAAGCTGTTTATCATTGTTTATTATTAAAGGGAAAAAATTCCACCCCACCCTCGTTTAACGTAAATTAACTGTGGTATATGTGATTTACTGTGGTGAAGCTTAAACCCAGGCCTGATTACTGCCACCACCTGTTCTTAGTCAAGAAGTCACTTAACTATGACCAGCCTGACAAAGGGAAGTAGACCGAGACCAGAATGAGAGCCATTATCCACAGAAGGCAAAGACAAGGAACGGCGGCGAACCTTCCCAGAAGTGGCCAGCTGGCCAAAATTACCCCAAGAGCACAGTAACGATTTATCTAAGAGAGAAGCATCCAAAGAACTGCAGGCCTCACTTTGACTCCACCATAAGACAGACGCAGGGCACAACTGGCCTGCAAGAGTTCTGAGATGAAACCCACTGCTGAGCAAAAAGGAACATAAAGGTTCGTCTCAGTGTTGCCAAAAAAACATCTTGATGACCCCCAGTTTGAAAAGTGTTCTGTGGACTGAAGAGACAGAAGTTTAATTTTTTCAGTGTGCCTCATCACATCTGGCATAAAACTAGCACAGCATTTCAGAAAAAGGAACATCATACCAACAGTAAAATTGGCTGGTGGTGGTTGTGTGATGGTCTGGGGCAGGACCTGGGAGCCTGGCTGCAGCAAATGGAAGCATCAGTTCTGCTGAAGCTTTCTGAAGCAGAATGTCCGGCCATCTGTTTGTGACCTCGAAGACGCTTCTGTTCTGCAGCAGGATAATGATCGAAAACACACCAGCGAGTCCACCTCTGAGTGGCTTAAGAAAAACAAAATGAAGACTTTGGAGTCCTGACCTGCATCCGATCTAAAAGGCTGTTCATCCTCAAAAACCCTCAAATGAGGTTGAATTACAACAATTCTACAAAGATGATACTTGTGTTGTCCTTGTCTAATATTTGAATTTGTTTGATGATCTGAAACATTTAAGTGTGACAAACATACCAAAAAACTCAGGAAATCGGACACTTTTTCACACCACTGTATATCTGCTGTGTTAGAATGAACTGAATTAACCATCAACCTTTGTCTTGTAGTTTGGAGCTGTATCGTAAAGTCCATAACCTAAGGATACTGGCCTGTGGAGGAGACGGCACTGTAAGAATGACCACATGCACACAGACATGTACCATTAATATGTTCACTTTGCAAAAGTCATGTGCATTTGCATTCAGCTGCCGCCTGGGAATAAATTATTTACTAGGTGGAATGATTTCTCTTACCTCTATTTGAAAATAGTCTCAGATATAAGAAAATATGGTAAATTGCTGATCATTAGCTACGAGTGTTTTTGCACTCCCAGGACCTGCTGGACCAAGCTTTTTAAATGTGCACATTTGCTTCTTGTCTGAGCTCATGCTTGGACAAAACAGTACTGTAATAGTAGTACAGAGCCCTGCTTAAACCGTTCTTGCTTTTAATCAGGGTGTAAAACTACAAATCAAATGAATTATAATGTGTATTTAATTTGCATATTATTTAGAAGTTGATAGATGGATGGATAGATTTCCAGTTTCAAGCTTTCGGCTCGGCTTCCCCTCATGAGATCTGGTTTAGTGATGCTGTTCTTCCTCTGACATCACAAAGTCTCAGACCTTTGCTGACTGGAGACTTGGGCTCTTTATGCTCAAAATCTCTAGTGATCAACTTTCTGCAGAGCGCTTTAGAGGGCTGTCCCTGCAGGCTACACTAGCTGCAGGTTGATTTAGTTGAATGAACCTCTGACTGGCAGAATAAATGCATGAGTGTCATCTGAGCACTGCTTCAAGAAAACCTTACTTTTTGTACTAAGGAGTTAAAATGTTCAAAGCCACTAATTAGCTTCCATTTGATTGGTTTAGACAGGTAGTACAGAACAGTCTGTTTCTGAGCAGTGTCTTTATTTATAATCCAACAGGACTAAACAATCAAACAATAAATATGTCATTCATATCCTATAAAGTCTCTTAGTAAAAGCAAAGTAAAGTGTAACATGGAGCATATTTAAGCTGAAATCAAATTCTCATTCTTCACACTCTGCTGCGAACTGTTCCATTCGCCTGATGAGGGCAACAGAACCACATCATCTGCGAAAAGCGGAGATGAGATTCTGAGACCTCCAAAGTGAAAGCCTTGTGCCACTTGGCTACACCTAGAGATGCAGAGCAGAGGGTGGCTCTGGCAGAGTACATCACCAACCGGAAACAAGTCCAGCTTATTGCGGAGCTGCAACGGTTGTATAAGGATTGCATGGCCCGAGGGACATGGTCACATGCCTTCTCCAAGTCCACAAAGCACATGTAGACTGGTTGGGCAAACTCCCATTCACCCTCAAGTATCCTTGAGCCGTTAAAGAGCTGGTCCAGTGTTCCATGACCAGGAACATTACCTTGTTCCTCCTGTATCCGAGATTCAACTAACGGAATGACTCTACTTTCCAGCACCCTGGCATAGACATTCCCAGGCTGAGGAGTGTGATCCCCCTATAGTTGGAACAACCACCCCAGTCTGCCAATCTAGAGGTACTGCCCCTGACCTCCATGCAACATTGTAGAGGCGTGTCAACCAGGACAGCCCTACAAGATCCAGAGCCTTCAGGAACTCAGGGCGAACCTCATCCACCACATCGCCCTGCCACCAAGGAGCAGTTTCACTGCCTCAGTGACATCACCCCCAGAGATAAACAACTCGTCCCCCTCGTCGGGCGGTAGAAGTATTCCTTCTACCGCCCAACAATGTTCTCAGTTGCAGTCATCAGTACTCCACCCGTACTATGCACCAACTGCCTTGTGTCTGCAGCTCAGTGCAGCAGCTTGGGCAATGGAGGTGCTGAACATGGCCCATTCAGACTTATTGAAGCTCTGCCGGAGGTGTGAGTTGAAGATCTTGTGGTCCAGGGCCTCTGCTACACCAGGTCTGTCCAGTATCCTCCCCCGCCACCTGATCCAACTCACCACCAGGTGGTGATCAGTTGACAACTCTGCCCCTCTCTTCACCCGACTGACCAGAAGATATCCCGCAGGTCTGGTGATACGATTCTAAAATCAATCATCGACCTGCGGCCTAGGGTGTCTTGGTGCCACGTGCACTTTTGGACGTCCTCCGCGTAGGACAACAGAGTCTCCAGGTGGAGCACCCTCAAGCACTTCACCCAGGGATTCCAAGAAGGCTGCGTTTCTGAACCGTTGTTTGGCCCATAAGTGCAGACCACAGTCAGGACCCATTCCCCGACCCGTAGGCGCAGGGAGCAAACTCTCTCGTCCACCGGGAGAAACCCCAACGTAGAGGCAGCAAGCCAAGGGGATACAAGCTGCCTTTCACCAGGGGCAACTCCAGACTATGACAGAGTCCAACCCCTCTCCAGGAGACTGGTTCCAGAGCCCAAGATGTGCATTGAGGTGAGCCCGACTATACCTTCCCCACCAGGGAGGTGACATTTCATGTCCCAGTCACTAGTTTTGGTAGTCAGGGATCGGTCTGCCAGGGCCTGCTCCTGGCTGCCACCCGACACACATTGCACCCGACTCCAACAGTGCCTCGTGCGGGTAGTGGGCCTACAGGAGGATGGGCCCATGTCCTTTGTCGAGCTGCACCTGCCCCATGGACTAAGGCCCAACCACCAGACGCTTGTCTCGAGGATCCTCCCGAGGACTGGCTCCAGGGTGGGGCCCCGGTAACCCTATCCCGTGCAGTGTGAACTGTTTCCTCAATGTTCTACTCATAGTGGTCTTTTGAATCGCTCTTTGTCTCCCCCCTCATGTTGACAAGCTAAACAAGCGGCTAAACAACCGTTAGCGTGGTTAGCTTGTTAACGTGTTAGCGCTGTACAGCCCACGCACAGGACAGACTGCGTTAACTCGCTAACGGAGATTTGCCATATTAATGCGGTTGTGGTGTTAAAGTCATTGTGTGTGTGTGTGTGTGTGTGTGTGTGTGTGTGTGTGTGTGTGTGTGTGTGTGCGCGCATTGAACCAGGTGGGTTGGATCCTATCCTGTCTTGATGAACTGGCATTAACCCCCCAGCCTCCGGTTGCTGTGTTACCACTTGGGACAGGAAATGACCTCGCTAGGACCCTTAACTGGGGAGGGGTGGGTACAAACTAAGAAACACACACACACATCTAACATGAATAAATCCAGACTCCAGTCGCTGGCTGCTGGAAGTCAAACTCCTTTGTATCAACATTTATCATGTCTTCTAACTCTTGTGTGTGTGCCATGTTTTTACGTTTAGATTTACCTCCAGTCTGTTTATAGGTTTGGATTAACCCTGAGTTTCACCTCCTGTAGCGTTTGATTTTGGAAGTGACAGTTTTTTTAAAAGTAAAGAATGAAGTAAAAATGCAAAGTGTTTTAGTGAGCCTTTGACTTGGCATGAATTCTACAAGTGTCTGCAAAGTGCTGGATGGATGGAACAACATTCTCCCCAAATTTATTTTGGTTTGTGGTGGTGCCTTAAACATAGGCACATAATCAGCCACAGGAGGGGCCATAGCTTTTTATTTATTTTGATGTATTTTAATTTTGTGCTCTGCGGATGTTTGCACGCTGGAAAGCATGCTATGATGAAGGTGAACCCTCAGAACTTTCCTTAAATGTGTCACATATCTGTATATTTGTGCGTGCATTTCTGTATGTGAATGCATTCAGGGCTACACGGATGAACCTCTGTCTAAGATCCTGTCTCATGTGGAGGAGGGAACAGTTGTCCAGCTAGACAGGTGGAACCTCCTGGTTGAACCAAACCACAGTGCAGGGGCTGAGCCAGATGAACAGCAAACTGATAAGGTCAGTGCATACGCACGCACATGGACACGCACACAAACCTGGGACTCTCTACCATTTGGTTTTGGAACTGAAGTAGCTTCTCAGATGACAAGTGAAACATCTTCAAGAAATGTAAAGAACTCCAGATGCTTTCTTTCCAAGCTCCTTACAACACACACACACACACACACACACACACACACACACACACACACACACACACACACACACTCTCAAGCAATGGCTTTACCAATGTGACCTCAGCTAACCTGTGTGTGTGTGTCTGCATGGTCTCAGCTTCCTTTGGATGTTTTCAACAATTACTTCAGCCTTGGATTTGATGCCCATGTGACTCTTGAATTTCACGAGTCGAGAGGTACAAACACCACTGTGACACAAAGATTCACATTCTGACTTGTTGTTTGGTGGCTCTGCATGTGCTTCATTTACTGTCTGTGACTGTTTCAGAGGCCAACCCAGAGAAGTTTAACAGTCGTTTCAGGAATAAGATGTTCTACGCTGGGGTGAGTTTACCCTCAAGTTTAAAATCATGTTGGAAGCATGTGTCTTTAATAATGATCCAACTTAAAGGACCACTGCTCGTTTTTCAAACTCTGTTCCAATCAGTCAATCATGTCTGTGTGACTGGTGCAACCAATAAGCAAAGAATAAGGGCCTGCTTTGATTTCATGATGCACTCCTGCTTGTCTCACACAGACGGCATTCTCAGATTTCCTGATGGGAAGCTCCAAAGACCTGTCAAAGCACATCAAGGTGGTGGTGAGTAGCTGTCAGCCAAACCTCTGTCTGTCCGATTCAGATCTTATACACCGTATTCAGATACAGTAGAGTATGGCCCAAGCAAGAGAGTACTTATCATTGGTAACTGCAGTGTGTGCACACACCCAGTCAGAGGTTTATGGAGCACTCAGATAAGAGGAAGTGTGTGATTGGGTGAGTGTGGCATGTTGTATAGAGCACTTTGAGTAATTGGGAGAGTAAAAAAGCTCTATATAAGAATCAGTCCATTCACTGTCTGAACAGAGTTTCGTCATGTTACGTTTGCACTGTTATGCATGTTCTGGCGCATGTTGTTATTACAGGGCTTGATTAAGGCACAGATTAGGCTGCCATCTGGACCAGCAGTGAGTCTGCAACTGGCCCGTGGCTGCACACCACCTACAGATGGCCCACATACTGCCTTTGGTGGCCCAGATCAGGTTTGCCAGAGGTAATCCACACATGGGCCAGCTCAGGACCACCAGTGTGTCTGCAACTGGCCTTGTGCTGGCCTATGTGTGGGCCACCTCTGGCAAACCTGATCTGGGCCACCAAAGGGCCGTCATTCTTTGCAGTATGTGGGCCATGTGTAAGCACATTGTGTGGGCTGGATCCGGGCCATACCAGTTTTGCTATGTGGAGAAGTGTGAGTAAGGATCAGCTGAGTGAGGCGGTTAGTCTTTGTGCTTCTCTTTGGCATTTTAGGACTTTTTCCACGATGATGCCAAAGTGATGAGTTTAAGTCCATCTGTATCTCTCTTCCTCTCTTTGTCTCCCTCTGCAGTGTGATGGGACAGATTTAACATCAAAGGTTCAGGACTTGAAGCTACAGTGCCTGGTCTTCCTCAACATCCCCAGGTCAGTCAGTGTACTGACAGAAAACTGCTAGTTGTACACATTACCATCTATGTAAGCTGTGACTAGTAACACAAAGACATACATACCAGTCAGGCTGCCGGGTGTGCAGCATTAACAAATGTAAAGGGTGCTAGATCCTAAGTCAGCCCTATCAGGAGAGCTTTGGTTACAAAAGCATGTTGTGTTTGTCATGTGTTGTTACATTAATGGCGAGAGTCCAAAGGCACATTTCCTACTCAGATTAAAGAGAAGCAGAGCAGCTGTAAATATCATAAGAGAACTGCAGCTGTGGTGTTTGAGCAACGTTCATTCAAACAAATACAGAGCGTTGGACACTCACGTTGAAGCAGGTGTTTCTGTGTTCGTGATGGTACTTGTTGTGTTCCCAGGTATTGTGCAGGCACCACACCGTGGGGTAACCCCAGTGAGCATCATGACTTTGAACCTCAACGCCATGACGACGGATACATCGAAGTTATCGGATTCACGATGACTTCACTGGTATGGCGTTCTCTCTGTGTCCTGGTAACCATGGTTACAAAGGAGGATGACCAGCTCCCACCTGAGAGCCTTTGTCTTGTGTTCAGTTTTGTTTTTGATTTAGAACGCATCTAAAAATCTGTCATAATTACAGAATTATGACAGATTATTAGGTACACCTTGCTACTACCACATAGATACAGCAAAGAGATGGAAACATCATCATATTCACATGATAGCATCACATGGCTGCTGCAGATCTGTCAGCTGCCTGTTCTTGATCCCAAACCCCATTCAGTACATCACAAAGGTGCTGTGGGGCTGATGAGTACAGTGAACCCACCTTCATGTTTGAGGACCCCGTGGTCAGCAACAATACTCTGGCAGGCTGTGGAGTTTAAACAATGCTCGTTTGGAACTTGGGACCCAAAGGGTGGCGAGGGGATATGTACCAGCAGCAGCTCGAACGGTTTAAACCAGGCAGGATGGAACTGTGCTCTTTGTTCTTTACACCACACTGTGTCATCAATCATCACGCCGGGCATCGTCTTCCAGTCTGGCTGTCCAGTGTGAGCCTTTGCAAACTGTACACTCAACTTCCTGTTCTTGGTTGATAGAGGGGCAAAAGCTGTGTTCTGCTACTATAGCCCAGCTGCTTCGAGGTTCAGTGTGTTGTGCATTCAGAGATGCTCTTCTGTATCCTTGGTTGTAACATGTGGTCATTTACCAATCAGCTCGAAGCACATTCTCCTGACCTGATACGTCAACGTCAGGTTATTTTATTATCAGAGGCTGCTATTCACGCTTGAATTCAGCTCTATGGCCAATTTAAACTCACTAGTTAACCAGCTGGTAATGTTTGTTGTGGGCTGCAGATGTTTCAGGTGGAACCTCCTGGTTGAACTTAGAGTTTCACTTCGATGGGACAGGTCTACATTTAGCTTTTTCTGTTTACGTTTTCTGATAGAAGCAAGGATCTGTCCTAATTATCACATAATTATTATTATTATTATGTTGTACAGCTGAAGTCCTTTGATGCAGAGCTCTTTAATAGGAGCTTTAATTGGACTTAGTGATTTGAAACTTCCCCCATAAGTGGGAGTGTTGTGTAAAAGCACTGTATTCCAAGCAGTCTGAACTCAAGTTGTTCTGTGTGTGTGTGTGTGTGTGTGTGTGTGTGTGTGTGTGTGTGTGTGTGTGTGTGTGTGTGTGTGTGTGTGTGTGTAGGCTACTCTTCAGGTTGGAGGTCATGGTGAGAGGTTGAACCAGTGCAGAGAAGTGATCCTCACCACTACTAAACCTCTCCCGGTGCAGGTAAATGGTGCACATGAGCCTCGTTCTGTAGCCATGTGCTTTTTAATATTGAATGTACACCTTTGGGCTGAGGTAACATCCAGCACTGTCACTGAACCTGCTTCCTGTTTACACTTGTACCCATCGTTCCCACTGACTGGCTCTCAAGTAACACCTCGGTCTTCTGCTGATGTCTAAGTACATTTGGGTATCAATCTGTGGGCTGCTTAGCTGATTGCATTTTTGATTGAGGCTATTGCTTTTGTATTGCTTTTAGGTGGACGGTGAACCTTGCAGACTTGCTCCATCAGTCATCCATATCAGCCTCAGAAACCAGGCCAATATGGTTCAGAAAACCAAACGGCGAACCTCTATACCACACCTCAACGAGTACGTTCTTTTTAGTCACTCACTGCAGCAGCAGCCAAATCCAACCCTGTGAGCAGCGTGCGTTATACGACACGTGCGGGTTTCACTGAGCATTTGCTAAAAGTCTTTGGGCCGTGTTTGTGTCTCAGTCAGCAGCCGGTCCCGGAGAGGCTGAGGATCAGAGTCAGCCGGATCAGCATGAGTGACTACGAGGCTCTGCACTACGACAAGGACAAACTACGGCAAGCATGTAAGGAGAGACACCCTCACTAACATCTGTGTGTCCACTCGGTCACATTGCTGACGCTGTGAACGCATTCTGCTTCTGTCTTCATATGCACGCTTCACTCATAATGTCACAAATATTCCTATGTTTTTAATCATATGACCTGTACTTAGCAAGAATATGCCGTGGCTTCCTTACTGGAAGTTTATAACATGATGAAGTTACTCAGTTTGGGTTGATCCGCACAGACATGTATGTCTAAGTTATTAGGACAATAATATTTATATCACTATTATGAGGCTGCCAGATAACTGAGGATCCCTTCAGTTTAACATGCGGGACAGCCCAGCCTGCCACATGCTTTCTGTAGCTGTTTGCCAAACAAATATTTTCATCCGTCTCAGTCAACATCCAGGGACTCAGCTGAGGACACTGTACCAAGAGTACTGTTGGATCTCATGTATGGGTTCTGGTCTCGTGGCTGTATTGTCACTTATCAAGTAAAGTGTTGCTGATTGGCCAACACAACACTCAAACACCTGGAATTTGGCTGAATTTCCTGCTGGCTGGGATGCAAGTAACTGAATTTGATAACATCAGCTCAAAGAAGTAGAGACAGGAGTACATAGTGATGAACCTGCCACACACCAACTTTTTAAAAATATGTAATTAAATGAAAAGTTGGCTTGGAGATTCAATAAACCGTCGGCTTATGTAGCGTAGCTGAATGACAGCAGCATCTTCAGGCTGACAAGGAAATAAAAACTGCTCGATGATTGAAAGGTGGAGAAGAGGCGTGAAGGTCAACATGCTCATTTTCAGCCATCTCAGTCGTTCCTCATCGCTGTGCTCGCGTCAGACCTCCTCGTTTCAGTTCATGCTGCACAGACAGCAGAGAACAGCGCACGTCTCCGATGTTTCAGGAATATAGAAAGGGACGGCTCTATGATCTTCCTCATTAGAGACAATTACAGTCAGTGGGCTTTGCAGCCGTGCACATGCAGTGCTATGTCAGACCACATGGTGGCGCTGTTACCTTTGTTGTTACAAACAGCACGTTTCATAACACTGTAAACTGGTAATAATGGTAAATTTTATGTGTTTCATTTGCAAAGACAACATATGATTGCAGGTCTTTGCCCAAAGTGGAAACATCGATATTAATATTTTTCATTGCTTATTAAGAATTCATAGTGGCATTACCTCATTGCTTTGTTTTCAATATATTTCCAGCATGTTTTGGTTTCAGATAATTAGCGTCATATTTTATGCCTCGTTCTCTGTTCTCGCTTGCAGAAGTTTTCATTATGTAAGTCCATCACTGCTCTCAGCTTGTAGATGTGTCACACTCAGGGAGACGATTCAAAAAAGAAAAACATTTCATAGCCAGAGGCTCAGTGTATCATCTCAATGCCACTCCTGTGGCTCTGTGTGCACGCTAAGCACAGAATAGAGACTCTTAATAAAGGTTGAAGGATGTTTAATAACTATACGGTTTCATTACATTTATTGTTACTACCATCTGTGAAATGTGAAAACAGCAGCTCACTTTTAGTTGTAGCTTATTATCTGTAAGCTGTGACTGTGTTTCCAGTCAGGCGCCGAGTCAATAGGAAATAAAAGAGAAGAGAAATTGCGAATGTGCAAGCTGCTGAATCGAAACCACTGAAAACAGCACAATAGAAAGAGAATAGAAACGTAAAGTTAGCAGTGCTGTAGTACTGTTCGCAGTAACACTTCCAAACACTAGCAGGGATCTTTAGAAGTGTTGGAATTATGGCTAACTGGAGGTAAACACTGCAGTCTGAGAACGAAGGCGTTCTTCTCTTTGTCTGAAGGTTCACAGATTCCCTGGAAAACAATCTGCCTGTTTTACTGGTTCTACATGTTTTTGCCTTGTCTGTTACTTGAAAAGGTCAGTGTGTGCGGCTACAAATGCAGCAGCTGCCTTTGAAAGCAGCGCTGTGGTGACTGTTTGAAGGTGTGTCTGGCTAATAGACCGCTGTCCGCGCCTGCTTTCAAGAAATATTGTGAGAGAAGTCAATTAGCAAAAAAGTAAGCAAGCCACACTTTTCTTGAACCTGTCAAGCTTTCACTGGGCTGCTGTTAGTGAAGCAACCGTCGACTTTGTCTCCCTCGCTGAGGTGTGTGTGTGTGTGTGTGTGTGTGTGTGTGTGTGTGTGTGTGTGTGTGTGGTGTGTGTGTGTGTGTGTGTGTGTGTGTGTGTTCAAGTCTTCACGCAGTCTGACAGCTTTTCCAGCACAATGAGCTGTGTGATGTTCAGCCAGCAGTGCTGTGCTGGTGCAGGCTGCTGGCCTGGGCTGCCTCGTGGGGCACTTTTTTTTCTTTCAGCATCCACATCGGCTTACTGATGGGAAGCCAGCTTGGTCAGGCTTATTTATTAAAATAAAAGTTACTGGTGCCATTATCAATTTGGCACTAAATACTAAATTCTGGCCCTGGATGAAAACCATCTGATGTGCAGTTGTCCAATATGTTGTCATTTTACGGACTCAATGACTCATTTTAAAGAAAACGTCTTCTGCTCCTGCTTGTGCTGCTCGTTTTGTCACAGGGAAATTAAATTCTTACGTTAACTGAATGAAGGTGTTTACTTACAGTGGGGGAAACAGTTTGCAGTTCCCAGTTTGGCCCATAGGAACCACAGTACTGCCGACCGCTCACATGTATACTTTGTACCATTTAAGTGCGATCCCAGCTCTGAGTCACGCTGCTACATGACCAGAATTAGACTCTCAGGGTCCTGAGGACTGCAGAGTGTATAAGTAGATATCAAAGTGCTGGTGGATAATTGTCCTGTTCCTCTGTATCTCCAGCCATTCCTCTGGGACTGATCGTGGTTCCTGGTGACAGTGACTTAGAGACCTGCAGAGAACACATCCAGCGATTACAAGAGGTAAGAAGAAGAAGAGAGAACAAGAGTGGCAGAGGAGATACGTTGAGATGAAAGGGTCATTGTTCTGTGTTATTAAATAGAAAAGTGCAGTGACACAAAATCGTGAAGAAGCACGAAAACTCTTTTTAAAAGTTGGAGTAAAGCTAATTAAGCTCCGTGTCTGTGCGTGAGTGCGTTTCCTTCTACATTCCTGCTCTTATCTTTACCTTTAGGACTTCTGCTCTCTTCATCCTATACCTGTGGGACTGCAGGTTGGTAGTAAAATGTCGGGCTTTATGTTCTACACTTGTTTGGCTCAGAGACACATGGGAAATAAAAGCTTGCTCAACACTTTTGTATTCTAGTTTTAATCGGAAAACGGACTCCTGTAGCAACGAAAGCCGAATGTTCACAGTAATCAAGAACATTTAAAAATTTAGTTTTTCCTTTTGTTGTTAATGAAACTGATTATTTTTTTATTAGCTTGAACGTTTTGGTTGGTTAAGAATCCCCCTGAGAGGTTCATCTTGGTAATATTGATTTCTATGGTGTGCATAGCCTGAATATGAGAGCATCCAGAGTGAGTGTGTCTACAAAGACATCTGCAGTAAAAAGTGTGACTATTGGCCAAAATATTACTGACTTGTTCTGTTGTTCTATTATCTTTGAGTGCAGTTTTATTTAACTTTATAGAAAAACTAGAATACCATAGTTGGGTTATTGACTACTACTGATAGAAGCATCCAGAATAATCCTCAACGTCTTTTAGACCCCATTCCTACAAAACTGCTCAAAGAAGTCCTGCCATTAATTAATGCTTCGATCTTAAATATGATCAATCTATCTCTAATGATCGGCTATGTACCACAGGCCTTCAAGCTGGCTGTAGTTAAACCTTTACTCAAAAAGCATCTCTAGACCCAGCAGTCTTAGCTAATTATAGGCCAATCTCCAACCTTCCTTTATATCAAACATCCTTGAAAGAGTAGTTGTCAAACAGCTAACAGATCATCTGCAGAGGTTTATTTGAAGAGTTTCAGTCAGGTTTCAGAGCTCATCACAGCACAGAAACAGCTTTAGTGAAGGTTACAAATGATCTTCTTATGGCCTCTGACAGTGGACTCATCTCTGTGCTTGTCCTGCTAGACCTCAGTGCAGCGTTCGATACTGTCGACCATAATATCCTATTAGAGCGATTAGAACATGCTGTAGGTATTACAGGTACTGTGCTGCAGTGGTTTGTATCATATCTATCTAATAGACTCCAGTTTGTGCATGTAAATGGAGAGTCCTCTTCACACACTGAGGTTAATTATGGAGTTCCACAGGGTTCAGTGCTAGGACCAATTCTGTTTACATTATACATGCTTCCCTTAGGCAGTATCATTAGAAGACATAGCATACATTTACACTGCTATGCAGATGACACCCAGCTCTATCTGTCCATGAAGCCAGATAACACACACCAATGCGTTAAACTGCAGGAATGTCTTAAAGACATAAAGACCTGGATGGCCGCTAACTTTCTGCTTCTTAATTCAGATCAAACTGAGGTTATTGTACTCGGCCCTGAAAATCTTAGAAATATGGTATCTAAGCAGATTCTTACTCTGGATGGCATTACCTTGGCCTCCAGTAACACTGTGAGGAACCTTGGAGTCATTTTTGACCAGGACATGTCCTTCAACGCACATATTAAACAAATATGTAAGACTGCTTTCTTCCATTTGTGCAACATCTCTAAAGTTAGAAATATCCTGTCTCAGAGTGACGCTGAAAAACTAGTTCATGCATTTATTACTTCCAGGCTGGACGACTGTAATTCATTATTATCAGGATGTCCAAAAAACTCCCTGAAAAGTCTTCAGCTAATCCAAAATGCTGCAGCAAGAGTCCTGACAGGGACTAGAAAGAGAGAGCAGATTTCTCCTGTTTTGGCTTCCTGTTAAATCCAGGATTCAAAATCCTGCTCCTCACATACAAGGTCTTAAATAATCAGGCCCCATCTTATCTTAATGACCTTGTAGTACCATATCACCCTATTAGAGCGCTTCGCTCTCACATTGCAGGCCTACTTGGTAAAAGGTAAACGTGTTAGAAAAAGATGGAAGGTTAGACAAATAACATAATCGAGCAAATCGCATCATTCTAGCTGATGAAGATTTGTTATCTCAAAATAAAAAATCTGTTTGTACCATATGTAGGTTTTGCTCTACACTAGACAACTGTGGTAAAAATGTGAACAAGTGTGGGTTCAGCCTTCAGTAGAAACATTTCTATGCAAAGTCTGACCTTAGGAAATATCAGTTAATACAACAACATTCATTTTTAGGTTTCCGCAGAGCAGAGCCAGAGCAGCGGTAACGTCTGACAGCAGGGTTGCACGTGGTGTGTCTTAACAATGAGCTTCAGACATTTCACGTGGACTTAGTTTCTCTTCCACATAAAGTCTGATCGATATTTGCTGCTCATTCTTGCTGTTTATTCGAAGGCACGTGGACACAGTTATTAAAGCGAGTGTTGTATTATATCCTCCCATCTATAACAGAAGATGAGCTAAATACGTTCTGTTAAAGTCAGTTACACTCAGCTGCTCTACTTTTTTGCTTTCAAGATTTCATTTCGTAAATGAGAAGCACAACTTTAGATTGAAACTAATTAACTGGAGAATATTTGTGAGTCATATATTAGTATAATCAATCAATCAGTACAAGGAGACGAGCACATGAGTTTACACGATAAAGGAAGCCAACATTGAAACATACACACATACATGTTTAAGTACAGACTCTCCTGGAAACTGCTGAGAAGTTTCATTATGTGCTGCAGCATCTTCTTTCATGATATTCTTCTCACCACGTTTCCAGCTCAGTTTTCAGTTCGGCCAGGATGGAAAAAATGTCTGTAGACCTTCCTCTTTGTGTCAGATGCTAAATATCACATGAGCACGAGCAGTGTCCATTATGGTTGCGTAATGTGCACATAGTTTCTATGGAAACCTGCTGTACTGTATGTGTGAAAGAGCAAAGGAGTTATGCTACCAAAGAAATGAAGCCAGTGACCTTACAGATTTCCTGTCTGACCAGCTTTTAGTCTGCCAAACTCTGGGATCTGTTTACTACATCCTGAATCCATCTTGTTAATGAAAGGCTTAATGATTCAAACAAACAACATATACTGCCACACAGTATATGAAAGCCAGGCTGAGATGTTAGATGTTGTTTTCTTGCTTTAAAAAGTCAGACGTGACACTTTTACAGATGTTGGATGAGCACAATAGATGAAATGGATTTTTAATGAGTCAGCATCAAGTCAGGTGTTACTGTGGGAAAAAACGAGGTCTTGCACCGAGTCTGCAAAACTATGACTGCAGATTCTTATCAGCATTTTAGGTGTGAGAGTCTTACACAGGTGTTCCAGTTTTAGCAGATCAACCACCAGCCTTGAAACCAACCTAGTTCCATCTGTGGTTGACAGGCTGTCTGTATATAGCTCTCTTACTTCCAGAGGCCGTTCTCTCATGCAAAACATAAAACTAGAATAATCTGGCCTCCCCGTCTACCACCATCAACCAACCAAATGTCTCTTTTAGCCACGATCGGTAATCTTCTTTACACCAGGTGTTGAAAGCTGTGACTTTCTTCACTCATTCAGACCTAATGCAGCATTTTGTTAACAACTCTGGTAGAGCTATCTGTGTTAATGTTGTTGTCATAGTCAGTGTTGGCCTTATCACTCCAGTTCTACTTAAATAAGATTGACTCAATTGGGACATCCAGCGAAAATCCCCCTTTTCAAGAAACTGCAGCATTCATCTTGTTTCAGAAATGAGTGCAGCCGTTAGCTCCCAGATTATATCCCGTACTATATATTCCCCAACTCATGTGTGATGTCAACACAACCAGGTCTCTTCCGGTGCCTCACAGACGCTTCTAAGCTCGGTGACAACCGCTAATAACACTCTGCAGAGCTAATTCTTGTTAGCTTTTCTGTCATCCACCGCTGCTTTCTGAGCAGTATTGTTGCCAGCAACCGATTCAGGAAAGTGGCTTTTATAAAAATGGCTGTTTAACAAAACAAAACAAGGCAACATTATACATAGAAAACAAAACCAACTTTCCAGTCTCTCCTCAAATGACAGTTTACGTCAGCATGGCTGCAAATTGCTGAGCGCTATTTCCATTCATACCATCCGGACACGTCTTCACTACACTTTATTCTCCATGTAACCCCTAACACTGTCAGAGAATGAATTACCACACGTCTCTGTGTTTATACACTGGCTGCACCTACATGAATAAAAGTACTCTCAAAACACAGAATCTGAGAGATGGGGAACTAAAACGCACCGTGAGGTGACATAATGTAATCTTTGATTCCTGATAGCGTTTTGTTTTCAAGGAGACTTTCCCCATGTGTCTCAGTGTGACTGCATGATGCATGCTGTGCTGTATCTGACTCGGTTTGAGTTTCTTCATGTGTTGGTAACCTTGAAGTATTCTGATTACTTGTGTATTTCCGTGTGGTATCTGTGGTGTCGTTTGTGTGCAGCAAAGTTAATAGTTGAGTTTGACCTGGTGTGCAAAGTATGTTGGGTTTGTCATATAATCCCCAAATTATTAAAAAAGTTAGCATGAATACTCAGTTACCTGGAATGGTAGATGTTTTTCATTCATTCGTGTACTAAACTGCACTGCCTGCTCACGGTCTCTTCAAGTTGATGATTTTGTTCTTCTGACTCAATCAAACAATTACACAGTACAGTTCTGATTTGAGAGGTCTATTTATAGCTGTATTCAGATATCAAGGGTTGTTGAGCAAAGATTAAAACCATTAAATCTGCACAGCTAATTCTAGTTACTTGTGCTTTAGAAAACCTTTAAACTACCTGAAGCTCCAGAAGGACTAGTCACAAAGCAAAGCCAACAGGTAATTGCTCAGGTTCTAGAAGTGAATCACTCTGAACTAGGTTTCCAATGGGCATCTTAGGTAATCAATGAAACTGAAGTTAGAGTAGTTTGAACAACTAGTGAGGTTGCTGGGCTACTGCAATTCCAGCTTTACCCATTACTTAAGAAATCTACACAAAAACTCTAGTTGTAGTCAGAAGTTTGACTACACCTCATGGACAATTCTCCTTGTCAAGTGTAGATTTACACAAGTTGGGAATGTTTCTTGGAGACATTTCTAAATTCATCATTTCAAACAAATGTACACTACACATGTGTTACACTCAGATATGTCACAGTTTTGCCTGGAAGTCTGGAAGAAGATCCGTATCGTCACCTTGAAATCAGAGGGAAATGGTTACAGTGTGCATCAGCAACACCTGAACCCGTAATGAACTGTTTTAACTCCAGTGTGACTCTGCACAGTGAAGCTAGTTTCACATTGTGAAACTGCCATTTTGGACTAAAGTAGGCTAACATTAAGTTCCTGGGACGATGGTCCCAAAGCGCTGATCTCAAAACTGTTGCAAATTTGTGCCAGGAAACTTGGTTAAATTAACCTGTCAACTCTTCGGAAGAATTGCTGAATATCCAACGTTAATTATGCCCGAAGCTTGTTGATGGCCACCGAAAGTGTAGTTAAAGGGACATTTCAATTCAATTCAATGTTATTTATACAGCGCCAAACAAGTCGCCTCAAGGTGCTTTATACTGTAAGGTCGACCCTACAATAATACATACAGAGGAAAACCCAACAATCATATGACCCCCTATGAGCAGCACTTTGGCGACAGTGGGAAGGAAAAACTCCCTTTTTACAGGAAGAAACCTCCAACAGAACCAGGCTCAGGGAGGGGCGGGGCCATCTGCTGTGATTGGTTGGGGTGAATATTTAACCAAATATTAGCAGCGGTGTGTGTGTATATATATTTGAGCCTGTACTGTATAAGTGCTGTTCACCTTGTGCATATTAGAGAAAATCCAAAATAAATTCAAACTGCACCCAATTATTGTTTTTTAAAGTCGTTAAAGATGCTGTACAATCATACCAGGCTGGAAACAGTTCAAAGAAAGCCAGACATTACCGCGACGTTCATGCCCACCATGAGTCAACCTCTGACCACATCTCTCATCCAGAGCGATGGAGCCAGCCTTCATTAAAAACGAGTAATTGATTGTTTTCATTAGTATTACAGGATTTTGATATTCAGGGGGTATAAACCACAGCCATCAAATGAAAATGACTATGCTTGTAATAAATATATAGAATATATGAAACTTTTAAAATTGAATTAAGAACAATGTGAACTTTTTTATATTCAGCATTTTTGAAGATGCACGAGCATTTCAACGCATTTTTTTACGACTGTAACAGGTTAGTCTGAATCACAAAGCTTAATGACAAGTCTCAGGACTCGGCGAGCTCACCTGCTCAGCGCTCCAGCGAGTCTGTATCAAGGATCCTCTGTTCTTCCTCCCTCTCTGCTCTTCCTGTGCTTGTGCTAGCCGAGGGGGATTTGCTGATGAGATGCCACACTGTCATGTTCTGTCACCCTGATATGTGTGTTGTATGGGATGTAGCTGCTGCGCTTTTATTGAACGCTGGCCAGTGCAATCTGAGTTGTGTTCATAAGCGTGCGGCTTCTCTTTTCCTGTGGTTTATATTAACAGACTTTAGAGACAGACGGCATCACAATAATTAGTGCTTTGGTAAATGAGTCTGTCCGTCTGACTCTGAGTTTAAAGTCCAAAATTTATGAAGCAAAGAAGAAGAAGTCATTTCCTACTCAATATAAACGGCATCATTCGCCATTTAGAAGCTGTGCAGTTGTTGATCAAAGGTGAAACCCAGTTTTCAGGCAGGTTTCACAGAGCGTGCAGAGAGCTCATTCACTTGATAAAGAAAAACAGTTTTCTGTGCTCTGCTGAAAAGCAGATAAAGTCCATTACTTGAGTGTGAATCTAGTGAATGCTGTATTTAGACAAACACTGGATGAACTCAGCCTGTCGGACACCATGTATCCACATCACAAGCTCTTCATCTTCCTCATTAGGTGAAATCAGAGCAGCACTAACTGTAAATGTTATTTTTAACAACATCCTAATTTTATATAGGCGAGATCATTAATAGGAGAGAATTTGGGAGTTGCTGTCAGACTTTGTGTTGCGTAGCAACCAGAATAATGAACGCCTGTTTCGCAGTTTGATCTCCTGCTCTCTGGTGACTGTTGATGCTCACTGGTGCAGTTTGTGATAGAGCGGGAGAAAAAATAGCTTCTACAACCACCTACCGAGTAAACTTTTTGTGTGTTGCAGGATATTCAGTATTTTGAATGTTTTTCTTTGCAAAGCAGAGCTCTATAATATGCATACGCCCACATAACAGCTGTAAAACAGAGCTTGGCTTCTGCCAGTCCATCCAATCTGTTCTTTAAGTGGAGCTTTTGCAGGCTCTCACCTGCTGAGTACACCTAGTACACGTTGAAGGGGTTATATATCCAGTCTGAACTGTGGGAGTACCTCAGGATCCACCGAGGAAGAGCTGGAACATATTATTGGAGAAGGATCACCTTGGTTAGGCTGTTGCTGCTACAGCTGATACCACAGCTAAAAACCTCACAAAATATATTAGTAATGCCCTCTGCATTCATTCAGTGTCCACAAAATGAAAACATATTGAGGAGCTGTTCTGGTTGGCAGTCGCATCTCTCTGTGTATCTCGGCGAACCTTTCTTGGCAACCTGTCATCTAATTTGACTAGAAAAGGACTGTGTTACAGTAAGGCAGTTTATTGTTGCTGTGTGCCGGTAAAGCTGCTGCCATGTGTTACATCGTTTGCAGCGATTGGCTGATCCTGTCTCATCTCAGGAGAAAATGAGAGACGAGGCATCTTGAAGCCGTGACAATTAAAACCAGCATTTCACTTGAGCGAAGTCTGCTTATTATTCACTCCGGTATCTGTTCCTACAGTACTGTCGGCATTTTACTTCACTCATTCTTTGTCTGCTTTCTTTGAACTTGCTGCAGAATAAGGGTTAAGTAGGACAGTGAAGACGGAGAAAGCAAAGAAGACGCAGTCACTCAGATAAGTCAAACTTTTTAGAAGCGTTTGTAGGTTTTCTTTCAAAGCCTGCAGGCATTTTACTCAGCCTGAGACTGGTACCGAACATGACAGCAGGATTAGGCAAGTAAAGACAAACAGCGGAGAGCAGGAGTGTTTACTCCAGCGAACCTTTCTGTTACCGTTTGAGAGGAGAAAAACACAACTTTCTTTAGCTGTCCTCTTCCTGCCACTTCTACTGGAAGGTGACTTTTTCTTTCTGCAGTGCTGAACTCAAATGGGTTACCTGGCAAATCATTAAATGGTTTCATTTACTAGGAGCCACACAAGTCACAGTCTACATTCAGCTGGGCCACTCCATACCAGGTCCTCTCTGATCTCCCTGAAAAACATGTAGGATGATGATACATTTCTTTATAAATTTGAGCTCTTTGTAATGTGCACATACAAATATTTTCAAAGTACAATTTTCAGTGGAGCCAGAGGACTATTTAATCCATGTCAGGCAGATAGTTTTAGGTCAAATATGACCTCAGAAAGATGGGATTTCAAAAGTCAAGCTTAACTTCAGCTACACTTAAAAAATCAATAGTTTGGCACCACCATCTTTGGCATTTAAAAATACATTTTTCAAAGCTAGGGGCTGAAATCTGGCGCACACTCCCATAGTTGTACAGAGAAATGCTCTCAAACACATTAAAGCTTGAAACATAAACAACAAACAAACAAACTGAGTTTATTGAGTGATATTCAAAAAAAACCCATAAAGTAACAGCAGTTTTATTTGCTTTCTTCTGATTGTAGGATTCCTTATACTTCAAACGACTCTGGAAATGTTACAGGGGAACAACATAATGGCCCTGAAGCTCGCGTCCACCCCATCTCTCATATCTTCTTGTTACACGTAGAAACCTGGAATCAGAAACTTAGAAGTACTTTAAATACATCTATAAACAAACGGAGCATGCAACAAGTGACTTTAAATCCTGCGGGTAAGGAAATCCCAGGAAGTTCATCTGGACGCAGCGTTGTGAGAGAAATGTTTCGTCCCTCATCCAGCTGACTGCAGATTTCCAACCTTATAAGCAGCACATCTGTAAACCTACAGGTGGTCACTCAGTATATATCTATATTTTGACAAGTTTCCAATGAAATACTGATGGGAGGTCACGAGCTCTATAATAAACTTCTGCACAGATTGTAATTAGATTATGTTCATTTGCCATAAATGAACATAAAACTATAATATGCAAATATTCCTGACCCTCAAATACTTTCAAAGGTGGTGTGGATTGAAAACACAGCAAAGGATTTCCTGTGGGGTTGAGTCGTTTGTTTGAGAAGTCAGACAAAGTCAGCCAGAACTGATGGTGTGTTTTTAGTCAGTGAAAAATAATGATCGATTCTGCTGTTTCACTCATAATCCGGTGTATCTGTGGGACAGACGCAGGCTTTGGTCTGGAGATCTTAGGTGTCTGACTGTGTTGTACGGGGGCAGGAGTTCACAGATACCAGGCTCAGACCATTTACTTCTCTGTAAACAGAGAACAAGCGTTCAAACTTCAGTCTACAGCTAACAGGGAAACTGAGCAGGGAGGCAGGAATCTCAGTAATGTGCTGTCTGTGTTTTGATCTAGTTAAAAAGTCCTGCTGCTGCATTCTAAACTAATTGGAGACTGGATGTAAAAAAGGCTGCGCCATATCAACATACAAAAAGTTGCAGTAATGAGGCTGTATAAAGAAGTGCAACTTTCTTCTTGTCACAAGTTTTTGACATTATGACTCGAGAAGATAATGTGAGTGGATGTGTACAGGACACATCCAGGGCCTGCTGTATCGCACCTGCTCACAGGGAACAGCGATTACGTCTGCTTTATCCTGATGCGACGTTTGTTGTTTGCAAACTGAAATCTATTTTTATGACTAAAACTAAACTGGTTTGCTTTGTAGAGGATTTTGTATTTTTATTGTACGTTGTTTGCTGTAGGATGTGAGGATTAAACCTGTCACAGCTCTTTATTTTTTAAATTGCCAAAGACAATTTAAAGGTCTTCAGTAGGCAGGATGTTCCCACTCAGTAAAGGCTCATTAAAAAGACAACCTGCTGTTGCAGAGACCCCTTACAACTAAAGCTGGATGTGAAGTGAAAAGTAAGCTACAACTTCTTGAATGCATGTCCATCCATGGGACTCGGCCCTAATGTGCGATGACATCATTCATCTTATCTTAATGACCTTGTAGTACCATATCACCCTATTAGAGCACTTCGCTCTCGCTCTGCAGGCCTACTTGTTGTTCCTAGAGTATTTAAAAGTAGAATGGGAGGCAGAGCCTTCAGTTTTCAGGCCCCTCTTCTGTGGAACCAGCTTCCAGTTTGGATTCAGGAGACAGACACTATCTCTACTTTCAAGATTAGGCTTCAAACTTTCCTTTTTGCTAAAGCATATAGTTAGGGCTGGACCAGGTGACCCTGAATCCTCCCTTAGTTATGCTGCAATAGACGTAGGCTGCTGGGGATTCCCATGATGCTATGGGAGTTTCTACTTCACTCACTATGTATTAACAGACCTCTCTGCAGTGAATAATACTTGTTATTAACCTCTGTCTCTCTTCCACAGCATGTCTTTATCCTGTCCTCCTTCTCTCACGCCAACCAATCACAGCAGATGGCCCCGCCCCTCCCTGAGCCTGGTTCTGCCGGAGGTTTCTTCCTGTTAAAAGGGAGTTTTTCCTTCCCACTGTTGCCATAGTGCTTGCTCATAGGGGTCATATGATTGTTGGGTTTTTCTCTCTGTGTGTTATTGTAGGGTCGACCTTACAATATAAAGCACCTCGAGGCAACTGTTGTTGTGATTTGGCGCTGTATAAATAAAACTGAATTGAATGATGTATTGATGGTCAGGTGTGATAGTCCCTGAGTGTTTTGTTGGTGCATGTTTCTGTTCATGTATATTGTGTTAGTCTTTATTAAATCTAAATAGCTAACAGTCAGACCTGATGAGGGTCAGTAATCTACTTTAATCTACTTTAAATGTGAATGCAGCTTGTTAGGTCTCGCAGGTGTTTCTCCAGATTCAACAGTAGGAGAATGTGTAAAAATGACTCTATTTATTCATTTTAAAACCAAATCCCAACAATGTTGTGATGTCTGGTAATCGTGTTATATTTTCATGGCTTTATATGTGGCCCGAAACAGATATTCATCATGCAGTAAATTTGGAGGAGATTATTTGCAACGACTACTTTTGAGCTGAACAAGAAGCCATGACTGCTTGAAAAACAAGACTCAGTATTACCAGAGGATCTCGTCCTCGCGTCGGCTCAGCTTCTGTTTACTCTCTCGTCCACTGACCTGTAATCAGGTGTCTGTTTGTCATTCAGGAGGAGGCAGCCAAGCCGAAGAATCTTTGCTCACAGAGATTGTCTCCAAAGTGGTGTTTCCTCGACTGTAAGTATTACTTAATAATAGTAGTTTTTACCTTTATGCTAATCATTACCCAGTATGATGATATTATGGTGACATCCTGTTTCATGAGTATGACTTATACATAAATACTCTTATCAACACTCATCTTGCCTGTTTGAAATGGCAGTTACCAGTTCAGTTTTGATCAGCTGCCTGTTGGTCTTTAATTAACTTGGATGAAGCTCAGATCAGTCATGCATGTTTTTGCTGCTATGGATGTGTCATATAATGAATGCATGCATTCATAAGCATAATGGCAGAGGAATCATGTTTATAGTCATTTACAAATGTTGCAGATTAAGTTTACTGTCTTCTGTTCTAAGGCAGTGATGAAGTCACATTACTGGTGTTTTTTTGTGTTCCACTGGGAGAAATGGACAAACACACAACTTGTTACATTTTGAGTGCCCCTTTTCAATCTTGTGCAAGCAATACCAGATCTCTCGCACCACATGTTGCTGTGAAATGTGTATCTGATTGTAAGAACGCAGTCAGTGACCTACAATCAAGATCTGTACTCTGCTTTTGTTTTGTGTAGATTTCAAATGTTCAAATTGTTAGAAAATCGTATCGTAGGTCCATGCAGCATTATCACAGGCAGTGTGAGCAGGACAAATGCTGACACAGTTCTCTAATGTAAACAGGTTTCTGTGTTAGCACTTCCTCAAAATAACATAAAACATAGTCCCATCAGATCCTGGGTTTTGGAGAATGTCATGAATATTTATCTCTCAGAGCAACTTGCCAAAAATATCATAGAGAAAGACCAGGCTTCCTACACAATGCTAAATGTGCATGCACATTAACACAACCCCCCCCACACACACACACCTCTGCCTGGGTTGTGTCCTGTTGGCATTGAGCAGAAAACTGGATTTAAAAAGATGCAGCATCTACCTGACAGAGAGATAAGGAGGATGTGTTTGAGGAGGGCGCATGTGATCAGTGCTACTTCTGCTCTAACCCAACAGAGGATTTACACACATGGCTGATATGTTTAAGTGCTTTTGAAAAACTACATTGTTTGTTTGTACTTTTCACATTTGTTTGTTATTAAGTTATTTCACTGTATGACTGTATTCATGACATCAAAGAATTTCATCAGTTCTTCCTATATTAGACTATATTTCCTCCACCAGCTGCTCAGATGGACAAACTGCACAGAATCTGGCTTTAGAATAACATTCCTAGAATGGTGTGAAAGGAGTTGTGTTACCAGCTGCTGGGCTGTGCTGGACCACGAATTAAACTGGTCCATGTTCATTATAATGATGCAGAACAAAGGTGAACTCGGTGCAATGGGACAAAAATGCAGTCTGGTTAGAAAGTCATTGTTGCATCACAGTAGTCATTGATTTGGTCTTCACAAAATGAATGCGAGTTCCCTATTACACTGAAATAAAATACAATTATTTTATGGTGTAAGAAACAATTCAATTCAATTCAATTCAATTCTTTATTTATTTGTCACATGTAGTTATAGCTGGTACAACATACAGTGAAATGTTTTTTCTGGCTAAAAAAGTACTCCCCCCGACTGTGCAAGTACTCCCCCCAACAGCAGTTTCTCACCCTGTGGGGGCAGCGTCTCATCTTGTTACTCTGCAGGCTATTGGTTTCCCACAGTAATTGGCACAGGAGGTGGGAGCTAGCATATGTACAGATTAACAATGTTCAAAGTTATTTGCTGACCTGAACCTTAATGACCGCCTGCAGCAATCTGCTTTAAATGAGCTGAGTTTGAGACATGCTTACAGGAATAGTAATTTTCCCACGTTGTCTTTATTTGGCTAAAACCGTTTTTTTGTGTCTCCTCAGCCACGACAGCCGATCGTTTCTACAGGATCGACCGAGCACAGGTAAGGTTTCACCACCTGTGTTCTAGTTTTTAGTCATTTTCACTCCGTGACCTTAATGATGCCTTCTCGTTTGATTCTTTGCTAAAACCTTCAGGAACATCTCAACTACGTATCAGAAATCTCCCAGGAAGAGATCTTCATCCTGGACCCTGAACTTGTTGTCATGACAACTGTAGGCACCTCCCCCTCAGCCATGGCCGACCTGGTTAACCCCGCCCCTAGCCCAGTAAACAGCAGGTAAATCAGTTGTGACTAAGCTGAATTTTCATTAAACATTTTTTCTTTGTTCCATTCATTGCAGTGCATAACGCTGGAGGAGGAGAAGGAAAAGCGTGGCCTTACTTTGACTCCTTGAAGTAATCAATAAATCAATAGAAATAGTCTGCCAATTACAGTTACTTACAACCAAAATTTACATGAGAAAAGTATTAATTATTCTTCCTTTGATAATTTTCTTATTACAGCCTTTTAAATAATTCTGTGGCGAATTCTGTAGTTGGACAACAACCACGACAGTCCATAAATATAGATGTTTACAATGATCCTTTTTAAATCAAGACTTTAGTCCCCTGGCTTAGCAGGTAATTATACCCTATGCGGCTGAAATGCAGCCACCTGGGCTCGAGTCCGACCTACGTGCTCTGGCTGTGTGTCTCCCCCACTCACTCTCTGTAAAAGTTAAATAACCAACAAGAAACCCTCTATTATTATACACAAAATAAGCTGATTCCAAGAGTCATCTCGTATTGCTGTCAAACGAAATACTCTGTAGGGCCTATTTCATGACCTAAAAGCTTCTCCAGGGACAACACTTCTAGTCAGAGCTCCACTGATGCTTTAGTCTACACTGCTGCTTCCTCCTCCGACTCACCTTCATGCTCTGTTCCCAGGTAAAGACGCACATTAAACACAAATGCGTCCTTAATGTGTGTCTGTTGCTCTCACCCTGCTTCTATGTTTCTGGTTCTAAAAAATGAAACAAAACAAGGAAGCCAATGTTGTGTTGTGGTCCAGTAATGAAAGTCAGTCTGTTGTTTCAAAGACTAAAGCAGTGGGCCAGGCCAGATCTGGGGAAAAAGTATAGATTGATGTCAAAAACCTGGGTCCTTTTTAAAGTTTTAATTATTATTTTATTTCATAATTTTAGTTAAATATATAAAAATGTAGATTTGGGGGATTGGAAGTTCCTAGTTCAGTGTGGCGCTTTGTGTTTTAGTGCCTATAAAATCTAATCGTGCATAAATGGATGAGTTCAGTTTCTTTTCCTACTGAGAAAATCTGTCATCATTATGTTAGCTTGTGTTTGCATATGTTTGTGTCTGTGGGTCTTGAGATCTGTAGACAACACGTTTGTATTCTACTCGTATTTTCATATTATTAACCATGTACCATAGACTCGTGAAGGTTAATTCCTTACCTACAGCTGTCTGTTGATGCTCCATAAACAATTCTCGTGAGGCAAAATGAGAAGAGGGTAAGCAGATTATGAGTGAGAGGATCAAGAATTTCTGGGGAGAAAACTGGTTTTATTCAATATTTTCTTACAGTAAAGAAATCCCATGAAAAGAACCAAGCCAAAGATGTGTTTTCATCTTCCTGACATCTCTGTGTTTGCCTGTGGCACTCGGCTTCATTGGTTTGATCTAAGGATGAAAATCTTGAAAAACATTCCTCAAATACAGCACCAGTGAAAGGTTTCAGCACATCTATTTATTATAAGACTTTCCACTGTTTTTTCCTCATGTTTTGCATTATAGAGTAAAAAGATCAAAATAATTGAATAACACATTTGAATTTTCTAAAACATGAAAATCCTCAAACTTTGTAGTTCACTCATCCATCTGTCACTCACCTGAGTTCAGATCACCCTGCCAGCCCGGGGGGGCAACAAAGTGTTCCCAAGCAAGGTAACAAAGGTAATCTCCCCAGTGTGTCTGGGACCTGCAAGAGGCCTCTTCCTTGTAGGACATGGTCAGCATACACAAGGCATCCTAATCAGATCCTCAAACCATCACAACCTTCTCCTTTCAGTGTAGAGGAGTAGCAGCTCTACTCTCCATCCTACCACTAAGAGCCCAGACACTTTTTGGAGGAAGCTCATTTCTACCCAGACACACACTACCCAGAGCTTGTAAGGGTAGGAAAGCTGAAAGTAGTTGCTTGGTTGATGGTACTTCTTGGTCACGCAGGTCTTACAGAGGCAGAGGTGGGATTATTGCTCGTTTTCCTGTTGAGGTACAAAGCAGAAACCACATGGCATGTTATGTCTCTTTAAGATGTTGGTTAAGTGCTGTCTTGAATTCTGAATATGTCAGTGAGAAAGACTCCCAAATCCATCCTACCTCCAGCTCCATGTTTTACACCATTTCAAATTAGTGTTCATCAGAACAAAGTCGAAGTTTCTAATGGTCTAACTTCCATCCCTTTTAATGGAATTTAAGCAGTTCTGGTCTTCCTATTGGTCTTCCTTAAATGTGTTTTTTTGCACTTAGAATAGAACAGAATAGAATAGCTCTTTATTGTCATTGTACATGTACAGTAAAATTATGGGTGCTCCACACCAACTGTGCAGTAATAAAATATGAATAGTAGGACATCAAGAAAATTATATACAAATAGAAAGAGTAGAAAAAATATACAAAATAAGAGAGAAGCACAAATAGAGAGCAGGTTGCAAAGTGCTGGGGAGTAGTGTAAAGGACTCTGTCTGAGTAGAGTCGGTGTGAGTGGCCTGAGTGATGAAGGTTACCCAGTCTCCGATTGGTGGCTGCGCAGCCTTCTTGTTCTCAATTGTGACCCCTGCATACCAAACACTGAGGAGTGGTAGAAACCCAGTAGCAGCCTCTGGTCCCAGTTACTCTTCCTCATGACACAGAGGAAGTGCTGCAACTGCTGGGTCTTCTTTCCCAGAGTTTATGGTGTTGTGGCTCCAAATGAGATGAGCGGAGATTTAGGTGTCCAGAACCTGAAGGTGGAGCCCGATTCCACTCGTTCTCCCTCTAATGGGAGGGTAGTGGACCTGTCTGTGCCTCCTGAACTTCATGTTGAGTTCTTTTGCTTTAAGCTCGTTCAGTTTCAGGTTATTTTCTGAGCAGCAGTGGGACAAGTTCTCTACCTCCGCCCTGTAGGCTGTCTAATCTCCGTCAGACTTGAGTGTAACCACGGAGGTGTTGTCGACATACGTTTGATGACGTTGGGTGGGTGGTGTACAGTCATGTGTGGACAGGCTGTACAGTAGGAGGCTTAGAAGGCAGCCCTGTAGAGATCCGGTGCTGAGTCACAGTAGAGTGGCGAGGTGGTGGCCGAGTCTGACTGATCGGGGCAGTTTAGTGGTGATGGCATCTTCCATGGACCGTTTTTGCTCAGTAAGCAAACCGGTTGACACCATCCACTCAAAACACTTGATGACTTGATGTGAGGGCTGTAGGTCTGTAGTCATTGACGGTGTATATTTCAGTCTTTTGAATGGGAATGATGGTGGAGGCCTTCAGACAGGTGGGAACAGTGGCATGAGTCAGAGGCTGAACAGCCTGGTAAGGATACCTGCCAGTTGATCCGCACAGGCTTTGTCCACAGTCGCCGGGATGCCGTCAAGGTCAGCAGCTCTCCTGGGGTTGAACTCTCTCCAGCCATTTTTGTTCTTGCCGCGTCGCTTGTGTTGCGGGTATCTGGTGATAATTTTCACATCACATCCTGTTTCACAAGACACAATCTTTGTGGCACATCGGGTGGTCGTGCAGCTCTGTACTTTTTTTAAGATGGCGAGCTGTGCCGCGACTGTCGCAGCTGGGTTGAAAACATGAGTCTACGATCGTGCCGTTTTTTACCGCCATTTCTATGATAATCAACTTCTTTGGTCTCAAACTGAGCAAAGAAGTTGTTGAGCTCCTCTGCTAGTGTGAGGCTACTGTTGGAGCCATGGCCTTTGAAGTTCTTGAGGATGCCTCTCCAAACCTGGCTGTGGTTGTTGTGTATGAGGAAGCCCTCTAACCATGAAATTCATCAGATTGTGCTGAAATACAGTGCTTGTAAATGGTCATCATCATGAAGTAACTTGACACCTAGTGCAAGACTGTGGCTTTATGAAGTGTTTCTAATGTTTTTAGACAACAGAAGAGTGTTGGAACCGTGTTGGGTTGACTCTGAAGGATTGGTTGCTCTTTAAAGGAAAAGATTATTTCAAATGAAACTTAATTTATATCTCAAATTAAAATGTATAAATATAATTACTGGAGTCACTTAACAAAGAAACAAACTGCTAATGAATAATAAATAATTAACCAGTTTACTGAATACTGGAATGCTTTAACCCTTTCGTGCTGCCTGTTTCACTGGTCTGAACTAAGCTTCACTGGCTAAACAACAGAGATGTCTGAGATGTCCTTGCATGCAGATTCATTTGAGGCATCTGTGACAGCCACATCTGTGGTTAGTATCTCAGATATTTATTATTTCAGTTACAGCAACTATAACCAGTTAAAGCCAGCTGACAGTAGATGAATCCATATCTAGGGCTTTAAAACACTTAGACTCCTAACAATTGCCACAAACAACACAATGTTTTGTAGAGCACTGTGGGCGTAATTGCATTTGCTATCACTCCAAAATCCAAATAACCAATTTTATAAATGTCTAGCCATCAAATATAATATGATGCTCACTCTCAGACTATTATCCATTCTCTACAGAGCAGTGCACTTGTCATGTTTTTCTGCTCATCAAGTGTTGCACAAATACACATCAGTATGTTTAGAACACTAATTATTATTATTATTATACAAGCATGTATTGCAATGTTTCTTTCATCATCTTTTCACTAGTTTCACACCCACTGTATGTTTTTACAGTCTTTGCACAGATTACATCAGTTTTGTGTAGCACAGTGTGCAAACTGGTACAGTGGGTCGTCACTTCACACAAGGTGGTCCTGGGTTTGACGCCAGGCTGCTTCTCCTCTGTGTGGAGTTTGCATGTTCTTCCCGGGTAGTTCAGCTTCCTCCCTGGGACCCTGTGACAGCTGTGACTGGCTTCAGCTCTGCTGCGACTCTGTACTGGATGAAAGGAAGGAAAATGCCTGTAAAATGACTTTTGCCATTTGTCTAAGTAGGCCTGGGATTTGTGGCCTATTACTTCCTGTTACCAGTTCCTCTGATGGCCATGATGTATCAAAAAAGCTTTTTTGGCATTTTACCCCAGCGGTATAGAAACAGCCAAGAAATGTGGGGAGGGTTAGCAGGGGCGGCCTGGCAAGGGATTCGCCCGGGGATTCATTTAGTTCTTGTGGTATGCACTCTAAGCACTTTAGGTTTTCACTCATTTTTATCCTGGATTGACATTCTCGTCCGTACAGTATCATAAATGCCACAAAAATGCAGCTAAAGCAGCATGAGCTCCCATGAAGATTCTCATAATTAGTTAGTTAATAAAGAACTGATTTCATTACTAATGTTAGTTTTAACAAACTGTTAGAAGGCAGCTTAGAGCCTGAATTCTATTTCTTGTCTTTTGTGTGATCTGATGTGTCCCAGTCACAAACTATGACCATCAAGTAACAAATGTTACAAAAAATGTTACAAAAAACCTGTTTACTGTTTCTCCTGGCAGCTGAGCGGCTGTGGCCATGTGAGCTACAAACTGTGAACACACATTTGCATGTGGAACAGAAAGAGGCAGTAAATAAAGTAACAGGTACAACATGAGTATAAGCATAGCAACACAACCTGCTGATCCTGACAGTAAATCCCTTTGGCTGTGTGTGCGTGTGTGAGTGTTGGCGGGTTGATTTGCAATGCTGAGTGCACCGAGTGGGAGGATGAGGAGGAGAGATGAGATCGAGGGGCAGAGTGAGGGAGAGAGAGGTTCAGGAGGAAGATAGTCAGGAAAACAGTGGATGGAGAGAGAAACGTAATGCATGTCAGAGCACTCCAGAGTCGCACCAATCTACTGTATTTAGACACACACACACACACACACACACACACACGCAGCACAGCGGTTTGCCCACGCAGGGCCAGAGGTGAGCGTTATTCCTCCCACTACAATTACTTTTCTCTGTTCTATTTCTCTCCGTTCCCCTGTCTCTCTGGCAAACACACTGAAGGACACCTACACACAAAACATTTAGTTTTTTAAATGAATTTTGACCTGAAAGCTTCACTTACTGTCAGTTTGGCATCAAGACTGACATAATCAGGAGCTCAAGAATTGGAAATCTTTGGAAAATTGGAGTCTGTTTTGTGGGAAAAACTTAAAACCGTTGTAAGAAAGTTTCTATTTTGTGTAGACTGACACAGACACAAAGATGATGCTGAGCTTAACAACATAAACAAAGACAGCTGAGCAGTACAAATCCTTGACTTTAGTCTCTGTTTTGTGCTGGGAGCAGCAGCTTTGGAGCTGTGGCTGCTACACAAGACATTTCACCTAAATGACCAAAACTTATATATGCAGCTGTTGATCACACATACAGAAGATTCTGCTGACATAGATTTTTACTTTGCAGTATCATCCATGATCAGATGTTATTGTGTTTGGTAGGTTCAAGCAGGGTACACAGTGTAGTAACCAGCTGGTTAACCTCAGACAAACCTAAAGCTTCTTTATCCTGGTGAGATGAGTCAGCCTTTTATTCTGTTAGAAAAACAGAAACACAATGGCGAAAACGAAGACGTGAAAAACTCTGCATACAAACGTAAAACAGACAGAGGACTTAAATACACTGAAGGGTAATGAGGGAAGTGGAAACACAGCTGACACACATGAACATGACGCCACAGGAGAAGCAAAACTAAACACACTGAACATGGACCACAGGCAACATAATGGGACATGACATGACAACACACGCTTGACAACATGGAACACACAGACATGAAACATGTGACAGACTGGGGAGACATGAAACACAAGAGACACATGAGAACAGTCCATAGAGGACAAGACAGACTGCACAGACAAAGACTCAAAACTAAAGGGAGCTTGATGATAACTAAAAATAACACAACAACTCAACATATCCAAATGTAACCTGATGAAGAAGCAAACCATCAGGAATCTGCTGCATCAATGAACAGTCAGTTAAGTCCTCTTACTCACACTTCTGTGCTTAAACTGATTCCTGCTTGGATGCCACTGATGGATACTGTGCCATCATACTGGTGTTAACAGTGAGGTAGAGTAAAAACAATGTTAACACATCACAACAATGTGTTTTTAAGGCAGGCTGAGAGTTTGTGCAGATACAGCAACATGATGCTGCTCCCACCTCAGAGAACTGGTATTACACAGATGACCACAAAGGTTTGCTTTTCAGGAAAATGGGAACAATGGTAGAGCAACCACATCAGTGCTGGGATAAAGCACTATGTGTGCTCTCTATTTTCTCTTGGTGCCATAGATTTGGGACTTTGTGAGACTCCCTCGGCTGCTACCAGTTTCACATGTTTTGAAAATTCAGAGAATTTCACATAGCGGCTGTTTCTTCTTGCTTTGCCCTAAGCTTGTCCTACTTTCACAGCCCTTAAAATGCTTTATACTTCCTTCCTCTGTTCTCTACCCATGCCTTTACCTCAATCATGCTCATTATCATACCGTTTACTTCTTTAACCACACCGACCAAGACGCTGCAGACAGGCTGAAGATGTTTTGTTCCTCATAACGTCCCTGTGAATCTCAGATCTGTCTGAAACACGTCTCTCTGTAAAGTCATGACTGGTTCATCATTTCTCTCTCTGTGTCAAATATTCACAGGGATGTTGTTGAGATCTCACATGCAGGTGTTTTCATGCATACGTGAAGCTTCAGAGCTCAGTGGATCTGTGAACTGTGCCTCTTTCTTCTGTCCAGGCAACATGAAGTCCTGGCTGCATGCTCACTCTACCTTTGTTTCCTTTGTGTTCTGCTGTAGTTCTTCCCCAAGGCAGCACATGAACAGTGACAGCACAGAAGCAGAAGTTTTGATGCACAACAAAGAACCTGTGACCAGCAAACTCAGCCGGTTAGTGACTCTAAAATATGCACCGTGTTTTTTACGTGTTTGGTGTCGCAGCTCTCGTCTGTTTGGCTTCCAGCCTGCAGCTTGCTGGGTTATATTTTTAACAGTGTCTCTCTCCAGAACTAGAGATGAGGGATAGTCAGGTTAATGACCACAGAGGAATCAGTGAGAAAGAGGAGGAGGGTCTAAGCAGTCTAAGACCCTTCAGCTCTGTGGCTCTTTTTATCTTCTTAAAGTTGTTTTTCTATCAATCTGGCCATGTGTTGTGTTACTGCACAGCAGAACAGCGTGGATGGTAATGTAACTGTTGAAGCTAACCGTTGGAGGTCTAAGTCATCATCAGTGATAACCCCAAACAAATCCTAACCCTAAGTTTTGACTTGGAAAATAAATAAATCTTTCTGGTTCGTGTCGGTGAATATTTTCCTCGTCCACCGACTGCCAAGACATGAAAGAACAACTGACCTATTCTGCTAGCAGCAGGTTGGGTTTATCACTGATGCTGACGTCAACCCTCAGACGTTGTGAAGCCCTGTTGGTGCATCCAGCCAACGATGCCGAGATAAACACAGACTGATCTTGAAGATAACAGCGATGATGATCAGAGTATATGGATGTATAAATGTCTGTATCGTCTCCTCAGCTTAACCAAACTTTGTCTGTGTGATGATGTTTGTGCAAAGAATACGAACATCTATATTTTTTTAAATGATTTATTATAACTTCCACATGTTTGGATTTCTGCATGTATTATGTTCAGTTCATCATCTCGAAGTCTTGAAAATGTAATTTTCTTCTAAGCTTTTGTCAATAATAAAAGAATAAACACATATACCCATGTAAAAAATAAATATGTAATAAAAATTCAAACTACTAACAAGATGCTTGAAATGAAGGAACGCGATCAGCAAACACCATTACTCCAAATATAAAACATAAAATGCACACACATCGAAGCCGGCCGTATAGCTTTAACAGTGTTCATCTATTTACAGCAAAGAGTATTGATTTGACTATTTAGCATCAGTGAAACCTTTTAAATGTGTTCTGCAGAGCGGGCTGTATCCATCGTTCCAACACAACAGCTGCGGATACCAACCAAAGGCAAAAGTAAGTATGCTTAAAAACACTTTTAAACCACTTCATCAGTACACAATACCTCTACACAAACAGTTTTTTCTACCTTTCATCAGGCTGTGAACGCCTCATAGCACACTGACTCCTTGGTTAGGACCAGATTAGCTTGGTATTAAATGATTTTATATAATTGATGTTGAAACCAAGCCTCCCGAGTGTGTGTGTGTGTGATGCTGTCCACAAATACACTTTATTCAGTTCAGGTCACTTTTATTTGTATAGCGCCAAATCAGAACAACTCTGAGATCAATAATACAGACAAACCCTGTCGATCATATACAGGATATCTCTGTGTCTCTGAAGCCTGCCTCCTTTATCTTTATATACGTTAGAAACTGTGAGCGATGCATTTACAGTTTCTCATGTATATGTATGAGGCAGGTTTCTGATTTGGTAGCTCGGTCACAAATGGCTGTCCTCCTCTAACCCTCATGTAACTCTACTTAAGCTGCACTAGGAGACATGATGGGCACTCAGGAGTGTGATGTGATTTGAGGAAGACTGTTCTTGACGGTGTGATGTGAGTTAATGTTTTGCTAATAGTTTTCATCCATTAATGATGAAACCAGTCAGTTTGAGTCAAGTCACATATCTCTGCTCATTAAAACATAATAGTACTCATTAAAGCGACAAAGTAACGTGCTCATTAAAACGTTTTTGCACTGAGTAATGAGTACAAGTGGTTTTGCACCCTAAACAGCTGTGTGAGAGATCACTTGCTGTACTTGTGATCTTAGGCTATAGTCTCTGTTTACACAGCACACTGGCTCTCAGTCTGGGAAAAAAACATTTTTGTACACGCACAAATTTGCAGTAGAGCAGTTTATTTCTGGATGAGGAAGTATAAAAAGTCTTTCCTAACAGACTGGTGTAACATGTGTGGCATCAGTTGAAAAACATAAATTCAACTAGAAAAAGTTGCATTTCCTGCGAAAATGCAGTGTGAATGCCTCGTAGTGGAATCTGCTGGAAACAGCAGAAGTAAAACTATGTGCTGAGAGGATTCTGCAGGTGAAGAAGCAGAAATTTGTACTGAAAAGAGGTGAAAAAGTTAAACTGTCTGCTGGAAGGAAATGTTGCCATGAGCGGGATTCGAACCCGGGCCTCCTGGTGTCACAGCTACTCATCTCACTGAGCCAAACTGGTTCTCAGGTAACTGATAACAGGTGAAGAAACTGAAAATTCTGCTGAAAACAGTTTTAAAAAAAGTTGAAGAAATTGTTGCCATAAGCGGGATTCGAACCCGGGCCTCCCGCTCTGAGAACGGCTGCTCATCTCACTGAGCTAAAACACGACTCAGCCCGGCAAGCCAAACTAGTGATCACACTGATAATATGGTCCTATTCAGCAAAATGGGCCAGAAAATGGCACAAAAAGTATAACAGTTATGAGCACCAAAAGATATAGCAGGAATTAGCGGAAGGAGAAGAACAGTTTAAAGTTTGAATGGTGAAAATCGGCTGAAAACTGAGGGAGGAGTTAACCAGCAAAGGTCCGAGCAGCTAGAATAAGGTAGAAGAAAGAGAAACAGGATCTCAATAGTGTGAATGAGTTTGTTATTGGACTCCATTTTTAGACATTTCTTGTTAAGTCAGGTTTGGGAATCAGGCGTCATCACTGACACGACGCTGGCTGGTTCTACCCTGAGCGCAGTCTCCAGCGCCATCCAGCTGTGTCACCTGCCAAAGGCCCTGTAACATACTGAAGGATGCTTCACCCTGCGAAGACAATGGGCGCGGTTATATCACATTCCTGCTTTGATGCTGCCTCTGGAGCTGATCCCACACAAAGCACTGCTTGCATCATACGACAGTTCCAGCAGAAGTGGAAGTAGAGGGTTTCAAAAGTGTCCCAGAAATAACATGGGGTTATTTTTGAATTAAAGATACATGAAGCTGCACAGAGCAGGTGAGGAGACGGAGGGATGGCATGTAGAGTCTGCTCAAACTTCACAGAGACTGAACGTTTACTCTGGAAACACTGCCGGCTTGAACTGACCCACCCAATCTGTTCTTTGTTATAATTTATCCTTATTTTTTCATATTCATATGTACTGAAAGTGTTAAACACCAAACGGCAGCAACAAGATTCCTTCACTTTCTGCCAAAACCTCGATTTTGATTTCACTGAAAACAATGAAATTACGATGGAATATCCAGGCCAGCTGATCGCTCTCCACAAAGAGCTAACAAAGCAACTGAACTGTTTTCAGACAAAGGTTTCAAGGTTGCATTAAAGCAGATATAACCCATCCCCTGCTCTCTGACAGATGATTATTGGCATGCAGCCTATTCATACCTGACTGAGCAGTAACATTCAGACTGGAGGCAGAAACCAGAACGCTGCTGCTAGTCTGGCTGCAGTCTGTGTATTTGTAGGCAGTCCGAGTCAGGCCGTGATTGTTTGGAGACACTTTTGCCTCTGACCAGGCGACTTGTGCAGTCATCTTGTGATGGTTGCATGCTCAGACTCTTGGTAATGAAATTGTTGCCATAACTACTTGAATCACCGAATCCAAAAAGATTCAGTGCAGCCACTGATGTTTCCTGGCTGAAAGCAGGTTGCTGTGCTGTTTTTACTACAGTGTGACTGAACCATGAAAGCACACAGTAGTTATTTTGAACAGGTGATCATCGTGTTTGCTGTCATTGTTTCTCCAGATGGGAAAAGAGCCAAAAGATGAGCGAAACAGAAAAGGAGAGAGAAAAAGGTAATGCACACACACAGTATCGAGGGCTTAACTTGTAGGACCTGACTGAATGATGTCTGATTCCTTCACTCAAACATCTCGCTCCACACAGAGCTGAACGTGTACCTGACAAGTCTGTGTGAAAGACAGAGAAGAGACTCAAAAAGACTCTTTTCTTCTCTGACACATTTCCTCCGACTCGCTCTGCCTGCACTCGTTCTAGCATGCTGGGAGTCGTGGCCGTGGCTTCCTCTTCTGTCAGCACCTCTGTGCTTGTGTTTCTTTGGGATGTTGCATGTTTTCACTTGGCAGCAGGTTTGTGTGTTAGATGAATACGACCCAGTTGTTGCTGTCAGTTATTAAAGATAAGATAAGATAAGATAACCTTTATTAGTCCCATCATTAATAACAATAATAACTGCTAATACAGGAGTGTTATTCATGAAAAATGCCAGTTGAGAGTGAGCTGCTGCATAGGGACACATTCATATTTCCACTGGTCACGTGTTTTAAAATGGACTGATTCTTATTCTGCACTCAGAGCTTTATACAACACGCCACATTCAGCCACACAAGCACCGTCTTCTACGCTTTAAGTGCTTCTAGCTAACATTCACACACTGTGGATGGACGCATCACAGAGGGGGGTCGTGCTCATGCAGACTGAGGGAGCCAGGGATCGAACCACCAACCTTCTAATCGACCTCCTGACCTACAGCTACGCCGCTACACCTACTGAATTGCCAGAAATTTGGATATCATGTATCCCATTGTTTGTGGTATTTTTACATCAACCATATGCTCAGCATCTGCTTCAGAAAAAACAGAGGCAACAAAAGTCTGTACAAATTGTGTAGTTCCAAAAACACCTGAAGAAGAATGTCACACTGACAAAAGGTCAGGAAGAGGATTTCCTGTAAAAAGACTGGACAACAAATAAAAATAGGGAGGGATTACTCACGTTCAGTAATGAAAAAATAATGCATCCCAACAGTTATTCTACAAATAAGTTCTCTTTCATGAGCCACAGCGAACCATGTGATTAAAAGGAATGATGTTGTGGGGTTAGCAATGCTTCCACATCCAACCCTCTGTCGCTGTTCATAGTTCAGCCAGGAAGACAAAAATCCATTTACTGTAAACAAAGGCAGGAAATCCCAGCATCTTCACCAGGAAGAGTGTGACTCTGCTCTGCAGTCTGACGATTCCAAATTTGTCACAACTCCTCTGTGATTAAGAGGAATCCAGCACTCTGCAAACATGTCCCAGCGCTTTACTCTGAAATGAACACATTTAGTTTAATGTGATGCAAAACAGTAACCATCAGTCAATGTGACTCTATGGCTGCTGCAGACTGTAAAACACTAGCCTCAGTTTCAGGTGCAGCACTGTGTGCGTGATTGCGAGTGGATGTTCAACATGTGAGGCTCGGCTTTGTCCTGTTGTCGTTCCGTTTGTTTTAATGAAATGTGACTCCAGGCTTTCTTTCTTGCGTACATGCATACATCTGCTTTCATCCACACGCACACACGCAGCTCCCATAAGGGTCAGACAGGCTGACTGCATCAAACTGAAGAGTTCAATGGACCAAGTGACGTGTGCGAGTGTTTGTGTGTTTGTGTGTCCTCTTTCTACCTTTTCTCCTCTCTTGTGTCGTAAGACTGAATCTTATTTTCTCTGGTTTACTTAATTCTTTCCCTCGGCTAAATTCATTTAATTCACAGTGTGTGTTTGGTTTTGTTGTGTGTGTGCGACTGTGTGTGTGTTGTTTTTGATTTGTCTTACAGCTACAAACGCTCTTAGAGGTTTTTGAAGTCTGCTCGCTTTCTCTCCCCCTCCTTTCACTCACTCTTTGCACCCCTCTCTCTCTTTCTGTCTCACACACACACACACACACACACACACACACACACACACACACACACACACACACACACACACACACACACACTAAGCCTAACATAACTGGATTAGGACTCAGCTACTAAAGAGAGAGGGAGTGAAAGCAAGTATTGAGGTCAACCTAATAAACATTCATCTCATATCTCGGCTTAGACAGACACACACCAACCAACTGTTTCACCCAGTAACAACTCTGAACAGTTTTCATGGGGATGTTCAATATAATGATGATCCTTTGTGGCGTTATCTAATCACTCAGCTACTGCACTGTAGCCACAGAGTGGCTGATCCCTGTTTGCTTCATAATTTCCATTAGAACAGAAAATGCCAGCTATCACTACAAACATGACTCAGTAAATATACCAATTATCCATGTAATAAAACAATTATTGTGTCACAGCACTGAAGCTGTTGTTTGTGATGCTGCTCAGGTGTTTCTAATATTCTGACCCTCGTGGATGTAATTTACTGCCCGTACATGTTTTTTGTACGGACACGATGATACGATGTTTGGTTGTTTATGCAGATGCTTTCTGTAGCGTGACAATGAAGCTGTGATTTTGTGTTTGCGTTCTCTCTCTGTCTCGTAGAAATGTTAATGGATTGTGTGAAGAACAAGGACTTGAAGAAGGTAAGTACTGATAAGTGCTTGCAGATTTATTTATTAGTCCGTAGCTAACTTAAGGAAGTTGCATGGAAACACGTTCCTCTGAGACACCTCTCTCACACCTTTCGCATCCTTTCCATGTGTTAACAGCTAACAGTAGGATTAACATCTCACTGTGATGCATTTAGACTTTAATTACAAATTTAGTTTGTCATCGTGTTAAAAAAGCCTTTCTGTTAACGTTTATCTCGCCTGTATATCACCTGCAGCTGCAGGAGCTGCACCTGAGGGGAGCAGACCTCACGGTCCTGGACCAGTCAGGGTGGAGCTTGCTACACCATGCTGTTAGTACAGGAAGCAAGGACATGGTGCGCTACATCCTTGACAATGGTAACAGAAAAGCATCGAGTGGAGATGAAGATCTAGTATTTACAGTAATGAAAAACATGCTGGTGCAGTTCTGTCAGGCTGTGGCAGAGCTCCATCCATCCATCCATCCGTCCGTCCGTCTTTTTCTATTTGTCAAGTCGGTGGGATCAGCTCACAGCGCTATGACTGTGAAAATACTGCCACCACTGTTGCTAATAATGAGATGATACTGCAAACTGAAGGTTAAAAAACCAGTTTGCATAGTTGGATGAACCCCGTGTCTCTACAGTCACTCCTCCTTCTCTGTTTTCCAGCACCAAGTGAGCTGATTGATGTCACTGAAAAGCTACAGTGAGTATGTGAAACATTTAGATGTTACAGTAGGAACAAATAACTTGAGGCGATTTGTTTTGGGCTGCATGTTAACACTAGTCTTAGAATAATAACGAGGTTTGTGTGTTCTCTATCTGCAATAAACTGACTGTATTCAAGCTTTGATGATGATGCCAATGAGCTCTAGTCTCTTTCTGTTGCCTGGCATTCCAACAAGTGTAGAAAACATTAAAGAGAATAAACATAAAAGCCAAACAGAATCAGCTGGGTGCCTCTTCATCAGCTGTGTTTCACTCCCAGCATACATGAAATACAGCTCGCTCTCTTCTTTTCTCTCTGGTGCTGCATCATGGACCACCAGTGGGGAAACGGTTCTTCATCAGGCTGCGTCGCTGTGTCACAGGACTATCTGTCATTATCTGGTGGAAGCAGGAGCCTCACTCATGAAAACAGACCTGCTGGTAGGTTCAGTAGCATTTACAGTTCTCCACGACTCTGTTAAACAAAAAGGAAACGCCCTCCTTCTTTGTCAGTGTCAAATTGCTTTTTATACTTGCAGACGGACTCCTGATTCATGTGGCTCACAATGACAGAACTACATACAAACAGTATTTCTGCCCTCGTTACTGGATATACTGAGTATCACCGATGCTGGCTGCAAAATGGAGATGTCCAAAAGTTACTTGACGATGTTTCAGTCACAGAGATAAAATTAGTGGGTTGTAGATTTTCCCACAAAGACGTATACTGGCACAGTCTGCTCTTCTGGGTAAATAAGTGACTCACCCCTCTCTTAAGCTTTAGGCATGACTAAAGCTTAAGAGAGGTCGGGTGATGCAAGAAGACGGTGCTGAAGCACACAGGTGAATGTACAACGAAGTGGTTTAAAAGGAAGAAAACTGCATGTTGTGACCAATCTGTGCAGAAATCCTTTCAAAGCTTCACACACATTTTGTTCCATTTTGTCTTTCTCAGCCCCGGAGTACGTCGAGTCTTCTTTACTTTAATCGTTTCAGCGAAGGAGCACAATCCACACAGCTAGAATTTGCCTTTTCAGAGAATAAAGCACCAACACAAATGTGTAGTGAACAACACGTATGTGGAGAACATGTGTCGGAAACACTCGCTCAGGAAGCATTTCAGAGGGGAGCTGATGAACGACTGCACGTTTTGGTGAATGCAGTGCAAAAATGGCACTATTGCAGTGGCTTTAGCACATGTTTGTGTTCTGGTCTCAAATGTTTCTCTTTTAGTTTTTCTATGGAGGTTTTAACTGCATAGGAAAAGCTCTTAACTCACTGGACTCAGCAATGACCTAGATACTGAGGGGAGGAGAGGGGGGAGGAAACAAGAGAAGTTTTAACATTCACCATAAAGTACTTTGTTTCATCTTAAAACGTCTCTGCACTTGGACTCTCTCCCGCTTGGCTCTGGCTCTTCCTGGAGCGTAAACCCTACCCATGGCTCGACCACTGTTATGCTTGTGGTTAGGACTGGGCGGTGCATCGAGTTTTTAAATATATCGATATCTTTTTATATGAGATGTGACAATATTGTTTATGTCGATGTAGTCTGTTACGTTATAATTATACTTGTGGAGCTGCAAGTTTGCCTCTTTCGTCCACTTTTGTCTCCACGCTGCGTTACTCTGCCTCTCCCCCCCCATCGCTTCACCTGCAGGCAGCGACAGGACGGACACGGCAGCTATCACAGAGGAGCTGCTCGGCAAACAGAAAACATTTGAAGATTATTATTTTAGTGCTGCAGTGCTACTCTAAAATGACGTTAACGCCGTAACTGCATTAACCCGACAAATCTCCGTTAACGAGTTACCGCAGGTCGCCCGTGCGTGGGGCTGCACGGCCGTGCAGGTAGCACTACCAGTATTTTCACCATTTACAACAGCAACAAAAGTGCAAAATGAAGAGTGTGTGAAACAAGCTGCATCCCAGACCGTCTCCCAGCATCCTGCCCCGAAACAAACCACCTTACAAAACTCGTATACCGTATTTTTCGGACTATAACCTCACACTAAAATCCTTTCATTTTCTCAAAAATCATCAGTGCGCCTTATGCATGAGTTCTGGTTGTGCTTACTGACCGCAAACCGATTTTATGTACACGGCGCTCAGCAATCTGTCAAAAATGTTTTGGTACGACTTTGCTACGAAGCTGCAGCGCTTGATGGATTGTTGGAGCATTACAGCTACCGAGGAGCCTCGCGGAGTGATACGTACTGTGCTTCAGCGTAATGTTACCGTACTGTGTGCGTATAAGGGCCACAAATGGCAGCTGTAAGAGACACGGTTACAAAGAGGGTTTCAAACTCCAGGCTGTCAGTCACGCAGTAGAACAGCAGCTCATTACACTCGGCGTCTGTTAGTTTACATTTTGACTGCACGATTGTGATGTTTTTGTTGTGCACAAAAACAACATAGTTTTATTTTATTTATGGAGCATTATTATTTAACAAATACTGATCATTTATATAAGTTTTGCACGTACATCTGCGCTGCATGTTAATAAAACTGCCTATGTGAGATCTGGGACACAGCTTTGACTAAACTCTCGTTTTGTTCGTACTTTATGGTTTTAAATAAATATTGAGATATATATCGTATATCCAGCTAAAGATCGAGATATGAATTTGGGCCATATCGCCCAGCCCTAGTTGCGGTCATATTTTTTTCCATATATTGTAATTAAGTAAATAGATTTATGTCCCAACAACATGAATACGACACAAATGAAGCACCCACACTGTAAAGCAGCTTCTATCCTCAGTTCTTTGGTTTTCAGTGCACTGCCGAGTCTTGATTGGTGAGCTGGTTGCTCTGTGTTGGGCCGCCTCCGACACAGGGAAGCAAATGAGAAACGTTCCTAAAAAGCTTCGTTTTCTGCGTTTACATTTCTTTGTATGCAATGCAACATTTCAGAAACTGGGAGGAACCTGTACAGTGAAGGCAGCATTACTGAGCAGCATTAAACACACAGTTTTGTTTGTTTGTTTTGATCATGTAAACAGTTTAATGCAAACCAAGTTTAGTGGGCTAACACAAAGCTCTTTGTCATGCAAAAATATTCATTTTTGAGTGTAATGTCTCTTTTTCAGGGTGATACTCCTAAGAACAGGGCGGAGAAGGCTGAAGATGCTGAACTGGCAGCGTACCTGGAGAACAGACAGCATTACCAGATGATACAGAGAGAGGATCAGGAGACGGCTGTCTAAGATATTGGAACTCTCCTTGAACTGGACATGGATGAAGGTTTTTTCTCCTTCCTCATATTGACCAGACACAACGTGTTTAATGCCTTTGTGCGAGCTGAACTGGACACAGGTTCCAGTTTACTGCTGACAGCCCTCAAAAACAGGTGGAGAGTGAAGCTGTGCCAAACGTGGTTTAAATAGCAGGGCTGGCGTTAACTGCGGTGAAGCGACGCACATTTTCAGAAGTTTATTAAGTAGTTTTGATATTTTGATGTTAAATAGCTTAGTAAGAATAATAATATTGATTTAGAAATTTTGTGAAATTCTCTGACTTGGAACATCAGTTTGGGGGATTGCGGGGTGGGTGGGGCTTTGAAGAGTCATGTTCATATGGTAATGATTTACTTTATTTCTTATGATTATTAAATACACAACAAACACAAAACCTAAAACTGTCAGAAGCTACAGACACTGTATGTGTATAGATCACACAGGATGCAGACTGATGATTAAAAAGTTAAATGTCCTGCTGATGCGTTCAAGGCCAAAGTTCTTTGTAGTAAAATACACATGTGACTAATAAACATCCGAATCACTAGCTGGATAAAAACCACACACACTTTGTAGACGCATATTGTGACCTGATGTTAACAGGATACAAAGCATGAAGAAATTAAACATTTTCCAGTGTCGAATTCTTTCATTTTTTTAAAATTCATTTGGATTTGAATATTGAAAGACACAGAAAACTTTTACATCTACCAAATTCACAGATGTGTGTTAGGACGGCACGTTCAACATGTCCAACATCCTCCGCTTTAACATTTATTGAATGTCCAACAAGGACACTGAGAGCAGAGCAGCCTCGGCCTCGCAGGGCTGGATACTGGTGAAAAGAAGAGTTGGTCAAAACCACAAGTGTTCATCCTCTTGGGACCATGAATACCTCCAGTTCATTTTATCAAGGTTATTGGCGTCATCAGTATAAATGCTGTTAGATTAATACTTGAACTAAGCCTTAAAATATTTTCCAGTTCTGTGCTTTTGTTTCATAAATGATGGTGATATGTTCATTTATAGCCACAAAACTCAAACTGGTGGCACTACCCTCGTGATTCCTCTTGAATAATTTCAGCACAAATAACCACACGTATTGAATGGACGTAACAGTGGATTGGCAGACGCATGCTGCTGCTGTAGTAGGTGGCACAGGAAGTGCTGTGCGTGTCGCAGACGTCAGTACCCCAACAGAACCTGCAGGAAACCACCAATGAGTCGAGGCTTTACTGGAGACGCAGTCCTTTCCAGGTTTAACGCGCAGAACTGATGTGTGTTGTTTGCACATTGTCACCACTGCTGTGATCGTGGTTTGGTAGAACACACAACACTGACTGTTATTATAAGACATGGATCATAAGGCCCTAAATATTCAACACATCTAGAATTAAAGCCTTCACGTCTTTGATCATTCCTGTTAATAAAGTTGATTCACCACAAGCATGTCTGCCAAAACCACTGACTGAAAAAACTGTGATTAGAGTGGTTTTTCATTCAGTGACTGTGGGGCAGGTGTTATATTAAAGTATAATAATGTCAAATTAGATCAAATCGATTTAAGTTAAACAAATCTAATTAGATATAACAGATGGAGCAATTAAGAAATATATTTTGGAATATTTACATCTGTAACATTGATTTCATCAGCGGTTTGCGACTGCAAATGAAGACGTAGCTCATCGAGAGCTTCCTTAGTTTCATCTTTATTATTGTTTCTGTGTATTTTAAAGTGCAGTAACTATTAGGCCGTCCCCTAACAAAGAAAAGAAGGTGTTGTTTTTAAATGTTTTAAATGAATGAGTAATTACACGTTGGCACAGTGATGCAGTAGTCAGCACGGGAGCAGCATAGAGATCAAGAAAATTCGTGTTTTTTGTTATGTATGAAGACAAAAGATCAAAATTTAAAATGACTCTAAACGTCCAGACTTTCCAGCAATACTAAAATATTTGAACAGGAAACAGGAAGAATTACAAAATAAAGTTTTTCACACTGCTTTGACATGAAGTAAATATGTGCAGAAACCTGTCTATTTTAATGTTAGTTTACTTTTGGGGGATTTCAGTGACTTTGTCAAAGTGTATGATAGAATTTACTGTACAAAGTTTAGACCCGAGCGCAGCACCTACTGAATCCTTTCAAACCAAAAGTCTGTGCCCAAGTTTACGGACTTTTTTGTTTTGCCTGTAACTTCCAGCATTTGAGCTTTTTTGATGTCTTAAGGTTTCTTTGCATTGGAATTCTTGTGATGTAAAGTTAGGATTTGTTTTTCAATCATCTGTTGCCAATGTTGTTTTTTTTCAAGGCAATTCTTTGTTCAAACATTTGTATGAAATAGTTTAAATCGCAATTATCAACAATTATGTGTTTTTATCTTTCATTATCTCCGCATGTACTAATTGGTTTTAACTCCAGTTTGTTTTTGAGAGGAATGTAAAGATAATAAAACAAAGAGGTAGTTTGTTTTTTCATGGTGTCTTTTGCTTTTTATGCATGTAAAAGTACACCCAAAAAGCCATTAAAGTTTTTCAATTTCTTCCTGCTCACGAGTGATGATATTTACACAAAAACATTTCATATTCAAACAGCACTTTTATTATAAATGCATGTAAATATCAGATTGCGAATGCCTTGAAGCTGTGGACTGACAAAAATGTATTGTTTGTTGCCAAGTTTAATGGCCTCTCCACATGCTTTCTAACTCTACCATTGCTCCTACGATCTGATTTTCAGACGCTAGGATAGAAGGATGCGCTCTGCCAGGTGAATACAAATGCAGTCCCTGCATGCCAGCCTGCTCGTGTGATACTTGACTCTCTGATGCAGAGATGTTATTTATTTTGTGAAGGAGTCAAACTCATTCAGTTTGTAAGCACACAATAATTCAAATATCTGAAAGATTCACTTGAAATTTGATTTGCATCGTTTCTGGTTTCAGCTGTTGGACTGGAGATGTCAGAGTCCAGTAAGCAACAAGTCAACTTTCTCTTTTTTACCAGTTTCCCTGGTTGCTGTTACTGAAGTCACCGTTACATACACAACATTAAATAAACAGAAAAGGGTGCAAACAAAACTAGATTGCATGTCCATTTCACACTGGACACTGTGGACCAGCGTGTCGATTACATGCTTTGCTGTGATATCGTTTAACAGGAGTTGTCAAATGTTAATCCTGGCATGCCCAGCATGGGGGTCACTGTTGTTGACCCTCCGTGTCTTTCAGAGCTCCTCTCTCAGAATGTTCTAGAGCTCCCTCTTCCTCACGCAGTATAGCTACAGCTATCACTGCAGCCGTTGTCTTCTGCTTGTGCAGCGCTTCTATGTCTGGTTGGTTTGTAAATGACCTGTATTTGTACAGCGCTTTTCTAGTCCCTAAGGACCCCAAAGCGCTTTGCACAACCAGTCATCCACCCATTCACACATCTACCCATGCCATCACCATTCACACCGGTGATGGCAGCTACATTGTAGCCACCCTGGGGCGCACTGACAGAGGTGAGGCTGCCGGACACTGGCGCCACCGGGCCCTCTGACCACCACCAGTAGGCAACGGGTGAAGTGTCTTGCACAAGGACACAATGACCGAGACTGTCCAAGCCGGGGCTCGAACCAATTACAAGGCTCCCAACTCTTGAGCCACGATTGCCCCCTAGATGCGGGGCGATCGTGGCTCAAGATCGCCCCACACCGGGGGTCTTGTCCCTAGATGCGGGGCGATCGTGGCTCAAGATCGCCCCGCACCGGGGGTCTTGTCCCTAGATGCGGGGCGATCTTGAGCCACGATCGCCCCGCATCTAGGGACAAGACCCCCGGTTTGGAGCATCTTTGCACAGCCTACACCTGGGGTCTTGCCTGGTATGGTAGACCTTGTTCCAGTATTGCCATGATTAGTGCCTCTGTACTATCTTTCAGTCCAACTTTATCCAGCCACTGGTAGGTTCTCTGGATGTCACTTCTTCTATTTGCCGGTGGCACATGCTGTGCAGGGGCCTGTTCTTCTATGATGATTCCTCTCATTGCTGGTCTTCTTTTTCAGGGTTGCGCTGCCTGAAGTATTCACTAAGCATGTGGTCAGTTGTGGCCATCTTCCTTATGGAAGATGGATGTTCATGGTCTCATCCTGGATAGTGGTTCTGGCCTCCTCCCTTCCGTTTACAGTCTCAGAGTGCTGGACTTGGGGTGAAACCATTTCCTTGTTTTGATCAAGGTCAGTGGCTTCTATCAAATCCTTGGCCAGCTTTTTCTCCCAGTTGGGTATCTGATGACTGGCATAGGTGTTGATTGCCCAGATCTTGTTCTTCCCACTCAGGTAAGTCCTAAGGAGTTGGCTTACTCTCTGCAGGTATTTGGTGGTGCGGCTATCCTAGCAGCCTCTTCATGGTTCTCATTTACCTGTGGGGTTCCCAGGGACTTGGCTTTCCCCTGATGTGCTGTATATCCTGGTGGTGTGGATCAGTGAATTGACATCTCGTACACTCTGGCATACAGCTTGATGTCATCCATGTAGAGGAGGCGGTTCCATCCATCCATCCATTCGCTTCCGCTTATCCTTTTTCAGGGTCGCGGGGGGGCGCTGGAGCCTATCCCAGCTGTCATAGGGCGAGAGGCGGGGTACACCCTGGACAGGTCGCCAGTCTGTCGCAGGGCCAACACACAGGGACAGACAACCATTCACACTCACATTCAAACCTAGTGACAATTTGGATTATCCAATTAACCTATCCCCACAAGCTGCATGTCTTTGGACGGTGGGAGGAAGCCCGGAGTACCCGGAGTGAACCCACGCAAACACGGGGAGAACATGCAAACTCCACACAGAAAGACCCTGGCCTGATGGTGGAATTGAACTCAGGACCTTCTTGCTGTGCGGCAACAGTGCTAACCACCGAGCTGCCCAATCCACCACCATCTTTCACCCATCTGATCTTAATGACCTTGTAGTACCATATCACCCTATTAGAGCACTTCGCTCTCGCTCTGCAGGCCTACTTGTTGTTCCTAGAGTATTTAAAAGTAGAATGGGAGGCAGAGCCTTCAGTTTTCAGGCCCCTCTTCTGTGGAACCAGCTTCCAGTTTGGATTCAGGAGACAGACACTATCTCTACTTTCAAGATTAGGCTTCAAACTTTCCTTTTTGCTAAAGCATATAGTTAGGGCTGGACCAGGTGACCCTGAATCCTCCCTTAGTTATGCTGCAATAGGTGTAGGCTGCCGGGGGATTCCCATGATGCTCTGGGAGTTTCTACTTCACTCACTATGTATTAACAGACCTCTCTGCTGAATAATACTTGTTATTAACCTCTGTCTCTCTTCCACAGCATGTCTTTATCCTGTCTTCCTTCTCTCACCCCAACCAATTGCAGCAGATGGCCCCGCCCCTCCCTGAGCCTGGTTCTGCCGGAGGTTTCTTCCTGTTAAAAGGGAGTTTTTCCTTCCCACTGTTGCCAAAGTGCTGCTCATAGGGGGTCATTTGATTGTTGGGTTTTTCTCTGTATGTATTATTGTAGGGTCTACCTTAAAATATAAAACGCCTTGAGGTGACTGTTGTTGTGAGAAATCTGGGACTCTCCACCATTTGACCTCAGAACTGAAGAAGCTTCTCGGATGAGAGGTGAAACGTCTTCAAGCAACTTAAAGAAGTCCAGACGCTTTTCTTTGCAAGCTCCTTTGACTGTAACGGAATACAGTTACTCATATTTTGTATTTTAAATACGTAACGGCGGTACATGTATTAACGGAATACATGTGGCGGTACAACACTCCCCAACACTGGGTGGTCATGACAATTTTCATATTAATGATCATGAGACAGACCTGGCAGCCCATTGTTCGTCAGTCGTGCTAGTTTCAGTCATGCAAGTGTCCTGTTTATAAGGCTGACCTGCAGTCAGCTGACACTGAAGTCACTTGAATGAGTGACGAAACGTTTCTCCCCAGTCGACATTTTGGGATCCGTCTTGGATGTTTGTCACTGTGATTGTTACTGGATCCTGTTCAGGGAAGTTGCAATGGTATGCTCTTAGATCCACTGAGCATTGAGTTTGTGTGTTGCGTCCTTCTCTTATGTGTTCTTCCATTGCTCCGTCTTCAGCCTTGGTGGGGCTGCACTCATATTGAATTCAAAATCCTCCTCCTCACATACAAGCTCTTAAATAATCAGGCCCCATCTTATCTACAGTTGTGCAGCAACAGCTGCCAGTTGGTCTGCACATGTTTTAAGAGCTCTTCCTGCTACACCGTCAGGACCAGCTGGCGAAGAACTGGTTTAGGGTATCAGGTAAGGTGATGTCCAGGGAGTTTGTTTGTGTGCGACTGTCTTTGTAGCCAGTGAGTGTCTTGATCCCCTGCCATGTATCACATGTAATGGTAAATGGCCTGTATTTATATAGCGCTTTACTAGTCCCTAAGGACCTCAAAGCGCTTTACATATCCAGTCATCCACCCATTCACACACACATTCATACACTGGTGATGGCAGCTACATTGTAGCCACAGCCACCCTGGGGCGCACTGACAGAGGCGAGGCTGCCGGACACAGGCGCCACCGGGCCCTCTGACCACCACCAGTAGGCAACGGGTGAAGTGTCTTGCCCAAGGACACAACGACCAAGGCTGTCCAAGCCGGGGCTCGAACCGGCAACCTTCCGATTACAAGGCGAACTCCCGACTCTTGAGCCACGATCACCCCCATGTAGCACATGTGATACAACTTTTCACGGCCACTACAACCTGGTTACCAATTCCAGTTTGGGCAGAGTGTAAACACCCGGGGGACACAGCTGAACAATGTCTAACTGACAAGACGGGAAGCAAAACTGAACATCGCAGATACAAGACAAACACTCAGACTCAGGTGTGAACTTGACACTGGGACTGGGGACAAACAGACAGGGAGACATGAGAACAGAAAGGGAAAGACACAGGAACCAGGAATACAGACATCCTAACTAGATAATACAGGGAGAGCAGGCAGACACGAGGACGTGCCTGGGGAGACGCAGGAGATGGGACAGAGACAGACTGGAGACCAAAGGGAACAAACAAACAAACAAGAGCCAGGGACTAAAAATAAACTCATTATTTCACTAGTGTTTCTAAGTTACACAAGCTTGAATCCAAGAAAGTGAATCAGAAGTCCAGAACAAACTCAAAAACTGTCAATGACCCAGGACCATGACATTTAAGACCTTTCTGTTCACACAGGCTGACGCTTGATAGGTGTTCCTGTTTGGTGTCTTCCCATTTTCAGTCTTTTGGCACTTTTCAAATTACACAGGTTGGTATGTCTTTATTTTCTGTCTTAAGCACAATCAGTTTACATGTAATAAAATGTGTTGTATAAATAAACAAAATTGTCATTAGGAGCCACAACGCAGTGTTGTGTTGAAAAGACAAGAAGGCCTCAAATAAACGAGTCACTGAAGACATTTGTACAGATAAAAATGGAAACATGAGGTATGTGCAAAGATACCAGTGAACTAGGGATCGAACCACAAAGCTGCTCGACCGCCTGAGCTACAACTACACTGAGGCAAACATTTTAAAATGCATGTATGTGCTAAACAGGTGCAGCTGTGTCTATTAGGGTGAAAGTTAATCATTTTCCATTTCCTTACTTTTCACTCAATGGAGTATGTTCTGATGACTTTTAGAAAATCTGAAAGGTACAGTTGACTGACTCTCAAATGACACAGTAAAGGAATTTTAAATCGCTCCTGGCTACATCTTAGTTTAATCTCTGTCATGGAGGAGGACCGCACATCCATGAATAAAACACTACAGCCACCGAAAAAGAAAAGCAAAGCCTTTTTGCATTTCCTTTCTCTGACACACTCACGGCATTTGAAAACACTTTTCATCACGACCCCAAAGAAATCTGCCAAGAAAAAAGCAGGAATCTGCTTTTGTTTCAAGCAAAAAGTCAGAATGGGGTTTCAAGACTCTTTTTCTTACTATGTTTTTATGTCTTATGGCAGATGGAGCTCTGGGCGCTGACACAGATAATGAGAGCAGAGAGAACAAAGTCACCCAAGTGCTCATTGGGCAGGATTTTTTCATTCTGCTTCCTTTTCTTTCTGTCAGCTGATATTATCACTCCTTCAAACCTGCTCCTGATGATGTCTGTGTTAATGGATGGTGCAAATGAACTGATATCGAATTATTCGGTGGGTGTGATTTTCACTAACAATTCTTGCCACATAAGCAACAATTCAAATGTTGCTAGATGATATACAACTATGCTGACATATGTTTAGATACTGAAACGTAACTCAAATGCACGGGTTTTCTGCAAACCTAAAAATAAATCTAAAAACTGGATTGGGTAAATATGTAAGCCAACCAGAAGAAGCTACAGCCTAGTACACGGGCGAGGATTGTACCAAATTCATGCTTTAAACATGGTTAAATAATTCTGTTGATTTATTTATGATCTGAAAAGTAAATATATGCAAGAAAACATGAAACATTATATTTATGGGTTGATATAAATGCAACTGGTCACTACATTCTGCTTTTTGTGCACTTAGACTCACCCACTTGCATGCCCTGCGGTGTATGTGATTGCAGTGTGTTTCTCGCTCAGTGGGCTAAAGACAAGATTGTGCGTTATGGTCAAACCGGTTTGAGACAGACTACTTCCCCTTTTGTCTTTCTGACTTCCATTTTCTGTTGGTGTTTTTCTGTTCTCGCTGTTTTTGATAACACATCATAATAACTACACACCATTAAGCATTAGTCAGGTATTATATGTAATTTTGTCTTGATACAACACAATATTTTATACTTTTTAAATGATGGATTAATCAAGAAAATGAACTAGTTCTTCAATAAGCCAAATACTGTATGTCCACATGATGCCTGTCATTTGCAGGTGAGAGCAAGCCTCAAACAATACTGTAATAGGATGAAAACATTCATCGTAATGCACCTCGTATTGGACAGCTTCACTGCAGCAGCAGCAATAAGTAGCCAAATGTCATGTTGGTGCTGGAAGCACTTTTATACATGCCTGTTATTTTTGGCTCCAGAAAGCACACTTTAGGCTCTCTTACAAGTGACGGCAAAACGAGGCCTTTAACGTGGCTGACAGTAAATAGACATGTAGCTGTGTTTGTTTAATTGGACCTCTTACTTTGACAAATTGTGGGGGTTACCCCAGTAAATGAATAGTTAAGTAACTCATAGGATAACAATTACACAAAATATAATAAAATAATATAAATAATGATATATCGCATGAATTCTTCTGTTTTCTTCCTCAAAACAGAAAAGATGCATGACACTTAGTTACTAGCTTGTTTCAATGGGGAAAAAGGTTGAATTATATTGTTCATAAAAGTAACAATATTACAGTTTGCCATCATTCCTCATTTGTTTGATCCCATCATAATCAGCCTTGTCATTTAAAAATCATTATCTTCAGGATAACACACAGAGGAGAGTTTAACTGCCCAATGTCTTGATGAAGATTTACTTCAGTTAATCCTGCAAACGACTGGAGGGAATCCTCATGGGATGCTGCAGCAACTCCAGTCCCTGGACAGGTTATTAGAGCAGCAACGCATAATTGCAACTGGTGTCTGAATCTTTCACTCCACCATGCATCACCAGCTTCGCCTCCACTGTGAGTTTCTGACACAAAAAGAGAAAAAGAAAAAAATGTATGTGCTTTCCACAGGGAGACCGATGTGTGTATTTTTTATTGCATTTGAATTTGGAAGATGTTGCAAGTTAAAGTTAAAACAGACTAGAATAAGGGCAACCTTACAAACACCATATCGTCTTAAATAGTCATTTGTCCATCCATCCATTCTTACTTGAAATAATAAACTTTATTGGAATATCATATTTGTTTAACTCTACTCACTTTTAGCTGCAAGCTAGTGAGTGAAAATTGATCCTTGTAATTGATGTCTGCTACGAATATGGGTTTCTCAAGAGCAGACATACATATGGTGTGACCTAGAGAAGAATGAACAGTAGGAGGAAGTCAAAGTACCCAGAGGAAAATCCAGAAGAAGTGTCCTGTTAACAGCTGTCTAAAATTCTACAGGCTAGTTACCACAGTCAGGAGATTTATTGTTAGGGATATAGAAGATAGCTTTGGTACGGATACCTTTTATTTTTAGATAATTTGTACAAACTAGAGAACCTCAAGTTGCAGCAATCAGTCTATCTGCTGCTGGGGAAACTTCAAGGTATTCTGGGCAGGATGGATTTCTCCCCTGAGGACTGTTTCCACTGTTCTGGAACACCAGTTTCAGGCCATCCAACTCTCCTTTTCCCCAGCAACAGCGTTTCCCAGCCTAGTCTGGTTGATTGGACTAGGGAAAAGAGCATGGTGGAATAGTTGGTTGCAGGTCTGTGAATCTGTCAGTAACTGTCATTCTGGTTTAGGAACATCTAACTGTTTAGCCAGTTAACCCAGAGTCAGCAGCTCTGAACACCAGCAGCAATACTTTCTTGTCTCCTCTCCTGTCCAGGCCTCAACATATTCCAAGCTTCAAGCTCCAACTACTTTCAAAATTAGGAGGCTCATCACACATTAGAGTACGAGTGCTGGAGATGCAAACACTTTTGCAATGCTTGTCTGCTCATGAAGGTTGCCCAAGTAAATCTGGGCTCTGATCCACAGAACATGCGTTCCCTTGGGTTTTGATCTGACTACAGGTGATTGAGTTACAAATCAGTGGGGTGTCTTTTTTTTTCTGTCCTCCAGCTGTAGGAACAACAGTGCCAGGTGGCATTATTGGCACATCTGGTGCAAGTTTGCAAACTGGCTTTTGCTTTGCAGTAGTATGCTTGGACTGGAAGGGACACACACAGGGATGTTACAGGTGATGCTGAGATGTTCACCAAAATGTTGTCTAGAATTAAGTGTGAGTCACCACAGCAGAGGACACTTTTTAATTCGTTTTTTTGCTTGCAGTGTGTGTGAACAGTGACACATGAAAGTCTGTTTAATGCTCAGCCTGGTTTCTGTCTGTGTCTCTACTGAAGAAACCACAGGTAGTGAGTGGGAGCATGAGTCGCAGAAACTTTTTGAATAAATGAAAAATAAAGAGCTGTAAAAATGTGAAAATAAATATAAAAAACTACCAGATTTAACGTGTATATATATGAACAACAAAGATTTATCAACAAGCCTATCATGAAGCCTATATACAGTTATTACTGCGGTTTGTTCAAAATATTTAGTTATGTTTAATTTCATTTATTTATACAATCTAAAAACTGTTGTTGCCAAATCAAACAACAACTGCCTTAAGGTACTTCACTTTAAGCATCTTAAGGCTCAGCTACACAAGAGCTGCACGTGCAGATTGTGTTTTGAGAGAGACGACCTAAATGCAGACAATGGTGGCAGGACTGGACTTAAGTAAGAGTGGGGCTTATTAAGCTAGGAGGAAACATGAATGCAAAACAAAGGCAAAAGGAAGCTATCGCTGACAATAAACTAAACTGGGTACAACTAAACACCAAGAACATGAAACCTGAAACCTAAGGTCATGAACATGGATGAGAAACTAGGAGGGAGAACAGATGTTCCGGCAAGGAACAACGGAGAACTCACATAACACATACACACGAGGGTGATTATCACAAGGGGAGATCTGGCCTGGGTCAGAGCTGATCTACGATGACCCTTTCCACAGTCTTCACTTAGGGCGATCGTGGCTCAAGAGTTGGCAGTTCGCCTTGTAATCGGAAGGTTGCCGGTTCGAGCCCAGCTCCGACAGTCTCGGTCGTTGTGTCCTTGGGCAAGACACTTCACCCGTTGCCTACTGGTGGTGGTCAGAGGGCCCGGTGGTGTCCGGCAGCCTCGCCTCTGTCAGTGCGCCCCAGGGCAGCTGTGGATACAATCACCAGTGTGTGAATGGGTGGATGACTGAATGTAGTGTAGAGCGCTTTGGGGTCCTTAGGGACTAAGTAAAAGTGCTATACAGTTACAGGCCATCTACGATGTAGGAAGTCAGTGCAATAGGTCTGTAATCGTGGAAGCCACTGGAACAAAGCACCTTTGGTACAGGAATGAGGCATGACGTCTTCCACGGCATTGGGACAGTTTATGATCAGACCTACCAGGTGTGGGGTTAACAGAGCGAGGAACATAGACAGTCACCAAGACCACATGGGTAAATTCATTGGGCAAATAATACAGTTCAATATCTTTGATAGAGATGTGAGCAGGTTTACACCACTGGCTGTTAACAAGAACGGCAAGCTGCACTCCTTTCACTCGTTGAGCTCTCTTTCATCAAGTTTTCTGAGCAGGTTTGTTTATACCTCGTCATTTCAACTGCTGTAGCAAAATAATTTTTTTACAGCAGTTGAACAATGGTGGGGTCGCTGTAGCTCAGGTGGTATAGCAGGTCACCTACTAATCAGAAGGTTGATGGTTCTGCTCAGAGTCTGCGTGCAAAATATCCTTGGACAAGATATTAATCCCAAGCTGCTCTCCGATGCATCCATCAAAGTATGAATGTGTGTGAATATCAGATAGAAAGAACATAGAAAAGAGTGCTTGTGCCAGTTGGTGAATGTAAAGTACTTTTAGTGCTCAGAGTAAAAAAGCACCATAAAGGCACCAGTCCATTTATCATTGACCAAATATGAGATAAACCATTTCTAATATCAGCATGGAACAGTGAACGGGATATACCTCTGTGTTATGGTGCAGTAGCATACACTCCACCTCCTAATTCAATTCAGTTTTATTTACAAAGCACCAAATCACAACACGTGCCTAAAGGGCCTCAGTGGATCTTACCGCCTGGATCACCTCAGATGTCTGGGGCTCAGACTAGGATAGCAAAGAAACCTATTTGAAAATTGTTGACTTACTTCCTTGTGTTCTTACACACACACACACACACACACACACACACACACACACACACACACACACACACACACTGCACCTGCTAAGTGAACTTGTACACAACCTATTGAACTTTTATTCTGCCTGGCATTCTTGAGTCTGTTCTGCAAAACCTTAACAAAGAGTTTAATAGTGTAATTAGAGGCTTGTGAAGAGCAGAACACTGTGCAGTCAGCATAAAAATAAACATTTGCTCTGAAATCTCGACCAAGATTGTTAGTATGGAAAATAAACAGAAGTGGTCCTAGAAGTGGTTTCAAAGCCTAAAGTTCATTCTGCACAACAGATCATTTTGAAAGCACCCAACAGCTTTTGTTTTTTGACAACACTACTCAGACAAGTCTTTGTTTAAATATTGTGTGATCCAGCCTTTGGCCACTTACGTAGTGTTGCAGAGCATACATAAAACCGCTGATCGCTTACAAGCCTGCTGTGTCTATTTTTGTTGTTTTTATTTTTGGAGCCTCACTGAAGGTCACTACATGTTGTGAGTTGATAGGATATCTTAAAGTCCAAGGTTAGGGTGGCCGTCAGGAGCTAATCTATCCTAATAATAGGCTACATAACTAACTTTGAAAAGTATAAAACAAATTGGATGGATGTCACCTCCTCATACTTTGTCAAGAAAATAAAATGCTTGCACAACAACTGGTTAAGGTCCAACAATAAGCTATTGTTATTATTATTATTCCTATTATTATTATGGGGCTACTTTCCTTTATAAATAAGTCTGTTGCCACTAATACCAAATAATGAAGTTCTCTTCTGAGAGTGATAATAGCAAAGATAAGGCGGGGCCAAGTGGAGCACAAGACTGTAGAGATGACAATCAGGGTGCCATGTTTTATTTGTACAGCACATTTTACACAGCCCTACATTACTACAGAAGGTAAATGATCAAATAATAGTTTAGAATTTCTGTGACAATATTAGGTAATGGCATCTATGACCATCTTATCTCATATCTCTGCTGTGACTTTATGACTTTTTTGTGCTATTCAGTACAGATGAATCTGATGGTGATAGGAGGGGGAAATAGTAAGGGACACAGACTGTGAGCAGTGAAACAAAAGCAGCCCAGCAGAAGATCCCTGAGCAACAGACAGATGTTAGTTATACTGAGGAGACTATGGAACTTGTCAACAATAGAAGTTACAGGGAAGTGAGAAGTGTTATTTCATTTATCTCACAAATAAAGTGGGCTTTATAAAACTCCCACACTGAAAGTTGGCTCACTGTAGCTCTGTTTTCACTTGCCACTTTCCAGGACATTAACCAGAACTAATAATCTGGTCATGGGGCTGTAAATTTTTGAAATAAGAGTCAAACCTAAATAATAATAATAATAATTAATTAAAAGGTTCAAATTAGGCAAGAAGAATCATGAAATAAAATAATTAGCTTTCAAAATAAAGATATTTAAAGATCAGGATATGCCAGATTAAAGTTAGCAGCTTTATGCACCTCTGACACTTTCACTGGATTAGAAATAAGATAATGATTTATCACAGAATGATCAGTAGGCAGCATGGATAATTCTTATGAATAGTATTAAAAGCTTTAAAGGAAACTGGTGCAATGTAACGCTTGTTAAAAAAACAACACTATCTGGTTCATGAGAAATTTCTTGATGCATTGGGTAAATTTTATGCCCGTTTTATGTTAAGCAAAGGATTTAATAGCCTACCAAAATAATTAAAAAAAGAGAATGATAATTTTCTTAACATTGTTTGACGTTTTGGTAAAGAAAATATCAGCTGACATGAGCCTTGCTCTCCTTTGGCCCATGCTGTATTATCTTCATTGCATCACTTGCATGCAGTCAGGAGTGAACTATGTCAAAGGTCAATCAAGGGTCTCTGTTAGTACATGACTTAATAATTGATCAACAAATTGATTTACTCTGCCTTACAGAAACCTGGTTGCAGCAGGATGATTATGTTAGTTTAAATGAATCAACACCCCCGAGTCATTCTAACTACCAGAAACCTCGAAGCACAGGCCGAGGGGGAGGTGTGGCAGCAATTTTTCACACCAGCCTATTAATCAAAGACCCAGACAGACTTTTAATTCATTTGAAAGCCTGATGCTTAGCCTCGTCCACCCCAGCTGTAAAACTCAGAAACCAGTCTGAGTCACGTGGTGAGGTATTGGGAATGGCTGCATCGTAGAAAAGCTCTGAACCCCAGCCGATATTATAATGAAAATTAAATTCTGAAACAACTCCTACTATGATACCACTCGACGTTGGGGAGCACTCTAACTAAACTGGAAAAGATTTAAAGTAAATTTGGGATGAAATATGGCATCCAGTCAAAAAAAGTGTATTGTGCAGTTGTGCCTACCAACTGTCGCCATTGGAGAAGCTAGCTCTGCCAGACCTGTTAACCAAGAAGAAGGTTGGAAGAAGCGATATAGAGGCCCTGTTTGCTGAGATTGCTAAGATCGGAGTGACGCTGAACGGGGTTGCAGCTGATGTGACGTTGATTAAAACTGACACTACAGAACTTAAAAATTCTGTAGCTGCTATCCAAACGAGGCGAACAGAAGCTGAAAGTCGTATCTCAGAGGAACAGGTGGCTGTCTTGGCTAAAGATAATGCCAAGCCAATTAACAAAGTTGATCAACTATGTGCCCAGATTGATGATCAAGAAAACAGGGCTCGTCGAAAGAACCTTAGACTGGTCGGATTAAAAGAAGGAAGAGAGGCCGGGCGCGATCTATCTGATTATGTACAGAAGATACTCTCAGATGGTTTGGGACTGACTGGAGGTGAATATGAGATCGAATGATGGGTGGAGGTGAAACTGAAACGCCTGACTGAGCTTGGGGTGATCACACCAGTGGAGCATAGTGACTGGGCTATGCCTGTGGTCCCTGTCAACAAGAAGGATGGCTCCGTGAGACTCTGTGGCGATTTCAAGGTCACTCTCAATTCACAGTTCTGTGCGGATCGAGGACCTGTTTGCTTCTCTAGCAGGGGGTCAGCATTCAGTAAGCTGGACTTAGCAAATGCCTATCTACAGATGGAGGTAGAAGAGCAGTCTAAGAAGCTGCTGACTGTTTCGACTCACCCTTACCCTTTTTACCCTTTTTAATTTTTCATATTTATTTCCTATCTTATTCATAGCCTTTTCCTTTTTTTTTCTTTAGGTCACGAGCAGTTGTCTAAGCATTTCACTGCATATCGTACTGTGTATGACTGTGTACGTGACAAATAAAATTTGAATTTGAATTTGACTCAAAAAGGGCTGTTCTGTTTCAATCATTTACCTTTTGGAGTGGCGTCGTCACCTGCGTTGTTTCAGAAGGCTATGGATCAAGCGCTTCTCAGCCTGCCATACACCCATTGTTATCTGGATGACATCCTCGTCAGTGGTCCTGACAAACAGACAACCCTTGAGGCAGTTTTGAGCAGGCTGGAGGAGTATGGCCTGCGTCTCAAACAGAAGTGCCTGTTTTTCCAAGAATCAGTGGAATACCTGGGCCACATAATTGATGCGGCAGGGTTACACAAATCACCAGAAAAGGTGCGTGCCGTTATGGAAGCTCCAGCACCAGCTGATGTCAGCCAGTTACGTTCTTTTCTGGGAATGCTCAACTATTTTGGACCTTTCATACCTGATTTAGCTACAGTCCTGAAGCCGCTGAATGAGCTGCTCAGTAAAGAGAAGAAATGGACATCAGCCTGTGAGTCAGCTTTCCAGAAAGCTAAAGAACATCTGGCCTCACCAGAAATACTCACCCACTACAATCCTGAACTGCCTCTCTGCTTGGCGTGTGATGCTTCACCATATGTAGTTGGAGCCGTGCTCTCACATGTCATGTCTGATGGCCAAGAACGGCTAATTGCTTATGCTTCACGGACTCTCAGCAAAGCAGAATGAAACTATGCTCAGATCGAGTGGGAGGGGTTTGCGATAATTTTTGGAGTGTGCAAGTTTCACCAGTATCTCCACTGTCACGGTCCTCAGTCTGTGGACTCAGTGTTTTTCTGTTTGTATTAGTTATCCTTGATTTCATGATGTGTTTTGATTCTCTTGGTTTTGATTTCTGTCTCTAGTAGTCCTAGCTCCTTAGTTCTGTTAGGACAAGTGTTGTGATATTTTGATACCACGGTTAGCATTTACAGGATATTGTTTTATACAGGAAAACTGTTACTCAATAAGGCCCATCTACTAGTTGTTTTTCTCTTTCTCTGTGACCCAAGAATTAATGTGTAAGACTCACAAGCTGGTACCCCAAGGTCGAAAACACCACAGAGATGAGACCACTTCCTTACTCCCATCCTCCCTTTTTCTTTATCTCCTGGAAAAGGCTCGTTAAAGGCTAGGTGGTTTGTTTCAGAATTCACTAATGAAAGAACTCTGTATTTTATGTCTAGGAGTGTATTTTGCTGGGATGATCATAAATTATAGCTGAACTGATAAACTACACAAGGGATACTTTGCTCAGAAGGCAGGAAGACGTTTCCTTATTTAGTCTGTACCGGTTTGAACTGGGAAAGCTGACACACGAACCTTTTTTTCTCTATATAAACTGCTGTGTACCAAATAAACCTTTGAGTTGATTCTGGGAAAGCAATCTGAACAGTCTCTGTATCACTTTGTTCTCCTAACTGCTCCCGATATCGTAACTAACCCAGCTGAACGGCATACCTGAGTGTTACTTTGAATAATTAGGAGTCTTATAAGGAAAGGACAAAACTCTGCTTATCGCTCACGCCACGGAGGAAACCCGGGACGGCAATTTCCTTCAACAAGGACAAGTGGATGCACGGTGTCGTACTGGAAAAGACTGGGCCAGTGTCATACAAGGTGAATGTGGGAGCACAAGGAGTGTGGAAACATCATGTGGATCAGATGCTGACACGACCTGAGCCAGTATCTCAGCAGGTTGCAGTGGATCCTCCGACAAGCTCTCAAATGTCACCAGCCCAGAGTGGTAGTGACACCATGCTTCACCCTTGTACATCCCCGCAGGAAGAGACTGTTGAACAAGTTCTGGGGACCAGAATACCTCCAGAAACACCCCAGTCTGTTAAACCACCACCGTCTGACTGTACACAGGTTACAGAGGAGACCTTACCCAGTGAGAGTCACTAAGCCGCCCACTCGTTATCGTGATGGGTGAGTATATTGAAGTAGTTCTGTGAGAATGTTGGGTTCAGAGACATTATTCTCAATTTAATACAGGAAGCAACATTAGTTCCAGTTTTCATGAATGTTGTAAAAACCAAAAAAAGAAGAAGAAAGAATAAGAAAAATAAAGAAAAAAAAGTAACCCTTTAGTTAAGGGAAATGTTTCTGTGCGCGGTGCCACAGTCGCATAGCTTAGTGGGGAGGAGATGTTACCAAAATATATGGTGTGCTATACAAGCTATCACCAGTAGTGGGCACCACCCCCCGTTATATGTGTGTGTGTAATTTCTGTGTTATGTTAATAAAGAGATGAAGTCGAAATATAAACAAGCTACCGTGTGTATCAGTCTGACTATAAGCCCTAATTAGTGTGCCGACACCATAGGAGGGAATACAACAGAAATAGATTTAAATTACTCTTTGTAAGGATTTTTTGTTCTCTGAAGATTTTCTCGGGGTCTGCGATTACGTCAAATCGAAATGACAGATGACACTATTGTGCAACAACACTCAGTAAAATGTCCAAAAAATTAGATTGAGATGTCAGGTCAGCAGATTGGTGGCCGAAGGGAGCTTGTTGTGATCGATGAGTCACTTTGGTCCCAAACGAAAGGTAAATTTTTGTGACTGTAATTTTATATTACATCCATACATTTATCAACCTTTCATAGTATCTTTTAGTCATTTGTGTTCTTTTTCTTTGTTTCTGCATCAGTAGGGGAGAGGAAGAAAATAACATCGAGGGAAAACAAGACCTATCTTGCAACTTTTGGAGAAAAGATCTTGAAGACATCTTGTTCCTGTGATTACCCTTCATGTCCGGATTGGTTCCTCAGTGATAAGTGATGAATGGCGGGCCTATCGTGTACTCCCAAATTTAGGGTATGAACACCATACTGTTAACCACAGCAGGTGGCATGTTGACCATCGTACAGGTGCCCACACCCAACATCTGGAGAGAGCCTAGAGGCCTTACAAAGAGCAAATCTGGAGACTCGGGGGTAACAGATAGACTACTGTCAGATCACCTCACAGTTATTGAGTGGAACGAGTGGCTCGCAAAAAAGCACAATAATGGTACATTGGTGAGACTGACATTTCCAAAAAATACAGATAATTATAAAAGTTAATGTTGCTACTGCTATTTTTTTCACCTTTTTGAAAATGTTATTTGAACACTTCATGTAAAGAGCTACAGGTCATATAGTTTGCATTCAGCCATGTTCTGTATTACTTCAAATATTGGCTGATAGTTTATTACACTGTTTTCATTTTTGTATTTGTGTGTCCAATCTGTAAGCATTGTTCTGATGTTTTTGTGACTGGCATCTTTAAAATACAGTGTTTTCTGGATCCACCCTGTGTGTTGTCATTTATTTTTTGTTACAATATATTTTAGAAACTTTCACATCTATAAATAGGTTGTAAGGTATATATGGTCCCCACTTTAGATGAGCTCACTCAAAATACTTTACTAACAAGTAGCCAATGGTTTGTAACTTCCTAAAGTTTATTAAGGTATTTATGAGTATTTATAGATAATCTATCGAAAAAGAAGTTGGTCGATAGTGAGTTACAGCTTTGGCAGCCTTTAAGTGACAGTTATAAATAAATTGTAAGACATCTGTTAAGATGGGGTACACACCGGCTCACTCCTTGGTGGCCGCTTGTCGGGGCCTGGGGCCTGGGGCTCGCTCGGGCCCCTTTGGAGGTGGGATGCCCCCGGCCTCTCGGCCTAGGGCTTGGTCACTCAGGCGCAGCTGGGGGCCGGCGGAGCTCACGGGCGCGTCACTGCAACTCCCCCTGACTTCTGCTCCGCGGCTGCTGGGCGAGCCCTCATCTGGGACTCTCCTCAGCTCTTACTGGGACAGTGGCGCGGCTGCCCCTCTGTTGGTCTTCCATGGTCTCTTGTGTTCTGGGGGCCTCTGGATGTCTGGAGTTTTGATCTCCTCCATACCCGCTTCACACCCTGGAGGACGGGGCTGTGGCCCCCCCACACTCCCTAGCAGATCATTACATGGAGAAACCTTTGGAATGCAAGCATGCTGATCCACACAGGTATGCACACATGGGTATTCACAGACGCGGACTAAAGCTTTCTTGGCTGCTGCCTCAAAGCACACTGTGCGCTGTCTATCTTGCGTGCTGCACAATATCGTTTATTACTTAGTAAATACTGATATCTATGACTAGCTAGTTTATTGTGATGGTGCTTTGTTTTCTCTATTATTATGTTGCTCTTTGTTGTTTGCTGTCTCCTCTGTTTGTTTTTGTTTGTTTGTTTTTTTTGTTTTTTTTTTCTCCATACAGGTGACCCAGGAGTTTTTTTTTTTTTTTCTCTCTCTCTTCCCCCCCCTTCTCACCGTCTCTTCTCCCCTTTGGTTTTCTTTCTTTCTCTCCCCCTCTCTCTCTCATTCATTCCCCCTGTCCTATTTATTAAAAAAAAAAAAAAAAAAAAAAAAAAATGACAAAGGATGAACTGAAGCTCTGCCATCACGTAATGTCGCATACTGCTGTTTCTGATGTCATTTAAAAAAAAAAAAAAAAAAAAAAAAGACATCTGTTAAGATATAGCAGCTGACTGATGTAACCCTGATATCCAGTATTTATAAAAAGTCTAGTATGAAACTAGTATGTGTGGTACATGTAGAGTTTTTAGTGTTATATAGGGTGTGTTAACCATCTACTTACCTTTTACCAATGATTTTGTATACCACTGAACATCCTGAAATGACTGGTTTGTAACTGATGCAAAGTAGTATTTATAAATGATTAATCAATGATTTTTAGAACATGAAAACATGATTAATAAAAAGTGTTGTACATTAGCTTAATCATCATGAATAAAGTGTTAATAGCAGTGCTTGTAAACTATTAACTGATTATGAGAAATACTTTGTAGATACTGTAGAGATAATTAAGTAACCATTAACTACTGCTTAACAGATGATTAACTAATGCTTAATAGTGTGCACTTATTATAAAGTGTTACCTGTTGGGGCTTTATAAGAAAGCCAGAACATCTTACTACTCATCACTGATTGACGGCTGACAAAAAGTCAGAGCTCTGTTGAGCCAACCATTCCTTCAACGTTAACTAGTAATGACTTCATGAAGTTCTTCACAAATAAAACTCTTATCATTAGAGAAAAAATTACTCAAAATCATCTCTTTTTCTCCAATTGATCTTTCTGAGTTAACTTCAATAATTACTTCCTCCAAACCATCAACGTGTCTTTTAGACCCCATTCCTACAAAACTGCTCAAAGAAGTCCTGCCATTAATTAATGCTTCGATCTTAAATATGATCAACCTATCTCTAATGATCGGCTATGTACCACAGGCCTTCAAGCTGGCTGTAGTTAAACCTTTACTCAAAAAGCATCTCTAGACCCAGCAGTCTTAGCTAATTATAGGCCAATCTCCAACCTTCCTTTCATATCAAACATCCTTGAAAGAGGCAAACAGCTAACAGATCATCTGTCACAGATTATTAGGTAGAAGACTCACTCGCAGGACTCTGAAGTTTTAGAGAGAAGGTAAGGGTTTATTTACAATGTGGCACCAAGTGAGGATATATACATATATACAGTGAGACAGATAACACGGGGCTCCAGGGAGTGGAGGGGTGTCAGAAGTGGAGGGAAGGTCCAAGGCAGGTGCACACACGCTCCTCTTCAAATCAGAATCAGAATCGCGTTTGTTGGCCATGTATATGCACAGACACATACAAGGAATTGGCACAGCAATGTAAATCTCAACAATGTAATCAACACAATTCACCCACACACACACACACACACACACACACACACACACACACACACACACACACACACACACACACACACACACACACACACGTGTGGATATATACAGTTACAAATGCATACACGTACATACACAAACATACACAAGCTGTGTAAACCAACCACAAATAACCAATCTAAATCTTATATACAGAAAATACAGGATGACAGAAATGAAATGAAGTGAAATGAATACCACAGAATGTACATAAGGTCAGTTTCAGTCTGGCAGTGGGAGCAGTGTGACAGTTCAGCAGTATAGGAGGGAGATGGCGAGGGTCCTGTGTCGGGTGGTCCTGGTCTGCAGGCTTCTATACCTCAACTTCCTGCCGGTATGCAGACTCATCACCATCCTGAATGAGTCCAATGACGGTGGTGTCGTCTGCAAACTTTAGGAGTTTAACAGCCGAGTTCTTGGAGGTGCAGTCGTTAGTGTAGAGTTAGTGTACCATGGTTTGTTGTTGTTGTATGTGCAAAAGGTCTTTGTTGGCACACACACGTCTTCACAAAAACTGATGTATGATGTCACAGTGTCCGTGAGCTCATCCAGGATCTCAGATGCAGCTTCAAAAACAGTCCAATCAGTGCAGTCAAAACAGTCCTGCAGTTCCTGCTTTGCTGCGTTGGTCCACTTCTTCACAGTTTTGACTTCAGTTCGCGTTGGCCTGAGGAGGGATGTAAACACCGACCAACTCAATCCACAACTCACTCAGATAGTCCACTCCAAAATGCTCATGCTCACTCACACATCCACAGGAATCCAGACAGCAGGGAAGATGGGCAGGGAATCTAGAAGGCCTGTACACAGGAAAACAACATTAGGAGGAAACTCTAGGAAATCACAAGGAATGCTCAAAAGGCTAGGCTACACTGGACTAGGTAGTGTGACGATCCAGCGAGGAAGCAGCCTCTCTTACCATCTTAAGTAGTCTGCCAGCATCAGTGTGAATGAGCCATAGGTGTGTTTTCAGGGCGGGTTCAGAGGCGAGGAATCAAGGTCCAGTTCTGCCCAGGTGGGAGAGGCGAAGACCAAAACACACACCACGACCTCTCCAGGTCTTGAGAACCATGACAGTATCTTATTTGAAGAGTTTCTATGTGCAGAAATCTGTGCCATCAGAAACTGAATTTGAATAAGTTAAATTTGAATCTGAATTGCTCAGATTGAATCTGAATTGTAACTTGAATAAATGCTTTTACAAACTGAATATGAATTAGCCTAATTTGAAATTCAATTTATTGGTTTGAAAATGATCATCACTGAATTGAAATTGAATTTTATATTTTGAAAATGAATTCATTTACTTTGAAACCGTATTTTATCCTTTAAAAATTTAGCTCTCGAATAATTTCAGATTCACTTCTCACCGTTCAGTTTCAGTTCCAAAATTCAGTTTTTTGGGACTTACATCCGGTTCCGGTTCAAGAGTAATCGAGGGCAGATTAATAGAACTACATTTTACTGGCGGACTGACGGGAATCTACAGCGTCTTGAGCTGAATTAAGACTTCAGAAGTCATTCGTCATGTCGAATGACCAGCGGATAAACTCTCAGGTTGGTAATAAATGTATTACATGTATAAGAACAAGCGTCATGTTAACAAATGATAGCCGTACGGTAACTTTTATGCTTATTGTAGCTGTTAGCTAAAAACGCTAATTCAGCTTTGACAAACAAACATGATCGACTGTTTCTAGAATTCCAAAAAAAGAAAAAAGTTACATTGAAACCAAGCACACCATTGTTTTTCTTGTGACATTACCAATAAGTCTGATGTGTCACATGGCCCTCTTCCTATTGAAAAAACAAAAGTTGTATCCAAGATGGCCGACTCCTAAATGGCCACCATGGTCACCACCCATCTTGAGGAGTTTGCCCCCTCACATATACTAATGTGCCACAAACAGGACTTTAATATCACCAACCATTCCCATGTTATTACGGTGTATCCATATGAATGGCCCACCCTGTAGAGCATTCAGATAATAAGGAGATTCATTTATGTTTTATAATTTAGAGATTTCTGTTAGTCATTATTATACCTCAGATTCATCGACCAACAAGTCTGAGGTAGAAATTCTTTTAAATGAAAAGTCCCTCTGTGGATGTTGACTTGGGTACTAAGTTGGAGTGGGACCGCTCAAACACAGAAATAACATCAGCGATCAGAGACATGCATAATGGAAAATTGCTGCTTTCAGGCAGAATTTTTCAAAATATTTCCAGGTCTACTCTCCTTTGTTGCTGTCTGTGTTTGTAAAATCCCTCACTGCAAAAATGATTCCCCCGTCTGTTATTTCTCTGTTGCCTAAAAAGGATACGGACCCTCTTGAATGCCCCGTTTCTCTTCTGACACAGATGTCAAAATCCTTGCAAAGGTGTTGGCACGTCATCTAGAAACGGTGGCTCCGGAAATGATCTTAAGTACGTATTTAAGTTTGAGCAATTGAGCCACTTGCAATAGACAGAGCAGAAGGAAGCATGCAGATCACATGTTGTTTTATATCAGACCCTTGTTTGAGCGCCCCTAAATTGTTGATTATTGTTTTGAAATTTGGAGAAATATTGGGTCATAAAGTTAATATTCAGAAAAGTGAGTGAATGCCCATCTCTGCATACGAGGCACATATTGTATCTAACCTTTTCAAGATTAGCCATGGAAAATGAAAATATATAGGTACAAGGGTAGCTTTATAAGGCCAATTATCAGCATCTGCTGTCAAGGCTAAAGCAAGATTTGGACCACTGGAATAGAATTTAAGTCTGAGCTCATTTTATTGAGCTTTACTTATTACTGTTTAATGCCCAGCATCAAATTGTATAAGTCACATGTTTGTAGTGAATATCCCCTGAACACTAATTGTTCATGAGCTGAGAAACACAGGCCTACATCTCGATTTTTCAAAAAGTATATTCAAATATTAATAACAATCATCTGAAATAAAAGGGTTGAGGTGTGTGTTATGCAGACTCTTTATTGTAATTGCACAGTCATACCTAGTGAAATGAATGGAATCGTCCCCTGTCCATAGTCGTCACTGCTTTCCTTACTAATGCATTAAACGAGTTATTAACAGCTTTTTCAAACGTCGGTACATCACACATTTTGACCAAGGGTGGTTAGCAAGAGGAAACTCATGTGTTTCAATTGGTTTACTTGCTAATGCTATGACTGCTGTCTGGTATGACAGAGAGAGATCGCTTTTGTTTTGGTACGTTTTAATTAATGTCGGTTTTTGATGATGGAACACCACTTCCCTGATGTATATACACAACCAGAAAATACCATGGCACAGTTTTAACCTATAGCTACCCTTGAAATTGAGCTGAAGTGGAGCTGACCATGTGGTACCTAATGCACTCAATGGCAGTGCAAGTGTAGCAGTTCAGGGTTTTTGGCTAAAAAGGCTTTTTTCCTAGAGCTTTGTTTGTGGTTTTTCCCTGAATGGTGTACCCCTCCCTTCCCCCCTACTCAGGTGACACTCCTGTCTCCTTTGGTGCACAGCTGGCTCCACTCAGCAAAAAGGAAAAGCTGGGGAGAAGCACTGCCCAGCCCCAGTGAGTCTTCTCTGGCAGTTTTAAGTGTCTCTTTATGATGAAAAGTATTTATTTATATAGTTTTACATTTTGTAATTATGATGTTTTTCTACAGTTTTGCTTCTTTCCGCCTGAGGATTTACTGTCAACTTTCCTTTGGTGATGGCTTTGATGAACCTAATAGCTTAGCTGTCTCTGCTTCATAACGTTTTAATAAAATCTTCTTTCCCCTTTATTTTGTTTGCTTTTTCAATCCACAGCCCGGATTCATTTGTGATAAATCGTGGTTTAGATTGAAAAAACAAACAAACAAACAAAGCTTTTTCAGTATTGTTAAGATCTTTTGTTGGGGACGTTCTCCGCCAATATAAATGTTGTCATCAGTGGTTGAGTGACAGGCGTTTTTTGTTTTCTTTAGTTTTTTGTGACACTGCAATTATTCTGTGAGACACAACACTAATATACTAGATCACACCTGTCATCTTTCAAGGCATTGACATAAAAGAAAGAAAATACGAGTCGACTTTTCGTGACTGTCGTGACTTGTAGGGTCTACCTTACAATATAAAGTAACTTCAGGCGATTGTTGTTGTTATTTAGTGCTGCGGTGAAATAAAGTGAATGGTTTGGGCTGACTGCATTTACATACAACTAAAGCCTCAGGGAGCACGTTTTAAAATCAGCCATTAAGCAGTAGCAATAAGTCCAACAGTAAGATGATGTTCCACTGAATATATTGCTCTCATTTCTAGTGCAGACCAATGAGCACATCAGAAGCCCATGTGCATCAGTTTTCTCCTCAGTATCAGTGTCTGTGACCACTAAATAAAATCATCTTTGTTTTATACTTTTGTTGTCCATAAACACAAGAAGTAGCAGAAAAATAAAAGCCATACAGTTTCAGTGTGTCCCTGAATGTTTACATGCTTTATGATGATTTGTGAATGTTAAATGACTTTATGGGTAACAATCAACTTTATGTCCATTGGATTCACTGTTTTCCTTCTGTTAACAACCTGCTCCTCCCGATCTAGGTCAGCTCTCATGTTCTGATCTCTGTGCTCCATTTCATTGAAATCAGCACTGGAATAAATTATGTGTGCAGTTTTATATGTGTGTTGCCATGGCTACAGTTTGACGTTGGCATTTTAGTGCCAGTGGGAGGGGCTAGTGCTTGTCTCCATCCTAGATGCTTGCTTAAAATGGAGGAAAGAAAATTGCATTAAAATATCACAATGCCATTTACGCGTGTAAGAAAAATGACACGTTTGTAACATCTTTGTTTTCCTTTGTCTCTGATTTCTTTTTCGTCATTGCAGCTTATAAGTACCCCTGTTTTTCTCAGCTGAGTAATGCAGGATTTTGCAGGATTTTGCAGGATTTTGCACAACTAGTTTGGATCAGTGGTTTTCCATTGTTCAATAAGAAATGACATTATGATTGCATCAGTGAAACAGGTTTTTAGTCAGACAACGTTTGCAAATGTTCTTTGACTAATGTTCTTCTCCCTGTGTGTGTGTGTGTGTGTGTGTGCCTGTTTAGACATCTTTGTGGGGACCACAAAAAATTGGAAGTTTACTATACCTATGGGGATCAAAATCCAGGTCCCCACAAGTCTGAAGGCATTTTTGAGACTCAAAATTTGGTTTTAGTGTCAGGCTGACAGTTGGGTTATGGTAAGGGTTACGCATACAGTTCTGATGGTTAGGGTAAAGGTAAGCGACTAGGAAAAGCATTATGTCAATGAGATGTCCCCACAAGGATATGAATACACACCTGTGTGTGTGTGTGTGTTTTGTAGTCTGGAGGAACACTTGAAAAAAACAAACACACCTCACACACAAACTGACGGATTCCACTTTTCTCTCTTTTTCCTTCTCATCACAAGCTTCACCTCAGACAGTACACATAATACAAGCTTTTCCACACCAAATGTTTATTTGCATTACAGTTCTGTATCAGCACAAATTCTTTTCCACATATATTACAGTACATTAAAAAAAAATAATGCCAACTGTGTTTTTTGCCAGATGTTACTCGACTGCTTTGAAAATGATATGGCTGTTTAAATAGAGTTGTACATGAAAAAGTAGTAAGAGAAATTACACACAGCCATAAAGCATTGTGCAGACAAAGGTTTTCCCATCACCACTAGAAACCAAGGTAACCAAAGTACTGTACATACATGTTCAGTGTGCCATTACATTATGAAGTGCTTTCATTTTCAGGACCACATACTTACCTGGTACCAATTACAAAAGGAAATACATTTCTATAGGTTCAAAGGATTTCAAAAACCAAAAAGGCAAAAGTAGGTCACTGTAGCAGTGCAAGAACGCAAAACGTTTACACGTAAAAACATCCAGATTAACAGATGGAAGTAGCACGTAATAGAGAACATGATGAGACTAGCCAACCCTGGTGACAGTCTGTCCTTCAGTCTCTCTCCTTACTGTAAAAAGCTGGGTGCTTGATTGTCTCTTGAATCTCAGGCAAAGAGGTGAAGTGAAAAATCAGAGAGAATCAACTACCTGACGCAGCACGATCTTTAAAAAAGAAGATGTTTCTGTATCTGGTTTAAGCTTACTGGGAGAAAAACGTCATTACTGGAAACACAGCGTGACTCGTGGTCAGTTCCATCGTCCCTTTAAGAGTCATTATGTTAACAGTGTTTTTGGGAACACGGTTCTAGTTTAGCTGCAGACATAGAGAATATAAACGATGGACATGACGTCAACATCTCAGCTTCCTGGCTGTAAATACTTTTATGATGACATCATCATGGGTTCCAGGTGACAGTGAAAAACACAAGAAATTCAGCTGGTAAATTATGTTCAGAGACTCACAGGACTGTGAGCATCACAGTCAGATACACCCCTCACCCATCATGTCCAGTTTCATCACTCAGTTCAAGCTCTTCACAAACTGGTGACTAACATCAGTGTTTCCACATCCATCTTTTATACTGTTTGCAGATTGAAAGCATGTACAGTACATATACAGATGGTTACCAGCACAAAGGAAACATCATACTAAGAATTTGCACCTGCGTGTTTCCTTTGCTTTGGCGTCTATATTACATGCTCAGCTAAAAACGTAACACTGGCTGTCTTAATGCAGGTATGTATTTATTCATTTATCTATTTTTATTACATTAAAAAACAAATGTATTTGTTGATCTTCAAAATGATAGAATGTCTGCTGTCACTTAACTGATGCCACAGAGTAGAAGTTTTATAGCATTAATTTAACAAAGATAGGACAACAATTCACAATGCCTATATAGATTACATAGGTACATGCTCTGTACATTAGGAGCTAAATACAGTTAATATATTTTAACATTAAGATCATGTCTCTTTGGAATGATTCAGTATGTGAGTACGTTGTGTATTTACAGCAATGCACTGTTTTATTGTAGTCACCTTTTACTACGTTTATATTATATAGTACATTTATATGTTATTTGTATGTATATATGTAGATCTCTGAAATGTGTGAAATTAAACAAAGTATTACATTAAGTTGTTTAGCCTTCAGGTAGTTGTAGTTACATTGTACAGGATTCTTCGTGAAGTGTAAAACAGAGAATATGATCTTTAACTGTCATGGCACAATTTTTCTGTCTTGTTTGGAAAAAAAATGCTTTTGGTGAATTTTTCTAATTCAGAGGAAAGAAACAGTCACCACACAAAAACTCATTAGTCATGAAGTTAAACTTAAACATGAGACAGGCCACACGGGGCTACTACCTGAGTCTTTCTTTGGCTATTTATTGGCTAATGGCTGATAAACTAAAATCATTACAAAGCATTTGACTGCAGATCAGATAAGATGGAGAGCGAAGGTGAAAGTACAGACAGCACAAACTGTAAACACACACAAAGTTCCTTTTATCCTCACTGTGGTTGCTTGAAAAAGACTGTAATGTTGTTAAATTACAGACTTTGATATTACACATGTTGTTGTGCTTTTAGCCCATGAAGTATGAGAGAGAGGACCTCATTTCTTTATATGGGGTAAACTGCTTTCACAAATGCAACTCTGAACTGTCCTCAACACTAAATCAGAGAAGCTGATTGGTTCATATATATATATATATATATATATATATATATATATATTGCAGTCACCTGGATGGAGAAATGGAGAAATACCTGACAGGAGAGAATAGGAGATGGCATAAACAGGGTAAATATGATTAAAGACAAATGTCTGAGTTGTATTTATGGCCACAACAAAAGCATTTAACTAAATAAGGTCAATGTTTGGCACTATTATAGCCTAATTGTGTCATTTAGGTTGTCATAAAGGATGCTCAGTGAAGCAGTCAGGCTTTCAGTATAACTCCACTGTAGATATGTCAGATAACCACCCGCAGTCCTTTATGCCAGTACTTTCTGCAGGTGAGCTGTCCTTGCCAACTATTTGAATATTAATCTTTTCCCCTGTTCTCTCTCCCTACTCCGTTTCTGTGTCAGAACTCTTATGTTTTCATAACATATAAAATACAGACTCTATGCAGTCCAGTGAAAATCAAAGTACAAAGAGGGTAAGTAGCAGCCAGGTGCTGCTATTCAAATGGACGTGATAATCCGATCAACAGCAAGTGTGAGTACGTCTGTAAAAGCAAACATTTAGGCAGTTTGGAGGTCCGGATCATTCAGCTGTGTGTTAGCACAATGCCACACTGTTACCAGGAGAGCACGTACCAGCAAATTCACCCCCATCAGACCGTGCGATACTCTAAGAAACTGCAAAAAAACCCTATCTCTAAGGGAGAGGCCAGCCACCCTTCGGAGGAAGCTCATTTCCGCCACATGTATCCGCGACCTCGTTCTTTCGGTCACTACCCACAGCTCGTGGCCATAGGTGAGGGTAGGGACGTAGATGGACCGGTAAATTGAGAGCTTCGCTTTAAAACTCAGCTCCCTCTTCACCACGACGGACCGGTGCAGCGTCCGCATCACTGCGGCCGCAGCACCAATCCGTCTGTCGATCTCCGGCTCCCTTCTCCCATCACTCGTGAACAAGGCCCCGAGATACTTGAACTCCTCCACTTGGGGCAGGAACTCGTCCCCGACCCGGGGATGAGTAATGACAGAACAATTAGAAAAATACTGAACAAGTATGGTTTGTTTGCCAGTTTTTCCCAGGAGAAAGCCTCCCGTCTCACAGAAAGAACAGCAAAGGTTTGCAAACCAGCAAACTTGGAACAATGCATAAATGTTTGGTCATAATGCACATGTCTACCACTGGTGCTAAACGTAGCTCTACAAGCTATTGAATCATCGTGGGTGTACTTGGGTTTTCATACAGCTGCATAGATTTATGACTGCTCGTTGTATTGCCAATTTGCTGAAGAGTGGATTGAAAAGAAACACCCCCCACACCCCTCATGAAGCTCCAAACATGGCGATAGAGTTCTGCACGTGATCTACTAACAATATGATCATTCATAAACACAAAAGCAGCCGAGTCATTCACCATAAAGTGAAGCACAAACAACGAATAACAAACAAATATAAAACGACACAGCTGATGAAGAAATGGGTAATACAACTGCCAATGAAATAATACTCTTCAAGAGCAGGTTTTCTGCTAGTGTTTCGCTACGGGAACAGCATGCCCGTTCAGAGAGGCACCTGAAGGAAATCATTAGGATATTTGATATAAGGGGGAGTCCTTTTGTTAGAAATTGCTGGGGATTGTGTGGCCTGTGTGTTATACCTAACCTGTACAATGCATAGAAAAACACAACGTATTTATTTACTGTCACATCCTGCCCCCCCCCCCGTGCCTGGAGAAGGTGATGATAGACACAAAGCAAGTCTGAAGACAGTTTGTTAAAGATTTGATATGTTATATCTATAAAATCATGTTCATGAACACAGAAAGTTGTGCTTTGATTTATGAAAGCAAAAACGTACACTCTGAAAAGCAGAAGACTGTGTAAAATAAACCCAATTCAATTTCTTATTCTTTCTTCATGCTTTTGTATAGTGCTAGTTAACAACAACAGTTGTCTCAAAGCGCTGTACAACAATAGTCCACCAATTAAAAAATCTGTCATGAGCATGCACGTGGCAAAAGTAGGAAGGAAAACCTCCATTTTAACAGGAAGAGGCCACTGGCAGAAACAAGGCCAGGGAGAAGGAACCATGTACTGGAGGATTGGAGAGGAGAGGAGAGGAGAGGAGAGAGACAAATGCATCAGAAGTGAGTGGAGAAGAAATGCCTAGTGTGTCATGGGAGGCCTGAAACTAAAGCCATTCTTGAGGGATGGTGGATGATCTCCGGAGCCAATCTTAGCTGGTTCCACAGGAAAGCGGCCTGAAAACTGAAGGCTCTGCCTCCCATTCTACTTTTAGAAACTTTAGAAGCTACAAGTTAATCATCAGTCTGAGAGCAAAGTGCTCTCTGGGGATAATATATCTGCTTCTTCTTGGTTCTGTACTGAGAAAGCACGGCATTGCTTTCCACTTTTAGGCTGATGACTGTCAGATCTATGTCCCTCTAAAGAAAAAACGCAGATACTTCAGACACATCTAAGCCCTGCAGAACACCGGCCCTTGAGGCCTGGAGTTTCCCACCCCTGCTGTACATGGACTCTACACCATAACACTTACCAGCACGTTTTACTGGCAGAACCTGATATCAACCATACACAGCAGAGATTTACTGGATACAAAAGATAATAAAAGTATCAACCACTTGTACAAGAAGGAGCAAAGCAAGGGCAACCGTTAACTTATAAAAGGCAAATGTACACTTTAGCTTCCTGTATGGTGGCAAAGCAAAATTGTTGTGACCTAACGTTTACATTCCAAAAGCTCCGCTGCACCTTGATTCAAAGTGATAGCACTTTTTACTGCATATCAAATTATCTCCAGTTTGCAAACACTAGCTTTCTGGTCTTTTATTTTCAGATAGTTGATAGAGGTCTTTGGGATATCATTATGTGTACTGTGGGTGCTCCTGTTGACTGATGTTCACTGAGTTTTCTCAACCAGAACTTACTGGTTGATGACTATATAGCAATTTTTGGTGCTATTGAATGCCTTCCGTGGTGACCATGCTGAGGCTACGATGGGCATTTGGCATGCAGACTGGAGCAGACTGGGATCAAACCTCTTTACTACGTGTGGAGTTTGATATAAGAAAGCAGAGTCCCTCTTTGTCCCTGGGTCGATTAATGCTTTGTCATGATTTTCTTTTTATATCCCCATATGAGCCATTTTTCTAGTTTCCCTTTATCACCACTAGGGGGTTGTATTTCATTTTATGTACTGGTTATGGTTATTTAAGGTGAAGGGCAGTGTTGGGAGGGTTACTTTTAAAATGTATCCCACTACAGATTACAGAATACATGGCCCAAAATGTATTTTGTAACATATTCCGATAAGTTACTCAATGAGAGTAACGTATTCTGAATACTTTGGATTACTTACAGTAATCTAATGTCAGTTGGTCTAATGTCTGACAGGTTCCTGAGCTATGCTAAGCTGGGACAGCCACATTATAAAAAGACACAAGTCCTTCTGAGCCAACAAGGATTTCATGCAGCTGCCTGAGCAGTCACTTGATTTCTCAGATGGGATAATGACATTTGAATTAGGCCGAGTCTTACAAAACCTAAACCTTGTGTGAAATTCTGACCCAAATTCCCTCTTCATTTTTGAAAACTCACTATCAAACACCTTTATGACTCACAAGTAAAACTCACTGTGAAATATCACAAACACATAAGTGTTACTACATTAAATAGAGTTAAAATGTATCCTAATAATATGGTGATAAATGACAGAGGTAACATCCTTACTTTTGATGAATTGTTGTGCTTCAGCCTGTGTTTCTTATTTTGTCTCCAGCATGAGAATTAGGGTTGGGAGACCAGGACTAAATCAGGGAATGAGTCCCTCTGTTCTCCTCCTATCATGCCCTACTTTTCTCCCACAAGCTCAGGATTGCTTTCTCTAATACTCTTTTCCCCATTTCTACCAGTCTCTCATTTTCATTTCCTCATATCCAAGTCATATGTCTTTTCTCTCTCCTCTCTCAACCTGTACTCCTTTTTATCTCTCCTGTTATTTCAGCCATCTGCACATTGCACTGCCTTCTAAACATGGCTCTTGTTTTACCTCTGTGTGTGTGAATGTGTGAATGACTGAATGTAGTGTAAAATGCCACACTACACTGAGGAAGTTTTTCCTTCTCGCTGTTGCAAAGTGCTCGGTCATAGGGGGTCATGTGATTGTCTAGATTTCTCTGTATCATCATAGAGTTTACTTTACCTTCCAGTATAAAGCACCTTGAGGTGATTGTTGCTGTCATTTGGTGCTATATAAATAAAGCTGCATTGAATTGCATCATTGTTTAGTGTTAAATTATCAGTGTGAGTCTGGAAGCTATTTCTGGACTCCAGTAGTTTTACTGTATCTGAAAGACGTCTGGTGTTTTGGTGCATCTTAGTTTAAGCAGGTTGGGTATGTTAAGTAAAACTCTGTTTTATGCTATATGAACAAACTGTTGTTGCTAATCTCCTGTAGCCTCCATTTGAAAGGCACCGTCCAATGAATCTCTGGTATTCATTTGTTTAATCAGTCTTGGTTACTGGCAATAATAACAGTATTTCTTCTTACCTATTCTTCCTTCCCATTCTTCTTTTCTCCGTCCATCTGATATTTTGTGTTGTTGTGACTGTTGCTGTGTAACATCCCAGACTGATAGCAGAGTTAATAACACAGCCAGTAGCCAACTGCTCATGCCATGTCAGGGACTCAGAACTGACAGTAGGTTGAGCTCAAACTCTAGAGAATAGAGTCTAGTTTAACATTGCTTTCTTAGATATGTTAATACATCAAGAGATCCACCAGTCTATTTATACATCTAGCTATACATACATACATACATACATACATACATACATACATACATACATACATACGTACATACACACAGCACAGATCAGGCAAAGCCACTTTCTCGGCCACATTCTCACGCATCACCACGCAGATCCAATCACTGACCTCTCCTTTTATAGCATCTACATCTTCATTTGAAATTAATTTCTGTGTTAGTGAAACCAAATTTCTACTCACAGTGCAATTTTGGGTAGCTTGACAGGTAAAAGAATAAAAGAATCTCTGGTTTACACTCACGTGTTGCTTGGACTGTATGAATAGGGAGCACTCATTCATTTGTAGAATAAATACATTTACTAATCTGCTCCAAGTTTCTGGTCTCTTCAGAAGGCACCCATCACCCAGTTCTGCTATTCTTCATTCAGTTCCTTCATTTTTCTTTCGCACAACTTCTTGCAATGATTTACAGCTTTGCCTTCCATCCTATCTCAAATATCCTCCTTCTATCTTATCTTGTTCCTATATTTTTATATTGGCATAGCAACAGGTTCTTGAAAGTCTTTTTAAATGTGGCATTGCACAGTGCATAACAAGCTGGGTTGATAGTAGAGTTGACATAACACAGCCAGTAGCCAATTGCCCACACTGTATCAGGGACACAGGACTGGCAGAAGGTTGAGATCAACACCATCACATTATACGGTGTCCATGTTATGATGAAAGCCAGCAGGATGGCAAAGATAGTCTTGGTTACCTATGAAGAATGGAAGAAAGGAGAGATGAAGAATAAATAAACCGGAACATGTAGACACAAAGTCCAAAGATAGATAATCTGTGAACTCTGTCAGCTCTTTGTTTCTCACACACTGCAGTGAGATGACAGTCACATAACTCACAGACGAGCTGACCATGTTAAGTATGCATAATGTGTATTATGTAAAAAACGACAGTGCCAAACCTTTTAGTATGAGCTACGTTAAAAACATGTCCAAACGTGCTAAATTGCCCTGCACCTCAATTAATATTTACACACACAGGAAAACAGCCGCTCACTGTTAGCTTTAGATAAAACATATCTGCTCTCTGTGTCTCGGGTAATCTCAAGGGTGAGACAGCATTAAAGCGACTTAAAGCTGAGATCCCAAAAGGTTGATTCTGTTCATCTGGACGTAGCGTTTCCAGTGAAAACGCTACGTCCAGATGAACAGAATCAACCTTTTGGGATTTCCTTACCTGGATGATTGAGCGTGCACCAGGACATTAAAGCTGAGATAATAGTGACATCTGCTTAACAACTCTTCCTATGACTGTTAGAACCACTGACTTACATACGCTGGGTTTTAGCTTGAAACAAAGTGAGTGAGGGTCTTCCTGTCATATTTTATTTATTCTCCAAGACTTCTGTTCTTTGCTTGTGCAGAGGCTGAGTCCGATAATCAAATCTAAATAACGAGTTCCTCTATTATTTCCATTATATGTCTTAAACTTATGTCGTGTATTAACCTACTTTCTTTTCTCTGGCAGCCATCTGTCTTTTCTTTCTCACTTGGCTTCTAGCAATGCTTGCAAATTTTCTTGCCACAGTTCGAGGACGGCTGATTGGGATTGAATGCCTCTCGGCTCCATCTACAGGTGGAACGATCTCTAAAGCTGTGATGCATTCATCCCCAGACTGCTTTGTCACAATCTTTAACTTGGACCACCTTGAAGAGGGATTGATCTTGTGGATGGCAGAATTGGTTGTTGTCGGTACTGGAGTGGGGTTTGCTAGCACCTGTAACAAAACAGAGTACTGTTAGGACATTTCACAGCAAGTTTGACCTGTGACTTGCACAGTATCCTGTCTTCCTCCCCTTAACCCCAACCAGTTGAGGCAAATGGCTTCCCCTCCCTGAACCTGCCTTTGGTGGAGATTTCTTTCTGTTAAAAGGGAGTTATTCAATATTTAAATGTTGATTGTATTATGTAAGGTTCCCCGGCAGCTGCAGCCCAACAATGATAATAGTCCAGCGTCACCTGATAGATGCCAAAAAAAAAGCTACATCAAAAAGTAAAGTTTTAAGCCTAATTTAAAAATGAACTGTTTCACCCATATTCATAAGGAAAGCAATATAATAACAACCACAACTTGAAGCAAAAGTTCACAGTCCTGGCAAAATTTGAGGAAAAAAGAAATCCACGCAACAAAAAATACTCCACTCCGGGTTTTCCAATGAATCCTATGACTTTTCATGACATGGTGTCAGAAGTAGTCAGTAGGGATAGGAATCGGTAAGAATTTAGCGATTCCCATGCCATTATCAATATAACTTGATTTGATTCCTTGTCGATTCTTATTGGCTCCACTTTGAGAGTCACCACCATGTCTAAGCAGCATATCATGACATTACATTCATGCAAAGTAATTTCATGCGTGTGGTCTAATGCGTGTGCATTTTAGAGGTATTTCCCCTCTTTTTTGTGTTCAGTGTTGGGGTCATTATTTAAAAGTAAAGTAAAAACGTTATTACCCGTATTCAGAGATGGGCAGTAACGCGTTACTTGTAACGCGTTACTGTAATCTGATTACTTTTTTCAAGTAACGAGTAAAGTAAGGGATTACTATTGCAAAATCGGTAATTAGATTACCGTTACTTTCCCGTAGGAACGCTGCGTTACTGCGTTACTAAAACCGTGATTTTTTTTGCGAGAATGTCTCATGACTGTGACGTAAGCAAGTGCGACGTTGGTGACAGCAGCTGTGTGCAGATCAACAATGGATAATATATCGAGTGCGGGAGAGAGTATGAGCGTGCAGCGTTTAAAGTGTGGAAGTACTGACCTTACTTTGAGTTTAGCGTCCATCGTGCGTGGGAAGAAAACTTCTTTTTACAGCGAAAAAAACCCCTAAACTTCCGAGCAAGCACCGAGTAGCTACGACGTGATGGGAAACTCACAGAGAAACTCGCGCGGATTCTTCAACTGACCGCAGCACACCTGCACCAGGGTAACCCTCCGCCTACCCTGCTCCTGCTTTACAGGTGAAAATAGAGCAAAAGGACCGCTGAGTCTTTGACTTTATTTATTTTCTGCTGTGTTTTACTTGCATCTGTTTGAAAGAGTGAGTGAAAACACAAAAAATATTTTATTTTATGTGCTGGAATGTGTAGAAAATAGGTTTAAATGTTAAACTAATTTATTCAAGTCAGAGAATGTTGCATATAATTAAATGTTTTGCTTGATGCATAAAGTTAAAAGATTAAAACTGATAAAACAAGTTAAAAAGAGACTTTTCCATTTGATTACATTTTGTATGATGGATTATGTAGAAAAAGTAGAATTGGGCTGAAAGATCTATCACTTTATCACCTCTTCAGGTTGTAAATCGTGTTTTTAAAAAGTAACTAAGTAACTAAGTAACTAAGTAATTAATTACTTTTGAAAATAAGTAATCAGTAAAGTAACGGGATTACTTTTTGGGGGGAGTAATCAGTAATTAATTACTGATTACTTTTTTCAAGTAACTTGACCAACACTGCCCGTATTACACAGAACACTTTTCCTAAAAGTAACGCAGTATTTTATTGCATACTGTCTTTGAATGTCTTTGAACAAAGACATTCATTACTCATTATGTTACCTTCATGTTACTCTGCAAAATGATCTGAAAAGCACTGTCTCATAATGGCCATTTAACAATATAAAGCTACAGTCCCACACACCAACACAAATCCCTATCCCAGTGAGGACACATGTCATCTTTGTCTTAGTATTTAGGTATGAAAACAAAGCTGACAACACAAAGCAAAGATGAAAACCAGCACAAGCAATCATTGCCGTGATTCTACTGTAGAAACATGAACAGGTAGAAATAGAAGCTGCAGCCTGACTGATCATCAGTTTGTTACAGGCTGGCTTCACCACAAATGATGGCTCACTTTATCACTATATACAGTAAGAGCAATGTCAGCATTTACTGAGCTTTAACACCACTCTGGGGTTCTTGGCTACCTTAGCGTTAGCATGCAGTTTTGCAAAAGGCGAAGTTGTGTTAACATTATAACGCAGTTGTTTCTGTCCTGGAGCAGTCGTCACTTTGCCATCTCACTCTCCATCCCTTTGTGCATTAATGATAAAAGTAATGTCCATGTCTATGGTGAAGAATGCACCATTATTTTTACTTCCGACACACGAACTGAAATCAGCTGATCTTAGTGAGAGGGCAAGAACCGATAAGCGGGATCAGTAGGCAGGCAGACTAACCATTCCAAGGAACTGGACTACTAGGAACCTATTCTTGATTCCATCCCTAGCAGTCGATCATCACGTCTCAGAGATGTAGCAGGAGAGGGAGGAAGTCTGTAGTGTTGCAGAATGTGGCATGGTGGAATAACTGAGAGAATCTCCCACTAAACATCGGGTTGGCGTTTTTGTCATTTTAATAATTGCATGCTTTGGTGTTTTTGTTTTGTGTGAGATGTGGGCCACACCCATGTAGGAGTGGTGATTCTACTTTAGAGCAGCTGCAAGCTATTTGGAGTTGAGTACAGGGAGCCGTTGAATGGTAATGATTTGAGACCTTCTCTATAAAGGAGAGAGAAAACAGGAAGGAGGAGTTGTTTTTTTGTAGGACACAGTTGCAGCAGGGAAGCCAGTTGACACTGAAGACTCCAGTATGAGAAGTGCACATTTTAAAGGAAAATAGTTTTAACCTTTTTAAATAGCAAATGGGGTGATATGATATAGTACCATATCACCCTATTAGAGCACTTCACTCTCACACTGCAGGCCTACTTGTTGATCCCAGAGTATTTAACCCTTTAAGTCCTACCATAGAACCAAGTCCGCCAGAGCTTACTTTATATTTTTACATGCTGTGGAGCCATTTTTGGGAGCATTTCAAGTTGCTATACATCAATACAACTGTTATAGCCCAAATTTTAACAATATGTATGCATTAAGTCCATAGTAATTACATAAATTGCAAAAAATTGCAATAAACTACAAAAAAAATTGAAAATCATTTTTGTTTTTTGTTTTTTACATATATTTCTACTTAGAGATATTTAAAAGGTTTGTCCCTCAAAACTTTAAATACAAAAAAGTTGCAAAAAATAGTTTCCAACCACAGGAAATTTATTTTGAGCTGGAGCCTATCCCAGCTGTCATAGGGCGAGAGGCAGGGTACACCCTGGACAGGTCGCCAGTCTGTCGCAGGGCCAACACACAAGGACAGACAACCATTCACACTCACATTCACACCTAGTGACAATTTGGATTATCCAATTAACCTATCCCCACAAGCTGCATGTCTTTGGACGGTGGGAGGAAGCCGGAGTACCCGGAGGGAACCCACGCAAACACGGGGAGAACATGCAAACTCCACACAGAAAGACCCCGGCCTGATGTTGGAATTGAACTCAGGACCTTCTTGCTGTGCGGCAACAGTGCTAACCACCGTGCCACCGTGCTGCCTCCACTGTTCAAGCCATCATTCAGAAATGGAAGGATCATGGCACAACTGTAAACCTACCAAGACAAGGCCGTCCACCTAAACTCACAGGCCGAACAAGGAGAGCACTGATCAGAAATGCAGCCAAGAGGCCCATGGTGACTCTGGACGAGCTGCAGAGATCTACAGCTCAGGTGGGGGAATCTGTCCATAGGACAACTATTAGTCGTGCACTGCACAAAGTTGGCCTTTATGGCAGAGTGGCAAGAAGAAAGCCATTGTTAACAGAAAACCATAAGAAGTCCCGTTTGCAGTTTGCCACAAGCCATGTGGGGGACACAGCAAACATGTGGAAGAAGGTGCTCTGGTCAGATGAGACCAAAATGCAAAACGCTATGTGTGGAAAACTAACACTGCACATCACTCTGAACACACCATCCCCACTGTCAGATATGGTGGTGGCAGCATCGTGCTCTGGGGGGGCTTCTCTTCAGCAGGGACAGGGAAGCTGGTCAGAGTTGATGGGAAGAAGGATGGAGCCAAATACAGGGCAATCTTGGAAGAAAACCTGTTGGAGTCTGCAAAAGACTTGAGACTGGGGCGGAGCTTCACCTTCCAGCAGGACAACGACCCTAAAATTGAGCTTAGACCTGATGCAGAACCCTACAGCATAACCACACCACGTTGTATTCCTTTTCCTATTCTACCACAAGTGGAGAAGGAAATTAAAAGGATGATGGCACTCGACATTATTGGGGAGGTAACCGAAGCCACAGACTGGTGTGCCCCAATGGTGCCAGTTATTGAGAAGAAAAGAAAGCCAAGGATATGTGTGGACCTCATGAAACTCAATAAAGAAGTAAAAAGAGAGAGATTCATTTTGCCCAATCTGGAGGATTTTGCACCAAATAAAACATACGGCACCACTATATTTTCAATCTAAGGAGCTTCGAAAGAAAAGCATCTGTAATTCTTGAAGACGTTTCACCTCTCATCCGAGAAGCTTCTTCAGTTCTAAGAGTAAATAATTAATAATTGAGTGCTCAAAGAAAGTCAGGGATCAGTGATCACTTTGTCTGTTCAAGAGATTCTCTGCGAATGTGGGAGGCCATCCAAACCATAAGAATTATAAGGCCCCACCACGTTTGTGTGTTACCGACACCGCTCTGCCAGACGCACCTAACACATTCAATGCCAAGTTTGAGACCCAAAACAACGAGCCGGCACTGAAAACCTCCACCTCACCAGACATATGTTTATATTTTAAATATAACGAGGGTTTTTATAGACAAAAACATGGATGCAAAACATGGGCTCCCCGGTGTCACCTTTTGTAGACCAAAAGGTGACACCGGGGAGCCAAATGTGGTGGAGTGTGGCTTGGGCGCAGCTGCAAGGGAGGCTGAGACACACCGGAGCTCCATCAGCTCATCACACCTCCCCTGTTTAAAAGAGTGTACCGGGACCTAAGGTGAGCTGATAGTGAGTCTGGTAGCTCGGGTTGGTTCCTGGCCGACACCGCCGTTGGGCCCACCCGTGTCCTTCGACTGCATGGGGGAGGGAGGCAACCCCCACGCCTCCCTTCCCATGAAGGTCAGCCTGGTCAGCACTAGGCCAGCCCGAGTTCGGGGGCAGCATAACGGAGGTGCCCTTCCTACCCGAGTTGGAGGTCGCCGTGCTGTCTGGTCCAGCGGTGTCCATGCCAGAGGCAGGTGCGCCATCTGGACCTGGCTTGTCTTCGCTGCAGGTCAGCGTGCTGGCTGGACCTGCCACGCCCATACTAGAGGTCGCAATGCAGCCTGGTGCAGTGGCATCTTCGCTGGAGGTCAGTGCGGCATCTGGTCCTGCACGCTGGCCACCTGTCAAGCCACCCGTGAGCCACGGGTCATGTCCACGCCTGCTGATGCGCTGCTGCGCCGCTGCTGCCTGCCATGCGGTTGGGCTCCAGATCAGCTCCGTCACCGCCGCTGGGCACGCAGTCAGCCACTGAACACGTGGTCAGCCGATCGACCCACCTCGGCACTGCGGCTGCTGGACACGCGGTAAGCCACTGGATCCAACTCACCCCTGCTGCTAATCCATAGGCCAGGGACGCTGATGGCCATCGCCGATTTCCCCTTCCGTTTGCGAGGGGGAGGGAGAGTAGGCTAGGCCAGATTGCTCCCCGGCCTAGGTCGGGCGATATGGGTATGTGGTGGGATGTGGCTTGGGCTCATCACACCTCCCCTGTTTAAAAGAGTGTACCAGGATCTGAGGTGTTGTTGTGCGTGGGGTTGTGGCTGAAAAGCTGAAACTGAGTCTCATAAAAGAGCAACCAAAATAATAGTGTTAAAAGTGTAAACTATGTGGTTGAGTCCATCATTCCCATTAAACCAACCTTTACATGGAGGAAGTGGAAAGAATGGCTCTTGGCTCTTTTAAAGGGACAGTACCTAGCCACTGGTACAGAAATGTTGATGACACCTGGGTCAAAATCAAAACCAAAGAAGTGGAATCCTTCAGTGCTCACATCAACTCAGTGGATAAAAACAAAGTTCACCAGGGTAGACCCAAAGGATAGCTGTTTGCCATTTCCTTTTTCCTTTCCAGTCACCTTTCTCACTCACTATGTATTAACAGACCTCTCTGCATTGAATCATATCTGTTATTAACCTCTGTCTCTCTTCCACAGCATGTCTTTATCCAGTCTTCCTTCTCTCACCCCAACTGGTCGCAGCAGATGGCCCCTCCCCACCTGAGCCTGGTTCTGCTGGAGGTTTCTTCCTGTTAAAAGGGAGTTTTTCCTTCCCACTGTCGCCAAAGTGCTTGCTCATAGGGGGTCATATGATTGTTGGGTTTTTCTCTGCATCTACTGTACAATATAAAGCGCTTTGAGGTGACTTTTGTTGTGATTTGGCGCTATATAAATAAAAGTGAATTGAATTGAATTTCTGGACTTTTCTGAATGCATTGAAGAGAATGGAAATCTCTACATTGAAGTTTACCAGAAGCCCACACACCAGGACCAATACCTATTCTTTGCCTCCCACAAGATGCATGGAGAGAAGGTCAGACACCAACTAAGGAGGATCAGAAGGACAAATGAAACAATACTGTCATCCCCTATGTAGCAGGTTTGTTAGAGAAACTCAGGAGAGTCTTCTCCAAGCATGACATCCCAGTGAACTTCAGACCCAGCCACACACTGAGACAAAAACCTCTACACTGGAGAAGCCAAACAGCCACTTCATAAACGCAAGGCACAACATAGAAGAGCCACCTCGACGGGACAAGACTCAGCAGTCCATCTGCATCTAATGGTCAAAGGTCACTCTTTCGAGGATGCCAATGTTCACATTTTGGACAGAGAAGACAGATGGTTTGGAAGGGAGTGAAAGAAGCCATCTATCTTTTGGCTCTCAGCGAAGGCGGTCGCACTTTTCTCCTCTCCTGCCCTTAGCTTCCCTGCTTAGCTTCTTATGTCCTTGTCTTGTCTTGTGTTTTTACTTTTCCCTGGAACATTCTCTCACAGTCTGTTCTCTAAAACCTAAAAGAGGAATTATGGATTGGATCAACTGGTCCCTAAATGCAATTGACACCCCTTAACGAGAGGTTTGGGCTCGGGTGAGCCTGAGTGCTGAAGATATCTATCTATTCGGAACCATGGTAACAGGGTTCTGGCTGATCGGAGCTGGCTTGGCCCTGACTTATCAAAGAATTAAGGAAGCGGAACCGGCTGTTCAAACCCCCACAAGGCTGCCCGCTGGGATTGGAATGATGGGAGAGGCGTGAGTTTCTCAAAATGGGCTGATTGAGTGCAGCAGGGATAAGATCTTGGAGAGGCTACGGCTGCTGTGAATACTCAGAATAAGATCTCTGACTGCAGACTGGATACATCTCGGAAGGGCTAGCTCGGAATAACATCTCTGGGCGCAAATTGGATGACATCTCGGGGAGGCTCACTGCTGTGTGTTCTCAGAAATTGGCTCCTTGAGCACAAGAAATGACAACATCACAGAACGCAAGTATGGCGAAGCTCGCGGCTCTCCAACGGGAGATTGAGAGACCAGTGTTGGACTGTAGAACTGCTTTGAAATTCATATGAGTTGTTCGCACTAAAGTAAAAAAATACCATCACTTATGCAGATACCCCTTTGGCGCCATCAGCCTACCTTTCTGACATGTCTCCCCAATGTGATGTTTGTGTAAAGTTGGTCAGAAGGTTTCTTTGTAAGTGCGCATGCACCATTAGCGTGCTGCCTGCTGTAACCCTAATTTCCTTCGGGATTAATAAAGTATTCTGAAGGAAATTCTAATTCTGATTCTATTTCCACTGTAAACGACCATCTTTGAACAGAGGGAATAGCTTATGACACCAACTGTCTGCCATCTATAATCCAGTTTTGAGATCCCAGACGCCTTAATGCCCACTCACACCCTGGACTATTTGCCCTCGTTAAATCGCATGAAACCCCGAAACCCTGGCTGATTGTGACCTACACCTGTTTTCGCACCTTGTCTCGTGTGATTATGTAGAGGATCATTAAGGGGTCCATGTTCTCTTAGGGACCCTCCCAATAGGACTTCAATCTGGGACTCTCCAACAATTACTCTTAGAAATGAAGAAGCTTCTCAGGTGGGAGGTGAAACGTCTTCAAGGAAACTCAAAGAAGTCCAGACGCTTTTCTTTCCAAGCTCCTTAGACTACGATGACCTGGATGACTGAGAATCTTCGCAGACATATATTTTCAATCCTTGATGCCTCCAGTGGGTTTTGGCAAATACTGCTCAATGTTAAGAGCAGGAAGCTAACGCCATTCATCACGCTAGTGAGTCGCTTCTGCTTTTAAAGATTGCCCTTTGGGATAACGTCTCCTCCAGAAATATTCCAACGGCAGATTAGCACCCTTCTCAAGGGTTATGCCGGTACTGTGGTGGTAATGAATGACATCTTAGTGTTTGGAAAGGAAAAAGCAGAACATGATCACAACCGTAAGGCAGTGCTGCAGACCATCAGGCATTCTGGGCTGAAATTAATCCAAGATAACTCCAAGATTGGAAAATCTAAGATCAAATGTTAAAGACACGTCATTGTGAAAGATGGTATCAAAACTCATCCAGAAAAACTGTGTCACTGAAATGCCCAGCCCCTCAAATGTCTCTGAGCTTCGTCAGATGATATGAATGATAAACTGTCCGGGAAAATTCCTCCCAGACTTCTTCACCGCCATGCACCAAAGCTACAATTTGCTCAAATCTGTCGATGTGTGGACATGGGGGGAATTGCAGAAACAAGGATTCACAGACATGAAAGCCATGTCAACTACAACACTGGCATTAGCACATTATGACGTTAGCAGACCAACAACAGCAAGCACTGATGAGAGCAGCTCTGGTTTCACAACAAAAGGAAGTACTTCTTCAGATACACAAGGATCACTAAGGCTTCACTAAGTGCCACAGAAAAGCTAATATGACTGTGTGGTGGCCAGAGATTGGACGAGAGATCACAAAGATGGTGGAGCAATGTGAGTTCTGCCTGAGAAATAACCCCACTCAGAGAAAAGAACCACTAATCATTAATATTATTATAATCACTACACCAAATAGCTGCTGATATATGTCAACTGGACAGTAAACACAACCTTGTAGTTGTGGATTATTACTCGCGCGACATCTTGATTGTACACCTCCATTACAAGCCAGCAAGTGATTGCCTGCTTGAAAAGCCTGTGTGCCATTGTCTGTGATGAGCTCAAACGCTATCCCCCACCTCACATATTATCTCAGCAAAAACTGTTCAGTAAGACGTACAACACTGGTCACACAACTTCCAGTCCCCATTATATGCAAGCTAATGGTGCAACAGAGAGAGGCATTGCTATGGGGAGGAGGATTCTTCGGCAGCAGGACCCCAACTGGCTCTCATACGCTACCGTGCCACGCCCATCACAGCAACTGGCCTAAGTCCTGCATAACTAATGAGTGGCTGACACATAAGGACAACAGTTCTCGTTCTAGCTCAGCAGCTGCAACCTCATTATATTCATTACACTAAGGTACAACAAAAGGATCTACAGGCGAAATGAAATTATTGTATCTTCTACAACAGATGTCATTCTACACCTCACTTGTCAGAGCTGCGCCCTGGTCAACTTGTGAAACTGGATGGTTAGAAGGGTTAAAAGACACCTGCAAAAAACATTGCCAAAGCTCCATAGCCTGGATCATACTTTGTACCGAGGGTTTGCTCACTTGCAGAAACTGAAGACAGGAGGTTCCACTGTCTCTCTATCAGACTCCAGAGTTTCGGGCCTGTTTGGTGTTTCACCCTGTCCGCAAGGATCCTGTATTGGAGGCCCTGCCAACCAGCTGCGAGAGAACCTTGGACAGAGAAATCAGCTTGCTATGGGGAAACAGCTTTACCCTTTAGGTGTGTGGAAGTATGCTTTATTTAGAGTTAATGGGGAAATTGTGGTCAATTTTGATTTGTTTGGTATTCATGCTTGGATAATTGGAAAAATATATGTGTACTGTTGATCACATTTTGACCACATGTTAATTTGTGGCCACTGTTCCAGGCTTGGCACACAGTCTGGAAGACTGAGGAGACAAACTGAGTCCCACGACTGGACAAGATGTATTTAGGCAGGCACCAGCAAGTGAAGATTTCTCTCACTAGAATCTGGGAAATCACTTCAGGCATCTCAGGAAGTGGAAGTGCTGCTGGACCTTCTTGGTGATGGAGGTGGTGTTGGTGGTCCAGGTGAGGTCGTTTGAGATGTGAACTCCCAAGAACTTGATGCTGTTAACAGTATTTAACCACTTTTCTGAGAATACGCGCTTCTTTTGGGATACGGACTCCTTCTGACATTTCTTTGGAGGTGGAGGAACACCAAAGTAATTGCTTAAAGGAGCTTCTTCGACATCTTTAAGAGTTCTAAAAAAATGTCCTCCTCCAGAAAATCTTATGTACGCAAACGCGTGTTGCACCTTCTTATCACGCGTCTTTTATTTTGAAAGCGCATGCGCACCTGCAGACCACTTATGTGCACCCCTGTGTATAGAGTTTGCAGGATGCAAAGCGACCTTCAATAACAACTACTTCCACTGCTAATAAGAAATGACATCATTCGACCTGTGGCTTTGAATAAAAAAATTAAATAACAAAATTGCCGCGCTGAGTAGAGAATTTCTTGCCTTCTTAATGAGGTTGGGACCATCAGTTGTGCAGAAGTCAGGTTGGCGCACGGCTGACAGACCTATTAGACAACTGTTAGAATTCATATTATGACAAGAACCAATCAGCTAAGTAAAGAGAAACAACAGCCCATCAATACTTTAAGAACTGAAGGTCAGTCAGTCCAGAAAATTGCAAAACTTTGAATGTGTCCCCGAGTGCAGGAGGAGGTGTGAGGGTGTGGGGGTGCTTTGGTGGTGACACTGTTGGGGAGTTATTTAAAACTGAAGACACACTGAACCAGCATGGCTTTCACAGCATCCTGCAGTGACATGCATCCCATCTGGTTTGCGTTTAGTTGGACCATCATTTATTTTTTCAAACAGCACAATGACCCCAAACACACCTCCAGGCTGTGTGAGGGCTATTTGACCAAGAAGGAGAGTGATGGAGTGCTGCACCAGATAGCCTGGCCTCCACAGTCACCTGACCTAAACCCAATGGAGATGGTTTGGGATGAGATGGACCGCAGAGTGATGGCAAAAGGGCCAACAAATGCTCAGCATCTCTGGGAACTCCTTCAAGACTGTTGGAAAAACATTTCAGCAAGAATGCCAAGAGTTAAGAAAGCAGTAATGAAAGCAGAGGGTGGATATTTTGAAGATTCTGAAATTTAAAAAACAAAACAAAACACGTTTTATTTCACAATGTTTGTTCACTACATAATTCTATATGTGTCCATTCATAATTTTGATGCCTTCAATGAGAATCTACAATGTAAACATTCATTAAAATAAAAATAAATGAGAAGGTGTGTACAAAACCTTTGACTGGTCTTGTACACAAAAAATAATAATCAATAATCAAGTGTTATTGATGAACACATTTCCTAGTGTGTTTCAGATTGTCCATAAAAACACTTGATGTCCAAGAACAGAACAGATGTCAACATGTCCTATTTAAATAAATATAAATATAAAGTATCAAGAGTAATGTGTTCATAGTGTCATTTTCACTTAGCCTCCATCTCACCCTTCTGCTAGCATACTCTTGCCCATTTCCTTATGGTTGACTCCATGTACTTAACCTACATCACTACTTCTGCTCCACTGTTATACCTCCCGCTCCTTCACACACATGTATTCTGTCTTTCATTCCTCAATATACCTGCTGTGAATCCGTTCCAGTTCTTTCTAGCCAACCGCCTACACTGCATGACAACTGCCTAAATGCAATGCAGGCAACTGGCTTGAATGTGGCCCCAGAAAGTACCGGGTAATTATGGCGTTACATGGTGAAATATTGTTTGTTTTTCTGAAAATTCACCATGAAATAACCCAGTAAAATGACTTACGCTGTACTTAAATTTACTTACAGTCGAATTATTTAATTGTTTCCTGTAAAAAAAGAAAAAACATGAAATTGCACATAGTTACAGAGTACATGTGCCTTAGTCACAGCTCTTACAGTGAAACATTTCACTGTTTTGCAGGTGCTGCAGGTGACTCCATAATATGACCGGCACCCCAGAAAGCACAGGGTACTTACAGTGGAATTGTTTCACTGTTTGCTGCAAAAACCTGACTTGTTGCTCACAATTACAGACATACTTGCGCCTTGTTGCCCTTACATTGCATGTAATTAAAGGGTACTTGCACCCTGGAAAATACAGGGTGTTTACAGTGTCATTGTTTCCTTGTTTCCTTCCTCATGGGACAATCTATGTATTTTTAAAAATTATTGAGTGACCTCCTAAGTTTACATTGATTAAAATTACCATGAAGAATTGGCGGCGCCTGGTGCGATGCATTAAAAACTTTGCATCGTCTCCAGTATGGTCCGAGTGGCAGCTTCCACATTGGTCCTTGGCCCTGGGCCATTTACACAACAGTAACAATGCACTGTGAAAATTCTCTTAGTAAGTGAAGCAAACGCAGGGAGACAGGTAAAACATCAGGAGAGAACAGGGATTTCTTCACCACTTTGTTACTCAACTAATTCTCATTACTATAAAGGCAGAGACCCCTGCCGAGGGCAGAGGTTCTCCAAAACCACTGATTTCCAAGTCAGAGTGTAAGTCCCGCTGCTGGAGCCAAGTCTCCTCAGAGGGATGAGGCAGGCATTTCTGTACTCAACAATGCCACCTTTATTATGTAAAGTCTCTGTTGCACTTCTCATCTGCCCCTCTGATTTAGTTCTCCAGCACTTGTTAACCATGGAAAAAGTATGTCAAAGGATTTTGCTGAGTAAGGGTCCCTGAGCTGCATGTTGCTGACATCAGGATCCTGAAGGAACAAAAGGGACTCTCGACTGTATCGAAGAATAGTCGAGAGTCCAGATGTCCAACACTGACAGATAAACATCAGGGTGAGGAAAATTAAAAACTAAAATGAGCCATAGTGACTCAACATCGACAGTCGTGAAACAAATGATTAACAAACATACACACTGCTGCTGCTGTATGTCTCCATTGTCCAGTGCCACGTAGTAACCCTCGGCTTGGCTCTAAACATTTAGAGTGAGCACTGAAGAGTCAGAGGACACAGCCAAAGTTTGGTACCATGAGCACAGCTTTTTGCAACCAACCTGCACCAACTGTGCACTTGTTTTGACATCTTCTTCTGGTTTTCCAAATAAATGAAGACTTATCCTGGCAACTATCAAGAATTAATTACTTATAATATTAAAATGTATTAAAGACATTGCACCACTCATGTTCTCATTCTGTGTAAACTGCCCTTTAATGCAGCAGTCACAATGACTATGTTACTAAAATATTATCAGGATATCTTCCAACGGTTCTGACACATCGTTCAACTGCACAGACTTTTTCCACCATTAAAGGAGGACAATTATCTGTCATAGTATAATACAATGACATAATATCATACAGTGGGTAAAGTAAGTATTGAAGTATTGAACACATAACCAATTAGTAAATACATTTCTAAAGGTGTTATTGGCATCAATTTCTCACCAGATGTTGGTAACAACCGATCCAATCTATACATGCAAAGAAATCAAACCATGTCCCAAAGTTAATTTATGTGTAATACTGAGAAATGACACACGGGGAAATGTATTGAGCACATGAAGAAAAGAAGGCACAAAAAGGATGAAAAGTCATTAAACCAGGTGGAATCTGTCAATAATTAGAAAGTAATCCTGCCACTTATTGCAAATTAAGATTAGCTGTCAGTGATGGCCTATAAAAATGTGTCTCATTACAAAGGTGTCAGAAAAGAAAAATTTCACGATGCTCACAAATTTCAGAAGCTCTTTCAAGACATTTGCAAGTTTATTAATAACATTTTAACCCCAAAGGGACCCGACATGACTCCGTGGGTGTTTTTGCCTTTTTTTATTTCGGCACAATCAGTTTTTACTGTAGCACAACGGTGCTCTCCTCTCTCTGGCCTGGCTGCTACTGAAATAGAGAAGGCTGTGACAAACCAGCCCCCTGATACCACACCCTGAACCTGCTGCTCCCTCCTCCACCAACCACACCCCACCACAAACATATTTATGGCATTGGTTACAGAAGAATTTCTAAAGTACCATTTCTAAGGTACTACTGAAGGTACCAGTGAGTACTACTGGGGCCATAATCCTGAAGTGTGAAGAACATTTCATCAAAAACTGGACACAGAGTTTTGGACAGAGGAGTAAAAAGAATTATCAGAAAACTTGTCCAAGAGCCAAGTACCACTTGTGGAGAGCTATGGAAAGACCTGGAATCAGCTGGTACAATTGTTTCAGAGAAAACAATAAGCAGCCATGGCCTTTATGCATGCCAAACACGCAACACTTCATTGCTGGAAAAATCTCTGGCTTCATCCAAGCCTCCATCTTCATCTCCAGTCCGCACCTGGGTCCATATGTCTCGATATACGGTCTGCCTACACAGACTGTGACAGACAGGACTTATACTAACTCATAATAAAATGGATAATCAAACACACGGTGAATGAAAAGGGGTGAGAGAGGGAGAAATGCTCAGTGCATCATGGGAAGTCTATTGCAGCATAACTGAGGGTCACCAGATCCAGCCCTAACTATATGCTTTATCAAAATGTTTTAAGCCTAATCTTAAAAGTAGAGAGGTTGTCTGTCTCCAGACTTCAAGCTGGTAGCTGCTTCCACAGAAGAACAGCCTGTTGGAGCAGCAGGAATGGAGTCTAACAGACACACTGATGGTTTGGAGGAAGTAATTACTGAAGTTATCTCAAAAAGATCAATTGGAGAAAACGTCTCTAGATGAATATCAATGGTACTGAAAGTATTGGACATAATGGTCATGTCATGGTCCCCGTGTCTCTCCGGCTGGCTCACGTTGGGCTACGGTGTTGTTTTTGTGTTTCTCCGTCCCTCTCGCTCTCTCCCTCTCTTTCCCTCATTGTCCTCAGTCTGCCTGGACGGAGCTAATTACTGGGCTCCTGCTTTTGGCCTACGCACCTGCGTTGATGGTCCGCACCTGCCACTGATTAGTTCCTGTTTTCCCAGGCCAGCTATTTAAGGTTGTGTCTCAGAGCAGCTCATCGCTGGAACGTTGAACGCCCGGTGTTCATAAAGCCCCAGCTAGTCTACAAGTTGTCTTTGTAATTGCTTGCTTCTGTGTAGGTTCCCTGGACCTGTTCCTGTTTCCTGCCCTGGATCCCCGTGTGGCTGTATGACTAGAGTGTGAGAGCAGAAAGGCGTGAGTGGCAGAAGAGGAGTGAGTGCAGACTGAGGAGAGTGTCACGGAGGACAGAGTGGACGAGCTATCACTGAAGATTCGTGTGTTTGGATTTCCTTCCCCCCCTGGAGCCCTGGACCCCCGCCTGTCACTTGTAAAATTATTATTCAAGAGACAGGCAAATTTATTATAATGTTGCAAGATTATAATAAATTTGTGAAGTAATTCATGAAGTCATTACTTCCTGTCATCAAGGTTAAAGTTCTTCTTCCATACGAGACTCACTCATCCATGTCTTTATAGGCCTTGCTTTGTGTTTTGGTGTGCAGTCATGTTGGAACAGGATGGGGTCATTACTAAACTGCTCCCACAAAATTGGTTAACAATTCCTTTCACTAGAACTAAGAGGCCGAGTCCAAGTACTTAGAAACGGTGCTTGCTGTCAGACAAGTTCTCCGGTCAACTGCCAAACCCAGACTCGTCCACTGGACAGAGAAGCATGATTCATCACTCCAGAGAACACGTCTCCACTGCTCTAGAGTCCAGTGGTGGCGTACTTTACACAGCTGCACTCAATGCTTTGCAGTGTGCCTGGTGACGTAAGGCTTAGATGCAACTGCTTGGTCATGAAAACCCATCCACGAAGCTCTGCACACCAGGGGTCGACAACTTTCTGTTGATGAGTGCCATGTAAAATTTCCTCAGAAGTCAATGTGCCATATCAACCACTGCATTAACAATAAATGTGATAATGCTCAACAGTTTCACACTATAATGAACAACTTAACAGCAAAGGAACTGTACAACAGAAAATGCAAATGCTATTTAAGGTCTCATCACAACAATGTTAAGAAAAAATAAACTGGGGCAATGTGACCTGTTTGTTAATACAGAGACACATGTTAATGTGATCCTGGTCTCCCACTCAGAGACACAGGTCTCCCACTCAGAGACACAGGTCTCCCACTCAGAGACACAGGGCTCCCACTCAGAGACACAGGTCTCCCAGTGTCCAGCATTCAGAGGCTGCCTGAGGACTCATGTGAGAGAAAACCTGCTCACACAGACATGTAGAGCCAAATACTGTCAATAAGGCCTCTGCAATGTTCTGAAGACAGTTAAGCCTGTCAGGTAGTGATGTCCAGCAGGTGAACATGCAGCTCCATGAACACGCACAGCTGTGGATTCCAGCTGTGTTGGTAGTTCATTCGGATGTATCCGTGTATCTCCGTGGTGCTGATGATGCGCTGAGCCGACAGCTCCTGAAGCTTTTGAAGAGTCGGGATGTGGAAATTTCAACATCGCTTGAAAAAACTGCCAGCCAGCAACGTCCCTCTCACTGGTAGGCTAAGTGATTTTTAGCCAGTTACAAGTTGAATCTGGGAGTTGGGGTTGTTGGCTAAGAGACCGTCATTATGCGAGCTAATTTGCGATGTGCACTGGTGGCTTGGCCTTAGATACTTGCTTTTTAATGCACCCTCTCAAATTAATTCACTGCGTGTTGTGCCATCAGTTAACCCTTCACGTGCCAGTTGTGTCATGAGTGCCCAGGGTTGCCGACCCCTACTCTACGCACTGTTCTTGAGATAATCTGAATCTGACTCTGCAGAAAACTGCCAACCTCTATGCACTATGCACCTGAGCATCCGCTCTCTGATTTTACATGGCCTACAACTTCTTCCCAACTTGCTGTTCTTCTCAATGCCTTCAACTTTGTTATAATGGGGGTGGCTGTAGCTCAGGTAGTAGAGCAAGTCACCTACTAACTGGAAGGTGTCAGGATTTGTGTGCGGATGCGAAGAAGTGACCCAAACGCAGGACTCGTGGATAGTGATGAACAGAAGATGGTTTATTATAAAGAGTGGATGAACAGAAGATGAACGAACACTGACTGGCTGGATAACTGAGAGCACACACGGGAACGATGACATCAATGACACGAGGTGAACAGAAGGAAACTGAAGACTTAAATACTCTGAGTGATGACGATGACGATTGGAGACCGGTGAGTACACAGCTGAAAAAAGCGCTTGTGCGAATGGGTGTGAATGGGTGAATGAGGCGCTTTGAGTGCTCAGAGTAGAAAAGCGCTTTATAAGAACCAGTCCCTTTACCATAATACCACTAAAAGTCAACTGTGGAATATTTAGTAGTGAGGAAATTTCATGACCAAGCACAGGTGGCATCCCATAATGGTACCATGCTGGAATTCACCGAGCTCCTGAGGGCAACACTTTCTTTCACAAACGTTTATAAAAGCAGTTTGAGAGTAGGCTCTGATTGGAACAACTGAATTCAATGATTTGGATAAGTCAGTGAATACTGTTGGCAATGTTAGCTATGTACAAAGCTGTTCAGTCTTTTCACTTAAATTCTCTATGGAAATACGTATTTAAATAAAAGCAGTTGTATACATTTTAGACACAGACCTCAGATGTTATTTGGTTGTTGGAATTGTCCTTTGGTTCTCTGGGGGGAATAAAAGCTGTGGAGGAATCATTGGAGCTCTCTTTTTCTTCCTAGATAGATCAGACAGATAAACATAGTAGCCATGAAGTTTTCAACTGCTCACATGTTGTAGCCATAAGCACTCACTTCAAAGAATTAGTAGATGGTACCTGTGTGAGTCTTGGCTGTGCCAGAGGCTGAGGCTCAGCAGCTTTTGATTCATCCACTTTTCCATTCTTCACAGCATCCAGTGCAGTGGTGGTGGAGTCCAAACTGAGTTTTGGAGTTGAGTGGGGACTGGCATGAGGACTGGTCTCATTGTTGTTGTTCTGCTTCAACAGGTGACTATTCATTAGGCAGGGAGTTCTAGGAAAATGACACGTACAGTAACTGTTGTATTAAACAGAAATTTAAGAATGAATTGGTTCAAAATCTATATAAATGTGATAAACATGTCTGGCTGGATACATAGATAAGTTTGACATAAATGTCTACCACTTTGTCTACATTATAAAATCCAGAATGCTTCATTATAGATTTATTTATTGTTAATACCCTCGGTTTATTTTCCATGTTCTAGATACCATCAAATTTTAGTTAAGAGCAGCTATATATATAAAAAATCCAACGATACTAGCAACCTGCAAAATTTACTTTAAAAAAACTTTCTCCATCGTGTGGCTTGCATTTTTGTTGCTCGTCTTAAAGTAATTTGCAAGATATGCGAATGAAATAATTGGATTCCTTTGATGTCTTACTTCATTCCCTTCTTTTCTTTCTTCTCCGGTTTGTGTTTGGAGACCCTGCTCCTTGAGGCCAGGGAGATATGGATGTATAGCACTGTCATGATGATGACAGGGAGATAAAATGCTGCTATTGCTGTTCCAAATGTCACAGCAGGATTAGAAAGGAACTGCAGGAAGGAAAGAAAGGAAAAATGTTACATAAAGCAAGTATGGTCAATATTTTTACTACATTTACAGATACAATATACATCATGTACCAGAACTTTGATTATTGTTGTATTTGTAAACTCACAGAATTAGTTATAGCATTTCTCCATTAAAGTTAATCACAGGTAAACATTTAAGAGCTGAGGGAAAAACCACGTTAGTGTAACAATAAGAATCCTAGCTGAGGTTGACTGGGGTAGACTGAAAACAGATAACACTGTTTATAAACTCCAGACCAACATCATTATACGTTATGGAAGCTACCTCTGCCAGCTGGGGGTATTTTTACTCCCTCTTGACTACTTCCAGGTATCTGAGCTTTTATTACTGATTCCCGATTACTGAAAGGGAACTTCATGAGCAGGCCTTTTGTGGTTTGCATTATTAATGACAAATAGATGAAAATCTGTGAGGCCTCACATTTTAAACTAACAATTAGTAAGGATTTTATTCAGAATAATGAAAGACCATTCAATAATAACCTTTACAAAACCTTGCAGTCATTCATTACACATGAAGTTACTGATGGTTACAGCTTCCAAAGACAAGTAGGAATCTGACTTTAAGGAACTGAATTTATCTTTCCAGGATCTTACTGGTTTCTCTAATTGCTGTAGTCAAAGGAGCTTGCAAAGAAAAGCGTCTGGATTTCTTTAAGTTGCTTGAAGACGTTTCACCTCTCATCCGAGAAGCTTCTTCAGTTCTAAGGTCAAATGGTGGAGAGTCCCAGATATAAACCTAGTGGGAGTTTCCCCCCACAGAGGGACAAAAGGACCCCCTGATGATCCTCTAATCGCCTGAGCCAAGGTGTGAAACTGGGTGTGGGTCCCAATCAGCCAGAGTTTCAGGTGAGCTCATTGTGAAACCTGGCCCCACCTTATCATGTGATGTCCTGAGGTCAGATGGCCCAGGATGTGAGTGGGCGTTAAGGCGTCTGGGGAGGATCTCAAAACTGGATTATAGATGGCAGAGACACCAACTCTCTGCTTTTCTTTGCAAGCTCCTTTGACTACAATGACCTGGATGACTGAGAACCTTCACAGACATTCTGAACAAATGCAAATTCCAAGATACATTCAAACAACATGTATACAACACTGGTCAAAAGGTTTAGAACCCCCCAGTGTTTCCAGTTATTTATTGCATTTCGAGTCACTTGAGTCCAGTGAATAGCTTGAAATGGTATAAAGATAACTGAAGTGCAAGAGGTTTTAAAAAAAAGGTAAGGTTACACAGAATTAGACAAAAAGGCCTTTTTAGGGAACTCAAAATGTATTTAAAGCTGTTCTGCAGCAATGGAGGTTGATCGAGTCTTGAAAGCTGGTGCTACTAATTCCAACTTTTCTGGATTGAGCAGCAGGATTTTTGTATTGTTTAGACATTTTTTTAAACAATACGATCAGGCTTTCAAACCAAAGAACTCATTACCAGCTGTTATACTCTACACATCTGTATTTTAGTGGGTTGTTAGCCACTTTCAGTTTGTTCAGTGAGATAATGTTATTGTTCTAGTTTATCAGTTTGCATCTTAACCTTTTTATTACCAAAAACTAGAAAAGCTATCAAGACTGCCAAAATCACTGACATCTCTGGCAGTCACAGCTGAATCAAGAGTAGGCTAACAGCACACAGTGGACAGCAGGACACTTCTACTACTAATAACAAAATTAAGTTAATTATAATGATTCAATGGAGCCTTTCTGTTCGAGTAAACTTAAACTTACTCGAACAGAAAGAGTGAAAAACAAAGTCGATTTCTCAGTAACTTTGTAGACTCTGTGTTTGTTTACATTGCACTTCCTCATTCCCTGCTGTATCTGATCAATAGGATTTTATACACAACACTGTACATAGATTTTGTTGTACCTGAATATAACACTCTCCAGGTGGCACCGTTCTCTGTCCAACGATGAACTGCCAGAACAAGATGGCAGGAGCCCATAAGATGAATGACAGGATCCAAGCCGCTGCAATCATTAATCCTGCCATCTTAGTTGTCCTTCTTGTGGGATACGTAAGGGGTTTGGTCACACAGAAATATCGATCGAAGCTGATAATTAACAGATTCATCACAGAGGCGTTTGACACAACATAATCTAAAGCTAGCCACAAGTCACAGACCACCGGCCCAAGTGGCCAGTAGCCAACAATAATGTAGACTGTATACAAATTCATACTGAAAACACCGATGATCAAGTCAGCGCATGCTAATGAAAACAGGAAATAGTTATTGACAGTTTGTAGGTGACGGTTCACTTTGATGGAGAGCATGACTAAAATATTTCCTGTAACAGTCACAAAGCTCAACGATCCTGTAACCATAGCAATAAAAAACATCTCCAAAGCTTTGTATGGACTTCCTGTTCCCACTCCACTCTCAACAGCAGAACAAGATGTTGAATCATTGGTGGATATGTTGCAGGATGTGTTGGAGAACAGGTCAGTCGTTTGGTTGAGCAATGAGCCTAAAAGAAGAGAAAAACAAGAGGATCGATTGAGAGAAATACGCACTGTGCTGCTGTAAGGTAACAACAACAAAAGTTGATTTTTTTAAATGTGGGAGACGGATTTAAACACCCACAGCAGCAGCTGGGTTTGTGACAGATCAAAATAGAGAAAGAAGGCTTTGCTTTCTAAACAGGGACAGTAAGAACATTTAGATGCAAAGAGGAAAAAGTAACAAGGTGTTGACATCAGGGTAGACAGCTACATATAAAAACATTTACAGCTGTTTGAATTTAAAGAACTTAGTTGTAAACTTATTAGCTTCTCAATCTCATTATCCAGTATGTTCTGTCACACACACACACACACACACACACACACACACACACACACACACTCACACACATCTGTATCTTGTGTATTTTTTTAATGTTGACGACCCTTTGTGTTTTTGTTCTTATTGCATCGCTTTTATTTTTGCAGCCTTTGTTTTTTCTTTCCCCTGCTGGTCACCGTTGTCATTGCTGTGTTTCACATGTTTTGAGTAATTACTTGGACCGTTTCTCCCATTCTTCTTTACAAGCTCCATCAGGTTGGATGGGGAGTGTTGGTGAACAACCCTTTTCTAATCTCTCCAGAGATAATACATTGAGTTCACATCTGCGCTCTGGCTGGGCCACTGTATGTCCTTTGTTATCTTGGCTGTGTGATTAGGGTCGTTGTCCTGTTGGAACACGAACCTTCTCCCCAGTTCATGGTCCAGAATGCTCTTGAGTAGGTTATTATCAAGGATGTCTCTGTTCATCTTTCCCTCAACCCTGGCTAGTCATTCGCCACGTCATTGTAGGGATGGGCACCACTGTCAATAAGCACCTATGACTGCACACCAGCCCACCCAGCCAGCTTCATTGTCAAATATGCCTAACATCTCATCTCGCTCATGTCTGCACTTCCTCTGTGTCCTAAGCAAGAATAACCTGGACCAGAGGCTGCTGTCCTTCTATCGCTCCTCAGTGGAGAGCATGCTCTCCTACTGCCAGGGTGCTTGGTATGCATGGGTGACTACTGAGACAGGAAAGCTCCACAGAGGGTAATTAACACTGCCCAAAAAATCATTGTCTGCCCTCGGGTCAATCAGACTCACAAACAGCTTCTTTCCCTGGGCCATTCGGACTGTTAACAAACACTAACCTGCCACACCCCCCCCGCCTCCCCAATCTGACCCATGATCTGAGTAACCGCCGTTACTCAGGCCACACACACTGACTCTATTCAGACCAAGTCTTTTTTTCTTTGCACTACTTTCACACACTTTGCAACCTGTTCTCTAATGTGTGTCCGTTCATCATGTGCCTTTCTTTTATTTTCGTATACATTCCTCTTGTTTTGTATATATTTCTCTTGGCTGTTATTTATTCCTGTCTACTATTTATATTTTATTCCAGCACAGTTGGTGTGGAGCAACCTCAATGTCATTGAACATGTATAATGACAATAAAGGGCTATTCTATTCTATTCTATTTTGCTAAGTGGCATTTTATACCTGAAATTAGTTAAAGGTTTTCAGAATGACTTTTTTGTCTACTCTTTAGACATTAAACATTGTGTCCCACAGAAAGAAAGCAACACTGAAAGTTCTGCCCAGCTTTGTCCAGGAAGATAAAACACACAGTTATTCATGAAGGGTTTGATCCATCCAGCCACAATTCTTTAAAAGAAAAATCATTTATATGGGTTTGGGTTGCAGGGACAGCAGCAGTCTTAGGAGCTTATCTGGGTGAACATCGAGATGTTCCCAAGCCCCCCCAGAGATATCATCTCTTCCCTAGTCTGCCCCTGGACCTCCTTCCATTTGGACACCTAGGAGGTGCATTATCCAGAGGTATCCGAGTCAGATCATGGAACCACCTCAACCGCCTCCTTTCAATGTGGAGGAACAGCAGTTCTACTCCAAGTCCTTCTCATATGACCGAACTCCTCAACCTATCTCTAAGAAAGTGCCCAGCCACTCATATCATGCCTGCGACCCGATTCTACCCAGAGCTCATGAAGTAAGGGTAGGAATGTAGACTGACCAGTAAATCGACAGCTTCACTTTTATGCTCAGCTCTCTCTTCTGCAAGTTCCCACCTCATGAAGCCAACAGAACCACATCATCTGTAAAAAGCAAAGATGAAATCCTGGGAGACCCTCCACCACTTGGCTACCACAACAGATTGGCACAGCATATGCATCAGTGCAAGTGCCACCCCAATCCACCTGTCAATCTGTGTCTCCCTTGTGAACAAGACTCTTGAACACCTCCACTTAGGGCAGTACTTATACCTGACCCGGAGTGGGCACGCCACCCTTTACCGGCTGAGAGCCACCATTTTGCTACGCCCAGCAATTCTGTCCTTAATGGTAAATGGTAAATGGCCTGTATTTGTATAGCGCTTTTCTAGTCCCTAAGGACCCCAAAGCGCTTTACACAACCTGTCATCCACCCATTCACACACACATTCACACACTGGTGATGGCAAGCTACAATGTAGCCACAGCCACCCTGGGGCGCACTGACAGAGGCGAGGCTGCCGGACACTGGCGCCACCGGGCCCTCTGACCACCACCAGTAGGCAACGGGTGAAGTGTCTTGCCCAAGGACACAACGACCGAGACTGTCCAAGCCGGGGCTCGAACCGGCAACCTTCCGATTACAAGGCGAACTCCCAACTCTTGAGCCACGATCGCCCCTTAAAAATTATGAACTAAATTGGTGACAAAGGGCGGCCATAGTGGGTTCAAAACCACCGGAAACGATGGGTGCTGACTTAATGCCGACAATACCAACCAAGTTTCTGCTACCGTTGTGCAGGAACTGAATGGCCCGTATCAAAATACTTGACAACCTATACTCCCGAAGCACCACCCACAGGAATCCCCCAGGGACCCGGTTCTTCTCCACAAAACTACAAAAAACTGTTTGAGCAACCCCCACCCACCCTGAGCCAATCCCTCAACATGTTTGTACTCACTGCTGATATTGACGTCATATTAAATAATGTTTTGCTTTTTAAAGTAGTTTGAGAACAATTTGAGAGCCACTGCACCAATCCTGATTCTGAATGCACTGATGAGGTGGTCAGCTGTATCAGACGCTGCAGTCAGGTCTAAAAAGAGTACTAACAACAACACTACTACACTGCACTTATTAAAATGTCATTCATACCTCTCAGTAGAGCAGTTTCTGTACAGTGCTTCCCCCCTACAGTCAGAATGAAATTATAAAGTAAGTTGTTGCCTTTCGTGTTAATAGACTTTTTTTGTATATAGCACTTTTCTACTCAAGCATCTCACTTTTACACAAGTACCCAGTTTTCCTTCTGTGCCTAAGTGCTTTCTATCTAACATTCACACTGGATGCAACTTAGGTTTCAGTATCTTGCTCAAGGATAATTTGGCATGACCAAGACACGCTGACTACACTGGATTAAGCATTTATGCAAAATTACGAACACTATAATAGTTTTATTTGATTTTGGCGAGAAATCAAGTCAAGCTGATCTAGAAAGTCTTACAAATCAGATAATCTCAGTACGACTTCAAATTTCCCAGTGTGAATCCTATTGGCAAATCTCATATAGGGTATGCGATTTAAGCTGTTTCAGCCTGCATACAGATGCTGCTCCCTCAGTAGGCTGTTTTTGCCAACCAACCTCCTTTCATGCTAATCATGCTGTTTCTGACTTAATTTTTTTCTGCTATCATGGATGCAGACTGTGTTCTGTGAGGGAGTCTGCTATCCTATCCCCGCATTAAGCTTTCCATGTATGCCTGCAGAAAGGGAGGGGGAAGGTCTCTGAGGCAAGCTGACAAAGGGAACACACAGCTCAGACGCTACAGTCAAATAATGTGTGTGGACAGAGCAGATTGTTGTTTGGTGAGTTCATGTTCAATTTGGCATTGTTGTTTAAAAGAAATAATATATTAACATGTGTATTAGTTGTATGTTAGTAATCTAGCTAACAAATTAACAGTACAGAGTGAAGCTAGATGACTAGAAATCTAAGAAGCCAACATGTGTGTGAGTTCTGAGGGACCACTTCAGCTCTGCGCTCCTCACGGGGAGAACATTGACAGCATGATCTCATCACAGACTACATTTCACTTCTGTGTGGACAACACTGTGCCCCTCTTGAAGGTAGAGTGTTTCTCCAATAACAAGCCCTGGATAAGCCCTGAAATAAATGCACTCCACAAGGAAAATAAGAGAGCTTTTAGATCAGGAAATAAGGAGGAGGAACTGAGAAGGAAGAAAACACCTACAGGAAGACGACGGAGGACCAACTGCTGCAGAATAACATCAGTGGGATTTGGAAGAGGCAGGAAATAATTTTAGGTCACAAAGCAGCCAAACGCAGTATGTGAGAACACAGGGCTGTGTCTCTGACGGGCTGGTCTGCTGTACTGGGGCCCTGCAGGAACGGTGCTGGGACCCTCTACACTGCAGACTTCTCCATCAGGCTGCTATCTACAAACGTTTTCCGATGACCCTGTCATAGTTGGCTTCATCACAGGTGAGGACGATCAGAGTACTGATGGTAGATTCAGGACTTTGTGAACTGGTGCCAGCTGAACCATCTCCTGATCATCACGGGGAACCCACCACATTGAGATAGTAGACTCTTAGAAGTACCCGGGTGTTCACCTGAGCAATAAAGTGACTGGAGTCACAACATGGATGCTCGTTACAAGAAGGGTCAGAGCAGACTCTACCTGCTGATGAGACATCTTTTGGAGAGTTGGGATGTGCTCCTAAAGACCTTTTTTGACTCTGTGGTGGCGTCAGCCATCGTTTATGGCATTGTCTGTTATATTTGAAGAAGAAAAATAATATCTCTCTTGGACAATGTCTCCCATGGGATTCATGAAGCTGCAGCAGACCTGCAGAGCTCCTCCAGTGACAGACTGCTGAACTAGATGCACAAAGAGGCATGATCATATAGCAGCTGTTAGACTTTATAACCATCACTGCTTCCAACACACACAAAAGGTTGTTTACATCCCACATTGTAAATATATGATCCTATTTATTTTGATATTTGTACATATAGTGCCGCAGAGCTGTGCACCTTTCTCCTCTTTTTTACACGTCTGCTCCTAATCTTATTGTACATGTGTATAGTGACAATAAAAGGCATTCTATTCTATTCAATTCTATTCTATCCCTGCTCTTATTTGCAGTTTTTCAATTTTCTTTAAATAGTCTGTCTTTGTTGTTTTTAAGCACAAATATACAACACTTTTTGTACATCTTTTTTTTAAAGTATCCTACTCAGATGCACATTTCTTTGAGTCTGAGCGTGGTATTTTTAATACTGTACAGTATCTTTCTTGCTTTTTTCCCTTATGTTGTAAGTTTGCCCTGTACAGTCTCTTATTTCTTGTTTTTTATTTTAAAATCTTCACTTTTGTGTGAACCTGCATGCTTGATAGGCCTGTCACTTTGCTGCTGGAACATGTGAATTTCACCAAAAAGGATATTTCTATTGTGTTCTATGCACACAAAAGAACAAAATAATCTTGAAATGTGCACAACAGGCTGATGAGAGGTATTACGACGGATTTCATCACTACCATCTCACACACTCATATATACATAAACAGCATTCCTGCAACGAGGCTCCAGACAGAAAGCTGCTGCGACTCTCGAACACAGGCGCACACATATGCATTCCACTAGTAGCAACTATCAGAATTCCTTTTGTATCAATGCTGAAATATTCATCTAAAGGAATTTATATTAAATTATACAAGCACAGCTGTTCACTGGTTTTATTCCTTATGTGCCTACAGCAGCTGCTGTATTTGACAGGAAATCTAAATATATATTCCATAACACTGCGTAACATTGTTTCAGGCTGACTTTTTAAAAATTGTTATGGACAGTCTATGTACAGCTGTACAGAGTACAAGCTTTGATCATTCAAACAAGGACAACACTGTCAAATAATATGGATAACTTTTCTTATTTTAATTGAACATGCAACTTAAAAGTTGCATCTTTCAATGGCAATGACGCCTACAGTGTGGTGACCTTCTGAATCCAAGTACTTCCATGGCTGGTATACCATTTAATGTCTTCTCTATGTTTCATGTAAATGTGCTTTCATGTGGTTCTACATATAACGACTTTTGCAGGCGTCTCACGTAAATGCTATTAGTATACATGAAACAAACAGGGGTAAAAGACAACCAGAATAGTGTCCCAACACCTTCAATTATTGGAGACAGTTTAAATTAATTTTGTGAGCAGGACCACACATCATACGTTCCCCTTCTAGTTCTTTGTCTGTAGATATTCTCTTGCATTTGAAACTGTTTGTTCTCCTATCGACAACTAATCCTAGAAGAATCCTACTTACCCTTTTAATATGCTCACCATTGTCCCTCAGACCATCTGGCGAAGAACTCCATAGCCTATTTTCATCTCTTTCATGCTGTACATGAAACCTAACAAAACCTCTGACCAACATGCCCAGGATGCAGCAGAGCGGCAGAACACCACTCCTGACACATTCTCACTGCCTGAGAACATCTTGTTGCATTGTTTGGCCTTGTTTCTCCTGATGCGACGCCACTGACATGTTATAACTTGTCATAAGACAAGGCTGCATAGTGGTTGGAGAGGCTATACCCTGGTGGAAAAGCAACACCATTCAAAGCGCTCTTGAGCAAACTGGCAACCCTCTATCTCTCTCCTCGTTTTCTTCTTTACAAAATACATCAACAGACATTCCCAGCACCGGAAGGCCAATTTCTTTCTCTTCAGTCCCTTCTTTATAGAATTCCTCAACTAATATTCACCCCAGCTCAGGATACTTCACAACCCAAAAACTGCACATCCACTCACACCTGCTTAGCTCCAGCTGCTCCTCCAAAACCCTAAACTACTGAGCCCACACTATCTCTAGTCAGGGTGCCTGTCGGGATGACTGTTGTTGTGATTTGGTGCTGTATAAATAAAATTGAATTGAATTCATTGACTTTGGATGTTGCTACTTTCAGTTCTGTTCTTTCTGTAGATGTGTCCATCCCCGCCAAATTGATCACACAATCCAACTCGCCCTCAGTAACTACCTATCCCGTTTCAGGCTTCAGTGCCCACGGGGAAACTCATTTGTGTAAATCTCCTCCTCCAAAATTTACTCTGCCTTTTTGCACCAAACAATAGCTGCTCCCTCTTTTTGGACACCTCTGCAGTGCTCTGCCCATAATTCCTCAAGGCTATTCTTTAATTTCTCACTGATTCCAACTGATTCCAAATAGCTTTTCCCAGTAAAAATCTGGCTTTGACAACATCTCCTTGAGGTAACTGTTGTTTGGATTTGGCAGAATATAAATAAAATTTAATTGAAATAAACTGAGAATCTCACCAGCTTGAATGACATCACCTTCCATGATGATCAGCTGTCAAAAGCTGATAGTCTGAGCCCTAATGCTGCACCTTCTGCTGGTTTTAAGTGTTATCAGGGTAAATGGCCTGTATTTATATAGCGCTTTACTAGTTCCTAAGGACCCCAAAGCGCTTTACATATCCAGTCATCCACCCATTCACACACACAGTCACACACTGGTGATGGCAGCTACATTGTAGCCACAGCCACCCTGGGGCGCACTGACAGAGGCGAGGCTGCCGGACACTGGCGCCACCGGGCCCTCTGACCACCACCAGTAGGCAACGGGTGAAGTGTCTTGCCCAAGGACACAACGACCGAGACTGTCCAAGCCGGGGCTCGAACCGGCAACCTTCCAATTACAAGACGAACTCCCAACTCTTGAGCCACAATCGCCCCTAATAGGTGATATACAGAAGCCTTTTCCTCTAATAGGCTTCTGTATATATTTTGTGCTCCATTTTCGCCTCCCAAGACAAAACTGTCTCCCATCACCTTTGTTCATTTACAAAATCTAACCAGTAGTCGCTGCCTCACCTCACAAAGAAGGTCAAACTAACCAGCCAGGCAGCTCCATTTCCATATTCTATTTTAAGATAAACTCGTCCCTATGTCCTTACAAGGCTCCGTCCATTATCCTCATCCTCAAAGATTCCAGCAAACAGATCCTTTGTTCATCACAAAGTCTGGGCACGTCACTGCCAGATTTTTGTTCTTCTCACTCTTTCATCAAGTTTTCTCGCTGCCTGGAAATTCTCATGATCTCTTCTGTGGCCCTTCCTTCTGCACTGATGCCACCCAGATCTCATGAAGGCATCCTGATCAAGGTCATGGGACATATGGGTCATCACAAGCCTATCAGTTATATATTTGCAACAATCTTCAAGACCTTTGTAACGCGCAATCATCACTGCTTCTAAGGAATGCCTTTTTTGATTTGGATTTTGTTTGAGGTTAGCGCTGTGCAGGGTATACCCCAACTCTCATCACATGACAGCTGGAACAGCCTCTACCCTTACCACAGAATTAGATAAGTAAGTGAAATGAATTTTAGATAGAAAGTTGGTGTTAGAAATATGTTCATTTGTGTACAAAGTCACAAAGCCTAGCCTATTTTTATCAGACTTGACTGAATCTTCTGTATATGTAGATTTTTATGTTCCCTTAAAATTTGAAATGAAAATACATAATGTTTTAAAATATTTGTACAAATAAGCTCATTTTAATATGGCTGCTATGGCTGTTGAGTAATGAGAATGTTTTATAGGAGGGTTCAGATTTCAAGCCAATAGCCCATCAAGTGAGGGATTTACCAAGGAGATGCTCTGTCCCCATAGGCCTGAACCCCCTCAGTGAAATCATTGACAAGACTGGCTATGGATACAGAGTATAGAATGGAGCAACCTTTAACCACCAATACAAGGATGACATCAAGGTGCATGCCAGGAGTGAACGTGACATTGGTTCACTGATCCACAGCACAAGGATATACAGCAACGGCATCTGAACGTCATTCAGACTGAAGAAGTGTAGTCAGATAGTAACAAAGAGAGGGAGGGTAGTCAGAACTGAGGGCATCACACTACCGGAAGGCAACATTGCAGACATCAAAGACAACTACAAGTACCTGGGCAACAGGCAAATGGAAACCACAAAGAGGCCGCTTGGAAAACTGAAACCACCAAGTACCTGCAGAGGGTAGGCAAGTCCTGAGGAGTCCGCTGACTGGTAAGAACACCTGGACCACACGGTGATCAGACACCTTGATGATAATAAGCTGACTAAAGGAGGAGATAGAAGCCACTGACATCAAGACAAGGAAGCTCCTTACCATGCATGGAGGGTTTCACCTCAAGTCCAGCAACCTGAGGCTGTACACTAAGTGAAAGGAAGGAGGACGGGGACTAATGAGTGTCAGAATCACTGTCCAGGATGAGACGATGAACATCCATGAGTACATCAGGAAGATGGCCACAACTAACCACGTGAAGAAAGAACCCCGAGAAAGAAGAGCAAGAGGAGGAGCCATCATGGAAGGACAGGCTCCTGCACAGTATGTACCACCAGTAGACAGGAAGTGGCTGACATACAGAAATCCTACCAGTGGCTGGACAAAGCTGGACCCAAACACAGCACAGAGGCACTAATCATGGCAGCACAGGAACAAGCTCAAGACTCATTGAGGCTGGGGTCTATCACACCAGGCAAGACCCCAGGTGCAGGCTGTGTAAACATGCCCCTGAGACAATCCAGCACATAACAGCAGGGTGCAAGATGCTAGCAGGCAGGGCATACATGGAACGCCATAACCAAGTGGACGGCATAGTGTACAGGAACATCTGTGCCAAATATAGCCTGGAAGTCCCGACGTCAAAATGGGAGGCGCCCCTTGATAATGACCGAGCTAAGATCCTGTGGGACTTCCAGATATAGACGGGTAAACAGGAACATCATCTAAGACAGGGACTCTAATCTCAGGTGTGATTTCTGAGGCTGGTGACTCGGATTAATTTATCCTCAGTAGCAAAGGTGACTCTTGGTCTTCTTTTTCGCCATGTCTCAGTGTCAAATTTGCATCTTTGTGAATGTCTCGTTTCCTGCTTTACTTTGGGGTGGGGTGGCTGTAGCTCAGGAGGTAGAGCAGGTCACCTACTGATTGGAAGGTTGGTGGTTCGATCCCTGTCTGCATGCCAATACCATTGGGCAACCCCAACTAACCCCAAGTTGCTCTCCGATACAGTGTGAGTGTGTATGAATGTTAGATTGGGTGAATGAATTAGTTGTAGTGCTCTGAGTGCTCAGATAGAGTAGAAAAGCTCTATATAAGAACCAGTCCAATTACTTTGACAGTCGTGTTTTCAGTTTTCCTTCCTTCCCGTCTTCTTATGTCAGATTAGTCCCAGTTGTGTTTCCTTCCTGTTTCCCATTTCCTCGTGTTGTTTTTCTTAGTCTGTTGTCATTATATATCCCATGTGCTATTATGTGCTCTGTGTTTCTTGTGTCCCTGGTAACGTCTAGATCCCTGTTTTCTAGTCTCTTATTTCTCAGTTTTCCGGTTTCCAGTCTAGGTTTAGTTTCCTGTTTTGGTTTTGTTTGTTTTCTGCTAATAAAGTTTTTGAGTTTACGTCTCTGTATACGAGTCCTGCATTTGGGTCCTTTATCCTGCCTGCCACAGCACTAAACATGACAATAATAAATAGCATCCCTTGGAAATGTTGCACTGTTTTTCTCTCCTATAAACTTTGTAATAAATTGCTTTACTCTCTCGTCCTCAGCAGTTGTACTGTCATCAGTTTCAAAAGAAACATGAGGCCGCCTTCATAATCCATCCGCCTTTCTGGGGGTCAGCAAACCCAAGCACTGGTGTAGATGTCAACTTCTCAATGAGGGTCTTGAAAGCTTCCTCACATGAGGGAGTCCATTTCTCATTAAAAGGGCGGTTCAGGTTGCTGTTTGATGGTGATTTGTGGTATTTCAGCTTCCTGGCAGGAACATAACCAGCTGTCAAATCATTCAATGGCCTTGCAATTTTAGAATAATCTTTGACAAACCTGCGATAATAACCGGTGAAGCCTAAAAATGACTTCAGTTCTGACAGGTTTGTGGGTCTGGGCCATGTAGTGAGTGCAGAGATTTTATCAGGATCTGTCTCCACTCCCTTTTCTGAGATAATGTGTCCTAAATACCTCACTGACTTTTCGAAAAAGTGACATTTTTCAGGTGAAAGTGTGAGACCAAATTCTTTCAGTCTGTTTAGAACTCTCAGGGGCCTTTCTTCGTGTTCCTCCAAAGTATTGGAGAATACTATAAGATCATCAAGAAAGACCAGTACTTCCTTGAGGTTCATGGAGCCCATGCATTTCTCCATAACTCTTTGAAAAGTGCTTGGAGCATTTGTGACTCCTTGGGGCATCCTGTTGAATTCCCAAAACCCAGTGGGTGTGACGAAAGCTGTCTTGTGCTTATCCTCTTCTTCAACCTCGACCTGGTAATATCCAGACTTTAAATCCATAACAGAAAACCATTTGGATCCTGACAGATCTGTAAATGCCTCCTCTATATTGGGCAAGGCATAAGCATCTTTGATTGTCTGGTTGTTCAACTTTCTGTAATCCACACATTGGCGGATCTGCCCATTTTTCTTTTTCACAACTACAATTGGTGAAGCAAATGGGCTCTCGGACTCTGTAATAATGTTGCTGTCGCACAGCTGCTCCAAATGAAGGCGGACAGCTTCATAATCAAAGGGATGAATGGGCCGTGGCCTTTGTTTGAAGAGTGTTGGATCAGAGAGCCGATCCTGTCTTTCCACTCGTTTGACAGGGGTGAGTCACCAAAATCGAACTGAATTTTGTCATTTTGTGGGTGGTGTAACACTGAGCATGTTTCTGCTCTGAACTTCCAGTTCGATTCCTACATTCAGACCTTGCAGGAGAAACTGAGAGTGGGACAGATATCTCTGTCAAAGGTCAGTGAGCTGGCAGAATGATATTGTGAGTTGTCTCATTTTTTTAGGAGAATGGGAACTTTAAAGGATGTGGGCCGTGACTTTGACATTACATAGCTGGAAAATACCTGCCAGAGAAGCATGCATGCAGATTTCTAATGAGAGGGGCATAAGTACAGTGCTCAGGAATGGTCATTTGCTTATTGAAGTCCTCATACAAGATGTTGAGGGCATTTGTACCAGTGAGGACTGGAATCTCTGAATTTGCTCTAATATCTGGGACAATTAGGGCTAGAACAGTTACAACTTTATCCTCCCAGTGAAACTCTGTGGGAAAGTGATGTCAACTTTCCCAAGATAAGGGACAATTTGGCCTGCAGCACCTTAAACCTCTAACAGATCATCTAATGGCAAAAGAAGATGAGAAGGTAAGTGGGTCAACTGAAATGATTTAGAAATTGTGGTAACCTGAGACCCTGAGTCGATGAGGCAACTATGTGGTAGTTCCCCAATCTTAACCTCTGCAAGAGACCTTGATCTGACTAGTCCATTTGGAAGGTGATTCGGAATGGATTCAACATGTTGTCGTTTACTTTGACATCTCTGTTCTGACTTGGGACTCTTTTGAATGTTCTTGGTTCCCGTATATCCCATTACAGGAAACTGCTCCAGTTTAAAGCTTGACCTTGGGGTGGCTGTAGCTCAGGTGGCAGAGCAGGTCAGCCACTAATCAGGAGGTCGGTGGTTCGATCCTAGGCTGCCTCCTGGCTGCATGCCAAATATCATTGGGCAAGATACTAACCCCGTGTTTGCCTACTGGTGGTGGTCAGAAGGCCCGGTGGCGCCAGTGTCCGGCAGCCTCGCCTCCGTCAGTGCGCCCCAGGGTGGCTGTGGTTACAATGTAGCTGCCATCACCAGTGTGTGAATGTGTGGATGACTGAATGTAGTGTAAAGCGCTATACAAATGCAGGCCATTTGACCTTGCTGCTGGGCTTTCCATTCTTCCTGTCTGGCTTTTTAGTTCTTTGAACTTTTGATCAGCCACAGCCTTGTTTATAGCATTTTTGCAGTTCCTGGCTATGTGACCGTCTTCACCTAAAACAGAACCAAGCCATAGGCTCAGCTCTCACTGGGGTTTGTGGTAGAACTTGGAGTCTCAACCACAGGTGCGGGTGGCTCTTGTGTTTTTTCCATTGCTATAACTTCGCTTTCTTTGCTGTTTAGGTGGTTTTGTTGTCAGTTCCAGCTGCAGTTCTGCAACCTGCTTCTTTAGACTCTCAGTTTTAGAGATATAGGCCTGCAATACACTTGCACTTGAGTCAGTGTGATGTGGGAAGTCAGGAACAGAATGCATGTGCACAATAGGTTTTGTCTTACTAGACACAAAATGACGTTGCATCCTGTCCAGTTTAGAAGCCCTTCTGTCTTCCTCAGTCCTCAGCTCTAGCAGAATCTCTGCAAACTCAGGTGTGGTCTTTTTTTTTAGTTCCAGTTGCAGGACCAAGTTATGGCCCCAACAACCCCGTTTGAACTGCTTTAGCAAATGTCGACTTGCATCTGCTTGAATCACACCCTTCCTGCCTACAGCAGTGTTAAGGAGAGCTTGCAGCCTCTGTAGATAATCAGATGCTTTCTCGTCTGGATTTTGATTTGTGTTCAGGAACCTGGCAAATATCTCCTCACCATCCTCCATAAGACCACATGCAGAATCTAGCAGCTTGACATATTCTCGTGGATGTGCTAAATAACCAAGTTGCTTCACAACATCTGATGCTGGGGGAAGAAGACTCTCTAGTATTTTCCTCCGCTGAATGTCAACTGGAGTGCCATCACTGAACATTAGTTCAACATGCAAACACCATGTTTCGAAATCCACTTCTCCTGGGGGTTTTGGCACCCAGCCTGAGAATAAACGTAACCATTTGGATTGGCTATCTGTAGTGACAGAGTAATTTCTGATTACATGTTCCACTACTGTATGCTGTATCTCTGGTGGGTTAGTTACTTCATCTGTCACCACTGGAAGACTGGTTGGAGTAGTCTTTGGTTTAACAAATCTACAAGACTGAGATTTAGCTGAATGGGTGACTGGCTGGGATGTAAGGGGCCGTCTGTGGTCGTACTTCAGCTTTGCTGTCTTTATCAAGGGTGTAGTACTGTGGTCAGAATAACCGTCAACGTCAGTTTCATCACTTGAGTCAGTCAAAACAGGGTCTGACTCTGGAGTATGATGCAGTTCTGACCTTTCAATGCGACTAGCCTGCCAGTTTACATTCTTGTTGGTCACATTTTCAATCTCAAGGGGAAATTCTGACTCGTTATCACCCATCGTAATATCTGACTCAAACTCAGCAATAACAGTTTCCCCACACTCTGTTTATGCATTTGGGACCCTCAGATTCCTTGTTACCACCCCATACTTCTCCAAGGAAGCAATAATATCAGTATCAGAATCTAGACTAGTAACTCCAGTAATACTGATGGACCGTTTAACATCCACCCCGTAGTTCTATACCAAATCCATCTTATTTCAATGTTGTCTTAATTGAAAGCTTATCACAATAATCACACAATCCCAAATTTAACTAAAGTGTGCAGAATCCTGTAATTTCAATATTAGCTGTACCTTTTCGTGGCTGGCTCACCACAAAAAGGTACTATGTAACACACGATACTTTACCACTACAGAATGTAGAGAAAGTTAGGATCTTAGGCTTATGTTCTCTAGGAATCGGCTAAGGAGCGAATGACACACAGCTAAAAGAACAGTCAACATTTATTCAAAACAAAACCATAAACAGTCATTCAACAGTTCACAACAGTTCCAGTAGTCCATATTTGTCAGTCCGTGTATTCAGTTTCATAGTCCAGACTTCAGAGTTCAGGATTCTTTTTAGTCTTTTCAGTTCAGGTGTGTGAAGTGTGTGTGTAGGGTGTTAATGTTAGTGGTACTACCCTGGTAGTGTATTGTTTTGAGATCTCATAAGCTTATCTGTCAAGAAGTAACACAATTGTCACTTCTTGGCAGGCTGGAAACCTTCCTGCATCACAGCTGGGGATCCTGAATCCTGGTTCGCAGCAGGTGAATTTACTGGCCTCGCTCTCACAATTTTAGACTCCAACAAAAAAACAACCGGAAATGAACAGAAACCACAAAAACAGAGGTACATCGGCATCAACAAAAAGTGTCCGCGTTTCCCAACAAGCGGAAAAGTAAAATCCAATTTCGTGTCTTCACTCATAACCTTTTTTAAACAAGGATTAAAGAAAAACTCTCGGTGAGTAGCTCCGACCAGCATACGTAGCCTTAGCGTTGTTCTCCTTCTCTACATCAACTCAAGTTCACAAGCACTAAACAATCTCATAGTGCCACCTACTGACATTCTTTGGGAACAGCAGTTCATTTTCATGAGGCAAATTTTAGGTGGGTTGCAAACACAAACTGTTAAAATCCTTGAAGTGCAGGCTGACGAGGAGAGGCAGCGATCAGTGGTTTAAATAATTTAAAATCCTTACTCTTATCCATCCTTCTTGAAAAAAAAATCAGAAAACAGTTTTATTAACGGCAGTTTAATGTCCACCTGGTCCTCACTCAGTTTTTAATGCAAATGTGCTATCGTTTTTTTCATCAGATTTTGGGCTTAGTTCAGATAAAATAATTACTGTAGCTGATAAATCCCACAACCGCTTCCGTCAACATGTTGATGTCATCAGAGCTGCGCCGAAACATGTCCCAGTCTGTGTCATCCAGTGTATCCTGCAGCGCGGCCACTGAGTGGTCCATCCAGCGTGCGACTTCCCTCCTGATTGGTGCTTACTGCTTTAACCTTACTTTGTAAGCAGGCATAATCCACCCAACCAGAAGCTGTGGGTGGATAGAAACATCCACGACACTCTGCGATCGCACACCGCCGCCTACAATGAAGGGCTCCGGTAATATGGACCAATACAAGGCTGCATCTTACAACATGCGCAGCACGGTCAGAAAGGCAAAGTGGAGCTACGGGGAAAACTGGAGTCACAGCTACAACAGTGCGACTCTAGGAGCCTGTGGAAGGGACTGTGGACAATAATGGACTACAAACCAGCTTCTTCAGTGATGAATGCAGACGCTTTACTGGCTGTTGAGCTTAACATGTTTTATGCTCGCTTAGACGCTGCAGCAATTAAAACAAGAAATGGCTCAGCGAAGACAACACCTTCATCCTCACAGAGCATGCCATGAGGAAAGCTTTCAGGAGGGTGAACACGAGGAAGGCACCAGGACCAGATGCAATCCTTGGTCGGGTCCTGAGAGCCTGTGCTGACCAGCTAGCACCGGTGTTCATGGAGATCTTCAACCTCTCCCTGGCCCAAGCTGTGGTTCCCACGTGCTTCAAAGAGTTCAACAACAGCCCGCTTGCCACAATGATTACCGTCCAGTAGCACTGACTTCAATTGTGATGAAGTGATTTGAAAGACTGTGAAGAGATCACATCATTTCTTCACTTCCTGCCACCATCGACTCACTTCAGTTTGGACTAATCGATCCACAGACGACGCCATAGCTCACCTGCTCCACACATCCCTGAGTCACCTGGACACTGGCAGAGGGAATTATGTTAGGATGCTGTTCGTGGACTACAGTTCAGCATTCAACACAATAATTCCCTCTAAGTTTTTCACCAAGTTGAAGGATCTAGGACTCAGCTCATCACTGTGTCAGTGGATCCTCAACTTCCTCACAGACAGACTCCAATCAGTGAGGGTGAGGAAGTCTCCCCCTCCATCTCACTCAGCACTGGAGTGCCCCAGGGCTGTGTTTTAAGCCCCCTGCTGTACTCACTGTACACTAGAGCCGGGCGATATGACCAAAAATATTCATCACGATATACATTTGAAAATTTGCGATAACGATATAACTGACGATATAATTGACACGAGACAAAATACTTTACAACTCCACAACTTTATTAGTGCAAAAAAAACCCCATCAATGTATTTTCACTTAAACAAGCAGCTGTTTTTTATGTGCATTAAAGTTATATAAACATGTAACAGTGCAAATGCAAATTCCTCGCTGACAGTTTAACCAAAAGGCATTTCCAGTGGAAACTGGCCGACACATCTTCTGTAACAGTTGGTGAAATGTTAGTATTTGACCACTAGGCGGAGCTCTTGTAATGATAATGTAACTAACTCATTTTATTTTGTATGTTTTATTTTTGTGTTGAGCATGTTAACATTTTCCTTTTTTGCCTACCGGATTGGTGTACAGTTAATTTGATACATGGAAAATAGCCGGTTAATTTTGTAAATATAAGGTAAGGGCAGAGGTCACTTCCTGTTTTGGGAAGTAAGGTCAGAGAAGCTGCTCATGGTGACGGTCTAGTCGTGTGAATGTTAAAGAAGAAATAAGTCCTAAGTTCCAATTACACCGGTTTGTCTACTTGCAGGCCAAAGTGGTATGTTTGTTTATATTTTGTGAATTTTATATTGTAATATGTTTTAATGCTGAAATATAATTTTCTTGTACATTTGTATTCACCAGTTCTACGGTGTACCTGTACGTTAAGAGAAGCACAGTAAACATCAGTAAAGAAGAACTCTCGTGTCTCTCATGTATGTGTACAAGCCGGCATAGTAGAACACTCCACTGCTCCGGAGAAGGCAACGAGATGGTTGGACCGACGCTACTAGCAAGAGACGCTACTAGCAAGAGAAGCTACTAGCAAGAGAAGTATCACATGCTCCAGCAAATGCATTGAATACGTAAAGAAGCAAGCTAACAAGTGAAAGATAGTCAAGCAAGCACAAAAGTCCGTGTCTTGGAAGTAACAAAGCACTTGTAAATTGTTATCAAGCCTCAGTTCCATTTGAAATTCAAAGTGACCTTTCATACTAAGGAGCAGCTAAAGTCAAGATTTATCAAGTAAATGTTAAAGTCAAGTGAAAATACTATGAAGACAACATGGCAGATGAAAATGAAGATGCAATACAGCCCACTGAAGAAGAAAGTGCTGAGGATAATTTTCAAAATGATGAAAGTAAAGAGCAGACAAATGGAGAAGAAACTCCACAGTGCTCAGTATTTACTGAAGGCACACAGTCAGAAAGCTTACGCAGAAGCCAGCGCACACGCACTCTCACTGAAAAGGGACAATCCTTACAAGAAGCCAAGTTAAATGACTTGACAAACAATTTTGAGCGAGTTTACAAGAAGTGGAAATACCACATAAACTTATTTAAAAGAATGGTGAAGAGTAAAGACATTGAGTTAATACCTGAAGCTGTAAGTGTTATAGACACTAGTATGACTGACATCTGTAACATTCATGATGAGATCAGAAAAATACAAAGTCCTGATATTGAAATGCGCAGAAGATGTGATGTGTGCATGGCTATCAGTGAAACTGCCAGAGCAAAGGCTCGGTGCCTTTTAGAAGAAGATGGTGATCCAAATAGTATACCCTGGGCTGATTCAGAGTCCGTGTATGACAGCAGTTCATCCAGCGCTTCTTCAAGGACCACATATAAGTCAAGGTCTATCTCTGGAATGTCAAAGCAATCATCTCTGGTCACACTACAACAAAGACAAGAAGCTGCAGCTGATGTAGCAGCTACAGAAGAAGTCATTAAAATAATGAAAACACAGCATCAGTGTGAGGAAGAAATCAGAGAACTTGAAGTTGAGGATGCAAGGAAAAGAGCTCAATTTCTAACTGAGAGCACCTCAATAAAGACAAGGTTAGATGAAAAGAGAAAGGAAGTGGAACTTTTGAGAGAATTGCAAAAGCGTAATGCAGCACAAGCAAGATTGAAAGTGTATGCTGAAAGTGTGAATAGTGAGGATGAAGACAAATCTCCTGTTCATTCCCAAGTAAGACAAGATAGTTCCGTCCCGCAACCAAGCTTTCCAAATGTGAACTCGAAACCATTCATCCCATCTCAAGTTAGAGCTCCGCAACAAACTGCACCTCTCCGAGCCTCTGTCCCTCAAACAGCAATTCGTAGTGCAAATGAAACGCCCTCCACTGATCTTGTAAGGATGCTCGCTGAAGCTATCACTGCAAACAGAATCCCAATCCCAGAGCCTCCAGTCTTCACAGGTGATCCGCTGCAGTATAATGACTGGAAGTTGTCTTTTCAAACATTAGTTGACCGCAAGAATCTGCCAATTCAAGAAAAGCTATTCTTCCTGAGAAAGTATGTTGGAGGTTCAGCGAAGAAGGCTATTGAAGGACACTTTCTGGTTGGAACAGACACCGCTTATCATGCTGCCTGGGAGATACTCAACGACAGGTTTGGAGATCCCTTTGTGATAGGCAAATCATATCGTGACAAGATTCAGTCATGGCCAAAAATTAACAACAAAGACACTAAAGATCTACGTGAGTTTGCAGATTTTCTAAGCAGTGTTGAGTCAGCCATACCTTATGTTCAAGGTTTACAAGTTTTGCATGACTGCGTGGAAAATCAGAGGATAGCTGCAAAGTTGCCTGATTGGCTAAGTGCACGGTGGAACAGAACGGTGACAGAGTTTCAAGATGAACACAGAATGTTCCCAGATTTTAGTCATTTTGTCAAATTCCTGAATAAAGAAGCAAGAATTGCATGTAATCCTATCACTTCTCTGCCTGCAATAAAGCCAACTGAACAAGACAAGCATGCATTCAAAGACAAGCCCAAAAGAAACTACATGCTGAATGCTAAGTCACTTAGTACAAGCTCTAGTGAAAGGACAAATGTCACATGTCTCTTTTGTAAGAAACCTGGTCACACGCTTCAGAAATGTCGCAAGATAATGGACAAGTCAGTTGAAGAGAGAGTAAAGTTTGTGCAGTCTGAAAAACTGTGCTTTGGTTGCCTCAAGACTGGTCATAACTCTAAGAACTGCACTTCCAGAAGTGTGTGTGACAAATGGCAAAAGCCTCACCCAACTTGTCTACATCAAGACAGAGAGAAAAGAGACAAGGAACAAAGAAAGAATAGCCAACAACAATTTAAGGCTAACCAGGAAACAGAGGTTTCTGAAGTACAAGAGCAAGTATCTAACCAAGTTACATCCAACAGAGTTGTGCAACAAAAGTCAAAAGGTTGTACTTCCTCAGTTGTCCCAGTTTATGTATCCACTGTGGATGAACCAGAGAATGAAAAGTTGGTGTATGCTTTGCTCGATACTCAAAGTGACACCACTTTCATCTTGAAAGACACAGCTCAGTCGCTCAATGCCATGTTAGAGCCAGTTAAACTCAAGATTTCCACTATAACGTCCAAAACAAAAGTTGTTTCAAGCAGCAAGTTAAAGGACTTACAAGTAAGAGGCATTTACTCTGAAACGAGAATCAAACTACCAACAAGCTATACCAGAGACTACATTCCTGCTAACAGATCACATATTCCCACAAACAAAACAGCAGAGAACTGGTCACATTTGAAACATTTATCAAAGGAGATGGCTCCCAAGCTTGATTGTGAAGTTGGACTACTGATCGGATATAACTGTCCTCAAGCATTGCTCCCTCTAGCGGTGGTCAGTGGTGATCGAGACCAGCCATTTGCACAGAAATCTCTGCTTGGCTGGAGCATCATTGGCTACAGTGACTCTGAAGGTGATTGTGAAGATGAAATAGGAGTAAGCCATCGTGTTATTGTTAGACAAGTCTTGCCAGCTGTAGGACCAGCTCACAAGCTCAAAACGGAAGTTCACTTTGTAAGCAGAAACAAAGTCAAAGAAATACTTACTCCAGCCGAGATACTTAATGTGTTAGAGATGGACTTTGTTGAAAAAAGTGTTGAAGAAGAGTCAATGTCACAAGAAGATCTACTGTTTCTAGCCAAAGTAAAAGAAGGCATAAAACAAAGGCAAGATGGCCACTTTGAAATGCCACTACCCTTCAGACAAGAAAGACCTGACTTGCCAAACAACAAACTTTGTGCAGAACACAGACTGAAGTGTTTAGAAAGGCGTCTCAGAAAAGACGAGCGCTACTACAAGGACTACGTGACTTTCATGCAAGACATCATAAAGAGAGGTGACGCAGAGAAAGTGCCAGAGGCTGAGCTAAATAATCAACCAGCATGGTACATTCCTCACCATGGAAGATCCGCGTCGTCTTTGATTGCTCTGCAAGGTTCCAGAATACATCGCTCAACGAGCATCTCCTGTCAGGACCTGACCTCACAAATACTCTTGTTGGAGTTCTGTGTCGTTTCAGGAAAGGACGTGTAGCTGTCATGTGAGACGTGGAGCGCATGTTTCACCAGTTTCATGTTGCCCCAAAAGATCAAGATTACCTCCGATTCCTATGGTGGGAGGATGGTAACATGGAAAAGTCCACATCAGTGTTTCGCATGAGAGTCCACTTGTTTGGTGCAGCATCTTCACCAGGATGCGCAAACTTCGGATTCAAGCATGTCGCTGCGCAAGGTGAAAATAAGTTCAGTGAAGCCACGGTGAAGTTCATGCAACGCAACTTCTACGTGGACGACGGTTTGGTGAGTGTGGATTCAGTGCAAGAAGCTATTCAACTTGTAAAGGAAGCTAGAGAACTGTGTGCCACGGGTAAGCTGCACCTGCACAAGTTCATTAGCAACAGCAAGGAAGTGGTTGCTGCTATCCCAAAGGAAGAATGTGTAGCAGGAGCAACTGATCTGGATCTGGCACTAGGAGAGCCAAAGATAGAAAGAGCCTTAGGGGTCCAATGGTGTGTAAGCTCAGACACCTTTCAATTCAGGGTGATTGTAAAGAATAACCCCTTCACTAGAAGAGGAGTGCTCTCGACAGTGGCCTCAATATTCGACCCACTTGGATTCGTCGCTCCGTTCATTTTAGTTGGTAAGAAACTCCTCCAAAGAATGTGTCAGGAAAAGCTGGACTGGGACGAGCCGCTTCCAGAAGATCTCAAGCCTCAATGAGAAGCTTGGCTCAGAGACCTCCAGAACCTGTCCTCCATAAAGATATCACGTTGTTATGTCCCATCAACATCCGACCAAGTGAAGCAGTATGAGTTACACAGCTTTTCTGATGCCAGTGTAACCGGTTATGGTGTGTGCTCATACTTGAGAACAGTGACCAAGTTTGGAGAAGTACAGTGCACTCTTGTGGTGGGTAAAGCAAGAGTCGCTCCTACTAAAGTGACAACCATCCCAAGATTGGAGCTTTCTGCGGCTGTAGTAGCTACGAGAGCAGCTGACTTTCTAAAGAGAGAATTGGAGATCCAAAATATTCAGGTGTACTACTGGACTGATTCCAAAGTTGTCCTTGGTTATATTAACAACGACGCAAGGCGCTTTCCTGTATTCGTTGCTAACAGAATACAGAGAATCAGATCAAGTACAGAACCAAGTCAATGGCGATATGTTGCCTCTGAACAAAATCCTGCAGATCACGCATCACGTGGAGTCATGACAAAAGAACTAGTACAGTCCAACTGGTTCACAGGACCAAGTTTTTTATGGCAAAAGGAACTACCACAAGAAGATGCTAAAGTGAAAGAGATCAGTATCGAAGATCCAGAACTCAAAGTCACAACAGTATTCGCAGTTAAGGCAAAAGAAGAGAAATCCATTTTAGAACGACTGGAAAAATTCTCAGATTGGACGAGAGTTGTGAAAGCAATAGCAAGATTAAGACGACGTGTAAAGTATGCAAAGAACTCAAAGGAAATGTCCAATGAAAGTACTACGTTGGAAGAAAGGAAAGAAGCCGAGGAGTTCATCATACAGACAGTTCAACAAGAAGCATTTGGAAAGGAAATTAAGATCATAAAGGATAAGGAGGAAGTCAGACCATCTCACTCAAAGCTACTTCAGTTAAGTCCATTCCTTGATCATCACAATATCTTGAGGGTAGGAGGAAGACTTACAAAAGCATCAATCCATCCCAACATCAAACACCCAGCCATTCTGCCAAAGAAACATCATGTGTCGCACCTGCTCATCAAACATTTTCATGAGAAGACGCATCATCAAGGCCGAGGGATGACAGTAAATGAGATACGGTCCAATGGCATATGGGTAATTGGCTGCAGTACTAAAGTATCGTCATTTATATACAAATGTGTCAAATGTAGAAAGTACAGGAAAGGCAATCAAGAACAAAGGATGGGTGACCTGCCACCAGAAAGACTGGAAGCTACCCCTCCATTTACATACAGCGGTATGGACTGCTTCGGACCATTCTGTGTAAAAGAAGGGAGGAAAGACTTGAAGAGATATGGACTCTTGTTTACATGTATGTGCTCGAGAGCTATACATATAGAAGTTCTAGATGATCTCAGTGCAGACTGTTTTCTCAATGCACTCCGTTGTTTCATAGCAATTCGTGGCAACGTAGGTCAGCTGCATTGTGATCAAGGCACCAATTTTATTGGTGCAAGAAACGAGCTTCTAACGCAAGCAACTCAAGAGAAAGTCAAAGAGCTGGGAATAACTTTCGTTTTCAACCCACCTGCTTCTAGCCACATGGGAGGAGTCTGGGAGAGGCAGATTCGGACAATAAGAAATGTTCTGAAATCCATTCTTGACCAGTCAGCTTCAAGATTAGACACTTCATCATTGAGAACGTTCATGTATGAAGCTATGGCAATAGTAAACAGTCGACCACTAACTGTAGAGTCTATCAACGACCCTGTAGGACTGGAGCCGTTGACACCCAACCATATTTTGACGATGAAGTCAGCAGTGATCTCACCACCACCTGGAGAATTCGCTAAAGAAGATCTCTACCTCCAGAAAAGATGGAAACGAGTACAATATTTGGCGAATGTATTTTGGACAAGGTGGAGAAAGGAATATCTGTTAAACTTGCAACAGAGAAGCAAATGGAATAAAAACAGAAGAAATGCAAAAATAAATGACATTGTGTTATTACAAGAAGACTGTCTTCCAAGAAATCAATGGAAACTCGCCAAAGTTGTGGAAGTCACTCCAGGAGCTGACGGCAGAGTCAGAAAAGTTAAGCTTCTCATCGGTGACTCTACTAGAGACAATAAGGGGAAGCACACAACTAAGACGATTTTAGAGAGACCCATACATAAGACTATACTTTTACTTGAAGCAGAGTAAAGACTCAACATAATGTTTATTGGTTAACCTTCGCTAAGTTCATTGTTGGGTCAAATTCCTTTAGGATCACACATGCTGTTGCGATAGTGTGATGGTGGGAGTGTAACAGTTGGTGAAATGTTAGTATTTGACCACTAGGCGGAGCTCTTGTAATGATAATGTAACTAACTCATTTTATTTTGTATGTTTTATTTTTGTGTTGAGCATGTTAACATTTTCCTTTTTTGCCTACCGGATTGGTGTACAGTTAATTTGATACATGGAAAATAGCCGGTTAATTTTGTAAATATAAGGTAAGGGCAGAGGTCACTTCCTGTTTTGGGAAGTAAGGTCAGAGAAGCTGCTCATGGTGACGGTCTAGCCGTGTGAATGTTAAAGAAGAAATAAGTCCTAAGTTCCAATTACACCGGTTTGTCTACTTGCAGGCCAAAGTGGTATGTTTGTTTATATTTTGTGAATTTTATATTGTAATATGTTTTAATGCTGAAATATAATTTTCTTGTACATTTGTATTCACCAGTTCTACGGTGTACCTGTACGTTAAGAGAAGCACAGTAAACATCAGTAAAGAAGAACTCTCGTGTCTCTCGTGTATGTGTACAAGCCGGCATATCCTCAGCATAACCATGTATAATATCCACAAAACTTAAAAAGAGGTTATACACACACAATACGGTAATATCATGTTGAAGCACAGCACGTCTTATTGCACGAGGCTCCTGACTACGATAGCCGTAACGCTCCGTCAATCCATCAAGCGGTGCGGCTTCGTAGCTTAGCAAAGTCGTACTGAAACATTTGACAGATTTTCGAGCGCCGTGCACATAAAATCGTTTCGAGGTCAGTAAACACAACCAGAGTTCAGACATAAGGCACACGGGATTATAAGGGGCTCTGTCGACTTTCAGAAAAATCAAAGGATTGATTTTAAGTGCGCCGTATTTTCCAAACAACACGGTAATAACGACGGCCCGCTAGCATGCGCTACCAAAAATAGTGCTTTGTTGTGTATCTAACGGACGAAAGCTAAACCAGTTCCACACCACTGAAGTTGCAGCATTTTTACAAACCAGTTCAAGTTCATCTGTTTCATTCAACGATCCACTTTCGCCTTTCTCATTCTCCGTCACCGCCATGCTTTTTCTGCCATGTGCATATGAAAACAAAGACACTGTGCGCGCGTTTTACCCATATTCTATTTTACCCATAACGTTGCCCAACATTATAGCGGTATTACCATGAACGGTTTGATATGGCCCAGCCCTACTGGCAGTGTTGCCAACTCCTCAGTAAGGAAAATCGCTATTGGCTGTCCTAAAAGTCGCTAGAAGTCGCTAAATGACGTCATTGCCTGATTTGCATAATTGATCATGCTAATCTAATTGTAACCTACGTTGTTGGAAAGAGAAATAACATCGTGGAAGAGACATAAAGTGAGTAAAAAAACGTCCTAAATGCATTTAGAGTTTATTTAGAACTACAAATTAAATTTCTTTTAGCAATTATTGTTTTTTTAATGTCACAATTCCAACCCTGCTCCTTTACCCAGGCTCGGACCGGCAAAAGTGACCCGAAATAGGCACTCTGGTGGAGTTACTTTGTGTGTGTGCGCTTATAAGTAGTTTTAAACCTTGTGATCCACAAAATAGCATAAGAGTAAAAGAGTAAAAGAAGAACTGACTGCGTTGCAGCACCCGCTGCTTGTTGAGAGTAAAAGCGATACGCGCTTTCACGTCTTTTTCAGGGTCTGAAAACTCGCTAAATATAGCGCCAAGTTGGCAACACTGCCTACTGGACACTTATGACTGTGTAGCCACATCGGACACCGCCTCCATTGTCAAGTTTGCTGACGACACTGGGAAGGGCTTGCGCTCCCTTAAGGCCAAAACAGAGCAAATGAGGAGGAGCTTCTTCCCCCAGGCTATTGGGGCCCTGAACCAGGTGTAGGACTGGACTCTTTCACACACATCACATCACCACACGCACTCTGGTTTTTCTTTTTGCACACTTCTTATGATTTCTAATTTCTTTTTATTAATAATTTCTTACGTAAACTGTTATTTGAACATTTTTTTACTGTAAATTTCTAAGTTAAAATCTGTAAATTTTTGTAGTAATCTGTAAATCTTTAAATCCTACCGTCAATTCTTACTGTCATTTAATGGTCGGGCATTGCACAGCAATCAGCATTTCACCTCATGTCACACTCTGTATGGTTGTGTGTGTGACAAATAAAATTTGAATTTGAATGTGATTTTGAAAAAGAGGTTTTTGATCTCAACGGGACATTCCTGGTTAAATAAAGGTTAAATAAATAAATAAAAAATTTAACATTCATCTAGAATAACGACTGAAATGCTGAAAACAATTAGACTCAACTGTCTTTTATTAAAATGGAAAGGAGGCGACTCCTTGGATTAATCATACGCTAGGTCTTGTTTTGACATGTGGCATAAGACACTGAGCATTTAACAGTATTTCACAAAAACCTTCTTTTGTCTAATCATTTCTTAATAACATTTAGACTACACAGAACTGGATAATTGATGTCATTACAGTAGATGTCTTTCTGAAAGGGCGCTAAGTTTAAGGAAATAATTCATCTACTGTTGTCATGTGCCAAAACAATGCCGAGCAGCCACTTAAACTTTACGCACACAGATGTGTATTATCTTGTTAATACTGTTGCATAGTCACTACAAACAAAGCTGGACGCTGTGGCTGTACTGTGGCAAATCACAGATGGTTGACTCCCTGGTATAATTCAAACACATGTGCCTTTAAAGCAGATATAGTCTCCAAAGTGCTAATTAAACAAACATGTAGGACAGCCTTTTTTCACATGTGTAATATTGGTAAAGTGACACTGAACGAATGCATTTATTACACCTTGGAGTACTCTAATTCATTGTTATCAGGATGCTCTCACATTTCCTTTAAAAGCCTTCAGTTGATCCAAATGCTGCAGCGAGAGTACTGACAGGGACAATAAAGAAAGATTTGTGTGTCATCATTAATAACTGCTAAACTCGGCCCCTCTCCCAGAGTGTGTTTTTGCTTTTAAAAGACATTTCAAAAAACAAAAAAATCGTTATACATGCTATATTTCTCAACAGTAGTTCCATCCAAATATGACCTAGTGTGTGGAGGCTGGGGGAAACACATGTAAAACCACCTATCTGCTACAGAGGTGTCATAGTGTCTGGGTCTTTGACTCGTGGTTTTGAGTTTTTGTTATGGACTCATGAGCCTTTCTTCTTGATATATGAAGTTATTTAAGTTATAGTTTCATATTGTTTAGTCTTGAGCTTAGTATTTCATAGTGCCTCTGAGTTATGTTATCTGCATTTCTAGTTTATGGTTTCTTGTGTAATTATGTTAGTTCTTTTTCATTGTGTTTTGTCATCAGCATCAGGTCCTTGCTTTGTTCTGTCAAGTTCATCCTGACCTGTTACGTCCCATTTTACTGTGATGGTCCCCCATCCCATCATCTGTGTTCCCTTGTGTTTCCAGTCTCCAAACTTAACTCAATTATTGTCTCACACCAAAGAGCTGATTCTGTTCTAACACTTTATCATTGATCGATGGCACTGATTAATAGCCATTGATCAGTGCCATTCACAGAGTTGGGGAATGACTGCAATCACAATGTTGTGAAAATGCTACATGCAGATGAACCGAAACATTTTGTGGTTTACTTACCTGGATGATTGATCATGCATCAAGACAATTACTGTCTCAAATTTCCCTGCTTTTTGCTACTTTCTCCCACTTGCTGTATGTCTCATGTGTTTCTTGGGAGTTTTTGTGCATTCCTAGTTTTTGCCTGGTCAGAGTTATTTTGTATTATGTATTTTCTTTACTTCACTGTAACAATAGAGCTACTTTTTAGTTTATCCTTTGTTCCTGAGTCCTGCATTTGGGTCTTACTCTGCCTCCACTACTGTCCCTGAGAAGAAGAAAGCTTTAAGAAATCTAAATGGATCAGATTATTATGGACAAACTAATGAATTATTCATTTAATTTAATGCCTTAAAAATAACAATTTAATTGAGCTTCGCACTGAACTAATATTGTATAAATCAGCAATTTAAAAATAAAATAAGTTCACATTGAATTTAATTCTGTCTAGTGAATCTTTATTTGTTTAGTCATAAAAACTCATTTTGTTGTTTTGACATCAATCAAACATAAAACTAAAGTTCTTATCTTAACTTCTGTTTGTTTCCCAGAATCTGTTGTTGGACTGACTCCAGACTCCAGTACAAGAACCAACAAGGATTTCTGCAATCACATTCAACTCTCCATCACTTGACTGAAAGCATTCTACTGATGTAGTAAAACTCAAGTACAGAACTAAAGTACATTTACTTGAGTGATGTCATTATGTCAGATTTTGAGGTACGTGTATAATAATTTCCTGCTTTTTTAAAAATAGGCCACTACATAACGTACTAAACTAAACATAAATATAACCCACTAAACACTGGATGTTGGACAGATGCTCAGATTATGTCTATATTGGCTCCTTTGGTCCATGACCAATTCTGGACATCGATGTCCACACTAGGTCCACAATTTGAATGTCCAACATTGACCAAACTTGGACATCCATGTGATGTGCAACATTTGAACATTGAACTGGGTAATTTTGTGGATGTCATGTGGACGTCTATGACAGGTGTAGGAAATTTACATGAATTATAAATGTAATATTGTTTTATTTAAAAATATCAAACATTTTTATTTATTAAAATTTGTTGTATGTATGTATTTAGTAAGTTTAAAAGACCATTTGCATGATATATATAGTTTATTTTTACAAGTATCCTGTTTAATTGTGAAGAGCTCATGATAAAAAAAAAAGAAAAAAAAACTGGAGATTTAATATATCACTACTTAAAGATGAAGACTTTATTAAATATTTTAAAAAAGAGTGGACTTCATATTTGGACTATAATGACACTCCCGAAACATCAGCTTCTGTTCTATGGGAAGCAGGGAAAGCTGTGATGAGAGGTAAAATAATTTCTTTCTCGTCACATAAAAAGAAAAAAGAAAACAAAAATATTCAGGAATTAGAAAAAAACATCAAATCACTAGAAGAAGCCTACGCGTCCCACCAAGATCAGGAAACATTGAACAAAATACGCAAAACAAAACTAGAATTAAATGAGATAATTGATAAAAAAAAACAAAATTCTTAGTACAAAGACTACGCCTACAAAATTATGAACATGGTAATAAATCCGGTCAATTTCTAGCAAACCAGCTAAAAATAAATAAAGAAAAAACAACTATATGTGCTGTTCAAGATTCATCTGGGAACACAATATATGATCCGATACAAATAAACAACATTTTCATGGATTTCTATAAAACGTTGTATTCACCACAAATAAACCCATCTAAAAAAGAAATTGATCAGTTTTTGGACAACATAACTCTTCCAAAATTATTGGACACTCAAGCAATGGCACTGGATTCACCACTGACACCAGGTGAACTCCAAGAAGCCCTGATAAGTATGCACAATAATAAGGCTCCAGGTCCAGACGGCTTTCCTGCAGAATTCTACAAAGAATTCTGGTCGATTCTAGCACCAGTTTTCTACAGAACGTTGTTGGAAATTAAAGAAAAGGGCAGACTTCCATCAAATATGAATTCTGCAAACATTAATCTCCTGCTAAAACCAGGCAAAGACCCTGTATATCCCTCAAGCTATCGTCCAATATCCCTTATAAATGTAGACCTTAAAATAATCTGCAAAGCTCTCTCAAAGAGACTGGAGAAAATAACCCCCCTCTTAATTCATCCTGACCAAACTGGTTTCATAAAAGGCAGGCACTCATCAACAAATACACGTAGATTACTTAATTTGATAGACTACTCATACAGTAAAAACCTAGAAACTACAATATTCTCTTTAGACGCAGAAAAAGCATTTGACAGAGTTAACTGGAAATTTCTATTTGCAACTTTACACAAATTTGGTTTTGGATCCTCTTTCATAAACTGGTTAAAAATATTATATAATTCCCCAACAGCTTGTGTTAGAACAAATGACCAGACATCCTCCAGCTTCTGTCTCTTGAGGGGCACCAGGCAGGGATGCCCACTCTCCCCTTCACTATTTGCAATTTTTATTGAACCACTAGCAGCAGCAATTAGACAGAATTCAGTAATTAAGGGCATAAAATGCAAGAACGTGGAACATAAAATCAGCCTTTATGCGGATGATGTGTTACTCTTTCTCCAAAATTCACAAACCAATATCTCTGGGGTGATTGAATTGATAAACTCTTTTGCAAGAATATCAGATTACTCAATTAACTGGTCAAAATCTACAGTCCTACCGATTAATTGCTCCTTCCATAATTCCTCTTCTACACCACTGCAATCGGGAAATATAAAATATTTAGGTATTAATGTTTCTCCCAAGCTTGCAGATCTAACTAAATTAAACCATATCCCACTTTTAAAGAAGGTAGAAGATGATCTGGCTAGATGGAAATGTCTACCCATATCACTCATGGGAAGGGTTGCCGCTATAAAAATGATGGTCTTACCAAAAATAAATTATTTATTCTCAATGATCCCAACTAAACCGCCACAAGATTGGTTCAGATCTCTAGATTCATGTATGTCCAAATTCCTTTGGAAAAATAAACCCCCACGTATAAGCTTAAAAACACTACAAAAGACCAAGGATAAAGGAGGACTAGAACTGCCTAACTTTCAGCACTACTTCTTAGCCAACAGGCTTCAGTTTATCTCAGGATGGCTAAAACACACCCTCTTAGATGAACCTTGGCTAGATGTAGAACAAGCACTCTGCAATAATCTAGAGATCTCAGACCTACCATTTATCAGCTCAAACATCCAACGACATGAATGCTTCAAAAGCATCAACATCAGCTCGTCTCTGACAGCATGGTGGGAGTTTCTAAAATTGACGGCGTCTTCATTAATCCCATGCAAACGTACACCTATCTGGAACAACCCTGACATATTACAAAACAATAATATGATAAACTTTTCAGATTGGAGTGGTAAAGGAATCAAATATTTAGAACATATACTAGAAGGAACAGAATTTATCTCATTTGACGGACTAGTTACACAATATGGGATCAACAAGAAAAGATTTTTAGAATATCAACAAATTAAATCCATAGTAAAAAAGAAATTTAAACCAGGTCAAGTTGAACTACAAACACCACCAAGTGTGGTTCAATTTCTTACTCTTAAAACCCCCAAATTACTATCCAAAATATACAGAATGCTTTCTAAAACAGATGAATCAATATCACTTCCTATTGCAAAATGGGAAGCGGATTTATCAGTTAACTTAGACCTAAACTTCTGGTCTCAGATTTGCTTAAAAACCTTTCATCTAATTAGAAATCCCAGTCTTCAATTAATTCAATACAAAATATTACATAGAGTGCACTATACAGGTCATCGGATGTTCAAGATGGGCTTTACGTCTACCAACAACTGCTCACACTGCCAAACCAATTCACCGGACAATTATATCCACGCTCTTTGGTTCTGTCCACCAGTTCAGAAGTTTTGGCGCGAGATATGTGAAGACTTATCGAAGTGTCTGAAATGTAACATTCCAACTTCCCCCTTAGTGTGTTTGTTGGGCAGCTTAGATAATGTCACTACAGAAAAGAATATCGCCCATATGGTTTTCACTGCCCTATGCATAGCCAAGAAAACAGTCCTCATGAACTGGAAAAATAAAAATAATCTTAATTCTAACCAATATAGAAATTATCTATTAGATTACATTAGTCTTGATACAGCCTCTGCCACCACATCAGATCAATTGCTCTGGGCTCCTTTGATCAGCTCCATCACCTAGTGGGGGTGGGGGGTCATAGTTTGGTCCCGCCTTCACTGTTGTGATTGGTGTGGGGGTAGGGACAGGCTTAGGGCGTCGGGGGGTTCCCCGGAGGCATCTTCCTTGGGGGGCTCAACCCGGGGTAGCGGTCATGTCTGGTTAGGGGCTCTGTTGGCTCTCAGGTGACTGTTTCCTCGTGGCTGCGTGCAGCGGGGCTAGGGGAGGGTCTGTACTGACGGACGTGGGTTACTGACCTGGTAGCCTGGCTGCCCCTGGGTGGGTCCGGGATGGGCGTGAGGTTCTGGGGGCGCTCCGTCTCTGGGCTGGGGCCCGGGCCGGGCCTTGGGGGCTTGGCTCCTGGTTGGTGTGTTGCCGGGGTTGTGGGCGGGTGGGTGCATGGGGGCCCACCCCTGGAGCAGGGTGCCGCCGGTGCATCGAGCCACCTGGGGGGCTCTTCAACTGGTGGGGGAGATTGTCACATCTTGCAGGAGCTCTCCTCTCTTCAGGAACTCCCTCTGCAGGAGGGGGAGATACAGGAGAGGTGGAGGAAGATCTCAGCCTGGGTGTTTATTGTCTTATGTAGTCTGGAAGATGAGTGGATGGTGGGGTGGGTGCAGTTTTCTCTGTGGTGGGGTTGGGTGGACTGTCCCGGGCTCTGTGGGGCCGGGGGGCGCTGCTGCACTGGGCCCCGGTCTGGATGGGCCTGGGCCCCCTTTCCCTGGCGGGTCACGGAGTATGGGGGTGCCTACTGGGGTCAGCGGGGGAGCTGGCCCCAGGGAGGGGTCACCTGCCCCTCCCTTCCTTCCCTCCCCATCTCCAGCTGCCTCCCTCTTCCCGCTCCACCACAACCACCCACACATGCAGGGCCTTGGAGTGGGGGTATGTCACCAGGGTGCAGAGGAGGCTACCCCCCCCTCTGTCCCCTTCTGGCTGCCTCTGCCTCAATTTTATCCCACAACTTAGACATTCACATTACTCACACTCTCATTACACATACATATAGGATCTTGGGGGTGGGCACGATACACGGAGTCCAAAGTACCATCAGGGTGTACACCCCACCCCTGGCATCGTTGCCCACCTCTCAATGTTAAATACACGTAGACATTGAGGGCTAGCAGGAGGGACCATGCGCTTACCTGCTGCTCTCTGGCAGGTAGCTCCATGCCCTCCTGGGTTTTAAATGCACCTTAGAACACACATGCATCAACACTACAATGAGCGGGTGGAGGGAGGTTTGGAGTCTTCTCTCACCCCCATTCTCTGCGACCTGCTGGAGCGGGGGGGCTAGGAGGAGGAGTTGGCCGTCCGACTGCGGTCTGGAGTGTGGGGCCTCCCTGCTGCTGCGGAGTCGGGGCGGTCTGCCTCCCCCCACCGCAGGGAAAAGGGTAACACCACCTGGGTCTGGGTGCAGTTCCCCCTCCAGGTGAAAGGGTACCTAGACCCGGTTTGTAGAGTACGCTTGGGGAGTGTGATCGTGTGTACAACGTCTCTTTATGTCTGTCTCCACGTTGGTTGAGTGTGGAGTAAGTGCATATGAGAGCATGAGGGTGGGAATGGATGTTTGTATCTGTGTGTGCCTGTATGTCTGTGTCTATATGTCAGGTTGGGTGTCAGGCGCCACCTCTCTGGGGACATCTCAGGCCCTCCAAGATATGGAGGCCTATCTCCCCCCACCACCACTTCCCCTGCCAGTGGCGGACTCCCTCAGACATCGGTGCGTTGGTGGTTCTTTGTGTCCGGGGGTGGGCGTCCAGGTACACACCAGCTCACTCCTTGGCGGCCGCTTATCGGGGCCTGGAGCCTGGGGCTCGCTCGGGCCACTTCGGAGGTGGGGTGCCCCCGGCCTCTCGGCCTGGGGCTCGGTCACTCAGGCACGGCTGGCTGCCGGCGGAGCTCACGGGCGCGTCACTGCAACTCCCCCTGGCTTCTGCTCCGCGGCTGCTGAGTGAGCCCTCATCTGGGACTCTCCTCAGCTCTTTCTGGGACAGTGGCGCAGCTGCCCCTCTGTTGGTCTTCCTTGGTCTCTTGTGTTCTGGGGGCCTCTGGATGTCTGGAGTTTTGATCTCCTCCATACCTGCTTCATGCCCTGGAGGACGGGGCTGTGGCCCCCCCACACCCTCTAGCAGATCATTACATGAAGGAACCTTTTAAAAACAAGCGCGTCCATGCTCACAGGTGTACACACGGGTGATCACACCCACAAACTACACCCTTTTTGGCTCCTACCTCAAAGCACACTGTGTTCTGTTGATCTTATGTGCTGCACAATAATGTTTAACATTTAGTATTTACTGTCATATTCCCATATATCATTGTGATGTTGTTTATTCTATTACTCTTGTTCTCTTCTGCTTGCTTTCTTTTTTCTTTCTCAGCAGGTGATCCAGGTGATTGATATATGCATTTTTTTTCTCTGCCCGTTCTGTTGGTTTTTGTCTTTTGCCCTTCTCCCCCGTCCCTCTTCTCAGCTGTTTCTCTTTCCCTCTTTCTTTCTCCCCTTCTTTCCCCCAGTCAAGTCTGTCCCGTATTCAGTAAGTGAAAATAAAATAAACAATAAAAGGTGAATCAAATGGACCATTACGGCAAGGCTGGGATGGTCAGTTTGGTAAAGTAAATCCGTTGGGCATCTTTCTTTGCCTTTAGACAACAATTCTGATGGCAAAAGAGCCAAACGGGACAGGCCAAAAAAAAAAAAAAAAAAAAAAAAGAAGAGCTCATGATTGTAAGACGAAGTGAATATGGCTATGATCAGTAGCTGGACTGAGAGAAGTTGCGACGGAGGGTACGCAATTATGGGCAAGCGTGTATGTATGAACTGCATTATATGCTTGCAAGTCTGTGCCGACACACACATTTGTAAACTGCCTGTGAGAAGCTGGGGACATGCTCAAAAATCCACCGTGCAGCTGTTCACTATTATTTTTGCATCAAGACATCTTGGAGATGTCCGCTGACTACTCTGCACTCCTTCACACATGGAGGACGTGCTATCGGCTCCAGATCATTTGATTTCCCCAGTCTCAGATGATTACTGGAGAATCATACAGTTATAAAGGTGTAAACAACAGTAAGGCAAGGCAAGGCAAGGCAAGTTTATTTGTATAGCACAATTCAACAACAAGGTGATTCAAAGTGCTTTACAGAGACATTAGAAACAAGAACAAATAAAAAGCATGATTTAAAATTGATTAAAACAAGCAAATAAACTAACTAACTAATTAACAAACAAACAAACAACAGTATATAAAATCAAAACAGATAAAATCAGAACAGTAGATAAAATCAGTAGTTAAATGTAAGTTTTGAAATTTAAGCTTAAAGTGTGGATTTGGTGCTTTATTCAAATGCAGCTGAGAACAGGTGAGTCTTCAACCTGGATTTAAATAAACTGAGTGTTTCAGCTGATCTGAGGCTTTCTGGGAGTTTGTTCCAGATATAAGGAGCATAAAAGCTGAATGCAGCTTCTCCGTGTCTGGTTCTGACTCTGGGAACTGATAAAAGACCGGATCCAGATGACCTGAGGGATCTGGATGGTTCATACTGGGTCAGGAGGTCACTGATGTATTTTGGTCCTAAACCATTCAGAGCTTTATAGGCCAGCATCAGAACTTTAAAGTCTATCCTCTGACGGACAGGCAGCCAGTGTAAGGACCTCAGAGCTGGACTGATGTGGTCCACTTTTTTGGTCTTAGTGAGGACTCGAGCAGCAGAGTTCTGAATGAGCTGTAGTTGTCTGACTGATTTTTTAGGTAGACCTGTAAAGATGCTGTTACAGTAATCAAGCCTACTAAAGATGAATGCATGGACTAGTTTTTCCAGGTCCTGTTGAGACATCAGATCTTTTATCCTTGATATATTCTTGAGGTGATAGTAAGCTGACTTTGTTATTGTCTTAATGTGTTTTTCTAAGTTTAGGTCTGCATCCATCACTACACCCAAATTTCTCGCCTGGTTTGTGGTTTTTAGATGTATAGATTGAAGTTCTCTGGTGACCTGTAATCGTTTTTCTTTGGCGCCAAAGACTATTACCTCAGTTTTGTTTTTGTTTAGCTGGAGAAAATTGTGGCACAACCAGTCATTGATTTCCTCAATGCATTTACCAAGAGCCTGCACAGGGCCTCGGTCTCCTGGTGACATTGTGATATATATTTGTGTGTCATCTGCATAGCTGTGATAGTTTATTTTGTTGTTCTTTATAATCTGTGCCAGTGGGAGCATGTAGATGTTAAACAGAAGGGGTCCCAAGATGGAACCTTGGGGAACTCCACATGTGATACTTGTCTGCTCAGATGTGAAGTTACCTATTGATACAAGTATTTCCTGTTTTCTAAGTATGTTTTGAACCAGTTTAGTACAGTTCCTGAAAGACCTGCCCAGTTCTCCAGTCGTTTGAGTAATATGTTGTGGTCAACTGTATCAAATGCTGCACTGAGATCCAGTAAAACTAGGACTGACATTTTTCCACTGTCTGTATTCAGACATATGTCATTAAACACTTTGGTCAGAGCGGTTTCAGTGCTGTGGTTCTGTCTAAAACCTGACTGGAAGGCATCGTAGCAATTATTCTGTTTTAAGAAGTAACTGAGCTGTTGAGAAACTGCTTTTTCAATGATCTTACTTAAAAACGGGAGATTTGAGATCGGCCTGTAGTTGTTCATTTGTGTCTTGTCAAGATTGTCCTTTTTCAGTATAGGTTTGATTACAGCAGTTTTTAGTGATTCTGGAAACACACCTGATAATAAAGAAAAGTTGACGATCTGTAACAGGTCTGACTCTAAAGTCTTTGAGACCTTTTTGAAAAAACTTGTTGGCAGGACATCTAAACAGCAGGAGGAGGAGTTCAGTTGACCTAAGATGTCCTCCAGGTCTTTGCTGTTAATAGGTTGAAACTGTTTCATGGTGTTTAAACAGTTTTTTGGTGGACACAGTACATATCCTGGATCTGCTGTTGATGTACCAATTGCTTGTCCTGGATTGTTGATTACCTGACAGGAAGACCACAATATGTACGTCTCCCACAGTGTGTGTCTGACAAGGTGATCAGCAACACAGGGGCACCACAGGGGACTGTCCTCTCCCCCTTCCTCTTCACCCTCTACACCACAGACTTCAGCCACTGCACAGAGACCTCCATCTTCAGAAGTTTTCTGATGACTCTGCGGTGGTTGGATGCATCAGCAGGGATGATGAGACAGAGTACCGGGCTGTGGTCGACTCCTTTGTCACGTGGTGTGAGCAGAATCATCTGCCAAGGAACTGATCGTGGACTTCAGGAAGACCAGGAAACACTTGACCCCTGTTTCAATCCAGGGGGTCAGTGTTGACATTGTGGAGGACTATAAATACCTTGGAGTACACATTGACAATAAACTGGACTGGGCTAAAAACACCACAGCACTTTACAGGAAGGGCCAGAGTCGTCTCTATTTTTTGAGGCGACTGAGGTCCTTCAACATCTGCCAGAAAATGCTGAGGATTTTCTATGAGTCTGTTGTGGCCAGTGCGATCCTCTATGCTGTTGCATGCTGGGGGAGCAGGCTGAGGGTCGCAGATGCCAACAGACTTAATAAACTGATCCGTAAGGCCAGCAATGTTGTGGGGATGGAGCTGGACTCCCTCAAGGTGGTGTCGGAGAGGCGGATGCTGTCCAAGATAAAGACAATGTTGGATAACACCTCCCACCCACTCCATGACATGTTGGTCAGTCACAGGAGCTCGTTCAGTGAGAGACTGAGATTACCGAAAAGCACCACTGAACGACACAGGAAATCATTCCTGCCTGTGGCCATCTCCCTGTACAACGCATCCACTTAACACACTGTTTGCTGCTACAGCTACACATGTTTCTTTTCCAAATATTTATTTATAAGTGACTTATGTATGTATGTATGTATATATATGTATATATTGTACTATTCTTAGTTAGCGTATTGTCTGTCTTGTCTTAATGTTGGTTTAAAATGGAGCACTGTAACAAAAAATAATTTCCCCCAGGGATCAATAAAGTATTCTGATTCTGATTCTGATTCTGATTGTCTAATTTTTTGGATTTTTTCAGTGAAGAATTTGGCAAAGTCATTGCAGGCCATGGTTGAATGAAGTTCAGCTGCCACTGACACAGGAGGGTTTGTTAGCCTGTCAACTGTAGAAAATAAGACCCGAGCATTATGGCTGTTTTTAGTGATGATGTCAGAGAAGTAGGACCTCCTTGCATTCCTCAGTTGTAAATTATAATTGTGAAGTTTCTCTTTTTAAATGTCATAATGAACCTGGAGGTACAGAAAAATTAACTGGTAACCTATAGAAAACATGTCCACCCTCTGGAAACTTGGGACTACAGAGCCCATAGAAGCAGTATAAAAACGACGTCTAAAATACTAAAGACATTTGGACAAGTCAACACTAATCACTCAGTGGATGTTACAGAACAACCCCTTCAGTGGACCAAAACTGGACATCAGAAAATGACATATAAAAGACATCACTCTGACGTCACTTTACACAGCTGTTACTTTTAGGAATATTTGACACATGCTTTTAAAATCCCACATACACTATGGGTCAGAAGTTTTAGAACACCCCATTTTTTCCAGTTTTTTATTGAAAATTATGCAGTTTAATATCTCGTTGCAGTCTGAAATGAAAGCACAGTACAAATAAGCAATTGGAGTTAAAAAAGAAATCATGGAATCGATTTATAGACCAAAATGTATTCTAACCTTTGACTCATCAGTAGCCACCTTGGGCAGATATAACAGTTGAACACACACTATTCTACAATAGAAATCAAATATTCTCCCATGTCTGTTGCAGAAGTTCCCATAAATGTGGACCTTGTAGGTTGCCTTGCTCTTCTGACAGTTCATCCGATGGGATTTAAGTCTGGAGGCTGTGCTGGACTCCATGTTTTCAAGCTCACCATCTTGTTCTTTTTCCTGAGGTAGTTCTGGCACAGCTTGGACTGATGTTTTGGGTCATTATCTTGCTGTAGGTTCTGCATGGTGCTGCAGAATGCTGTGGTAGCCACTTTGGTTCAGGGTGCCTCTTACTCTGTACAAGGGTGGATCCAGGGTCGGTGACTATCACACAAGCTGTTAACTCTCAGAAACCTGTCCTCTGATTCAGTTGCAGCTTTGGGTCTGCCAGACCCAAAGTTATAAACCTTTGACTGGTAGTGTATCTTGAAGATGAAACCAGTCCTATCTATCCAAGTAAAAATTGTGCATAGTCAAGAATACATTTTAGATATGCATTGTTAACAGCTCTGCAAGACCGTATTTGTTTTTTCTCTCTCTCAACTTTTTTTAATTCAAGTTTATTTATTTAACATGCTTTTAACATGATTTTGGATTCAGAGAAATTGGACAGACTGCTCTGAAGCTTTATGTGATTCACAAACATGTAAAGCCTGATGATGAGAAAGTTCGATAATGAGGGTGTGGAACTGGTACCTCAGAAGGATTTCCCTTAGATGTGCCCATGCTTTTTGGACTGATTCACACTTAATCCACAGGAAATGCAAACTTCCATTCAAGCTCTTTTAGAAAGTGTCTATGTACCGTAATAGCAACAAAGGACTAAAAATGTAATAAAAATGCTTCATGATCTCACAAATACATGACTGAACAATTTAGCTAGCCATCTTTTGGGCTGTTGACAGTTGTCTTTTGATGACTTCATTAGAAGTCATCAAAATGGTGTATCTTAAAAAGGTAAACAAGCACTTGGACTGCTTTTGTCATTTGTTTATTATTGTGTTTATTTAGTTTGGGACATTTCATGCTGCTTGTCATCATTCTAATGTAATGAAAATACCTCTCTAACAACACGGTTCCTTGTGTCTAATTTGTTGTTCATCTAAATGAGAGAAAAAAAATATAATTCCAGTTTATTCTCAAACAGCTATTCAAAGTGCTGCAGAACTGTACTGGTTAATATGCCTGTCATCTCCTTACTAGAGACTGGCGGCGCGACCAAATGGTGCCAGTTTTCTGTTTTGATGCTCAGAATGATGTGTTAGTGATGAAGTCCACCCCCATTACAACGACCAGGTTCTATCATGAGTCGCTGTGTGGCAGGCAGGAGTTGGACCCAAAATGCAGGCACTCAGGCATGAGGTCTAAACACAAAGAACTCAGCTTTATTTGCTGGCAGGGGAAATTCATAAAAAAGCAAACTAAACTAAACTAAACTGGAAACTCATAAACTAAATTCACAGTGAGACACAGGGAGATCCACACAGCATGAGGGACGACGCGACACTGACTCAGAGAAACACAGGGTTTAAATACACTGGGAAGTAACGAGGGGGATGAGACAGAGAAGGAGAGCACGGCTGGGGGAATTCAGAACTGACGAGACAAGGAAGCGTAAACTGAACACACTGAGATAAGACAGAGACCTTCAAAGTAAAACAGGAAACACATAACACAGACTGAACAAAGACACAGACTCACAGGCAGGCACTACAGAGGGAACAGAGACGTGGGACCAGGGCAGACACAGGCACTGACTGGACACGGGGATATAGCGGACAGGGGAGACAGCAACTAAGGATTACACAGAGACAAACCATAAGACACAACTCTAACAAAGAAACCAAAGAATAGGACTTCCGGATGTGCTTTGCCGTCTGAAGACGTGCGTGCGGAGGCTCCGTGTAAAAGTAGTCAAAATAGTGATATCGCCAGTTTGTTACCATTTTGAGGAAGCTCGGTTAATACGATTCGTGCTGTGGAGTGAACGAGGGTGCTCACGGGGCAATTTATGACCGAAAATGTCCAACCGACAGACCCGTGCCGGCGTAGAAAAGTTGCATGCGGATAGCAACCCTGCCGCCGCCGCTAACAAGGCCACTGCTAACCCAGCACGCGCCGACAACATGCCTCAGTGGGCTCAAGACATGATGTCCGAGATCAAAAAAACAAATGCTGAGATTACAAAATACAGAGAGGAGACAAAAACCGAGATCATGAGATGCAAGGAGGAAATAGAAAAAGGAAGAAAAGAGTCAAAAGCCGAGATGGAAAAGTGGGCTAAGAGTGTGGAAGATAACACTAAAGCTCAGTTTGAGTTGCTACATGAGGAGGTGAGACTGGTAAGCGAGACGTCCGTCAGTCTGGCTAACAAGATGGAAGCGCGGAAAAAAGAAGTGGATGACACGCTGAACGACCAGTCTGACAGTATAACCAGCATGGAGACGAAATTGAAAGAATTGGAGAAGGAGATGCTGACGCTGAGGAGACGTAGTGAAGATCTCGAGGCGAGATCACGACGCAACAACATACGCATCGTGGGGGTAAGAGAAGGGGCTGAGACGGGCAAGACGCCGTCGGAGTTCATAGCTGGACTGCTGAAAGAAAAACTGGGGCTATCGGTGACACCGACGCTTGACCGAGCACACCGAACACTCGGCGCGAGACGAGACGGAGCCGGGGCTCCACCGAGAGCGTTCGTGGTGAGATGCCACTACTATATAGAGAAGGAGGAGATACTGAAGAAGGCGAGGGAAATGGAGAGAACGCCGGAAGGTCGGAGTGGACGGATTCATATCTTCCCAGACTACACCCAGGAAGTAAACAACAAGAGAGCAGCCTTCAAAGAAGCAAGGAGCCTCCTGCGTACCTACGGGGGGGTCAGATATGGGCTCCGTTATCCGGCAACGCTGGTGATTACACCAGAAGGGGGACAAACGAAAACCTTCGAGACCCCAAAAGACGCCATGGAGTTCATCAAGAAGACGCTGACTCCCGGGTGAAACATATGGGCTGGTCTGAGCTTGGCTACGTATAAGGGCTACACTGGTGTAAGGACTTACATGTCTCAGGAAAGATATTGGTGATTGGATTTTGCAATATTGGTGAAGTACCACCTCATCTTGTTTTATATTTGAATATTTTGTTTAAGAAATTGCTTTATACTACTTACATGTTATTTTTGTATTACTGGATTTTATTTTCAAGGATCTTTTTGCTACAAGTTCCCCCGACTGTTTTTTTTTTTCTTCCCCCCCTCCCCCCTCTTTTTAGGAGGTGGGTAGCTTAGAGGGTGATATTATATTTTTAGAACCATGGGATATTTTGCACGGAGCCGCACACGGTGGGCTTGGTGTGTAGGAGATGGTGGACCGGTTGGCCACAAGGGTGCTTGTTAATGAGCACTGTGTTTGGGTTCGTATTCATATATGCAATGTGTTGTGTGTTACTTGTGTATGTGTGTGTGTTGTTTCCCCATTTTTTCCCAGACACCGTCCCTTTATTTTTTCTGTTTTTGCTGCCAGACCTTCAGGGTGTGATCCAGATGGTGGACGACATGGGAGCGTAGTGGACATGTTGGGCTGTGGACTCCTGGCATGGCACCAGACATGGCTGTGAGCGGAATGGGCACGAACTTGATTAGCTGGAACGTAAGGGCGATCAACAAACCGGCTAAACGGAGTAAAATCTTTTCATATTTAAGAGACCAGGGAGCGGAGATAGTATATTTGCAAGAGACACATTTGTTAAACAGGGACCACCTTAAACTGTGTAGGGGGGATTTCAACCAGATCTATCATTCAAATTTTGATAGTAAGAGTCGAGGAGTGGCCATCCTTATACACAGGAATGTACAATTCATAGAAACAACCGCCATAAAAGACAAACACGGTCGATATGTTATTGTAGCTGGGAAATTATTCAATATGCCAGTAGTGTTGGCAAATATATACGCACCCAATTGGGATAATGTTCAATTTTTTAAGGATTTGTTTTCGTTACTACCTAACTTGGACACACATAATTTGATTTTGGGGGAGACTTGAATTGTGTCCTAGATTTAACTCTGGACCGCTCTAGCCCAACACCCGGTGTGCTAAGTAAATCTGCTCAATGCGTTAACTCCTTTTGTGAAGCATATGGTATATTCGATCCATGGAGATATGCAAATCCAACTGTTAGACAGTACTCCGTTTATTCCCCGCCACACCAAACTTATACTAGAATCGACTATCTTTTGTTAGACAAGAAATTGACCCCAATGGTAATGCATGTAGAATACCCTGGTATAGTACTATCTGACCATAGCCCAGTCACACTGAAACTTAAATTCCCTGACTATACACCACCTCAGAGGATGTGGCGTCTTAATAGTAGATTGTTGGCTGATGATGATTTTAAAGAATTCATCAATTCGCAAATAGTTTTTTTCTTGGATCTTAATGATACTCCTGATATAAGCAGTGGCATTTTATGGGAATCATTAAAAGCGTACGTACGCGGACAAATTATTTCATACAGTGCTGGTGAAAGGAAAAGAAGAATGAAACGTACCACAGAATTAATGACAGCAATAAAAGAAGTTGACCGGGCAAATTCTATGACTCCATCTGAGGAGCTGCATAGAAAAAGGATTTTGCTCCAGACTGAATATGACATTCTGACAAGTCAGCGCGAGGAGGATTTATACCTTAGGTCGAGACAAGATCTCTATGAGCATGGTGAGCGCGCCGGCAAACTCCTGAGCTACCAGCTGAAACAATCAGCAGCTGCTGGTATGATAGTAGAGATAGGAGACAATGTGGGTAATAAAATTATAGATCAGAAGGGGATTAACAATCAATTTAAATCTTTTTATGAGGACTTGTATACCTCAGAAATAAATGATAGGGACCGAGTGAAGAATTTTTTTGAAAACCTTGAAATACCACCACTAGAGGCAGCAGATAGAGATAGGTTAGAGGAACCCTTATCTGTCATGGAGATAGACAAAGCAATTCGGGGTATGAAGACAGGAAAAGCGCCGGGCCCTGATGGGTACCCAAGTGAGTTTTATAGGACATTTGCTCCCGCACTGATTCCCTTACTTTGCAGAGTATTTAAGGAAGTTCTTGATAAAAAAGCTCTGCCCCAAACAATGTCACAGGCCTTGATCTCTGTGCTCCTTAAGAAGAATAAGGACCCACTTAAATGTGAGTCATATCGCCCAGTAAGTTTACTTGGATGTGATTATAAAATACTGACCAAGGTACTGGCAGCTAGAATTGAGCTTGTCATAAGTAAGATAATACATCCTGATCAGACAGGGTTTGTTGCAGGTAGACAACTCTCCAGCAATCTCCGCCGTCTGTTCAATGTAGTATATACTGCTGAAGATAACATTATGCCAGAGATTGTGATATCCTTAGATGCCCACAAAGCCTTTGATCGAATAGAGTATTACTATCTATTTACGGCCCTCGAAAGATTCGGCTTTGGTCCAACATTTTGCTCGTGGATTAAAATAATTTATTCGAGCCCCCAGGCTATGGTGAGAACGAATAATATCGTATCTGAACCCTTCTCTCTATTCCGGGGAACAAGACAGGGGTGCCCTTTGTCACCCCTGCTCTTTGATGTGGCAATTGAACCCCTTGCGATGATGCTGAGACAGGCTGCTGAATTGGTAGGGATACAAAGGGGGACACAAAACCATAGGCTGTCCTTATATGCTGACGATCTCCTCCTTTTTCTGTCAAACCCTGCCACTAGTATCCCGGTGGCCCTTGGTATTATCAAAGATTTTGGGAGGGTGTCGGGCTATAAAATTAATTTAGACAAAAGTGTTCTTTTCCCCATTAATAAACAGGCGAGGAAACTTTCTTTCCGGGCCTATCCCTTTGCAATACATAAGGATAGATTCGCATATTTAGGTGTTAATGTAACTAGTAAGTATAAAGATTTACTGGACTATAACTTTAAAGTTGCACTGGACAAAGCGAAATTAGATATGGAAAGGTGGGCGTCGCTCCCCTCATCATTAGCAGGGAAGGTAAATTCTGTTAAAATGATTATACTGCCGCGGCTCCTCTATTTATTTCAGACGATACCGATTTTCATTCCTAAATCATTTTTTAAGGAATTGAACAAATGTACGTCTGCCTTTATTTGGAAAAAAACTGTCCCCAGGATAAGACGGGAGTTTCTTGAGAGACAGAAAGAAGAGGGAGGTCTGGCTCTGCCGAACTATATGCACTATTATTTTGCTGCTAATATACATAAGTTGTTATTTTGGGTCAAAGAGTTAGATGAGGATGAAACCCCAATATGGGTTCATATGGAAAGGTATGTCTCTAGCCCAGTGTCCCTGCGCCCCCTGGTCTGCGCTCCTCTACCCTTGAGCAAACATCTTTACACAAACAACCCGGTGGTATCTCATTCTCTGAAAATTTGGACTCAATTCAGATCACATTTTAAAAACAGAACCGGCCTCCTGTCTGCTCCCATCTATGGAAATCACTTGTTTCCCCCAGCCCTCGGGGGAACAGCCTTTAGGGAATGGCATAGAGCTGGGGTGGAATGTGTCAAACATCTTTTTAAAAATGGTACTTTTATGTCTGCTGCTCAACTGGAAAAGGACTATGGAATCTCCTCCAAGACTAATTACTTTAGATATTTCCAGGTTCGGGACTTTGTGAAAAAGTCATTCAGCCCCTCCCTCGAGCTTCCACAAAGCGTATGGATAGACGAGCTGATGGACACAGATCCGACTGCTAAGGGGACAATCTCCACGCTATATACACATATTCAGAATGTGGCTTCCCCCTCCCTGGACAATGTAAGACGGAAATGGGAGGAAGAATTGGGGCTGGACATTTCAGAGGTTGACTGACACTCTGCTTCTATATGTGTGAGACACGGATTGATACAGTTCAAGGTGTTGCACAGACTGCATTTGTCAAGGGAGAAACTGGCAAGAATGTACCAGGGGGCCGATCCGACCTGCCCCAGATGTAAACAGGTACCAGCCAACTTATGCCACATGTTCTGGTCTTGTTCCAGGCTGAAAGACTTTTGGGCTAACATCTTTAGAACATTCTCATTCATTTCTAATAAGGATATGGAACCAATGCCTCTGACAGCCATCTTTGGTGTGGCACCGAGGGAAACTCAACTAACAGCCTCTCAGAGGAAGGCAATAGCATTCGCCTCATTGCTGGCTAGGAGATTGATTCTACTTAACTGGATAAAGGCAACACCACCATCCCATAAACGCTGGGTGGAGGAGGTGATGGCACACCTCAAATTAGAACATCTCAGATTTACTATACAGGGCAACACCAAGAAATTCTTTAAGGTCTGGCAGCCTTTCATTTCCTATTTTGAAGATGAGTTTCCTTCCACTCCATAACTGGCAACTCACACCCCCCCCCCCCTTTTTTTTTTTTTTCCGTTTTCTTTACTTCCTCTGTCTGGGTATAGTTTTGTCTTACACTGTGCGGTAGGACTTGAGTTCGAGCTTTTCTGTATGAATGATATGCTTTCTGAAAACTCAATAAAAACACTTTGATTATTATTAAAGAAACCAAAGAATAGAAATGATAAATAATATATAAACTCAAAACCCTGGGTCAACAACCCAGGCATCCTAACAGGTTCTGCGTCTGACCTCTGCTGATGTGAGGAAAACTCTTTGCAGAGTTAACCCACGGAAAGCTGGTGGTCCAGATAACATCCCTGGAAGAGTGCTCAGAGAATCTGCAGACCAGCTGACAGATGTCCTCACTGACATCTTCAACCTCTCCCTGAGCACTGCTGTCGTCCCAATGTGCCTCAAGGCCACCACCATTGTTTCTGTGCCAAAGAAGTCCCCAGTGTCCTGCCTCAATGACTACCGTCCCGTTGCACTCACACCCATCATGATGAAGCTTCAAGAGGCTCATCATGAGGCACATTAAGACCCTGCTGCCACCCACACTGGACCCACTGCAGTTCGCCTATCACCCCAACCAGTCAACAGACGACGCCATCGCCACCACCTTACATCTCGCCCTTCAGTTCTTCAGACTTCAGTTCAGCATTCAACACAATCTTTCCTCAGCACCCGATTGGAAAACTCAGCCCGCTGGGCCTGAACACCTCCCTCTGCAGCTGGATCCTGGACTTTCTGACGGAGAGACCTCAGACAGTCCGGATCGGTAACAGCATCTCCAACACCACCACACTGAGCACTGGAGCCCCTCAGGGCTGTGTGCTCAGCCCACTGCTGTTCACTCTGCTGACTCACGACTGCGCACCAATGCACAATTTGATCCACATCATCAAGTTCGCCGATGACACAACTGTGGTTTGTCTCATCAGCAAGAATGATGAGTCAGCATACGGAGAGGAGGTGCAACAGCTAATGGCCAACAACCTGTCTCTGAACGTGGACAAAACAAAAGAGATGATTGTTGACTTCAGGAGAGCACAGAGAGATCATTGCCCACTTAACATCAATGGATCCTCTTTGGAGGTCGTCAAGAGCACCAAATTGCTTGGTGTCTACCTCTCCTGGTCCCTGAACACCAGCTCCATAACCAAGAAGGCTCAGCAGCATCTCTACTTCCTGCTGAAGCTGAGGAAAGCCCAGCTGCCATCATCTATTCTTACGACCTTCTACAGAGAGACTATCGAGAGCGTCTTGAGCAGCTGCATCACTGTCTGGTATGGTAACTGCACCCTATCAGATCTCAATACCCTACAAAGGATAGTGAGAAAAGCTGAGAAGACCGTTGAGGCTCCTCTCCCCTCCATCACGGACACTTACAGCATCGGCTCCATCCGCAAAGCCACCAGCATTGTTAAAGACCCCACACACCCCTCATACACACTCTTCACCCTGCTGCCTTCTGGAAAAAGTACCAGAGCATCCGGGCCTCACGGCCAGACTGTGGAACAGTTTCTTCCCCCAAGCTGTCAGGTTCCTGAACACTCAGTGACTGGACTGACACACACACACACACAGACACACACACACACACACACACACGCACACCTTCATACACGTCACTACCAAGCACTTATCACAATCACAATACTCAGTATTTTGCACATTGCACTGTCTTGTGTCTGTATCATCCTGTTCTGTCTAGTGTTGCACTGTCTTGTCTTGTATATTTTTTCAATTTTTTGCACTTTACGTAGTCCTGTGTTTGTCCGTTATATGTCATATGTAGCGCCAGGGTCTCACAGCAACGCTGTCTCATTTCACTCTGTACTGCATCACTGTACAAGGTTAAAATGACAATAAAAGCCACTTGACTCGACTTGTTTATAGTTTCAATTAACCAGAATTGAGGGAGAGAGCTGGGGGCAGCTGTCTGTCAGGAGCAGAGATGGGCAGTAACGCGTTACTTGTAACACGTTACTGTAATCCGATTACTCGTTACCTGAAAAAAGTAAAGTAAGGGATTACTATTGCAAAAACGGTAATTAGATTACCGTTACTCTCCCGTAGGAACGCTGCGTTACTGCGTTACTAAAACCGTGATTTTTTGCGAGAATGTCTCAGGACAGTGACGTAAGCGAGTGCGCCGTTCGTGACAACAGCTGTGTGCAGATCAACAATGGATCACATATCGAGTGCAGAGAGAGTATGAGCGTGCAGCGTTTAAAGCGTGGAAGCACTGACCTTACTTTGAGTTTGATTCCATAAAAAGTGACAAAAACATTAGTGTCCGCTGTGCGTGGGAAGAAAACTTCTTTTTACAGCGAAAAAACCCCTAAACTTCCAAACAAGCACCGAGTAGCTACGACGTAATGGGAAACTCACAGAGAAACTCGCGGATTCTTCCACTGACTGCTGCAGCACACCTGCACCAGGGTAACCCTCCGCCTACCCCACTCCTGCTTTACAGGTGAAAATAGAGCAACAGGACCGCTGAGTCTTTGACTTTATTTATTTTCTGCTGTGTTTTACTTGCATCTATTTGAAAGACTGAGTGTAAACACACACACAAAAAAATTATTTTATTTTATGAGCTGGAATGTGCAGAAAATAAGTTTAAATAGGTTTAAACTAATTTCTTCCAGTCAGAGAATGTTGCAGATAATTAAATTTTTGCTTGATGCATAAAGTTAAAAGATTAAAACTAATAAAACAAGTTTTAAAAAGAGACTTTTCCATTTGATTACATTTTGTATGATGGATTATGCAGAAAAAGTAGAATTGGGCTGAAAGATCTATCGCTTTATCACCTCTTCAGGTTGTAAATCGTGTTTTTAAAAAGTAACTAAGTAATTAATTACTTTTGAAAATAAGTAATCAGTAAAGTAACTGGATTACTTTTGGGGGGAAGTAATCAGTAATTAGTTACTGATTACTTTTTTCAAGTAACTTGACCAACACTGGTCAGGAGTGGCTAGTGTCATCATAATATCTTGAAAACTGTTTGTACATTAATTAAACTGCTGCTGTACATTAATGTTAGTTTATCAAACTAACATTAATGTCATGCAGCTCATGCAGTGTAGAAAAGCGGTATCTGAGAACCAGTCCACAGATGATCGTGGCTCATTTCCTTTCCCGTTCCCGTGGGCAGACTTGGCTGGGGAATGGAGGTTAGTGGTGGCGTGTGGTCAGCGACCCCCCAGAGGAGAGGTGGTGCAGTGGGTTCAGGGAGCGGTGCCAGGGAGGCTGGCAGGGCAGCTGGGAGCAATTTACTAATCACACCCTCCCTATTTTAATAGGACTGGAGAGGGGAACTAACTGGAGACAAGGCAGCTGGAAAGCTGCGGGAGCTCACGAGTAGATGTCACCATTGTAAATAAATGACCACTGCATGTTATCTAATGCAGCATTTCTAAACAGCTATGATAACATTTCATAAGCCAAAACATGACTGTGTTTATTGGAAAATCAGCAGATCAAACATGATGCTCAGAGCATTGTCGTTTATTTCTCCTTCTTTTTTTCTTAATTACATTTAGTCACATCTGATGCTGTTTTTACTTTTTTAAAAACCACATTGACCAATACTCATGTCGTGGTTACAATATCTGACACTAGATGAATTTATTAGCATTACAAAGGTTTAGCTGGTTATGATGACTAGAAGAATGAAGAGAAACCTTCCTGTAAGTATTGTTCTTCCATTTAAACCATAATTTGCCACGGCAATCATACCAGAATAAAATTAATGCTTTTAAAATCTTTATTTTGTGATCAACATCAGTACTCTCAATCCCAAGTTGTAATGGAACATAATGGAATGAGTGTTGTTTGATTTTGTCAAATACAAAGGGCTTTTACACAGACACACTCCTACTGAAACTGGTGTTATCTGCATCCCATCCAGGATGTAGATACGGTCTGATCCAGTTCTGGTTACTGAGAAAAAGGCTCTTTGTTCTGTCTCTATCAGTGCATTAATTGCCTCTCCTACATAATTATGTACTACACATTATTTTACACCAACTGATGTTCAGACGTCTCCAATCTGGAAAACATTTAATCTTATTAGAATGTGTTTGTCTTTGTAGAAGACATGTCAGGTAACAAAGAGGCTTAGTAAACAAAAAACAGTAAAAAAGATTCATGGCATTATCACTTCCTGCCATATCATTACTGTTTCAATGAGCTGCCATACTATGTGTAAAGTACTGTACATTACACAACATCAACACATATTACATATTAACAAATAGTTTTAAATTTAAACAGAAAAAGAAGGCAAGATTAAGCAGCTATTACATATTAGTAAATCTGAAGCACTGTTCTGGGCCCCTTGCACACATCCTCATCGGCTTGATGCCAAAACCCTGTCCTCTAATTCCACTATCACTCATTTTGATAGCAGCTTACTGGGAATGTACCAGTAATAATATCTGCAGTTAAAAAAACACTCATTCAGACACAAATGCACAGCCTGATGCAACATTGTATAATCAAAAGCCTGTAAAAAGTAGGCCATTACAAAACAGAAGTGGTGTAGCTGCTGTTCACAATCTGACAAAATAAATAAATAAATAAATAGTTCCAGTACTTATTTATCATAAATACTTGAAGTAATATCAGTAATGTCATGCAGTGACAGTAGGGTTAGTGTGGAAACTCTAAATTGCCCACAGGTGTGAATGTGAGTGCGAATGCGTGTCTGTGTCTGTGTGTTGGCCCTGTGACCGACTGGCGGCCTGTCCAGGGTGTACGCTGCCTCTCGCCCTACGACAGCTGTAATAGGCTCATGCCCCCCGCGACCCTGAGAAGGATAAGCGGAAGAGGATGGATGGAATTGTAAATTACTTCTTGGCCTATAATCTGTCAAACAGATCTTCTCGAGCTCCTCTCTCAGCCCTCGGTATTTCTCTGGCTTCTTGTGTTCATTTCCTTGATGTTGGTATAGCCACATCTATCACTACGGCCGTCTTCTTCTGCTTGTCCATCACCAGTTTGTCTCTTTGTATCTGGAAGTCCCCCAGGATCTTAGCTCAGGTCTGTCTCCAGGTTTGTCCAGTCACTGGTAGGATTCTTGATGTCAGCCATTTCTTCTATCTGATGGTGGTCCTGTGCAGGAGCCTGTTCCTCCCAATAGTTCCTCTCTTTGTTCCTCTTCTTTCTCGGGTTTCTGCTGCCAGATGTATTGACTAAGCACATGATCAGTTGTCCATCTGGCTCATGAATGCTTGTTGTCTTATCCTGGACAGTGGATCTGACACTCACTGGTCCTCGACCTCCTTCCTTTCACTTGGCGTACAATCTCAGGATGCTGGACTTACCCTCCATAAATGCTATATATATATATCTCTATGTGACTTTTGTTTTTACACCGAGAAACATTGTAAATGACTTTTTGACAGGCAATGGCTTTTTGGCACACTAGCAGGAGGAGGAAAATAGCAGAGTGGTCTACAGAAGTGGAGATACGGAAATTACTTTTATTATATCACAAAAGGACAAGAGCATGATGGTAGGGTGGAAACTGTGTCCATGACAGAAACTTCAGCGTGCTACTTATACAGCTTCTGCACAGATAGCTTTGCTACCACAAAGCTAGCCAAGAACCCAGAGTGATATATGAAAGCTGAGTGCATGCCAACCCAAGCCCAGCAGCCATACTCAACAGGTATTAAGGCAGCAATGAGCAGTCAAGCTTGCAGTGTTGTAAGAATCACCGTGGTGTTGGTCTATTAGTCTATTTGGGCTGGTTTTCAGTTTTGGTTTGTGTTGCTGAGTTTGTGTTCATATGTAAAACCTAAAAGAAATATTGTCCTTGTGTAGGGATTTGTTTCAGTGTGCGCGACTGTAAACCAACGTTTATACTGTTAATTGGTAATTTTGTCATATTATGAAACAATGAAAAAGTAATTTAATAAATAGAGTAATAAATTCCTTTCTTTGGCAAGTAGTACATAATGAACTGCATTACTTTTAAGAAAAGTCACAAGTAATATGTACTTTTGAATTTTGTGAACATTTTCCTGAAAAGAAGCTCATTGGAAATCCTCCTCAAGTGACTGATTTAAGAATAACAACTGAGAACAGGGTATGGACTCATCAGATGGCTATTACTCCACCAGTAGTGTAGTTTAACAGTCTAATGCCAATGTGATCACAGGATATCACACTAATTTTGTTCCTCTTTACAGTACTGATGCTTTGTGGTCAGCAAGACCAAGAGCCAAAGGCTTTCAGGTTTACAAATGTGTCAACTTTCTAGAAACCCTTGAACATTTTGTCAAGAAAGAGGAAGAAAAAGAGAGAGAAATGTTCTACTGTTCTGTTACATTTTCAGTCTTAATTGGTTTAATCACATGCTCTAAATGGAGGCAAGATCCTGCTACACTTGGACACCACTCAGAACCACTCTAAATCTGTGAGAGGATGACTGATTTTTGATGTGCATGTACATTTTCTCCTCTTGGATTAGAGAAATTTAAGCAAAACTCAAGAGATAGTAACAGGAAAGCAAAGAGAAGGAACTGAATGCAGAGGACCCAGCCGTGCAGATTGCTACATTCTGTTTTTAAATGCAACTATAAGCATTTAGGTTGCTTGCTACACAAGCAGGAAAGGAATTTGAAATCTAGGGACCAAACAAAGGAAACACAGGTATGATTGTTGTATAATGCTGGGATAAAGTTTGTACCTGGGCCGTTTAATTTTGATGTCTATCTCAACATCAATGGGACTCAAAATGAGCAGGTAAGGAGGGTGTGTGCAGACAGGTGAATGGAAAACAATGGAAAACTGAGGACATCTGGTGGGTGGACAAGGTGAGACAAGATGTACGGGGCAAAATAAAAGACAAAAGCAGGTCTCATGACTGAGAGAGTAGAAATTCTGCAAGTATTTTCTACATGTAATTTGCTAAAATTTGCTAAAATATTTATACATTCACAAAAATACATCTTTTTTGACTGTGTCTTGATGCATGCTCAGTCATCCAGGTATGTAATTTCCAAAAATATTGATTCTGTTCATCTGGATGTAGCATTTTCAGTGGGAGAAAGTCCATTGTTCATTCAGTGGGCTGTTTGTCATTGTGCAAATGTACTGTTTGTAAAGTTGAGGAAACCTGCAGTCAGCTGAGACTGAAGAAGTCAGTTGGATGAGTGTTGATGTGCCATCTCCTCCAGGATGGCACATCTGGGAGACCCCCAGTACACAACTGCACAACTGATTGTCTCATTAGGAGAATGCCCCGACTGGGCATGCATACAAGTACGTTGCAAACTACTGAGTAGTTGGTATGAATGTCTAAATGTAGCATTTTGAATTGCTGCGAGGAAATTCAAAATGAATGAGCTTGCCTCATCATTCTTCACTTCATTATTTGGGGTGTCGTTGAATTCAGTCCTCTCTAGGCTGATAATTTTCATTTCTGTCAATCAATGTGGCCTCTTCTTACTTCTGTTTGTGTTGAATTCCCTCCTAAAGTATTTTATTATATTCATTAAACTGACTATGAGTTGCTGTAAGCTGTTTAGACTGGTTAAGTGGTATAATTCTGCATATTGCTGCATTTCATCATAAAAATAATAATATATCCTTTACATATAATTACATTTATTGTTATTCATGTGGTGCGTTATAATTCTATTCAGTGCCATATCCCCTACAGTAGGTTCATTTCCCCACACTCGCTTCCAGCTCTGGTAGATAACGCTGGTAAACTAATTTAATAGAAGTAGAGTGATTTCAGCTTTTATGAATGATAAATCTTCCCACATTCCAATTTTTAGAGAGCTTCTCACATAAACATTAGCAATGATCTAGTAGGCCTAGAAGCATCTTTTCTCAGTTAGTTTGTATTGTTTAGTCAAAGGATAAGTATCACTGCTCACCGACCAGTTTTAGGAGATGAGATCAATCTTTTATACCCAAGAATAAATTTGGAAGTACATGCTATGACATTTTAGACAATATGATCTTCATAAAAAAACCCAATATATTGAAATAAATACACAAATGAAAAGAACAACAAAACAAGGGATTGAGTTAAAGTAAAAATCACTGCTTGGGGTAATTAAATATCAAAATTGTGTAATATGTAAAGAAAGCTTTGATGCTGATTCACTACAGGAGGAGAAAAGTGCCTCGGACACATTTATTAAGATCGTGTACAGCATAAGCTTATCTAGCTTCTCATGTGGAATTACAGATCTTAGATTACTGGTATATTTCTTCCCATAAACTCGATTCTGTTCATCTGGACGTGGCGTCTTCAGCGGGAGAAACGTTTCATCATCCAGGTGACTTCTTCGGTCTCAGCTGACTGCAGCAGTTGTCCTTCTTCTCTCCTGGATCACCTGGACCTTTCTTCCCAGCTTTGACAAACATTCAGCTTAGATAACCACATTTACTCAGGGCCTGTTTGATGGGATTTTCTGGCTGCTGTGTCTGTGGGGATGGTGTTCGCTCTGTGCTGTAGCGTCCTGATGACACCCATCAGCTGCTCCAGTCGAGGATGAGAGTCAAACCTTAATTACTGATCCATACGCGTCGGCTAACAGTACACATCAACTTTTAAATGCCCCCCATCACTGATGGAAATCTCATGGAAATGTGGGGTTGCTGTTGTGGTTCTATTTCAAAGGCCTGTATTTTCAGATCATTTATTACATTACATTACTATAAAGGGTGTTTTCACACTAACGTTTAGTTCTTCAAAAGTACATTTTACTGCTTTCATTTATCACAAATTGTGTTTTCTTTTACCTGATTATACAGGATACTAAATCTGAGTTGTTTCTATTTCTTTAGCTTCTCACAGTTGCCTCAAGGCCTCAGCTTTATTTGCTAAAGAAATGTCATTTTAGCTTGATTACTAAGGCAGTTAGTAATCAGACTTCTTCTGTCACTGCTGTGTGTGGCTAAGAACCCCCAACGTCAGGCAGGGCATTGCCACAAAGCATGCTCATATTTCAGGTAATTTCCCAAAAGCACACATTACACTTATTGTCTCACATAAGTTTTGTTTGGGGTTTTGGGTTTTTTTTTTTAATTTCAACATATTTTATTATGTAACATGTATTTACATAATACATGTTACATAATATATGTGAAAAGTGTTGCCCCTTCCTGATTTCCTAGTGTTTTCCATATTTATCAAATCTACATGTTTCAGATCATCAAACACGTTTTAATATTAGACAGAGATCATCTAAGTAAATACAAAATGCATTTTTAAGTTTAAGCATTTCAGTTTCACTAAACACACTCAGGCCTGACTACTGGCAGACCTGTTGAATCAAGAAATCCCTTAAATAGAACCAGTCTGACAAAATGAAGCAGTGAGAGCCCCACTGGCTCTCTCACTGAACCACGGTGAGAGCCATTATCCACAAATGGCGAAAACATGGAACAGTGGTGAACCTTCCCAGGAGCGACCAGCCAACCAAAAATAACTCTACGAGTAGGGCTGCTCAATTAATCGAATTTTAATCACGATTATGATCTGGGCTTTCAACGATCATTAAAAATGACTGAGCCGATTATTAGCCCCTCCCTCATTTATCCGCGACACCTTAAAGGCCAGTCCGTGAAAATATTGTCCGTGGCGCAAAAAAGGTTGAGACCGCTGATTAAGAGGACCCGAAGGAAGCTCGGAAAGCTAAGCAGAAGTTATTTAGAGAGGAGAGTGACTGCCGCTGGTTGAAAAGAGGTAAGAAAAAAAAAAAAAAAACTTCAGTGGTGTTGCACACTATTTTATATTATTTTTTAAAGTCATTATTCAATACATTGTTATCCCTTTAAAGCCGGTCAGAGCAGCACACTGTTTTGTGTAACTATTTTTAAATCCCTGTAGAACCTGAACCGTGTAAGCTAGCGCAATATTTTGTTTTGCATATGAAACTTACATCTGATGCCATCAGCTTGTCCTCGGTCACGGTTTCCTTCCACATAAAGCTTTGCAAAAACTGCATAAAAAGCGCTTGCAGGAACAAAAACATAATATTCCAGAAACACGCTTTGCCGATCCGATCAGCTGTTCGTAACACTTCGCACATTGAAACAGACTCACCGCTAACTATCACATGTCCGCCATTTCCTGCCCGAAACCGGAAGTGATGTCATTTTCGCGGAAAATGTCGAGTTTTTTTTACTTGTAGGCCTTAAAAGCCTATACTGGTCATGTTTGACTTTTCTGAATAGTTTCTGGGATGCTTAGAACTCAAATTGCACTGCTGGAAATAGTTTATTTTGATGCACCTGCTGTTTTCTTTGAAAATTTGCATCATAGGATTGTTTTTTGTTTTTCCTGCAGTATATAAAAATTTGTGTATCTCCAAAATAAAACTATGAAGACACTCAAAATAAATTTCCTGTGGTGGGAAACTATTTTTTGCAACTTTTTTGTATTTAAAGTTTTGAGGGATAAGCCTCTTAAATTTCTCCAAGTAGAAATATATGTAAAAAAACCAAAAACGATTTTCTATTTTTTTGTAGTTTATTGCACTTTTTTGCAATTAATGTAGTTACTATGGACTTAATGCATACATATTATTAAAATATGGGCTATAACAGTTGTATAGCAACTTGAAATGCTCCCATAAATGGCACTACAACATGTAAAAAAAATAATATAAGCTCTGGCGGACTTGGTTCTATAGTAGGTCTTAAAGGGTTAAATAAATATTGTCAAATAATCGAGATCTCAATTTCAGTGAAAATAATCGTGATTATCATTTTTGCCATAATCGAGCAGCCCTATCTACGAGCACAACGATGACTTATGGAGGTCACAAAAGAACCCAAGAACAACATTAAAGAACTGCAGGCTTCACATGTCTCAGTAAAGGTCAGAATTCACGATTCAACAATAAGAGAGAGACGGGGTAAAATGGCCAGAGGTGTGGACTCGAGTCACATGACTTGGACTCGAGTCAGACTCGAGTCATTAATTTTATGACTTTAGACTTGACTTGAAAAAATGTTCTAAGACTTGTGACTTGACTTGGACTTTTACACCAATGACCTGGGACTTGAATTGGACTTGAACCGGTTTACTTGAAAAGACTTGATATTTCACCCCAAATATAAAATTTAACATGCATATTATATAGAGATTGAAAATGTGACGTCATTCACGGGTAGAACCGCAAAGGATTCTGGGAACTCGTGGCAAGCGGTACTAGCGCACGCAGGCTTTCAATTAAAATCAGTTATACAGCGATAAAAAGAAACACAAAAATGGCAACAAGCTGTTGTATTATTAACTGCAATAGCCGGTCGCATGACAGCCACGGGAAGCCGACGGGTAAAGAGATCGGTTGTTATCGGATTACGTCGTTGAAGAGAAATTGTTCGAGCCATGTTTCCGAAGTAACAAAGACGCGACGGATGGCCTGGATTGCAGCCATTCAAAGATCAAATATAACGTCCCAGAACACTCCAGCTCACAGGTTAGTCTGCTCCAAGCATTTACACGAAGGTCAGTGTTTTTTAGTAGTTAATACGTCATTTTCATAACATAATTAGTGATATAGGTTACAAGCAAGTCTGGCGCTGAACAGAAATTGTGGCGCTATGCTCCTTTATTTATTGTGCATAAATAGTGAATTGTCCTGACACAATATTGCGTTTCGCTTCTGTTATTATGGTACACTGACAAAAACATATACTTTTATTCACAGGATAAAACAGTTTTTTTGTATCACTAATTGTCCAGTACGATTACAGCATACAGTATTGTTGTCACTGCTACATTTCTGTGATGAACAAGAAATTATTTCCACTACTAATTAATTACCGTTGAGCTCAAAGGTCCTATTAATAAACGGTTAAGGAATGTGTATTTATGACGACGATTTGTGAGACTGGTAAACTTATGATACGTACGATGGTCTTTCGTTCTACACGGTGCATTTCAAGGTCCTGCACCCATCCGTCGGTAAACTGTACCTGGGCTTGTTGCAGTGACCGGAAGTTACTAAACTTCATGAGGTATGCACTCACTCCAAGAACCGTATGATTATAAATATGCATATAAATAAAGAAGCTATTTTGTGCAAAGATGTCAACTGTAAGAATGCTGTGCATAAACATTTACTCTGCTCCATGTATGATGATATAGTGACTGCTCTGTATAAAAGTGGCACACTGCTTGATAAACAATATAAGCATAAGAAACCTAACATCAGACCTGGCTGGAAAGAACATGTATCCATGTACCATGATGAAGCTTGCATAGCTTATAAATGTTGGGCCATGGCTGGAAGACCTAAACAAGGCCCAGAATTTGAACAGAAAAAATGTGCGAATGCCAGATATAAGTACGCTGTTCGCTTTATAACTAAAAATGAGCAAATGCTAAGAGCAGATTCTTTGGCCAGGAAAATGCTGTGTAATAATACGGCAGATTTTTGGAAAGAGGTGAAAGCTCTTAATAACTGTAAACCATCTCTACCATCAACTGTTGAAGGTGTTTCTGGGGCAGATAACATTGCAGCATTATGGAGACAGCATTACAGTGCGTTGTTTAACTGTATAAAAAGTGAACCATATGAGGACAATCTTGACATGAGTAATGACACAATAAGTGTAAGGACACATGAAGTATATGAAGCCATTCATAGGTTGTCTGATAATAAATCCTCTGGTTTGGATCACATCACTGCAGAACATTTAAAACATGCTAGTGTAAGGCTAGCTCCTCTTTTAGCACTCTGTTTCACTGGGTTTATGATTCATGGCATATTACCAGACTCAATGCTGTGTATTTTACTGGTACCAGTTATGAAGGACAAAGCTGCAAAAGTGAGCTGCTTGGATAATTACAGGCCGATTGCACTAGCCAGTATTTTATCTAAGGTGTTAGAAAGAATCTTGTTTGACAGAGTTAGTGTGTTCATCTCTTCTCTGGATAATCAGTTTGGCTTCAAAGCACGGCACTGACATGTGCATATATGCACTCAAGGAAATAGTCAGTTTGTACAGGGCTAAAAATTCATCTGTCCTCATGTCTTTCATTGATGCCTCTCAGGCTTCTGATCGAGTGAACCACAGAAAACTTTTTGATAAAATGAAGAGATGGGGAGTTCCTCAGTACATCGTGAGGATTCTCTCTTACTGGTACGCTCATCAGAACATGCAGGTTAAATGGGGAAGCAGTATTTCTGCCCCCTTTGGTGTCAGCAATGGTGTTAGACGGGGTGGGATTTTGTCTCCAATTTTATTTAATTTATATGTCGATGATTTGTCCATACAGCTGAGAGCCTGTAACACTGGGTGTATATTAGGTAAAGCACTGATAAATCATCTTATGTATGCAGATGACCTGGTTGTTTTTAGTCCAAGCAGTGCTGGGTTACAGGATCTTCTTAATGTCTGTACTGAATATGGTGTGCAATATGACATTGAGTACAATGCTGCTAAAAGTGCTGTTTTGATATGTAGAACCAAGCAGGATAAACAGCTAAATTTCCCTTTGTTTAAACTGGCACAAAAAACTCTTGAAGTTCATAAAAAGGTGAAATACCTCGGTCACTTTATTACTGAGCAAATGAATGATGATGATGACATATACAGACAGCGGTGTAAGCTCTATGTGCAGGCAAATACTATTGCACGCAAATTCAGCTTTTGTTCACTTCCAGTTAAAGTGGCTTTGTTTAAAGCGTATTGCACACCGCTATATACTGCCCCCTTGTGGTCATCCTACAAACAATGTAGCATGCAGAAGCTGCATGTTGCATATAATGATGCGATGAGAATCCTTTGCAGGATACCTAGAAGTGGTAGTGCCAGCCAGATGTTTGTAGCTGTGGGTGTTTGGACTTTTAAAGCACTTTTAAGGAAGCTAATGTTCAATTTTAGAGAACGACTGGATGGTTCGAGTAACAGTATAATTTTAGCACTTACAGATCCGACAGTGAGTGGTTCCCGTTACTCATCCAGTCTCAGAAAGCACTGGTTAAAGTGTTTGTGTATTTATTGATTTATTTTAAGTAATTGTGTTTTATGTATATTATGGTTTTATGTTTTTACAAATGTTTTAGATACTTATACATATATATATTTAATGGTGTATACCTTGTGTTGGGGGGGGGGGGGGGGGGAGTGTTGTGTGTGTGTGTTTTTGTTTTTTGTCTTGTTTTTATGGACATGAAGTCTGCCAATTAAGATTGAATTGAATTATAAAGATCCATTAGAGTGTTCATCATATCGTCCTATATCACTCTTAAATGTAGATTTAAAAATACTGTCAAAAACACTTGCTCTCAGGCTAGAGCAACATCTACCATTGTTAATTTCTCCAGATCAGACAGGTTTCGTGAAGGGTAGGCATGGTTTTTTCAAGCTGCGCAGGTTTTTGAACATATTACACACCAAGTCAACTACAACCCCTGAAATTGCCTTATTACTCGATGCTGAGAAGGCATTTGACCGGGTGGAGTGGGATTATCTGTTTTATACTCTGCATAAATTTGGATTTGGCCCTAATTTCATTTCATGGATTCAGTTACTTTACTCCTCACCTATGGCACGTGTTAGAACAAATTCGTTATTCTCTTCTTATTTCCCACTTCTCCGTGGTACGAGACAAGGTTGTCCCTTATCCCCTCTTCTTTTTGCATTATCAATTGAACCACTGGCGATTAAACTGCGAGCTGACAGTTGCATTAAGGGCATCTTCAGAGGTGACCAGGAGCACAAAATATCCTTATATGCTGACGACCTCCTGCTGTATATGTCAGAGCCTTTATGCTCTCTTCCCCGTGCTCTTGCCATTTTTGAATGTTTTGGTAATATTTCAGGTTACAAGTTAAATCTGCATAAAAGTGAACTTCTCTGTGTCAACTCTATAGCCAGAAAGATTTCATTTTCAGGTTTTCAATTTAGTGTTAAATCAGGGTATGTGACCTATCTGGGGGTTAAGGTTACCCACTCATACAAAGATCTTTATGAAAGAAACTTTGTCGCGCTGCTTAAAAATACTGAGACAGATCTTCAGAGATGGAACAATTTACCACTGTCATTAATTGGCCGCGTCAATTCTATCAAAATGAACATACTTCCCAAGTTCCTTTACTTATTTCAATGTATCCCATGCTACTTACCCAATAAGTATTTTATAACACTGAATAAGCATATCTCTGCATTTATTTGGAATGGCAAAAGTCCACGAATTCGTAAAGATTTCATGCAGAGGACTAGGCCAATGGGTGGATTAGCCTTGCCAAACTTTCAGTCTTATTATTGGGCAGCAAATATTCGTAATATGCTGTACTGGATGAGTAATGTTACTACAGAGACTCCAGCTTGGCTCCAAATTGAGTCATCCAATTGTGGCAAAATTTGCCTATCAGCTTTGTTGAGTTCAGCTCTCCCATTAGAACTATACACCTATAAACGTAACCCTTTGTTGTATGACTCGCTCAGAATCTGGGTGCAATGTAGGAAAAGGTTGGGGTTACACTTAATGTCAATTAAAGCACCTATCTGCTCAAACCATATGTTCCCACCCTCCATGATGGACTCTGCCTTTAAAATATGGGAAAGTAATGGCCTTAGAAATATCAAAGACCTTTTTGTAGATGGGATTTTTGCCTCATTCACGCAGCTCCTGAAGCAGTTTAATGTTCCTCGGCAACATTTTTTCCGCTATTTACAAATTCGTCACTTTGTAACGAGTCGATTTCCTTCATTTCCGGAACTACCTGAGGAAACTTCTTTGGATAAAATTATTAATATAAACGTTCATAAGAGAGGGGCGATTAAAGAAATCTATGCTATACTATTAGATCTTCAATCTCCTTCTCTCTTCATCCTTAAAGCACAGTGGGAGAAAGACCTTGGGATGACTATAACAGATGAGCTCTGGCAATCTTTTCTCCAGAGGGTACACTCTTCTTCGATATGTGCCAGGCATGGGCTCCTTCAATTTAAGGTCCTACACCGATTACATATCTCCAAGGAAAAGTTAGCCAAGTTCTATCCAGGAGCTGACCCTCTGTGTAACAGATGTAAAGCAGAAACAGGTTCGCTCCTTCATACCTTTTGGACATGCCCCAATCTTCATACCTATTGGGTGTCTATATTTAACACTCTGTCAGAGATGTATAACGTTAAATATGAGCCTTCTGCTCTAACGGCTATCTTTGGGGTGATACCTCAAGACATCACTTTGCCAAAATGCTATTTGAATTCTATTGCCTTTGCTTCACTTATCGCAAGGCGCCTTATACTTTTAAGATGGAAGCAGGAAGCTCCTCCCACACATGAACAGTGGCTTGCGGAGCTCATGAGGTTTTTACATTTAGAAAAGATGAGATATACACTGGCAGGTTCAACCACCAAATTTCTTAGGGCATGGCAGCCATTCTTGATGTACATGGAAACATTTAAAATGACCACCTTATCATGACCAGATACCATATCTCTATATCGCTATCATAGCTAACTGTACGCTGAATGTCCCTTATACATTTTATTTTTCTATTTGTTTGTTGTTGTTTGTTTGTTTTTTGTTGTTTTGTAGGGGTTTCTTTGGTTTGTTTGTTTGTTTTTTCCTTCTCTATTTCTGTTATCTTTTGGGGTATTGTAAATACTGAACAGCAAACTACTGTATGTTCAATGTTTTGTTGTTAACATGCTGCTGTGACTGAAAATAAAATTTATAAAAAAAAAAAAAAAAGATTGAATTGAATTGAAATAAATATGCTAAGATGAGATAGCTGACTTCATCTAACTAGCAAATGTTGTCCAGGCTACGTTGGTGATGCAGTTTTTTTTAATGTGTATGATATTTTTGTCATGCGATTTTAAAGCCGGTCCTACAACCACATCCAAGAATAACATGCAGCGTATCTCAGAACTGTCGGTGAAAATTATTCTTGGAGCTAGGTTTAATTGAGCTGCATTTTAAAGAGGTGCAATTTCACAATTTGTGTATATTTTCTAAGTTCACTATTTTGTCATGTGTTGAGAAAAACACAGATTTTAAAATTACATGGTCTAATATTTACATTTAGCATAACTGCAACATTATTTTTTCGTTTTTTTTTTTAAAGACTCGAAAGGACTTGAAATTCAAAATTTCAGACTTGTGACTTTACTCGGACTTTTACACCAGTGACTTGAGACTCGACTCTGACTTGCCTGACATTACTTGAGACTTGACTTGAGACTTGAGGATAAAGACTTGAGACTTACTTGAGACTTGCAAGACAATGACTTGGTCCCACCTCTGAAAATGGCTACTATGGAACAGCTTAAAGAGAAAACCATTGCTGACCAAAAAGGACACAAAGGTCTCACATTTGCAAAAAAACCATCTCGATGATCCCCAAGACTTTTGGGGAAATATTCTATAGACTGGTGAGACAAAAGCTGAACTTTCTGGAAGGTTGAGTCCCATTACATCTGGCATAACTCTAACAGCATTTCAGCAACATTAAAAGATGGTGGTTGTAGTGTGATGGCCGGGGGCTGTTTTGCCACGTCAGGACCTGGAAGAGTTTTTGTGGTAAAGGGAAACATGAATTCTGCTGCCTCCCAAAACATCCTGAAGGAGGATGTTCAGCCATCAGTTGAAATGCATTTGGGTTCTGCAGCAGGACAATGATCTACACCAACACCACCACCTCTGAATGTCTTGATGCATGGTCGATCATCCAGGTGAGGAAATCACAAAAAGTAGCGTTTCAGTGGGAGAAACATTTTGTTACTCAGTGACTTGGTTGGGGAAACCTGCAGTCAGCTGAGACTGATGAAGAGACGAAATGTTTCTCCCACTGAAAACGCTACGTCCACATGAACAGAATCAACGTTTTGGGGTCCACCTGTTGGAGTTTCCTAGTCCTGACCTGAATCTGACTTATCCCTCCACCGTGTTGTAAAGAACTCATTGCCGGTTACATCACTGTGGCTGTTGCTGCTAAGGGTGGCCCAACTACTTATTAGGTTTAGGGGGCAATCACTTTTTCACACAGGGCCATGTGGGTTGTTTTCCCCCTGATCATAAACACCTTTTAGAAACTGCATTTTGTGTTTACTTGTGTCATCTTTGTCTAATATTTACATTTGTTTGTTGGTCTGAAATATATAAATATATTTCAAAATATACAAATAAATAGGAAATCAGGAAGGGTGCAAAGAATAAACACAGTGGTGTGAAAAGACCACACTGTATTTATTTGTTCAGTTTTTGTTTTGCACGCATGCTTGTCAATATGTAGCAGTACTCAGCTTTACCTAAGGAGGTAAGACTTCGTGTTTTCTACGGTGTATCTGAAGATGTTGTGAATTGTAACACTGGTAACGTTTTCCCTCACTGCATAATAACCTATCAGAATAACAAAGGTCTTTTCACACTAATTCATATAACTACAAACACATAAAAACAAAAGCTTTCTTTGTTAATCGCTTAAGCAGTAGACACATCAAAGCAATAAACATTCTGTACCACTGCTGAAAAACACAAAGATTTTTCTCCAGTTTACGCACACTGTCTCTGCTTACATAGAACCTTAAGTAGGTCATAAAAGCACTTTATTTTACACAAAATGTTTGCAGTCACCAGCAACCTGGGCTTTAGTATCTTGCTCAAGGGCAACTGGCACTAGGAGATGCCAGGAAGCAAACAGCCAACCCTGCAATTAACAGATAACCTGCTTCTGTTATATGAGCCACAGCCACCTTTGTGCATGGCTACATGTACACACACACAGACATATTCTAGTTAGTTTTATCTACATGTCAAATACAATGTACATGCATATAAGCAGAACAAAGACTCCCCCCTCTGTACAGTGTAAATAGGACAGATCGGGAAAGAGAGAAGATATGAGAAGCAAAAAGAAGGAGAAGATCAGATAACTTACTGATGGGGGGGAAGTTGATGGGATAAACAGGAATAAATGGTGAGGAGAGGGGTTGTTACATCGACCCCCTGATGTTTTTATCAGGAACTAAAAGCTGTCAATTGTCTTATTATATTTATATTGGAACTCTTTTTGCATTTGAAATGCTGTTCTGTACATATAATATAATATAATATATAGCAGCATAAGCACTCAGGAAAGAGTGCTTATGGATATGAACCTGATAACAGCATTTCATTAAATCTAACCTCCCCCCCAAGGATGTTCATGTGAATATTAAATCACTTACCTGCTGATCAAAGCATATTTTATTAGTTGAGTGGGCATATTACTGATAATAGAAAAATATGAAAGCATAAATACAGCTCTTATTTATTTACTGCAGTTCAGTCGCACAGTGTGTCCATCCTTAACAGTGTGTGTATGTTAGTCGTGGAATTTTGCGATGTTATATTAATTATTAAAATGTTTTCATTTTTGTTCATTCATAAATCAAAAAAACATACTTGTCATTGCACATTAATTCACTGACTTGTATTTCTGATACGTATTTTCTTTACATTTACCAAAGGACTGTGTTATTGTTATATGCCTTACCATATAAAGCGCCCTGTTGTCATTTGGCGCTGTATAAATAAAACTGAGAATAATTTAGCGGGTCTGGCTGTTCAAACAAGGCTGCTGTCGGCTTTTTCGTATCTGTATAAAATCCATTTAAATTACGCCCAAGACGTCCTTAAACTCACTTCACCCACCTTTTCAGGAAGGCATAAACCGCTGTGACAATATTTCTTTACAAGTCAATGGACTGCACAACTGATGACATTTATATGGAAGACCTGTATAGTTTTTGTCCTGTAAGTCATTTAACATCACACGCAAGTGAACATACTCAAAGCTTATTGGCAAAGCAGAAAAATATTCCCAAAAACCACTCACCATTGATGTTCCAGAGAGGCTGAAGCCCTCCAACTCCGTTACTGTCGTTACTCATGATTCATGGCGCTGAACCGACAACAGCCAAGACGAGACTTTTCTCTCCCTCCTTTTCTCTTTTTGCTCTCGTCCACGTTGTTTTTCTTTCTCCAAGTTTTCTACCCACTGTCACCCTTGCGTAGATGATGTTATCCTCCGCTCCGCTTTTCCGTCAAGCACACTCACAGTTCACATTATGTTCCTCCTGCTTGTGTGGTGTTTTCTCTTTAACCAGTTTTCATAGTGTAGTTTCCCTCCCTGGATGCGTTTTCTAATAATAATAATAATAATAATAATAATAATAATAATAATAACGGCGACAAAAATAAATTAACAGCTGTTATAGACTTAACACCTATCCATATCCCAGGCTTCGCTCATTGATCGCAAATCCAAAACGTGCCCGCTCAGCTTCAGCCACAGGGTTCTCGTTCTCGCGCGCACCGCACGTTCGTTCTCTCACAGCCTGTAAAGAAGGAGCGCGAGAGAGGAAGAGAGACGAGGAAGGACTTGTGATGTCATGTCCTTCAGCCAATCCCGGTAAATAACTTGGCATTGAACGTTGACTCACAGTGCTGTTGTACCAAAATGTTAGTTTAGGGATGCTAATAAGTCACTCCTGAGAATTAGCAGGTTGATATTCTCTAGTCTATGTGAAATACTTTAATTTAAAAACATGAAGTTCAGCTCAATGCATCTTTTTTTTACTAAATTTGTGGTTAAGTTTGCAAAAGCTGGAGATGGGAAAGCAGAGAAAGGAGAGCTGTGATAAGAGCAGAGAGGAGTGGGGAAATGCATTTTCGTGCATTCAGCAAACTAAAGAGTTTAGAAATGAGGCTGTTTATAACCAGCAAGTAAAAACCAAATGCTATGTTATCAGTTTTCTTCCACAAGGAGTGAAAATCATTTGCAAGAAATACTGCTTCGAGCCATAAACTACCATAAACCCTTCACTATATCAACCAGCTGTCTTTGTTTCACTCATCTGAAATGAAATAGGTCCTACCCTTCAAAGGAGCCCAGCTGATGTTAAGCTGTCACTGTCAGCACAGTAAGTAGCTTTAAATGTGACAGAAAAAAGAAACACACATAACCTACTGGTGTTGAAATAAATGAATCACTAAAATATTAGACAACAAAAGAACATGTGCCCCAAAAGTGGCCTCTTTCTCTGCTCCATCACCTTTTTCTGAGCAGTTCTGAGCATCTCAGCTGAACGACTGAGGTGGGCTGCTAATCACAAGGAGAGTGGAAATAAGAGAAATAATGACGACCAAGCTTTACAGCTTGATGAACTAGCAACTCGTGGAAATGACAATGTTACAAGTGAAATACTTCAGCACTCTGGTAAGCCAAGTTAGCACATTAGAGCATATTCTATTAATAAAATGGTAATGTTAGATCCCTTCCAGCTACAGGATATTAATGTTTTAAAGACAGACACTGCAAATGATGACACACCTTCCACGAACCAGCAAATGCTGGAGAAAGCACTGAGATGATGTCGTTAAGAGGTTAGACTGAGAGGCTGATGTCTCAAAATGCAGAGGGCAGTTATGTGATAAAGGGAAAAATACAGAGAAACAAAAACAAAACAACACTGCTCATGCTGTGCAGCACCCACAGCCTAAAGTTAATTATTGCACGTTCCAAAATTACAGAGCAGCGTTTGAGTCTCTTTGCGGTGCTTATTTAAGTCTTATATATAAATATATACACTGCCAGTCAAAGGTTTGGACACACCTTCTCATTTAATGGTTTTTCTTTATTTTCATGACTGTTTACACAGCAGGCATCAAAGGCATCAAAACCATGAATGAACACATATAGAATTCTGTGGTAAACAAAAAAGTGTGAAGTTCCTCAAAACATGTTTTATATTTTACATTCTTCAAAAAAGCCACCCTTTGGCATTCTCTCCATGAACTTCATCCCACATACCAGATCACACAATGTGCTTACACATGGCCCACATACCGGAAAGAATGACGGCCCTTTGGTAGCCCAGATCTGGTTTGCCAGAGATGGCCCACACATGGACCAGTTGCATTCACACTGGTGGTGCTGTGCTGGCCCAGAACAGTTTCAACACTGGCCACAGATGTCAGCCTAATGTGTACCTTAATCAAGCCATGTAATAACGAAATGTGCCGGAACATAATAGTGCAACAACAGCATGACAGAACCCTGTTCACACAGTGAATGGACTGCTTCTTATGTAGCACTTTTCTACTCTCCCAGGTTACTCAAAGTTCTCTATACAACATGCCACATAGACAAACTTTCTCTAAGCTGAGTGCTTCCTAACTACATTCATACTCTTGACATGCAGACTGGAGGAGCCAGGAATCGAACCACTAACCTTCTGATCATTTGGTGACCTGCTCTACCTCCTGAGCTACAGCCACCCACTGGCAAACATGAGTAAACCCTTACTAGGGTTTGGATAAAATGTATGTTTCCATATTTAAGTCACAGCTCAAAACACATCTGTTTAAACTGGTTTATTCGCTTTAGTGCTGATTTTATCTGTTGTCAAGCTCTGTTTCGCAATTTTAACTTGTTTTATGTATTTTATGACTGTTGTTCCTTTTATTAATGTTGTTCTTTGTAAGGTGACCTTGGGTTTCTGAAAGGCGCCCTCAAATAAAATGCATTATTATTATTATCATTATTATTATCATTACACCCACAAACCTGTCAAACCTGCATTTGAAACATTGGCTACCATAGCAGTATAGTATTGCAACATGTCATTTGGGTCTTCTAACTAAAATAGGAAAATAGGAACTTAAATAGTGCCTCATTGCCAGACCTGGCCCACATCTGGTTGACATGCACCCTGCCATGACACCAGTCAGTCAGAAGTGCCAGCTTGACGTTGGATCCGGTTTAGACCTGTTTTCTATGAGCCTGGGCCACATAACCCAAACCACAATCAGGCCAGATGTAGCATGCCATCACATAAGCAGTGCCATCTACGCCAGGCCTGGCCCATGTCTGGATGACAAACCACTTACCATGCCAGAAGTCAGCCAGCAGTGCCGGCGTGACACCAGATCCAGGCCAGACCCGTCAGCTATGTGGGATGAGGTCGTCACCTGAAATGTTTCTCCAACAGTCTTGAAGGAGTTCCCAAAGATGCTGAGCACTTGTTGGCCCTTTTGCCTGCACTAGTCCGTCTCATCCCAAACCATTGGGTCAGGTGACTGTGGAAGCTAGGCCATCTGGCGCAGCACTCCATCACTCTCCTGGTGTTGAAAATTAAATGATGATCCAACTACACACAAACCAGATGGGATGGCATGTTGCTGCAGGATGCTGTGGTAGCCGTGCTGGTTCAGTGTGCGTTCAAGTTTGAAATCACATCTCCTCCTCCATGCTTCATGGTGGGAACCATGCATGTAGAGACCATGCGTTGACCCTTTTCTGCGTCGCACAAAGACACTGCAGGTGGAACCAGAGATCTCAAATTTGGACTCACAGACCAAAGCACGGATTTCCATTGGTCTAATGGTCATTCCTTTGTTTCTTGGCCCAAAAAATCTCTTCTGCTGGTTGCTTTTCCTTTGTCCTGGTTTCTTAACAGCTCTTTGACCATAAAGGCCTGATTCACACAGTCTCATCTGTCTCCACTGAGCGAGCACACCTGTGATGTTAAAAGTATTTCATCATGATTCTCACTGAGCCAAGGGTTTGCAGCACTGTCAAAAGGCAAAAGCTGGCTACTTTCAGGAATCTATAATATAAGACATATTTAGTTATTCATCAATTATCCCTTTGCTACATAATTCCATATATCTTGTTTCATATATCTTATTCTTTCATATATTAAATGTCTTCAGTTTGTATCTACAATGTGGAAGGTCGTAAAAAATGAAGAAGAACCATTCAATCAGAAGATGTGTCCAAACTTTTGACTGGTAGTGTAAATAATTATATGATCAACAATGAGATGAGAGACTTTTTGTCATGGCTGGGGCAGCAGACGTGTGGTGGAGTTAAATGAGGACCCAAGATGCAGGAAATGGCTAGATGCAGGTGAGTGTTTGTTTACAAAGGGTGAAATATAAACAGAAACAAGGGTGGCGAGGACTGCACAAAGACACGAACCTAACCTGGGAAAAACTAATGAACCTGGAACACGAGATGAGAACAGACAGACACGGAGTAATACCAACTAACACAGAGTAATGCAGACGACGCGACAAGGAACACAGGCAGACACACACTATAAATACACACGAGGTAATGAGGGGAATGACACACAGGAGGGGAGCACAGCTGAACCACAAGACCTTCAAAGTAAAACAGGAAACACACAGACTGTTTTACAATACAAACTTGGGGACACGAACAGAACAGAGGAAAGACACAGGTAGGGCTGGTAAAACACTAAACACCAGATTCAACCCTAAGAACTAATACAAAATCAGAATTAGCACAAAACACAAGATGAAACCAAAAGGAAACACAAAACGCTGCGACCATGACACTTTTAGATGACAATGAAACCATTTCTGCAGTAAGAGGCCTAAAAAAGGAGATAAGATCATGAAAATCCCTTCTAACTGTGGTCATTCAGTACAACATGTGTCTGCCCAGATCCCAGAAGTGGGAATTAATGAGGTATAGCATGACTCTGAATTTCATCCAGAAAAAACCCAAAACTCCATCTTTCATCAGCCCAAAGGGATGATCGAGATATAAGACTTGGAGATGACACTTCCCTTTCTGCCACATAAATCTGAAAAGCAAATCACCAATTTCAGTATGAGTCTAAAAATGCAGACTTTCCCCTGGTGGTAACATACACTGAACAGTTCAAGAGAGATATTCTCCTCCCTCTTGTGAACTCAGTACAGACATTAGGGAATGCTCAGTTTGATGGAGTAATTTCACACACTGTTGGGGATTAAATATGGAAGTGGGGACATGAAGCAGGCTCTCCGAAACCACTTAAAGATGGGCACAATATTTGGTGATGTGGATATTAAGGAGCATTTGACCAAAGTACAGTACTGTGTCTGTGAAGGAAACCACTGGTCTGTATGGTCTTAGTTTTTTCTACAGCAGCAATTTAGCTGAACTGTATCCCAACCTCAGCTCTGACGTGTGACTCAAAGCAAAAGCTCAGAAATGCATCTGAGGTCAGGAGCATCTATCACCTCTTGCCCAGATTTATTAGATATTCTTGATATTCAAACACACGAGGGTGCAGTAATGATAATATTAAGTTTAAGTTATTAGTAAAATATTTATTTTACTCAGCATGTGTAACCTGCCTAATTTCTTTCCCTCAGCATTTTGACATGTCCCATTCTTCTTTCGGGTAGTCAGTGAACTGTCCATGGTGCTGAAGTTTATAGGCAATGACTCTTTCACTTACTTTAAATTTCAAAACACGGACAAACCACCAGAACACAAAAGTAGGAAAATGACGAGGCGTCCCCTCATTCTATTCCAAAAACAGCATTGTTTTAGTCAAGGCAGTTGGTGTCATTTGTTTGTTATGCTTAAAGCTGTTACCAGCTTGAATCCTTTCCCTTTTTTATTGGGGTGGGGTGCATATTACCTCTTTAAACAGTCCCCCAAACGCTTAAGGTCAGTACTGGTTATGGCAGTAGTAGTCTCTAATGGTGCACCAACAGCCACGACCCAGATCACAGAGGAACCTCAGATTTGGGGAGTTTAGTCAGCAAGTGTCCTGTGAACAATAATGCAGCTCTCAGTTATAGCTGTATCCAGTCGTCTATATGGATATAGACATATTGGATACTGCTGTACACAGTTAGAAGATGTGTGCTTGCTGGTAGTAGGAATAGAATAGAATAGAATAGAATAATCCTTTAATTGTCCCACAAGGGGAAATTTGGTTGTAACAGCAGCCAGAAAGACACAAATACAAACAACCAGGACACAGAACAGAAACATACACAATTTTTCTTACATATTTACATCAAGGAGAATGGTTACTATAAACAGAGTACTGTACAGTTATTAAATTAAATTAAATTAACTACAGATAAGAGGCAAACTCAGGTTGTAGTGATTAAATTATTGCAGTTACAGCGCAGACGTAAACATGTATGTTTGCTGGGAGCAGTTCTGATTGTGCAGTCTGACAGCTGCAGGGAGGAAGGACCTGCAGAAACGCTCCTTCATGCATCGAGGATGCAGCAGTCTGTCACTGAAGCAGCTCTGCAGTTCAGCAGCATTTACATGCATGGGGTGGGAGACTCTGTCCATCAGAGATGTTATTTTGGCCACAGTCCTTCTGTCTCCCACCACCTGCACTGGGTCCAGGGTGCATCCCAGAACAGAGCTGGCCTTCCTGATGAGTTTATCCAACCTCTTCGTCTCAGCTGCTGATAAACTGCTGCTCCAACATACCACACTGTAAAAAATGACAGATGCCACCACAGAGTCATAGAAGGTCTTTAAAAGCGCTCCCTGGACTCCAAATGACCTCAGCCGCCTCAGCAGGTGGAGTCTGCTCTGACCCTTCCTGTAAAGAGCATCAGTGTTGTGGCTCCAGTCCAGTTTATTATTCAGGTGAACACCCAGGTACCTATAAGAGTCCACTATCTCAATGTCCACTCCCTGGATGTTCACCGCTGTCAGTGTGGTGGGTCTGCGTCTCCGGAAGTCCACCACCAACTCCTTGGTTTTCCCGGCGTTTATCAGCAGGTGGTTCTGCTGACACCAGTCTACAAAGTCCAGAGTCCACCGTCTGTACTCGGAGTCGTCCTCACCTGTGATGAGGCGACTATGGCAGAGTCGTCAGAGAACTTCTGTAGGTGGCAGCGTGGGGAGTTGATGGAGAAGTCTGCAGTGTAGAGGGTGAAGAGGAACGGTGCCAGCACAGTTCCCTGTGGGGAGGGAGAGGTGATGAGCTGTATGCCTCCTTGGTGTTGGCATACAATAAGTCCAATGTTTTATTGTCTCTGGTGTAGCAGGTAACATACTGGGTGAAGGTGGGGAGAGTGGAGGACAGGGAGATGTGATTAAATTATGTGTATAATGATGTTCTCATTTGGGCTGCAGGTACCTGTGATAACATTACACATCAACTATTTTTTTGATCAATGCATAACCAATATATATCAAAAAATAAACTGTTTTTTCACACATTGTCTGTATATGAATTTTACTTAAATCTTTAGTTTAAGAGGATGACGTGAATACATGAGAAAGAGATGGCATGTCATGAGAAATGTACCACTACACACCAAAGACAAGAAGGCAATCACTTAAACATCAACCAACATGCTCTGGTTGGACATATATGTATGCATTTGCATGTATGTATTTCTCTTTGTCAGTTTAACAGTTTCTGTTGTGCCCGTCACTGCTCCCTGTCTGTTTTCTTACCTGCTTCTTCCTGACCTTGTACTTTCTCCTCACGTTCCCTCTTTCCTCGCTCCCTTTGCACTGACAATCATACACAAATAGATTGTATGCAATGAGATGAAAAATTACATTAATATGAAAAAAATTCTGTTAAGATCACTAACAAAAAGTCCTCTCAGTGTACTTTCAACCAAAAGGCAAATAACCAAACCACATGAACATCTAATAAAAGATATAAACATTGATACACTGATCCAACATTATTCTTGATTGACGGATCATTTGATCTTACACTTTTACCTGATGTGGCTCCTTTTTTTGAAAAAACGTCCTTATATCCATTATGAACCTGGCTGTCTCTCTGTACACACACACACACGCACACAACAGTTATAAGGTTAATGGGCATTCAGTCAGTTAGCATCCATTTCAAACAGGACAGTGGTAACAACAGCAGGCTGCGGACAATCTAAAGTTTTAGATTTTAAATAGGCTGTATACATTTCAATGGGAGCAACAGGACGGGTCAAATGTCGCTGAATTTACTACAGAGTAGGACGGATTGTAGGGCAGCAAACATCGTCGGAAAACACGTTTTCAACACTGCAGGTTACCTGGTGTAATGCTTTTCAGCTAAAAAGAAACATGGTCTGACTCCTACCTAACTGTAGAAAGAGTAACTGAAGGTTAAATGCAGCTAACATGCCCTGTTTTAAGCCAGGCACTTACACCTCTGCACCGCTGCGTCTCAGCCACCATCGCTCTGGCAGCCAGAGCGCTAGAGTCAGAGTAGGGGAGAGCTGGAACAAACCATTTTGGGAGGGGGGGTTATCTATACTTTTGTTGTTAAAATATTACGCCTCAAACAAGTACAGTACTGTATGCTTTTTATATTTTTAGTAGTGTGTCACACAAACAGCAAATATTCTCAAAAAAGTAAGAAATCTTTGGGGGTGCTTTGATTAATTTCGCACAATTACACTGTGCTATCAAGTTGCTTGACCATTACACAACTTAAATTTAGTCCCAACTTATCACATATGATTAGGTGGTGTATTTGTGAATCAATACAAGTTTGTGACATGTTCTTTTAAACGACTCAACCTAATAAATTAACAAGACACTGTGCTACATGGAGAAATATAGAAACCAGGTAACCAGGTACTGCTCAACAGTAGCCGGGGGTGGAGCTTAGCAAATGCGTCAGATGCGTTCTGTTCAAATGAATGTTGTCATAGCATTTATGGAAAAAACACATTTTGAAAAATGCTGGCAGAGCTGGTACATGCACTTTGGATTACAGAGGAGAAAAAGAGAGGAGAGGAAAGAAAAAGAGATTATTTTTTAAGGTAAGGACCGCTCGACAAGTGACATTTGCTAAAGTGGAATTATTAAGGGGACATGCAGTGTCCACGTTTATGTTCAACTTTTCTAAACACAGTGTGGAGGGACCTGTACATGTGTTGGTCTTCTAATGCTGGGCAGACACTGTGCGATTTTTTCAGCTCCTGCTCAAACTGTACGGTTGACTCGCAGGGGTCATAGGTCACGATGCAGGGTCTCACACTATACCGCCCGATGCTCTGATGCGACCTGAGTGCTCACACTGTGCCTCCATAAAATGAAGGTTATAACAGAAATTCTGTCGCTCGCTCTCTCTGTCTTTCACTCACACAGACACACCACCACCATCAACTTTGCTAAATTGCTAATGAAAAACATTGATCAGCTGTGATTGAGCAGCAGTGTAGATCCAACTATTTTCACGGTTGTTGTGGTCGTGATCATTTTGTGAGGCCACATCGAAAAGGCTCGGATGAGCTTTCCAAAGTTCTACAAGTTGTTCCTCCATCGCTTGTGTCCAGATCACACGCTGCACTGCTGTGCTGCTCCGTCTTTTTCGCTGACATTTGTGTTTGCGCGTGCGCAGTGTGACAAACTGCGGTGACACCCTCACGACGGTCGCGAGGGTCGCTCACGACCAAGCGATTGATGATCGGGAGCTGGTCGTGAGGGGTTAATCGCGTCTCGTTACCCCACGTATACTATACGATGCATGACGCACGATGAAGGCCAAAATCGGGCCGATCGCCAAAACGGTCGCACGACTCAAAAATCGGCTCAAAATGGGCCAAAAATCGCACAGTGTAAGCCCAGCATAAGGCAGCGGTCCCCAACCTTTTTTGCGCCACGGACCGGTTTATGCCCGACAATATTTTCACGGACTGGCTGTTCTAAGGCAGGGGTCCCCAACCCCCGGGCCTCGGACCGGTAGCGGTCCGTGAGTCGTTTGGTACCGGGCCGCGAGAGTTGAGGCTCAGGTGTGAAATGTCTGGTTTTCAGGGGTTTTATCGGTTTTAAGCGTTATTTTGTTATCGTTTTTATTGTTAACTCGGTTTTCCTGGGTCTTTTCACATGTGTTATGAATAAATCTTCTTTTTTTCGATACTGATACTAGTTTTATTTTGTTGTATTTATCTGAGACACTGGTCCGTGAAAATATTGTCGGGCATAAACCGGTCCGTGGTGCAAAAAAGGTTGGAGACCGCTGTTCAAAGGTACCTTCTTGCTGCATAAAAGCTTTAAAGAGTAGAATTTGATATTCGCTGCATGCATGTACATGGGTGCTCACATTTTGTAATTTCTTTAGTGTGATATAACCAAGCAAGTACTATCTTACAGCCTGTTCTTAGACAAATCATGTTTGTGTTCATTTTCCTGCCTACCGCTAGACTCTGAGTAACTGCTAAAATCTAAGAGGAATGAAAATGTTTGTATCTTAGGATCTGTTATCTTTTGTTTGGCTACAGAAACTGTGTGTGTGTGTGTGTGTGTGTGTGTGTGCTTCTCTTTCCTAAAAAAAAAAGTGAGATTTGTGCCGTAAATCAGGTCGATTATTTTAATTAGAATGTGTTTTGTTCAAATGAATGTTGTCATATTATTAATAGATTGAAACCTTTTGAAGAGTGCAGTAAGGACCGCTCAGCAGGTGACATTTGCTAAAGTGGAAATGTTAAGGGGACATGCAGTGTCCACGTTAATGTTGAACTTTTCTAAACTCAGTGTGGAGGGGACCGGAGTGTTTTTGTGGCGTGGGTGTGGTGTGATCCTGTGCGCGTGCAGGAGTAGCTCGGAGTGACATAATCTGGTGCGCGTGCGAGAGGTGGCCCGGATTGAGTGGTGGCTGGGTGTGGCCCCCTCTCGTGCGCGTGTAGGAGGGGCTTGGAAGGGTGTAATCTTGTTGCGAGTGCAAGAGTTTGTCCAGTGTGACACTCTCTTGCGCACGTGCAGGAGTGTGAGGTTCAACGCTGGAACGTTGAGCCTCCTCCCCCCCACTTCCGGACCAGGTTATGGATCGTTCCTCAGTGGGTTTGTGAGAGGTGGCCCAGATTGAGTGGTGGCTGGTTGTGGCGTAATCTTGTGCATGTGCAAGAGGTGTGTAGGAGTAGCTCAGAGTGTGAGGTTCATCTGTAGAACGTTGAACCTCCTGAATCCCTCCTCCCGGACCAGGTTATGGACCTTTCCTAAGTGCATGTGTGAGAGGTGGCCCGGATTGAGTGGTGGCTGGGTGTGGCCCCCTCTCGCACACGTGCAGGAGGAGCTCGGAGTGGTGTAATCTGGTGCGCGTGCGAGAGGTGGCACGGATTGAGTGGTGGCTGGGTGTGGCCAACTCTTGTGTGCGTGCAGGAGGAGGTTGGAGTGTTCAATGTTCCAGCGTTGAACCTCCTGAATACCCCCTCCCGACCAGGTTATGGACCTTTCCTCAGTGCACGTGCGAGAGATGCCCCAGATTGAGTGGTGGCTGGGTGTGGCCAACTCTCGTGTGCGTGCAGGAGGAGCTCCGAGTGGTGTAATCTGGTGCGTGTTTGAGAGGTGGACTGGATTGCGTGGTGGCGTGGGCGTTGCGCACTCTTGCAGGAAGGGCACAGAGTGGGTAATCTTGTGCAGGAGTAGCTCAGAGTGACATAATCTGGTGCGCGTGCGAGAGGTGGCCCGGATTGAGTGGTGGCTGGGTGTGGCCCCCTCTCGTGCGCGTGTAGGAGGGGCTTGGAAGGGTGTAATCTTGTTGCGAGTGCAAGAGTTTGTCCAGTGTGACACTCTCTTGCGCACGTGCAGGAGTGTGAGGTTCAACGCTGGAACGTTGAGCCTCCTCCCCCCCACTTCCGGACCAGGTTATGGATCGTTCCTCAGTGGGTTTGTGAGAGGTGGCCCAGATTGAGTGGTGGCTGGTTGTGGCGCCATCTTGCAGGACGAGCTCCGAGTGGCGTAATCTTGTGCATGTGCAAGAGGTGTGCAGGAGTAGCTCAGAGTGTGAGGTTCATCTGTAGAACGTTGAACCTCCTGAATCCCTCCTCCCGGACCAGGTTATGGACCTTTCCTAAGTGCACGTGTGAGAGGTGGCCCGGATTGAGTGGTGGCTGGGTGTGGCCCCCTCTCGCACACGTGCAGGAGGAGCTCGGAGTGGTGTAATCTGGTGCGCATGCGAGAGGTGGCACGGATTGAGTGGTGGCTGGGTGTGGCCAACTCTCGTGTGCGTGCAGGAGGAGGTTGGAGTGTTCAATGTTCCAGCGTTGAACCTCCTGAATACCCCCTCCCGACCAGGTTATGGACCTTTCCTCAGTGCACGTGCGAGAGATGCCCCAGAGTGAGTGGTGGCTGGGTGTGGCCAACTCTCGTGTGCGTGCAGGAGGAGCTCCGAGTGGTGTAATCTGGTGCGTGTTTGAGAGGTGGACTGGATTGTGTGGTGGCGTGGGCGTTGCGCACTCTTGCAGGAAGGGCTCAGAGCGGGTAATCTTGTGCGCCCAGATTTTATGTGGGAGCAGCGCCCTTTCGCACATTAGCGAGAGGGCGCTGCTCCCACGCGTTTTTCCTGTCCCTGCAGGAGCAACAGGAACTGAAGGAGGAGCAGGAGCGGCTGGAGATGCGACAGGAGTAGCAGGACCTGCCGGACGAGCATGAGCAGCATTCTTCACCTGATGGAAGAGACAGGAGCAGCAGCCATCATTAATAAATGCAACATCATATCAAAATAATAAAATCAATCAGTGTCATTCATAAAGTTGAAGTTGTGTCACTTCAGTCTTCAGCACTTCCTCAAAACATGAAGAAATCCTTTCTCCTTACAAATATCTCTGCCTCACATGATTCTTTGATTAAAACTCATTGTTTAAGTTTATTGGTAAATATTGACACTGATACACACTGTGAATGTGTATGCCAGTGTTGGTGGTCATCTCAAGTTCACTGTACAGATAAATATATATATACGTATACATAAATATATGTAAATACGTATAAAGTATGCATTTTTAATGTGCCGTGCTCAGTTATGTTGCAGCGCTGACTCTACAATGTGGAAGGTCGTAAAAAATGAAGAAGAACCATTCAATCAGAAGATGTGTCCAAACTTTTGACTGGTAGTGTAAATAATTATATGATCAACAATGAGATGAGAGACTTTTTGTCATGGCTGGGGCAGCAGACGTGTGGTGGAGTTAAATGAGGACCCAAGATGCAGGAAATGGCTAGATGCAGGTGAGTGTTTGTTTACAAAGGGTGAAATATAAACAGAAACAAGGGTGGCGAGGACTGCACAAAGACACGAACCTAACCTGGGAAAAACTAATGAACCTGGAACACGAGATGAGAACAGACAGACACGGAGTAATACCAACTAACACAGAGTAATGCAGACGACGCGACAAGGAACACAGGCAGACACACACTATAAATACACACGAGGTAATGAGGGGAATGACACACAGGAGGGGAGCACAGCTGAACCACAAGACGAGACACAAACCTTCAAAGTAAAACAGGAAACACACAGACTGTTTTACAATACAAACTTGGGGACACGAACAGAACAGAGGAAAGACACAGGTAGGGCTGGTAAAACACTAAACACCAGATTCAACCCTAAGAACTAATACAAAATCAGAATTAGCACAAAACACAAGATGAAACCAAAAGGAAACACAAAACGCTGCGACCATGACACTTTTAGATGACAATGAAACCATTTCTGCAGTAAGAGGCCTAAAAAAGGAGATAAGATCATGAAAATCCCTTCTAACTGTGGTCATTCAGTACAACATGTGTCTGCCCAGATCCCAGAAGTGGGAATTAATGAGGTATAGCATGACTCTGAATTTCATCCAGAAAAAACCCAAAACTCCATCTTTCATCAGCCCAAAGGGATGATCGAGATATAAGACTTGGAGATGACACTTCCCTTTCTGCCACATAAATCTGAAAAGCAAATCACCAATTTCAGTATGAGTCTAAAAATGCAGACTTTCCCCTGGTGGTAACATACACTGAACAGTTCAAGAGAGATATTCTCCTCCCTCTTGTGAACTCAGTACAGACATTAGGGAATGCTCAGTTTGATGGAGTAATTTCACACACTGTTGGGGATTAAATATGGAAGTGGGGACATGAAGCAGGCTCTCCGAAACCACTTAAAGATGGGCACAATATTTGGTGATGTGGATATTAAGGAGCATTTGACCAAAGTACAGTACTGTGTCTGTGAAGGAAACCACTGGTCTGTATGGTCTTAGTTTTTTCTACAGCAGCAATTTAGCTGAACTGTATCCCAACCTCAGCTCTGACGTGTGACTCAAAGCAAAAGCTCAGAAATGCATCTGAGGTCAGGAGCATCTATCACCTCTTGCCCAGATTTATTAGATATTCTTGATATTCAAACACACGAGGGTGCAGTAATGATAATATTAAGTTTAAGTTATTAGTAAAATATTTATTTTACTCAGCATGTGTAACCTGCCTAATTTCTTTCCCTCAGCATTTTGACATGTCCCATTCTTCTTTCGGGTAGTCAGTGAACTGTCCATGGTGCTGAAGTTTATAGGCAATGACTCTTTCACTTACTTTAAATTTCAAAACACGGACAAACCACCAGAACACAAAAGTAGGAAAATGACGAGGCGTCCCCTCATTCTATTCCAAAAACAGCATTGTTTTAGTCAAGGCAGTTGGTGTCATTTGTTTGTTATGCTTAAAGCTGTTACCAGCTTGAATCCTTTCCCTTTTTTATTGGGGTGGGGTGCATATTACCTCTTTAAACAGTCCCCCAAACGCTTAAGGTCAGTACTGGTTATGGCAGTAGTAGTCTCTAATGGTGCACCAACAGCCACGACCCAGATCACAGAGGAACCTCAGATTTGGGGAGTTTAGTCAGCAAGTGTCCTGTGAACAATAATGCAGCTCTCAGTTATAGCTGTATCCAGTCGTCTATATGGATATAGACATATTGGATACTGCTGTACACAGTTAGAAGATGTGTGCTTGCTGGTAGTAGGAATAGAATAGAATAGAATAGAATAATCCTTTAATTGTCCCACAAGGGGAAATTTGGTTGTAACAGCAGCCAGAAAGACACAAATACAAACAACCAGGACACAGAACAGAAACATACACAATTTTTCTTACATATTTACATCAAGGAGAATGGTTACTATAAACAGAGTACTGTACAGTTATTAAATTAAATTAACTACAGATAAGAGGCAAACTCAGGTTGTAGTGATTAAATTATTGCAGTTACAGCGCAGACGTAAACATGTACAGTGGGGCAAAAAAGTATTTAGTCAGCCACCGATTGTGCAAGTTCCCCCACCTAAAATGATGACAGAGGTCAGTAATTTGCACCAGAGGTACACTTCAACTGTGAGAGACAGAATGTGAAAAATAAATCCATGAATCCACATGGTAGGATTTGTAAAGAATTTATTGGTAAATCAGGGTGGAAAATAAGTATTTGGTCAATAACAAAAATACAACTCAATACTTTGTAACATAACCTTTGTTGGCAATAACAGAGGTCAAACGTTTACTATAGGTCTTTACCAGGTTTGCACACACAGTAGCTGGTATTTTGGCCCATTCCTCCATGCAGATCTTCTCGAGAGCAGTGATGTTTTGGGGCTGTCGCCGAGCAACACGGACTTTCAACTCCCGCCACAGATTTTCTATGGGGTTGAGGTCTGGAGACTGGCTAGGCCACTCCAGGACTTTCAAATGCTTCTTACGGAGCCACTCCTTTGTTGCCCGGGCGGTGTGTTTTGGATCATTGTCATGTTGGAAGACCCAGCCTCGTTTCATCTTCAAAGTTCTCACTGATGGAAGGAGGTTTTGGCTCAAAATCTCACGATACATGGCCCCATTCATTCTGTCCTTAACACGGATCAGTCGTCCTGTCCCCTTGGCAGAAAAACAGCCCCATAGCATGATGTTTCCACCCCCATGCTTCACAGTAGGTATGGTGTTCTTGGGATGCAACTCAGTATTCTTCTTCCTCCAAACACGACGAGTTGAGTTTATACCAAAAAGTTCTACTTTGGTTTCATCTGACCACATGACATTCTCCCAATCCTCTGCTGTATCATCCATGTGCTCTCTGGCAAACTTCAGACGGGCCTGGACATGCACTGGCTTCAGCAGGAACACGTCTGGCACTGCGGGATTTGATTCCCTGCCGTTGTAGTGTGTTACTGATGGTGACCTTTGTTACTTTGGTCCCAGCTCTCTGCAGGTCATTCACCAGGTCCCCCCGTGTGGTTCTGGGATCTTTGCTCACCGTTCTCATGATCATTTTGACCCCACGGGATGAGATCTTGCGTGGAGCCCCAGATCGAGGGAGATTATCAGTGGTCTTGTATGTCTTCCATTTTCTGATGATTGCTCCCACAGTTGATTTTTCACACCAAGCTGCTTGCCTATTGTAGATTCACTCTTCCCAGTCTGGTGCAGGTCTACAATACTTTTCCTGGTGTCCTTCGAAAGCTCTTTGGTCTTGGCCATGGCGGAGTTTGGAGTCTGACTGTTTGAGGCTGTGGACAGGTGTCTTTTATACAGATGATGAGTTCAAACAGGTGCCATTCATACAGGTAACGAGTGGGGGACAGAAAAGCTTCTTACAGAAGACGTTACAGGTCTGTGAGAGCCAGAGATTTTCCTTGTTTGAGGTGACCAAATACTTATTTTCCACCCTGATTTACAAATAAATTCTTTACAAATCCTACCATGTGGATTCATGGATTTTTTTTTCACATTCTGTCTCTCACAGTTGAAGTGTACCTCTGGTGCAAATTACTGACCTCTGTCATCATTTTAAGTGGGGGAACTTGCACAATCGGTGGCTGACTAAATACTTTTTTGCCCCACTGTATGTTTGCTGGGAGCAGTTCTGATTGTACAGTCTGACAGCTGCAGGGAGGAAGGACCTGCAGAAACGCTCCTTCATGCATCGAGGATGCAGCAGTCTGTCACTGAAGCAGCTCTGCAGTTCAGCAGCATTTACATGCATGGGGTGGGAGACTCTGTCCATCAGAGATGTTATTTTGGCCACAGTCCTTCTGTCTCCCACCACCTGCACTGGGTCCAGGGTGCATCCCAGAACAGAGCTGGCCTTCCTGATGAGTTTATCCAACCTCTTCGTCTCAGCTGCTGATAAACTGCTGCTCCAACATACCACACTGTAAAAAATGACAGATGCCACCACAGAGTCATAGAAGGTCTTTAAAAGCGCTCCCTGGACTCCAAATGACCTCAGCCGCCTCAGCAGGTGGAGTCTGCTCTGACCCTTCCTGTAAAGAGCATCAGTGTTGTGGCTCCAGTCCAGTTTATTATTCAGGTGAACACCCAGGTACCTATAAGAGTCCACTATCTCAATGTCCACTCCCTGGATGTTCACCGCTGTCAGTGTGGTGGGTCTGCGTCTCCGGAAGTCCACCACCAACTCCTTGGTTTTCCCGGCGTTTATCAGCAGGTGGTTCTGCTGACACCAGTCTACAAAGTCCAGAGTCCACCGTCTGTACTCGGAGTCGTCCTCACCTGTGATGAGGCGACTATGGCAGAGTCGTCAGAGAACTTCTGTAGGTGGCAGCGTGGGGAGTTGATGGAGAAGTCTGCAGTGTAGAGGGTGAAGAGGAACGGTGCCAGCACAGTTCCCTGTGGGGAGGGAGAGGTGATGAGCTGTATGCCTCCTTGGTGTTGGCATACAATAAGTCCAATGTTTTATTGTCTCTGGTGTAGCAGGTAACATACTGGGTGAAGGTGGGGAGAGTGGAGGACAGGGAGATGTGATTAAATTATGTGTATAATGATGTTCTCATTTGGGCTGCAGGTACCTGTGATAACATTACACATCAACTATTTTTTTGATCAATGCATAACCAATATATATCAAAAAATAAACTGTTTTTTCACACATTTTCTGTATATGAATTTTACTTAAATCTTTAGTTTAAGAGGATGACGTGAATACATGAGAAAGAGATGGCATGTCATGAGAAATGTACCACTACACACCAAAGACAAGAAGGCAATCACTTAAACATCAACCAACATGCTCTGGTTGGACATATATGTATGCATTTGCATGTATGTATTTCTCTTTGTCAGTTTAACAGTTTCTGTTGTGCCCGTCACTGCTCCCTGTCTGTTTTCTTACCTGCTTCTTCCTGACCTTGTACTTTCTCCTCACGTTCCCTCTTTCCTCGCTCCCTTTGCACTGACAATCATACACAAATAGATTGTATGCAATGAGATGAAAAATTACATTAATATGAAAAAAATTCTGTTAAGATCACTAACAAAAAGTCCTCTCAGTGTACTTTCAACCAAAAGGCAAATAACCAAACCACATGAACATCTAATAAAAGATATAAACATTGATACACTGATCCAACATTATTCTTGATTGACGGATCATTTGATCTTACACTTTTACCTGATGTGGCTCCTTTTTTTGAAAAAACGTCCTTATATCCATTATGAACCTGGCTGTCTCTCTGTACACAAACACACACGCACACAACAGTTATAAGGTTAATGGGCATTCAGTCAGTTAGCATCCATTTCAAACAGGACAGTGGTAACAACAGCAGGCTGCGGACAATCTAAAGTTTTAGATTTTAAATAGGCTGTATACATTTCAATGGGAGCAACAGGACGGGTCAAATGTCGCTGAATTTACTACAGAGTAGGACGGATTGTAGGGCAGCAAACATCGTCGGAAAACACGTTTCCAACACTGCAGGTTACCTGGTGTAATGCTTTTCAGCTAAAAAGAAACATGGTCTGACTCCTACCTAACTGTAGAAAGAGTAACTGAAGGTTAAATGCAGCTAACATGCCCTGTTTTAAGCCAGGCACTTACACCTCTGCACCGCTGCGTCTCAGCCACCATCGCTCTGGCAGCCAGAGCGCTAGAGTCAGAGTAGGGGAGAGCTGGAACAAACCATTTTGGGAGGGGGGGTTATCTATACTTTTGTTGTTAAAATATTACGCCTCAAACAAGTACAGTACTGTATGCTTTTTATATTTTTAGTAGTGTGTCACACAAACAGCAAATATTCTCAAAAAAGTAAGAAATCTTTGGGGGTGCTTTGATTAATTTCGCACAATTACACTGTGCTATCAAGTTGCTTGACCATTACACAACTTAAATTTAGTCCCAACTTATCACATATGATTAGGTGGTGTATTTGTGAATCAATACAAGTTTGTGACATGTTCTTTTAAACGACTCAACCTAATAAATTAACAAGACACTGTGCTACATGGAGAAATATAGAAACCAGGTAACCAGGTACTGCTCAACAGTAGCCGGGGGTGGAGCTTAGCAAATGCGTCAGATGCGTTCTGTTCAAATGAATGTTGTCATAGCATTTATGGAAAAAACACATTTTGAAAAATGCTGGCAGAGCTGGTACATGCACTTTGGATTACAGAGGAGAAAAAGAGAGGAGAGGAAAGAAAAAGAGATTATTTTTTAAGGTAAGGACCGCTCGACAAGTGACATTTGCTAAAGTGGAATTATTAAGGGGACATGCAGTGTCCACGTTTATGTTAAACTTTTCTAAACACAGTGTGGAGGGACCTGTACATGTGTTGGTCTTCTAATGCTGGGCAGACACTGTGCGATTTTTTCAGTCAGCTCCTGCTCAAACTGTACGGTTGACTCGCAGGGGTCATAGGTCACGATGCAGGGTCTCACACTATACCGCCCGATGCTCTGATGCGACCTGAGTGCTCACACTGTGCCTCCATAAAATGAAGGTTATAACAGAAATTCTGTCGCTCGCTCTCTCTGTCTTTCACTCACACAGACACACCACCACCATCAACTTTGCTAAATTGCTAATGAAAAACATTGATCAGCTGTGATTGAGCAGCAGTGTAGATCCAACTATTTTCACGGTTGTTGTGGTCGTGATCATTTTGTGAGGCCACATCGAAAAGGCTCGGATGAGCTTTCCAAAGTTCTACAAGTTGTTCCTCCATCGCTTGTGTCCAGATCACACGCTGCACTGCTGTGCTGCTCCGTCTTTTTCGCTGACATTTGTGTTTGCGCGTGCGCAGTGTGACAAACTGCGGTGACACCCTCACGACGGTCGCGAGGGTCGCTCACGACCAAGCGATTGATGATCGGGAGCTGGTCGTGAGGGGTTAATCGCGTCTCGTTACCCCACGTATACTATACGATGCATGACGCACGATGAAGGCCAAAATCGGGCCGATCGCCAAAACGGTCGCACGACTCAAAAATCGGCTCAAAATGGGCCAAAAATCGCACAGTGTAAGCCCAGCATAAGGCAGCGGTCCCCAACCTTTTTTGCGCCACGGACCGGTTTATGCCCGACAATATTTTCACGGACTGGCTGTTCTAAGGCAGGGGTCCCCAACCCCCGGGCCTCGGACCGGTAGCGGTCCGTGAGTCGTTTGGTACCGGGCCGCGAGAGTTGAGGCTCAGGTGTGAAATGTCTGGTTTTCAGGGTTTTTATCGGTTTTAAGCGTTATTTTGTTATCGTTTTTATTGTTAACTCGGTTTTCCTGGGTCTTTTCACATGTGTTATGAATAAATCTTCTTTTTTTCGATACTGATACTAGTTTTATTTTGTTGTATTTATCTGAGACACTGGTCCGTGAAAATATTGTCGGGCATAAACCGGTCCGTGGTGCAAAAAAGGTTGGAGACCGCTGTTCAAAGGTACCTTCTTGCTGCATAAAAGCTTTAAAGAGTAGAATTTGATATTCGCTGCATGCATGTACATGGGTGCTCACATTTTGTAATTTCTTTAGTGTGATATAACCAAGCAAGTACTATCTTACAGCCTGTTCTTAGACAAATCATGTTTGTGTTCATTTTCCTGCCTACCGCTAGACTCTGAGTAACTGCTAAAATCTAAGAGGAATGAAAATGTTTGTATCTTAGGATCTGTTATCTTTTGTTTGGCTACAGAAACTGTGTGTGTGTGTGTGTGTGTGTGTGTGTGCTTCTCTTTCCTAAAAAAAAAAGTGAGATTTGTGCCGTAAATCAGGTCGATTATTTTAATTAGAATGTGTTTTGTTCAAATGAATGTTGTCATATTATTAATAGATTGAAACCTTTTGAAGAGTGCAGTAAGGACCGCTCAGCAGGTGACATTTGCTAAAGTGGAAATGTTAAGGGGACATGCAGTGTCCACGTTAATGTTGAACTTTTCTAAACTCAGTGTGGAGGGGACCGGAGTGTTTTTGTGGCGTGGGTGTGGTGTGATCCTGTGCGCGTGCAAGAGTAGCTCGGAGTGACATAATCTGGTGCGCGTGCGAGAGGTGGCCCGGATTGAGTGGTGGCTGGGTGTGGCCCCCTCTCGTGCGCGTGTAGGAGGGGCTTGGAAGGGTGTAATCTTGTTGCGAGTGCAAGAGTTTGTCCAGTGTGACACTCTCTTGCGCACGTGCAGGAGTGTGAGGTTCAACGCTGGAACGTTGAGCCTCCTCCCCCCCACTTCCGGACCAGGTTATGGATCGTTCCTCAGTGGGTTTGTGAGAGGTGGCCCAGATTGAGTGGTGGCTGGTTGTGGCGTAATCTTGTGCATGTGCAAGAGGTGTGTAGGAGTAGCTCAGAGTGTGAGGTTCATCTGTAGAACGTTGAACCTCCTGAATCCCTCCTCCCGGACCAGGTTATGGACCTTTCCTAAGTGCATGTGTGAGAGGTGGCCCGGATTGAGTGGTGGCTGGGTGTGGCCCCCTCTCGCACACGTGCAGGAGGAGCTCGGAGTGGTGTAATCTGGTGCGCGTGCGAGAGGTGGCACGGATTGAGTGGTGGCTGGGTGTGGCCAACTCTTGTGTGCGTGCAGGAGGAGGTTGGAGTGTTCAATGTTCCAGCGTTGAACCTCCTGAATACCCCCTCCCGACCAGGTTATGGACCTTTCCTCAGTGCACGTGCGAGAGATGCCCCAGATTGAGTGGTGGCTGGGTGTGGCCAACTCTCGTGTGCGTGCAGGAGGAGCTCCGAGTGGTGTAATCTGGTGCGTGTTTGAGAGGTGGACTGGATTGCGTGGTGGCGTGGGCGTTGCGCACTCTTGCAGGAAGGGCACAGAGTGGGTAATCTTGTGCAGGAGTAGCTCAGAGTGACATAATCTGGTGCGCGTGCGAGAGGTGGCCCGGATTGAGTGGTGGCTGGGTGTGGCCCCCTCTCGTGCGCGTGTAGGAGGGGCTTGGAAGGGTGTAATCTTGTTGCGAGTGCAAGAGTTTGTCCAGTGTGACACTCTCTTGCGCACGTGCAGGAGTGTGAGGTTCAACGCTGGAACGTTGAGCCTCCTCCCCCCCACTTCCGGACCAGGTTATGGATCGTTCCTCAGTGGGTTTGTGAGATGAGCCCAGATTGAGTGGTGGCTGGTTGTGGCGCCATCTTGCAGGACGAGCTCCGAGTGGCGTAATCTTGTGCATGTGCAAGAGGTGTGCAGGAGTAGCTCAGAGTGTGAGGTTCATCTGTAGAACGTTGAACCTCCTGAATCCCTCCTCCCGGACCAGGTTATGGACCTTTCCTAAGTGCACGTGTGAGAGGTGGCCCGGATTGAGTGGTGGCTGGGTGTGGCCCCCTCTCGCACACGTGCAGGAGGAGCTCGGAGTGGTGTAATCTGGTGCGCATGCGAGAGGTGGCACGGATTGAGTGGTGGCTGGGTGTGGCCAACTCTTGTGTGCGTGCAGGAGGAGGTTGGAGTGTTCAATGTTCCAGCGTTGAACCTCCTGAATACCCCCTCCCGACCAGGTTATGGACCTTTCCTCAGTGCACGTGCGAGAGATGCCCCAGAGTGAGTGGTGGCTGGGTGTGGCCAACTCTCGTGTGCGTGCAGGAGGAGCTCCGAGTGGTGTAATCTGGTGCGTGTTTGAGAGGTGGACTGGATTGTGTGGTGGCGTGGGCGTTGCGCACTCTTGCAGGAAGGGCTCAGAGCGGGTAATCTTGTGCGCCCAGATTTTATGTGGGAGCAGCGCCCTTTCGCACATTAGCGAGAGGGCGCTGCTCCCACGCGTTTTTCCTGTCCCTGCAGGAGCAACAGGAACTGAAGGAGGAGCAGGAGCGGCTGGAGATGCGACAGGAGTAGCAGGACCTGCCGGACGAGCATGAGCAGCATTCTTCACCTGATGGAAGAGACAGGAGCAGCAGCCATCATTAATAAATGCAACATCATATCAAAATAATAAAATCAATCAGTGTCATTCATAAAGTTGAAGTTGTGTCACTTCAGTCTTCAGCACTTCCTCAAAACATGAAGAAATCCTTTCTCCTTACAAATATCTCTGCCTCACATGATTCTTTGATTAAAACTCATTGTTTAAGTTTATTGGTAAATATTGACACTGATACACACTGTGAATGTGTATGCCAGTGTTGGTGGTCATCTCAAGTTCACTGTACAGATAAATATATATATACGTATACATAAATATATGTAAATACGTATAAAGTATGCATTTTTAATGTGCCGTGCTCAGTTATGTTGCAGCGCTGACTCTACAATGTGGAAGGTCGTAAAAAATGAAGAAGAACCATTCAATCAGAAGATGTGTCCAAACTTTTGACTGGTAGTGTAAATAATTATATGATCAACAATGAGATGAGAGACTTTTTGTCATGGCTGGGGCAGCAGACGTGTGGTGGAGTTAAATGAGGACCCAAGATGCAGGAAACGGCTAGATGCAGGTGAGTGTTTGTTTACAAAGGGTGAAATATAAACAGAAACAAGGGTGGCGAGGACTGCACAAAGACACGAACCTAACCTGGGAAAAACTAATGAACCTGGAACACGAGATGAGAACAGACAGACACGGAGTAATACCAACTAACACAGAGTAATGCAGACGACGCGACAAGGAACACAGGCAGACACACACTATAAATACACACGAGGTAATGAGGGGAATGACACACAGGAGGGGAGCACAGCTGAACCACAAGACGAGACACAAACCTTCAAAGTAAAACAGGAAACACACAGACTGTTTTACAATACAAACTTGGGGACACGAACAGAACAGAGGAAAGACACAGGTAGGGCTGGTAAAACACTAAACACCAGATTCAACCCTAAGAACTAATACAAAATCAGAATTAGCACAAAACACAAGATGAAACCAAAAGGAAACACAAAACGCTGCGACCATGACACTTTTAGATGACAATGAAACCATTTCTGCAGTAAGAGGCCTAAAAAAGGAGATAAGATCATGAAAATCCCTTCTAACTGTGGTCATTCAGTACAACATGTGTCTGCCCAGATCCCAGAAGTGGGAATTAATGAGGTATAGCATGACTCTGAATTTCATCCAGAAAAAACCCAAAACTCCATCTTTCATCAGCCCAAAGGGATGATCGAGATATAAGACTTGGAGATGACACTTCCCTTTCTGCCACATAAATCTGAAAAGCAAATCACCAATTTCAGTATGAGTCTAAAAATGCAGACTTTCCCCTGGTGGTAACATACACTGAACAGTTCAAGAGAGATATTCTCCTCCCTCTTGTGAACTCAGTACAGACATTAGGGAATGCTCAGTTTGATGGAGTAATTTCACACACTGTTGGGGATTAAATATGGAAGTGGGGACATGAAGCAGGCTCTCCGAAACCACTTAAAGATGGGCACAATATTTGGTGATGTGGATATTAAGGAGCATTTGACCAAAGTACAGTACTGTGTCTGTGAAGGAAACCACTGGTCTGTATGGTCTTAGTTTTTTCTACAGCAGCAATTTAGCTGAACTGTATCCCAACCTCAGCTCTGACGTGTGACTCAAAGCAAAAGCTCAGAAATGCATCTGAGGTCAGGAGCATCTATCACCTCTTGCCCAGATTTATTAGATATTCTTGATATTCAAACACACGAGGGTGCAGTAATGATAATATTAAGTTTAAGTTATTAGTAAAATATTTATTTTACTCAGCATGTGTAACCTGCCTAATTTCTTTCCCTCAGCATTTTGACATGTCCCATTCTTCTTTCGGGTAGTCAGTGAACTGTCCATGGTGCTGAAGTTTATAGGCAATGACTCTTTCACTTACTTTAAATTTCAAAACACGGACAAACCACCAGAACACAAAAGTAGGAAAATGACGAGGCGTCCCCTCATTCTATTCCAAAAACAGCATTGTTTTAGTCAAGGCAGTTGGTGTCATTTGTTTGTTATGCTTAAAGCTGTTACCAGCTTGAATCCTTTCCCTTTTTTATTGGGGTGGGGTGCATATTACCTCTTTAAACAGTCCCCCAAACGCTTAAGGTCAGTACTGGTTATGGCAGTAGTAGTCTCTAATGGTGCACCAACAGCCACGACCCAGATCACAGAGGAACCTCAGATTTGGGGAGTTTAGTCAGCAAGTGTCCTGTGAACAATAATGCAGCTCTCAGTTATAGCTGTATCCAGTCGTCTATATGGATATAGACATATTGGATACTGCTGTACACAGTTAGAAGATGTGTGCTTGCTGGTAGTAGGAATAGAATAGAATAGAATAGAATAATCCTTTAATTGTCCCACAAGGGGAAATTTGGTTGTAACAGCAGCCAGAAAGACACAAATACAAACAACCAGGACACAGAACAGAAACATACACAATTTTTCTTACATATTTACATCAAGGAGAATGGTTACTATAAACAGAGTACTGTACAGTTATTAAATTAAATTAACTACAGATAAGAGGCAAACTCAGGTTGTAGTGATTAAATTATTGCAGTTACAGCGCAGACGTAAACATGTACAGTGGGGCAAAAAAGTATTTAGTCAGCCACCGATTGTGCAAGTTCCCCCACCTAAAATGATGACAGAGGTCAGTAATTTGCACCAGAGGTACACTTCAACTGTGAGAGACAGAATGTGAAAAATAAATCCATGAATCCACATGGTAGGATTTGTAAAGAATTTATTGGTAAATCAGGGTGGAAAATAAGTATTTGGTCAATAACAAAAATACAACTCAATACTTTGTAACATAACCTTTGTTGGCAATAACAGAGGTCAAACGTTTACTATAGGTCTTTACCAGGTTTGCACACACAGTAGCTGGTATTTTGGCCCATTCCTCCATGCAGATCTTCTCGAGAGCAGTGATGTTTTGGGGCTGTCGCCGAGCAACACGGACTTTCAACTCCCGCCACAGATTTTCTATGGGGTTGAGGTCTGGAGACTGGCTAGGCCACTCCAGGACTTTCAAATGCTTCTTACGGAGCCACTCCTTTGTTGCCCGGGCGGTGTGTTTTGGATCATTGTCATGTTGGAAGACCCAGCCTCGTTTCATCTTCAAAGTTCTCACTGATGGAAGGAGGTTTTGGCTCAAAATCTCACGATACATGGCCCCATTCATTCTGTCCTTAACACGGATCAGTCGTCCTGTCCCCTTGGCAGAAAAACAGCCCCATAGCATGATGTTTCCACCCCCATGCTTCACAGTAGGTATGGTGTTCTTGGGATGCAACTCAGTATTCTTCTTCCTCCAAACACGACGAGTTGAGTTTATACCAAAAAGTTCTACTTTGGTTTCATCTGACCACATGACATTCTCCCAATCCTCTGCTGTATCATCCATGTGCTCTCTGGCAAACTTCAGACGGGCCTGGACATGCACTGGCTTCAGCAGCGGAACACGTCTGGCACTGCGGGATTTGATTCCCTGCCGTTGTAGTGTGTTACTGATGGTGACCTTTGTTACTTTGGTCCCAGCTCTCTGCAGGTCATTCACCAGGTCCCCCCGTGTGGTTCTGGGATCTTTGCTCACCGTTCTCATGATCATTTTGACCCCACGGGATGAGATCTTGCGTGGAGCCCCAGATCGAGGGAGATTATCAGTGGTGTTGTATGTCTTCCATTTTCTGATGATTGCTCCCACAGTTGATTTTTCACACCAAGCTGCTTGCCTATTGTAGATTCACTCTTCCCAGTCTGGTGCAGGTCTACAATACTTTTCCTGGTGTCCTTCGAAAGCTCTTTGGTCTTGGCCATGGCGGAGTTTGGAGTCTGACTGTTTGAGGCTGTGGACAGGTGTCTTTTATACAGATGATGAGTTCAAACAGGTGCCATTCATACAGGTAACGAGTGGGGGACAGAAAAGCTTCTTACAGAAGACGTTACAGGTCTGTGAGAGCCAGAGATTTTCCTTGTTTGAGGTGACCAAATACTTATTTTCCACCCTGATTTACAAATAAATTCTTTACAAATCCTACCATGTGGATTCATGGATTTTTTTTTCACATTCTGTCTCTCACAGTTGAAGTGTACCTCTGGTGCAAATTACTGACCTCTGTCATCATTTTAAGTGGGGGAACTTGCACAATCGGTGGCTGACTAAATACTTTTTTGCCCCACTGTATGTTTGCTGGGAGCAGTTCTGATTGTGCAGTCTGACAGCTGCAGGGAGGAAGGACCTGCAGAAACGCTCCTTCATGCATCGAGGATGCAGCAGTCTGTCACTGAAGCAGCTCTGCAGTTCAGCAGCATTTACATGCATGGGGTGGGAGACTCTGTCCATCAGAGATGTTATTTTGGCCACAGTCCTTCTGTCTCCCACCACCTGCACTGGGTCCAGGGTGCATCCCAGAACAGAGCTGGCCTTCCTGATGAGTTTATCCAACCTCTTCGTCTCAGCTGCTGATAAACTGCTGCTCCAACATACCACACTGTAAAAAATGACAGATGCCACCACAGAGTCATAGAAGGTCTTTAAAAGCGCTCCCTGGACTCCAAATGACCTCAGCCGCCTCAGCAGGTGGAGTCTGCTCTGACCCTTCCTGTAAAGAGCATCAGTGTTGTGGCTCCAGTCCAGTTTATTATTCAGGTGAACACCCAGGTACCTATAAGAGTCCACTATCTCAATGTCCACTCCCTGGATGTTCACCGCTGTCAGTGTGGTGGGTCTGCGTCTCCGGAAGTCCACCACCAACTCCTTGGTTTTCCCGGCGTTTATCAGCAGGTGGTTCTGCTGACACCAGTCTACAAAGTCCAGAGTCCACCGTCTGTACTCGGAGTCGTCCTCACCTGTGATGAGGCGACTATGGCAGAGTCGTCAGAGAACTTCTGTAGGTGGCAGCGTGGGGAGTTGATGGAGAAGTCTGCAGTGTAGAGGGTGAAGAGGAACGGTGCCAGCACAGTTCCCTGTGGGGAGGGAGAGGTGATGAGCTGTATGCCTCCTTGGTGTTGGCATACAATAAGTCCAATGTTTTATTGTCTCTGGTGTAGCAGGTAACATACTGGGTGAAGGTGGGGAGAGTGGAGGACAGGGAGATGTGATTAAATTATGTGTATAATGATGTTCTCATTTGGGCTGCAGGTACCTGTGATAACATTACACATCAACTATTTTTTTGATCAATGCATAACCAATATATATCAAAAAATAAACTGTTTTTTCACACATTGTCTGTATATGAATTTTACTTAAATCTTTAGTTTAAGAGGATGACGTGAATACATGAGAAAGAGATGGCATGTCATGAGAAATGTACCACTACACACCAAAGACAAGAAGGCAATCACTTAAACATCAACCAACATGCTCTGGTTGGACATATATGTATGCATTTGCATGTATGTATTTCTCTTTGTCAGTTTAACAGTTTCTGTTGTGCCCGTCACTGCTCCCTGTCTGTTTTCTTACCTGCTTCTTCCTGACCTTGTACTTTCTCCTCACGTTCCCTCTTTCCTCGCTCCCTTTGCACTGACAATCATACACAAATAGATTGTATGCAATGAGATGAAAAATTACATTAATATGAAAAAAATTCTGTTAAGATCACTAACAAAAAGTCCTCTCAGTGTACTTTCAACCAAAAGGCAAATAACCAAACCACATGAACATCTAATAAAAGATATAAACATTGATACACTGATCCAACATTATTCTTGATTGACGGATCATTTGATCTTACACTTTTACCTGATGTGGCTCCTTTTTTTGAAAAAACGTCCTTATATCCATTATGAACCTGGCTGTCTCTCTGTACACAAACACACACGCACACAACAGTTATAAGGTTAATGGGCATTCAGTCAGTTAGCATCCATTTCAAACAGGACAGTGGTAACAACAGCAGGCTGCGGACAATCTAAAGTTTTAGATTTTAAATAGGCTGTATACATTTCAATGGGAGCAACAGGACGGGTCAAATGTCGCTGAATTTACTACAGAGTAGGACGGATTGTAGGGCAGCAAACATCGTCGGAAAACACGTTTTCAACACTGCAGGTTACCTGGTGTAATGCTTTTCAGCTAAAAAGAAACATGGTCTGACTCCTACCTAACTGTAGAAAGAGTAACTGAAGGTTAAATGCAGCTAACATGCCCTGTTTTAAGCCAGGCACTTACACCTCTGCACCGCTGCGTCTCAGCCACCATCGCTCTGGCAGCCAGAGCGCTAGAGTCAGAGTAGGGGAGAGCTGGAACAAACCATTTTGGGAGGGGGGGTTATCTATACTTTTGTTGTTAAAATATTACGCCTCAAACAAGTACAGTACTGTATGCTTTTTATATTTTTAGTAGTGTGTCACACAAACAGCAAATATTCTCAAAAAAGTAAGAAATCTTTGGGGGTGCTTTGATTAATTTCGCACAATTACACTGTGCTATCAAGTTGCTTGACCATTACACAACTTAAATTTAGTCCCAACTTATCACATATGATTAGGTGGTGTATTTGTGAATCAATACAAGTTTGTGACATGTTCTTTTAAACGACTCAACCTAATAAATTAACAAGACACTGTGCTACATGGAGAAATATAGAAACCAGGTAACCAGGTACTGCTCAACAGTAGCCGGGGGTGGAGCTTAGCAAATGCGTCAGATGCGTTCTGTTCAAATGAATGTTGTCATAGCATTTATGGAAAAAACACATTTTGAAAAATGCTGGCAGAGCTGGTACATGCACTTTGGATTACAGAGGAGAAAAAGAGAGGAGAGGAAAGAAAAAGAGATTATTTTTTAAGGTAAGGACCGCTCGACAAGTGACATTTGCTAAAGTGGAATTATTAAGGGGACATGCAGTGTCCACGTTTATGTTAAACTTTTCTAAACACAGTGTGGAGGGACCTGTACATGTGTTGGTCTTCTAATGCTGGGCAGACACTGTGCGATTTTTTCAGCTCCTGCTCAAACTGTACGGTTGACTCGCAGGGGTCATAGGTCACGATGCAGGGTCTCACACTATACCGCCCGATGCTCTGATGCGACCTGAGTGCTCACACTGTGCCTCCATAAAATGAAGGTTATAACAGAAATTCTGTCGCTCGCTCTCTCTGTCTTTCACTCACACAGACACACCACCACCATCAACTTTGCTAAATTGCTAATGAAAAACATTGATCAGCTGTGATTGAGCAGCAGTGTAGATCCAACTATTTTCACGGTTGTTGTGGTCGTGATCATTTTGTGAGGCCACATCGAAAAGGCTCGGATGAGCTTTCCAAAGTTCTACAAGTTGTTCCTCCATCGCTTGTGTCCAGATCACACGCTGCACTGCTGTGCTGCTCCGTCTTTTTCGCTGACATTTGTGTTTGCGCGTGCGCAGTGTGACAAACTGCGGTGACACCCTCACGACGGTCGCGAGGGTCGCTCACGACCAAGCGATTGATGATCGGGAGCTGGTCGTGAGGGGTTAATCGCGTCTCGTTACCCCACGTATACTATACGATGCATGACGCACGATGAAGGCCAAAATCGGGCCGATCGCCAAAACGGTCGCACGACTCAAAAATCGGCTCAAAATGGGCCAAAAATCGCACAGTGTAAGCCCAGCATAAGGCAGCGGTCCCCAACCTTTTTTGCGCCACGGACCGGTTTATGCCCGACAATATTTTCACGGACTGGCTGTTCTAAGGCAGGGGTCCCCAACCCCCGGGCCTCGGACCGGTAGCGGTCCGTGAGTCGTTTGGTACCGGGCCGCGAGAGTTGAGGCTCAGGTGTGAAATGTCTGGTTTTCAGGGGTTTTATCGGTTTTAAGCGTTATTTTGTTATCGTTTTTATTGTTAACTCGGTTTTCCTGGGTCTTTTCACATGTGTTATGAATAAATCTTCTTTTTTTCGATACTGATACTAGTTTTATTTTGTTGTATTTATCTGAGACACTGGTCCGTGAAAATATTGTCGGGCATAAACCGGTCCGTGGTGCAAAAAAGGTTGGAGACCGCTGTTCAAAGGTACCTTCTTGCTGCATAAAAGCTTTAAAGAGTAGAATTTGATATTCGCTGCATGCATGTACATGGGTGCTCACATTTTGTAATTTCTTTAGTGTGATATAACCAAGCAAGTACTATCTTACAGCCTGTTCTTAGACAAATCATGTTTGTGTTCATTTTCCTGCCTACCGCTAGACTCTGAGTAACTGCTAAAATCTAAGAGGAATGAAAATGTTTGTATCTTAGGATCTGTTATCTTTTGTTTGGCTACAGAAACTGTGTGTGTGTGTGTGTGTGTGTGTGCTTCTCTTTCCTAAAAAAAAAAGTGAGATTTGTGCCGTAAATCAGGTCGATTATTTTAATTAGAATGTGTTTTGTTCAAATGAATGTTGTCATATTATTAATAGATTGAAACCTTTTGAAGAGTGCAGTAAGGACCGCTCAGCAGGTGACATTTGCTAAAGTGGAAATGTTAAGGGGACATGCAGTGTCCACGTTAATGTTGAACTTTTCTAAACTCAGTGTGGAGGGGACCGGAGTGTTTTTGTGGCGTGGGTGTGGTGTGATCCTGTGCGCGTGCAGGAGTAGCTCGGAGTGACATAATCTGGTGCGCGTGCGAGAGGTGGCCCGGATTGAGTGGTGGCTGGGTGTGGCCAACTCTCGTGCGCGTGTAGGAGGGGCTTGGAAGGGTGTAATCTTGTTGCGAGTGCAAGAGTTTGTCCAGTGTGACACTCTCTTGCGCACGTGCAGGAGTGTGAGGTTCAACGCTGGAACGTTGAGCCTCCTCCCCCCCACTTCCGGACCAGGTTATGGATCGTTCCTCAGTGGGTTTGTGAGAGGTGGCCCAGATTGAGTGGTGGCTGGTTGTGGCGTAATCTTGTGCATGTGCAAGAGGTGTGTAGGAGTAGCTCAGAGTGTGAGGTTCATCTGTAGAACGTTGAACCTCCTGAATCCCTCCTCCCGGACCAGGTTATGGACCTTTCCTAAGTGCACGTGTGAGAGGTGGCCCGGATTGAGTGGTGGCTGGGTGTGGCCCCCTCTCGCACACGTGCAGGAGGAGCTCGGAGTGGTGTAATCTGGTGCGCATGCGAGAGGTGGCACGGATTGAGTGGTGGCTGGGTGTGGCCAACTCTTGTGTGCGTGCAGGAGGAGGTTGGAGTGTTCAATGTTCCAGCGTTGAACCTCCTGAATACCCCCTCCCGACCAGGTTATGGACCTTTCCTCAGTGCACGTGCGAGAGATGCCCCAGATTGAGTGGTGGCTGGGTGTGGCCAACTCTCGTGTGCGTGCAGGAGGAGCTCCGAGTGGTGTAATCTGGTGCGTGTTTGAGAGGTGGACTGGATTGCGTGGTGGCGTGGGCGTTGCGCACTCTTGCAGGAAGGGCACAGAGTGGGTAATCTTGTGCAGGAGTAGCTCAGAGTGACATAATCTGGTGCGCGTGCGAGAGGTGGCCCGGATTGAGTGGTGGCTGGGTGTGGCCCCCTCTCGTGCGCGTGTAGGAGGGGCTTGGAGGGGTGTAATCTTGTTGCGAGTGCAAGAGTTTGTCTAGTGTGACACTCTCTTGCGCACGTGCAGGAGTGTGAGGTTCAACGCTGGAACGTTGAGCCTCCTCCCCCCCACTTCCGGACCAGGTTATGGATCGTTCCTCAGTGGGTTTGTGAGAGGTGGCCCAGATTGAGTGGTGGCTGGTTGTGGCGTAATCTTGTGCATGTGCAAGAGGTGTGTAGGAGTAGCTCAGAGTGTGAGGTTCATCTGTAGAACGTTGAACCTCCTGAATCCCTCCTCCCGGACCAGGTTATGGACCTTTCCTAAGTGCACGTGTGAGAGGTGGCCCGGATTGAGTGGTGGCTGGGTGTGGCCCCCTCTCGCACACGTGCAGGAGGAGCTCGGAGTGGTGTAATCTGGTGCGCATGCGAGAGGTGGCACGGATTGAGTGGTGGCTGGGTGTGGCCAACTCTTGTGTGCGTGCAGGAGGAGGTTGGAGTGTTCAATGTTCCAGCGTTGAACCTCCTGAATACCCCCTCCCGACCAGGTTATGGACCTTTCCTCAGTGCACGTGCGAGAGATGCCCCAGAGTGAGTGGTGGCTGGGTGTGGCCAACTCTCGTGTGCGTGCAGGAGGAGCTCCGAGTGGTGTAATCTGGTGCGTGTTTGAGAGGTGGACTGGATTGCGTGGTGGCGTGGGCGTTGCGCACTCTTGCAGGAAGGGCACAGAGTGGGTAATCTTGTGCAGGAGTAGCTCAGAGTGACATAATCTGGTGCGCGTGCAAGAGGTGGCCCGGATTGAGTGGTGGCTGGGTGTGGCCCCCTCTCGTGCGCGTGTAGGAGGGGCTTGGAGGGGTGTAATCTTGTTGCGAGTGCAAGAGTTTGTCCAGTGTGACACTCTCTTGCGCACGTGCAGGAGTGTGAGGTTCAACGCTGGAACGTTGAGCCTCCTCCCCCCCACTTCCGGACCAGGTTATGGATCGTTCCTCAGTGGGTTTGTGAGAGGTGGCCCAGATTGAGTGGTGGCTGGTTGTGGCGCCATCTTGCAGGACGAGCTCCGAGTGGCGTAATCTTGTGCATGTGCAAGAGGTGTGCAGGAGTAGCTCAGAGTGTGAGGTTCATCTGTAGAACGTTGAACCTCCTGAATCCCTCCTCCCGGACCAGGTTATGGACCTTTCCTAAGTGCACGTGTGAGAGGTGGCCCGGATTGAGTGGTGGCTGGGTGTGGCCCCCTCTCGCACACGTGCAGGAGGAGCTCGGAGTGGTGTAATCTGGTGCGCATGCGAGAGGTGGCACGGATTGAGTGGTGGCTGGGTGTGGCCAACTCTTGTGTGCGTGCAGGAGGAGGTTGGAGTGTTCAATGTTCCAGCGTTGAACCTCCTGAATACCCCCTCCCGACCAGGTTATGGACCTTTCCTCAGTGCACGTGCGAGAGATGCCCCAGATTGAGTGGTGGCTGGGTGTGGCCAACTCTCGTGTGCGTGCAGGAGGAGCTCCGAGTGGTGTAATCTGGTGCGTGTTTGAGAGGTGGACTGGATTGTGTGGTGGCGTGGGCGTTGCGCACTCTTGCAGGAAGGGCTCAGAGTGGGTAATCTTGTGCGCCCAGATTTTATGTGGGAGCAGCGCCCTTTCGCACATTAGCGAGAGGGCGCTGCTCCCACGCGTTTTTCCTGTCCCTGCAGGAGCAACAGGAACTGAAGGAGGAGCAGGAGCGGCTGGAGATGCGACAGGAGTAGCAGGACCTGCCGGACGAGCATGAGCAGCATTCTTCACCTGATGGAAGAGACAGGAGCAGCAGCCATCATTAATAAATGCAACATCATATCAAAATAATAAAATCAATCAGTGTCATTCATAAAGTTGAAGTTGTGTCACTTCAGTCTTCAGCACTTCCTCAAAACATGAAGAAATCCTTTCTCCTTACAAATATCTCTGCCTCACATGATTCTTTGATTAAAACTCATTGTTTAAGTTTATTGGTAAATATTGACACTGATACACACTGTGAATGTGTATGCCAGTGTTGGTGGTCATCTCAAGTTCACTGTACAGATAAATATATATATACGTATACATAAATATATGTAAATACGTATAAAGTATGCATTTTTAATGTGCCGTGCTCAGTTATGTTGCAGCGCTGACTCAAAACTCAAAATAAACCCTTCAGATTTTTCAGCAATGTCTTCAAACCTGTTTTTTTGCTCTTCAAACATGGGAATTCCATTTAATATCACATATAATTGTGGGAGCCAAACTTAAGGTGCCAATGCTGTAATCCACAAACCTATGGGTGATGTCAGGGTGGCTGCATCGATCGTTTACATACAGTCTGTGGTTAAGATGCAGAAGTGCATCTTTTGTACCACTCTAACATAAACTGCATCAAGAAAAAAACATAAATCTATTTTTAAGTAAACTGAATTCACACATTGATCACACTTTCTGCTTCTTTTACCTGCACTGTTCACTATTGTCTGCAATGGATATTTAATCTCCTTTGTTTCAAGGCTTGAATTAGTCCAGCAGAAACTTCATTTAGATGAGAAAGAGAGAGAAAGTTGAGGGGTGATGATTATCCGATTGTTCAGTCTGACGTCACTAGCCGTGTCTGGGTCTAAACTCCGCTGCAGGTCCATATATCAAACGATCACTGTGGCATTACTGTGAGTTGAAAAACTGTCTAAAGTCTTTCATCTTTAATAAAATGATCAGCGTTCTGCTCTACCAGGTGTAACAATTGAGTTTAACATCCAGGCATCCATGAAAACGGAATTTATGACATTTAACAGAGTTAGAAGTTAGCAGGGAGTTAGCTCGCTAGCTTCTATCTAAATACAATATAGCATGTCCTGACTGCGGGGTTTTGGAAACAAATTCAAACGTACAGCTCTGTTATCACTTCCAACATAAATGAAGACAGAAAACTAAACAGCAGTGACGTTTGTAGGGTTACTGAAGTTTGGCTAGCTGGTATATAATGATGTGCTACGTGACCGCTAGCGACACAGCTACGTTAGCATAATATAAACAAGCTAACTTTTTTTCCACTCGATAAAAGTTAACGTGAGTGTTCTCGGTGGTCAGGAACAAATGTAATCGCATGGCAGGATGCTGTAAAAGGACCAAACTTCAGCCAGGAGAACAACTGAGATAATCCATCCACAATACGAGGTTAGTCATTCATATACTGCTGCATGGGCTGGGCTGTAGCTACATCCTAAGGTTTTAAAAGCTGAGCTTAAATAAATGATTAGCGGTAATAAAAGCCGAGGGAGGTCAACAGGGATCACTGACTGTTTTAGGAGCTTTTTGAGATCAAATAGAAGAAAATACATAACATTAAACATGTTAACAACACAAAAGCCAAAGCTCGCTTCTGTCAGACTGCCCCAGGGCAGCTGTGGCTACAACCGTAGCTTGCCTCCACCAGTGTGTGAATGTGAGAGTGAATGAATAGTGGCATTGTAAAGCGCTTTGGGTGCCTTGAAAAGCGCTATAAAAATCCAATCCATTAAAAATCCAATCCATTATTATTATAACTCTGCTTCCTGGGGCCCGTTCTTCGTACGTCGCTTACTACATCCAAGATCAAATGACACATCCAAGACCAAATCATCGCGCTAACCGTGAACTCGCTAATCTGGTTCTCCGAACACACCTGCTGTTGACGATTAGTACAGCTAGATGAAGTAATCACTGGGTGTCGTAAAAGGGGCTACGCATCGATAGTAGAAACATTGATCGGCAACCCTCTGATTGGTCGGCGAAAATGTTGAAGGAGCGCGCTCGGTATTTGTCGGCAGCAGAGCAAGAACTCTTGAGTGAGGGATTTCAGGAGTTTCAGAGTTTAATCAGAACGCAAGGGAACACTGCAAAGGCTGCAAAAGCAAGGAGAGAGGGCTGGCAGAAAGTTGCTGACAAATTAAACTCGTAAGTAATTTAATAATAACAATAATAATGGAGTGGATTTATATAGCGCTTTTCAAGGCACCCAAAGCGCTTTACAATGCCACTATTCATTCACTCTCACATTCACACACTGGTGGAAGCAGCTACAGTTGTAGCCACAGCTGCCCTGGGGCAGACTGACAGAAGCCAGGCTGCCATATCGCGCCATCGGCCCCTCTGGCCAACACCAGTAGGCGGTAGGGTAGATTTATCATATCACACTAAATATAGTGTGATATGATAAATATATCACAAAAATATAAATATATCCAATATTATATTACATCATAGCTTTGGTCTACAGCAATTGATTCATTTTGCCAACTTACTCCAAGAGCCATATTCTTGATATTATCTGTTGTTCTGGTGTTACTCCTTCAACCTCTCCATATCTGATCTCAAGCTGGTATCTTTTGATGTCAATTTAATATTATCTAAGTCAAATTATTTTCCCTCTGTTTCATATCACAACATAACTCGGGCGTCAGAGGGAGTGCTCGCCCAGGGCGCCAAACAGGCTAGGACCGCCACTGCTTGGAACACCTTTGCACAAAGACTAGTCTGAGGATGTGTCACTAACAGATGTGACAGTATAAGGATGCTCTCTCTGCAGCCAAATCTGAATATTATGCTGTTCTAATCAGGTCTGGTGAAGGAAAGGGTCAGACCCATCGGTCTACTTTAAACTGCATTCTTCAGTCACTTGACAGTTTTCCACCCCGGCTTCACTGGACTGGGCAGTGTAATATTTGTATGACCTTTTTTAATAGTAAGATCAGTAATATCTACTAACAGCTGGCTCTGGCACCTGCAGCGCTGTGCTCTGAAGCCCATTTCATTTCAGTAGTTGGGACAGTTACAAAGCTTTCTTCTTCATGAATAAGCAATACATGTTTGTTTTAATTTATTAAACATAATACAACACAAACTATTGTAGAGGATACAAAGTCAGAAAGATAGAAGGACCCTGTGTATCTAGTGGACTTAGAGCGAACACACAAATGACGTGTAGGCAGGGTGCAGCCTACAAGTTCTTTTGCTCTGCGGTCAGTGCAGCACATGCACCGTCCTTTGTGAAAAGGCCTTTAGGTCCCCTTCTATTTATTATTTATCTTTTACCCTTTGATGACATATTTAGGAAATTTGGCATATATTATCACTCTTATGCTAGTAATACCCAGCTCTGTCTGTCCACTAAGCCTAATTAGGCTCTCCCACCACCTTCTCTCACTTACTGCCTACGCGAGATTAAATCATGGTTGTCTGCTAAACTTCTTAAATTAATAAACACGGACAAAACAGAGGTTCTTCTGGTAGAAACTAAAATCGTTTTAGACAAAAGTGAAAGATTCTCGCTGTGCACTGACAATTTTCAAACGTCTTCCTTCCAGGTTAATAATTTAGGTGTTGTTTTTTAAGCTCCTTAAATTTTGGAGCACATCAATATTATTACTGTCTGCACATTTCCACTTACGTAATAGTTGGCTGTGCCCGTCCCTTACAGCTAACAGTACTGCTCTTCTTGTACATGCTCTGGTTATAACCCGTGTTTATTACTGTCATTCTATCCCCTCTGTCTTTGTATGCAGATTTCTTCACAGACTTGGTCTAAAATGCAGTCGCTTGTGTCATTAACAGAAACCCTTCTAGTACTCCTGTCCTTCAACAGCCTCACTGGCTTCCTTTAAAACATCGCATTCATTTTAAAATTCTGCTTCTTACTTTCAAGCCTCTTCATAATCTCGCACCTCCATGGCTCTGTTTTTTTGCACAGTGTCACTTCTGCCCATACTTTCCCTATCTTTAAAGCCGTTCTTAAAACACATCTTTTCTGTTTGATTTTAGTTTATGATGTTAATTCTATGGCGTCTTGCCACTGTTATTTTATCTATGCTATGATTTTTGTTTATTTGCTTGTAAGGTGTCCCTGAGTTTCTTGAAAGGTGATTATGAATGAAATGTTGTGTCTACATGGGAAACTCTTCACTATCATTCGCCTGCACTCAAAAACCAAGGTCAGGGCGGTCCTCATCCACGAATTGCTGTTGCAAACTGCACAGCACTGATGTCACACAGAGAAGCTGGTTTCCAGCAGGGACATGCGAATTATACTTCTGCCAGGCACGTTGGAGGCATTAGAGCTCCAAACCCACCCACTTCCTCATGCCAGAGGAGACGAGGCTCCGCGAGTAAAATTAAGACTGTGTTCACTGTTCCTGAGTTGGCTGGTAATAAGACTGTGTTTTCTGTTCCGATGTTAAAGACATGAAGACAGTAGTCTCTGCTTGTAAGCTCTCTGTGAGCTGGCTAAGAGACTTTAAGTGTTTCTGAGACAGCTGATCAGGTTACGTTTTGTGTTGCTGGCCGGTATTATAATAAAGAAATGAACTGTGTGTCTGGTTCGCTGAACTTAAAGACTGTTTTTGAAGGCTTAGACACCTCAGTGTGAGTCTAGTCGACATGCTTGTGAACAATGTATGTTACCAAAATGTTCTTGTGTATGAAAGACTCTTAGGTTTGAGGATAAGCCTTCTTTGTCACCAGTTTGTTACGCTCATTCTCAACCATCTCCTTGTGAGCCATTGCTGACCTGATACCTTTTAACGGACTCAAATTTTGCTCACTGTGAGCCAAAGCCAGCTTATTCAGACATTTCATGCATCCAAACCTGTTGCTCCATGCACTGCTTGTGGTCATTCTCTCTGTGTGCAGGCCTTGGCAATAAGTGTTTGTGTCCCAGCCTGCACCTTAAAAGCTGATTATGCTACAGGACCAAAACGTCCCAGCTTACTGTGTCTATATGCCTATAATGGCACTATTTATGCACCACAGCCTGCACTCCCAACAACTATTGCTCTTGAGCCCCTTTTCAGTGATTTGCATCCTGAGGACTGTTTTGCTCCACAGCCTGTGACTTCAAAGACTGTTGCCAGTGTCCACCCCTGAGCCTATTACTCAACCTGTTCCAGTTCCCCAGGACAGACTGGCTAGGGCCCAGCTAGTCCCCTGTCTCTATTCCCAGGGAAGGTTGGGTCCAGCTTTTCCCAGCAACCATTTCAGTTCCTGGAGTAAGGTTGGTTAGGGCCCATCTGGTCCCTGTTCCAGTTCTCAGAGCAGCTAGGTCTCCGCTGCTCAGCTGCACCTGTTCCTATTCCCAGGGAGAGAGTGGCCAGTCTTCCTTATCAGCCTCAGCTATCAGTGGATGCAGCTAAGTGCCCTGCGCATCCCCAGTCGCAGCACCCAAAGCAGATTGAGCACCCTGTGTCTGGTCCTGTTCCATCCCAGCTAGAGGTCTTCATTTAGTTCTAAGAATCCTCCTGGGTCCAATCCTTCCTTGCTTCACACAGCGTACATGACAGTTTGGCCCAGGATCTCTGCCCTAGACAACGTACCTCACCTACCTAACTCTGGCGATTCTCGTACTCTGTCTGAGAATGAGAATCGCCAAAGCTGTAACCATCATGCCAAGACTGAACAAACCCGTGTAGAGCAAGAGCTAGCTGACTTAAGACACCAAGCGGGAACAAGGCTATGGCATACATGGACAAGGGAGAGAATAGGGGACTGCTAGAATGCTGCTACACATGTAGCCTCAGTTAAAGGGGTTACATGAAGAGGATGTGGGAACTATGGGTTCTTTGACACCCAACTTCTACAATAACATCAATACAACTAGTAACTCATTGTTAAACATCCAGCACCCTGAGACTGTAGGCTAAGCTGAAGAACGGGGCACATGGACTAGGCCGTGTAAGAACCACTATAAAGGTAGAGACAACAAAGATCCATGAGTACATCGGAAGATGGCCACAACCACTAATGCGCTTAGTGAATACCTCAGGCGGAAGACACCAGAAAAAAGAATAGGAGCAAAAGGAGGCATTATGGAAGGACAGGCCCCCATATTCAATGTACCACCAGCAGGGAGAAGAAGTGGCTGAATAAAGCTGAACTAAATAACAGCACAGAGGCACTAATCATGGCAGCACAGGAAGAAGCTCTGAGCACAAGATCCATAGAGGCTGGGGTCTATCACACCAGGCAAGACCCCAGGTGCAGTAAAGATGCCCCTGAGACCCTCCGCTATTGATTTGGGACCCCTGGCAGAGTATTTTAAATCTGTTGTTACAAACCTGGGTTTTAAGATGGACAGTGATTTTAAATTAGAAAGTCAAATTAGGGCTACTGTCAAGTCCAGTTTTTATCATCTAAGGCGCTTGGCAAAGATAAGACCTATTTTATCCAGGCCGCATATTGAAACGGTAATCCATGCTTTTATTTCATGTCGTGTAGATTACTGTAATGCACTATATTGTGGAGTTAGTCAGCATCTTCTCTCTTGTCTGCAGCTGGTCCAAAATTCTGCTGCACGACTTTTAACCAGAACTCGTAAAAGAGAGCAAATAACTCCCGTCCTGGCTTCACTCCATTGGCTGCCTGTATATCTTAGAGTTCATTTTAAAATTCTCATGTTTGTGTTTAAATGGTCTTTCCCCAACTTACCTCTCTGAGCTTCTGCATCCTTACTCACCCCCCAGGTCTCTCAGGTCAGCTGACAAGCTGCTCCTGGAGGTACCCAGGTCCAAGAGGAAGCTCAGAGGGGACAGGACCTTCTCTATTGTTGCTCCTAATCTGTGGAACAATCTTTCCCAGCACATTAGAGAGGCCCCTCACTGTCCACTTTTAAAACACGTCTTAAAACCCATTTTTACTCTTTGGCTTATGACACAGTCTGACCCTGATTTTATTGTTTTAAATGTGTTTTTATATATATATATATTTTACCTCTCTTATATTATTATTACTATTTTTCTCATTTTTTTAACATGCTCAATGTATCATGTTTGGCATGTCAAGTGTACAGCACTTTGTGCTCAGCTGGTGGCTGATCTGAAAGCGCTATATAAATAAATTGCATGCTTGCTGAGACAATCCAGCACATAACAGCAGGGTGCAAGATGCCAGCATAACCAAGTGGCCGGCATAGTGTACAGGAACATCTGTGCTGAGTACAGCCTAAAGGTGCGGAGGTTAAAATGGGATATGCCCCCCATGGTGGTTAAAAAAGACCAAGTTAAGATCTTGTGGGACTTCCAGACAAACTCGCAATGGCTAACAAACCGAACAATGCTTGTTGGTTGGCAAACAGTGGAAGAAGGCCTTAGTGATAGATCTAGCTATACCAAGTTAGAACAACATCAGGAAGAAGAGAAGCTGGAGAAAACAGCCACCACCACTCATTCATGTAAGTATCTAATCAGACAGTCAAATGGTAACAACTTACACATGATAAAGATGACGTGATGAAGCAGTGACTTTGAATGTGACAAGCTGTTGGTGTAAGACAGGCTGGCCTCAGAAAATCTGAAACTGCTGATCTACAGGGACACACAGACATCCTCAGGGTTTACAAAGATGGTAAACAAAAGAGAAAATAGGCCGTGAGCGTCGGTTCTGATGAAAATGCATTCTTGATGCTGGATTTAGAGAAGACTGAGTTTGAGCTGATAGGAAGGCAACAGAATCAACCACTCATTACAACCAAGGCATGCAAAGAGAGTATCTATGGATAAACAACACATTGAACCTTGAGGCAGATACACTGCAGCAGCAGAAGACCAAGCTGGGTGCCACTCCTGAAAATCCCTGGATGGTCTAGTGATGAGTCTGGACTCAAGGGTGATGGTGTAATGCTGTGGGAGGATACTTTCTTTCTTTGAATGCATTAGTCCTAATTAAGCGCCGTTCAATTAAGCACTTGTGATTCAGATTAAGGTCGGCTCAAATTACAGTGTCTGTCTCTGCACGTGTACACTGCTCTACAGTTTTTACTGAGGAAATTAGGATTCATATACTTTACAGGTGTTTTTGGATGTAATGCTACAAGAAAAAGTGGAACGAAATGATGCTTCTTGAATTCACTGAATACAGCAGTAAGATGAACTGTGTGCTTGTGTGTGTTTGATACAACAAGCTTACATAAGGAATTCTACTCAACCTCATCTCTGACTTGCACAAAAACACACTGCATGTGTCATTATGAGTTGAAGTGGAGCAATTTTGGCTCAGCCATTATCTGCTTACACAACCCACTACAGTGAGGAGAGTCTTGATGTGTGCTTGTGTGTGCGAGCACTAGCTGGTTTTTGTAGTGTACAAGGACAATGTCCACCACACGTTTTATATTACGAGGACTGGGCCGGTGCCCTCATAACCCACCTCCACGATTTCTCCAGATGTCATCATGGCTCAAAATAACTCAGCTTTTGTTTCAGGAATCTGAAATCTGTGTATTTAAACAGTGCCCCTTTGGTGGGCGTGTATTGGTTTGTAGCTCTTAGTTGGCAGCCTCATCAAGTAACCTCTTCTTTGATCCTCAAGCCCTATGTTGACTGCTTCACTCTAGCCCAGCCAGCTGCTGAGCTATTCAGATGGCATTCATGACTGCTCTTTGTTGTTAAGGTAACATTCTGTGATAGAGCTGAGTAATGAATAGCATCCCTCTCGGGACACAGCCCAGGGTGCAGTTATTAAATATTCTGTGGTTATAGAGAGAAACAGCACAGCCTCTGGCCATTTTCCTGTGTCCATGAAGGCGAAAATAGAAGCGGAACTATGTGCTACATGAAAATAAGGTGTTTCCTGCATGGGAAAAACAGTGTTGAGCATTCGAGAGCTGTGCCACTGCAGATATTACCAGGAAATACAGAAGAAGCCTTACATAAACATGCCTTTGGGACTGTGCAATTAGGGGAGACCTACTGTGTGCTATTTCAGTAGTACACACAGACTGCATGTTAGTACTTGTGATTTAGTTGTGTGAGAGACGATGTGAAGCACTACTCTCGGTCATATCAAAACCCTGTGACTGCTGGCTTGTTGACTTCTTGTCTGCTAGAGGTCTGTGCTGCCACTGCTGTCCCTGGGATGTGAAATTCTGCCTATTTGTGCATGTTGCCCATTTTCTCACGAGCACATTGTCTAACACAGGCCTATGTCACAAGCACTGACATGCATTATTTCAAACTGGATAAATCTAGCTAGTTACAATGTTACTGTAACCTTTCCTGAGCCTGCTACCCCAGACCTCTGAGGTCATCAAGGGTAACCAGCAAAAATATACATTTCTAATTGGACTGGCATCTAAAATAGCAGTTTTATATATAACAGCCCCAACATTAATGCATTGGTTTCACAAGAAATGCTAATATAGATTAACATAGACCTGCATTACAATTCAAAGGTTTGGACACAACTTCTCACTTAAGTTTTACTTTATTTTCATTTTCATTGTAGATTCTCACTGAAGGCATCAAAACTATGAATGAACACATATGGAATTCTGTAGTAAAGAAACATGTGGGGAAAAACTCAAAATATGTTTTATATTTAGATCCTTCAAAATAGCCACCCTTTGCTTTGGTTACTGCTTTGCACACTCTTGGCTCCCTCGATGAACTTCATGAGGTTGTCACCTGAAATTATTTTCCAACAGTCGTGAAGGAGTTCCCAGAGATGTTGGCCCTTTGCCCTCACTCTACGGCCATGGCATGTCACTGCAGGATGCTGTGGTAGCCATGCTGGTTCAGTTTGCCTTCAGTTTTGAATAAATCCCCAACAGTGTCAGCAGCTCCTGCACTGGGGAACACATTGACTGAGAAACTGTCATTTCTCTTTAATTAGCTGATTGGTTCTTGGTATAATATGAATTCAAATAGCTATCAAATAATGCTTTCGGCTGTGCACCAACTTGACTTCTGCACAACACAACTGATGGTCCCAACTCCATGAAGAAGGCAAGAAATTCCACAAATGAACCGTGACAGGCTCACCTGTGAAGTGAAATGTATGGTTTTCGGGGTTTTTATCGTGAACTTGGTTGGTGCATTTCAGGAGGACGCTGCTAACAACGTTGCACAATTACACAGTGAATTTGTGTTTATTATTATATTTACAAAATACCAGTTTCTGTCTCGGCCGTTTGGTTTTATTTTGCTGTATTTATCTGCGACAGCTTAAAGGCCGCTCCGTTAAACTGGTCCGGAGGCTGCGGAGCGCTGCACTAAATGTTACTAAATTATATTATAAAGTCCCACATTTCACCTCAAACTAATTCTTTATACAGAAACAGCATTCATATTTAAAGCTTTAAATCACCATTTATCCTCATGATACTGATTTAATTTGTTCAAATACTGACTTAGTTTGGTGAGCAGTGTGTATTTTACAGTGATGTCCTCAGGCTAAAATATCAGCATAATCTGTCTCCATTTAGGTCTATTTTTAGGAGGTATAATACCATGTTTATGCCTCAGCAATACCATTACACAAAGCTCTGATTAAAAAGTGTGTGGAGCACCAGTTTAGGTCCAGGTGTGACTCTGAGCGGAGGTCTCCCCCTCCCCTTTCTCCCTGCTTTCTTGAGTCACTAAAACTATTTAACAAAGGTGACAAAAATCTCCCCCAAATCAAAGCATCTTCTGCCATTTATAGTACACAGTTTAATATGAACGATCAAACGGTTCTTTGCCTGACTGCATGTAATGTGTTGACATTTAGACAATATGTTGGTGTTCATGTTCACCCTCATTAAAAATGTTGGTCTGAAGTCAAAAGTGCTAAAGAGTGCTGGTATAGGACTCTGAACAAAGAAAGACAATGCAGTCCGTCTACTAAATAACATAAATATAATCTTTATTTCTGTATACATATGTTTAGAAGGCCAGAATAAAAGTTTAACAGCCTTGTATGAGAAACACTTTTGTTTAAATTTAGGTCATCAATGTAACACAAAGACTAACATTAGCTGTCATTCACAGATACAACTTTTCACTAACAGTCCAGTTTGCTTCTGCTTTTGTGTGACTATGAGAAATGTCCTGCAGACTGTCGGCTGTGTGTTAGACGTAAGTGTTGATCAGCTAATAGAATATAGGGCTAAACTGCTACTAAACTATACATTTGTCATACATATGTACACACACGCATGCACACATCGTCCACTTTTACTATGATCACTTTTTACCACTCCTACCCCTACAAAAACAAACAAGGTGATCATTCAAGTACCTTTAGAAAAGGTGTGATGTCTTATAGGCATAACACTGGTCACGATCAGCACTCTGAACCTGCTTTCATTGTTCTCATGTTATGTGCCAAAGGTGGTAGTTCTTGAAATATAAATGAGCCTCCAGAGTGGAAACACTGGTTAATCACTGGGACTGAAACAAACAAAAAAACAACATTGGTGACAAACTAAAACTATCTAAACCACTCACGGAAGACCTTGTAGCAGTGCTGTGGTAGCTGTCGTTACTTCACAACAGTTGGTTCCCCTTTTTGTGTGGCATTTTCTTCAGGTGTTCTCTAACAGTACAAAGACACCTGAGTCTGTTTTCAGGTACCCTGTGTGATTGGTGTACCTGTGCCTGTTACCCAATGGGTGGGAGGACAGGGCCACATGACCCTGGTTGATTAAGCAATTAAGGAGCCAGGTAGACACTGTGACACTGGGAAAGTAGATGGACCATGGCACAAACCACAGGACCAGCTTCAGAGCTCTGGGCTTTCCTACTGTGACAAATCAAAATGTTTGCCTTGAACAGGGTCCATATTACATTTGTAATGTGTGCATGACTATGTAGAGAAAAGCGGGCCTGTAGAAGCAGCAGTGAAGACAGGGCCAGTGTAGAGTCCTGGTCCATCCACAGGAACCTTTGGATAGAAGAAAATAAAAAATTAATGCAACCTTGCATTTTTATTATTGATTATGCCACCAGGATTTAAAAAGCAATAAAAGCTATTTAAATTCTATGTGTAGTACAACTTTCAGAATGCCTTAATTACATTACAAAAACATTTACGTTAGTCTTCAAAATAAAAGGAATTTGATCATTTTAGTCTATTTTCCTACTGTATCCTATAACGTCTTTAGATTGTTGATTCTGTGCCAAAGGTTTTGGCTCCTTTAACCTCTTAAGCCCCGAGCCTGACTGATCTCCTGCCTTTTGCCCCCGTATCAGGGGGCGTTGGGGCTTAAGAGGTTAAGGACGCAAACAGAAGTGATTACGTTCACGGTTCATACTATCCATCTGTATATGTTTAAATAAAATCTTTTTGATGTGTTTTCTTTGTTGATTTAAGCACATAAAGACATTCAGAAGAAGTGCCCTTCAACTGCACACTATCACTGCTCTGTGAGGCTGAACCTGCACGGTGACATAAAGGTTCTCGATCATTTCAGGGTCACAGCACACAGACTTATGACTAACTACATAAATAAATCCTACATTTATTTATGTAGTTAGTCACAACTACATAAGCAATAGATTCTTTGAATTGTGTCAAAACTTGTTGAGTTATTACAGCAGCCAGTGTAGACTGAAGGCTCTCGCTGAGCAATCAGTTACAGCGGATCCACTCTTTTCTTTGTAGTTACACACTTGCAGGGTGACTTATATTAAAAGTGACGTGACTGTCAGAGCTGTGGGTTACCTCTCCCAGAGCTTGCAGGGCAACTGTGGCTGCCATGGCCTTGGCGTGCTTCTTATTGGGACTGGCTGTCTGGGGTTGGTAGTCCACACCATTCACTGTGACCTGGAGATAACACAACACATAACTCTGTTCACTAACAACATCCAACAAACACAGGTCCAGATGAACAAAATCCACTTTCTGGGATCGTAAACAACACGTGAATCTGATGCATTTATTAAAACACATTTTTAGCAGTTTTTTAAAAGGTTTTTAATTACATGCACTCTCAAGGATTTAGCATGAGGGACAATAACACGAGCTAGGAAGTACACCTGTGTGGTGCTCAATCATCTTTGATCAAATAGATTGAAATAAAAAAGTATCACATATACAAAAACATGTGTTTAAGAGTTGGCAATAGGGTCACAAATGAAGTTAAATAAGGCCAAAATGCATACGAGAGGAATAAAGAGCTGGCTGTATATAACAGAATCAGGTGCTTCCCTTTGTGACATACATTTCTTGGTACATCTTTACAGTCACATTGTACCACTACAGTAACATCTTTGAAACTGACACCACACCACAACAACTGGGAAGCAGCAGAGACTCCAAACTCCCCCTGAGATGCTGGATATTACGAACACAGATCACTATTTATAATTTTCATTTTCTCAGATGCACCTGTAAGTTACCCAAAAGTAATGAGATTACTGTTACTTTCCCATAAGCACGCTGCGTTACTGCGTTACTAAACCGTGGTTTGTTTGTGAGAGCGTCTCATGACAACGACGTACGAGCGTGCGACGCCCGTGGCAGCAACAGACGTGTGCAGATCAACAATGGATAAAATAGTGCAGAGAGAGTACATGCAGCGTTCAACGCTTGGAAGTAATCACATTACTTTGAGTTTGATTCTGTAAAAATCCACTGTTCACTCTGCGTGGGAAGAAAACTTTCTACAGCGAAAAATGAAACTTCAAACGTGAGCGAGCGGCGAGCGGCGAGCATGCTGCCACGGGAACGCGACGCTCACAGAGAAACCCCTGAATGAGTAAATGAGTAAACAGTAAACTAATGGGATTACTTTCTTGGAGAAGTAATCAGTAATTAGTAAGTAATTACTATTTTCAAGGCCAACACTGTTGGTCATATAAGGTGATTTACCCACCACCAGCAGTAATGTGATTACTATCGTCAGATGATTTTTGTTGCCTCTCGATTATAAAGCCCTGCAGAGCAGGAAGCTCCAGCTGCACAGAGTGACTGTGTGGGGTTTAATGACGTAGTGGAGAAGGTGCAGATTGTCGCCAGCTTCACGCAGAATGAAAATGACCCACCTTGAAAAGAAAATTCTTGCGGTGGTCAGGACCACTGTGATGGACCATAACAAAGTCCGGCTGCATTATCTTTCTCTTGTTACACAACTCAATGAGAGCAGACACCGGGTGCTTCCCTGCACACAGATAAAAGGACATCGTTAGATTTGGACAGCGCTCAGAGGAAGAGATGTTCTACAGAAGCATTGATATTTATGATGAATATTTTTTGTCCTTGTTTATGTTTGACATGCAGCTCAGACCCTTGCAGGAGCTTTTGCGGTTTACTGCAGATTTAGAAGTTACTATTCCTGAAAAAAGATCGACTGCAAAAACAGTTCAGAGAATTCTGTTTATTGTTTATGTGAGATCGCCATCTTGTGGAAAATATCAGTACTGCGGCTTGTTTGTTCTTGTTTTTGCACATTTTATATGTTGGAGTGGCAGAGCTGCGTAAGTATGTTGCACATAATCACGTATATCTGCACCTTTGTTCTGATTCACATCACTTTGCTGAGGATAAATTACACACACTGTTTTGATGCTACCGATACTTTGATCCTGTGGATGAAGGCTGAGAGCCAGACTTACAATGCAAACTGCACGTTGGAAATGAAAAGTTACTTCCTGGATTTACCAAAGACGTGCAGCAGCATGTTTGTAATTGACAGGCATGGTTGTTTATTGTTTATGTATTTGTTGGAATTTTCCTTTTAGAGGTGAATGCCTAAACATGTAAGTGCTGCTGCGTTTATGGACTTAACAGTAACTTCTTTAACATGCAAATTGGTTCGTTTCTGGACACAAATACTGTTTTATCTTCTTCTGTCAATCCTAAATGTCAGCTGATACACACGGATTTCAGATTTGGTGGAGTAATATATTCATTCTGTCAGATTTCTCCAGCTATCACACCCTCACAGATGACACTCAGGCAGCAGAAACCTCTAACAGCAGGGTCTGATTCTCTGCCTCTCACTGGTCCTAAGCACCATCGTTATCATAAAGAAATGCATGTAGAACAAGTTTACTCTGTATTTGCTCCTGTGGGTCTGATTGGGTTTTTTTGATGAGCTGCAAGACTAAAGGTCAACAGTATCACCATCTTTAAGGAAACAAATTCAGGTGTATTTTACCCATTAGGTCCTTGGTTACTACCAGTCCACCAGTTTGCTTCTGTAGTTTCTCTCCTTCAGCAACTAGACCTAAAACATTAAAGTCAACATCAATAATGTGGTATTATTTATAATATCACCCATACACTTCCCTAAAGAGTGAAATGTGAGAATCGTACTATAAACTAATATTTGTGGCCAAATAACAGTAAATCCATGCAATATGACACCATATAGATCCCACTGCCTTCACTATCACCGTCTTGCAAAGCTTGTGTGAGCATCTATTGTCGAGACTCAGCAGCAAAAAGTGCATCACTTGGTTTCTCGTACCTTTGCGGTCAACCTTAAAGTCAATAACGATGGGTTCCACGGTACCCTCGCGGTTCCTTCCGAGCCCTTCGCCTGTCTTCCACCCCATCTTTCTCATCAGGAACTCCCCGACACCCCCTGACACTGGAGCTGCCCTGAGAAACTGGTCCTAGTCAGAACACAAACAACACAGTAAAAAGTCAGAAGGGAGAAAAGAAAGAAAACAACATCTACACGAGCGCAGGGATGGACAGGATGTGTTATCACATTTTCATCGCAAACATTTTCTTCTCATGCTCCTTGTCACAGTCGCAATTGTGTGGTGTCTCTTTAAGACAGCCTAAGGTGATGTTTTGTGATGTCACAAGTATGCGCTGCTGCCCATGCTGCACATGAACGCTGACTGAGATGAACCTCGTATCTTTACCTCCCTAACTCAAAGCAACGTTACGGGTTGTGTGAACACTGCTCGCTTCATATATGATGAGACAGCAGCCGTTCAACCGAGCCGTGTAAGGTTGATGAAGAGTGTGTTTATTAACGGACGAGCACTGTGGAATTCCCAGTGTGGTCGTGAGTTTGTGACCGTCCTGCCGAGTGTTTCTCCTCTCAACCACTGAATACAACCCACGTTGCAGCATGCAGTGAAGTACACGCAGGTTAAATGTAGGTAACACTTAACTCGAACTGAACGTGAACCAGCGATCGATTAGAGCAGGCAGATACGTCTTCTTCATGTTTATGCTTTGAGAACATGCGATTCGATAAGACTCCAAAGGTTTTGATCACGACAGCAGTGATGAGTGCGGCTGCTGTCTTAAAAACACACTGTTTGTATTCCAGCTGTGTCAGACAGGAAGAAGAGGCTGCACAATAACTTACACACTTCTTTGCTGCTGTTGTTGAGAAAAAAAGGGTTGAATCTTGCATCACTTTCTATTTGCACTCAAGCTTTTGGATGTATATTACAGTACGCATGTGATGACACGGCTGCACTACTGCACGTCTTTTCTTTTATATTCTCTAGAAGAGTTATAACCTCTGCTTTCTAACAGCCTCAGATGTGAGGCTCAGTGTGAAAATACTGAGTATAGTATACTAGACGTGGTGCAGAGCTTCACTAGGAGATGATTACCAGGGGGTTCAAACTAAATCAAGCTTGATTTTTGCGTTGAATGCTGTGTACATTACCTTCTTCAGCCATGCTTGTGGTCCACTGGTCGAGAGCTCCTCAGAGCTGAGGACCTGGGCTCCAGTTGAACCAGTGAAAAGACCAGGAACCGTGTTGGATTGGGCCCAAGCATCTACCTATTGAAAAAGGACACTTCTATAAAATAAGAGCGTTTAAGCATGTCTGTATTTGTCTGACACAACTGTCAGTATTCCGAGATTAGCTATCCCCATTCTCTGGGCTTCACGTTTGCTACCATGGGTGGGAATGCAGATTTGATTTGGCAGGTTTTCTGACAGATCCACAGGCCTCTGGCTGCTCTTTTTGATTTTATAGAAGAAACACTGTCACATAAATCATTAAGACTAATTTCATTCACGAAGCGTCTACAAAACATCTGCTTCCAAACAGATCAACTGCAGCTGCTGCAGTCAGTATCAAAGTGGCAGCTCCACCTCACACTCATGACAGCCGCACAGATATTTATGAGGCTCAGTCACCACTTAATCAAAGCCTAATGTTTTCCCAAGTTTACGCTTTTGTGAAATTGTATAATACGCATAAAATACTATAACACTCAGAATTAGCTGTGAACTCACCAGCTACAACATTATACAAGTATTAATATGTGAGTAACGTCTCAGCAGTGGTACACCAGGGACAGATCACCTACTACCAGTGTGTGAATGTGTGTGTGACTGAATGTAGTGTAACGCACTTTGGGGTCCTTATGCACTGAGTAAAGCGCTGTGCAAATACAGGCCATTTACCATTTTTACCATCTACTAATCAGAAGGCTGGTGGTTCGACCCCCATCTGCTCCGGTCTGCATGTCATCCTTGGGCGACATACTGACGCCAAGTTGCTCGAATGTGTGTGACTGTTGGGTAGAAAGCACTTAGAGCGCATGGAACAAAGTGCTTGTGCAAATGTGTTTGAATGGGTGAAGGAGGCAAGTTGTGTAAGCAGCAAAGCACTCTATAAGAACCATTTACACTGAACATGAAATGCTTTTGTATCTTTTGTCCATTTTCCTGTTTTACAAAATGCTGACCTGACAAAATGAGAAAAGCCATGTTTTGTTTTTATTGAAAAAAGATGATATTAGGAGCTGAAACCCAGAACAACATATACATGCTGCACCTAAAACTGAGGCTGCCAGAGTGGTGATACAGTGTGATTATGCTGCTATTATAGCATCTTGCTAATAATATAAAGTTTTTATGGTGAGCACGTTAGCTGCTTTAAACGTTTATTCTTTTGAGACTTATTACCTGCTCTTGTGCTCGGGTGAGCATGCGGATGGCACTGATGTCATAGGGGTTCTCAGCCAATCGCCTCTGAGCTTTGATTCGTTCAGTTACAGCCTGGGTGATGTCTACTTGCTGGAGAGACAGAAAAACAGAGAGAGTCAGACATAGGTTTGAGGGTTAAGAAGGAGAGAAGACCCAAACTAGAGTTGTTTTAAACTCTTACAGTCTGAATAAGTCCGTGATACAAAAATATCTTAAACCATTCAATTGTTTTGCAGCTAGTTTATCCGTTTACCTGTAATTTGGAGAAAAAAGCAAACTGAATTAAAAAACGAAGCTTCCTCCAAAACCCTAAATACAAGCATACTGGGTTCATTGGTAACTCTTAACTGGTCAAAGGTTTGGCAGCTGTGTGGCTGAGACTTTGTGTTAGCCCACTGCTGGCTGGTTCACACTCCAGGGCCCCACTTATCTAGAAATCTCTGCTCACCTGTTTGTTCATAAACACTTCACTTTACTGATGATTACCTCGTTAAAGACTAAAGCGTTGGGAAGTGTTTTCAAGAAACTGTTTAAATTCCATTTTCTCATTTTAAATGTCAATAACAACATTACAAATTCAGCCACTTTATGTGCAGAATTGTGGTTTCCAAATCAATCCATGCCTGCCACCAAATCTAGTGCTTATAAATCAGAAGGTGTGGAAACACAGCAGTTCAACAATTCAGAGAAGATAAAATCTCGAACCACATAAAAAAATTGCACCCTATGTTTCAATTACATACTTCATTTAACTTTTGTAAAGCATTTAAACAATGTTTCCCACAGACAGGCAGTGTAAAAATAAGAGCTCTCCCACACAGCAAGACAAAATATCCCCAGAGATCCTTCCAGGAAAATTCATGTCAGCTCTGCCTTCACCACACAAAATCTGTTTCAACGCTGATATTGTCAAAGTTGAACATTAATTAGCATCTCATTAAGCCGCATTTTAAAAACAGCGACCTTTCCAGTCCAATAAAAGTAATGTCTCTGTGCCTTCCCTCAGAGCACGTCTTTGGTGGGACAGGAGTAATCTTGTCCCATCACTGTAGACAAACACTGTCAAATCACGGTCCAGGCAAATGGCAACAACATACTGTTTGGATCGTTTTGCATTTTATGTTAAACGAAACCTTCTTTGGGGAAACACATGAGGAAGGACGCATGAAGGAAAATGCAACAAAGAACAGAAGCAAACTGAGGGTTTAAATATGGGAAGAGTGAAGAAAGACAGAAACAAACAGCGAGAAAGACACCAGAAAGCACAGGGAATAAAGGGAAGGCATAGTAGGAACAACAAGAGAATATAAACAAACTAGATAATTCAACTAAGGAGAACTAAGAATACAAACACTCCAAAAAACTCAGCCTAAGAATTTTATCTCCAACTTCCTTTCAGATAAGTGGTAAATCCACCTCTTGGAAGAAGAGACCTGGTTGAGCTTGCTAGCATTAGTACAGGATATCCAGTGGATTTTGTCCAACTAAACACTGTAATGCCTGGCATAGTGGAATCACACAATCACATTTACTCCATGCACTGTTCACCAGCATCGCCCAAATCATCTTTAAAAAGGTGAGAGGTGTTCACTTCTGTTGTATAGTATGCACTATCTCATTTCTCACCTGCAGTTGTGGGTCAGGAAAAACTTTGTCACTGTTTGTCACAAACGCTGGCTGTTCAATAACTTCCTGCAAAACCGCTGCCGTTTCCCCTGATGATGATGAGGAGGAGGAGGGTGCTGCTGACAGAACATTTGTTTGGGCCTTTGTTGTAACAGCAGCCTTCTCGGTTGTTTTGTCAACTGGCACCCATTCTCCATAAGCACCCAGTCCCTCTCCTTCCTGTAACACATTACATTAGATAAGTAACTATGGGTTTATATTAAAAGACATTTTCTTTGATAATTACCTGCAATTAATCCGTTTAAAGGGAGACATTTATTCTGTGGAATACAAAGTGCAGCTCAAAGAATAAACTGAAGCTAGAATTGTTTCAATGCTTACTGTTCATATAGATCAGATTCAGATCATTTTATTGATTCTGACAATTCATTTGCAGCTTAGCCACAACCTGCTCATGCAATCACAGGCAAAAATAGAAATGTGTCCACCAACGATCATACAAAGAAGTCAATCTAAGTGTGTCAGAGTTAAGTGATCTAATAGCCAAGGGAATAAAAGATCTGAAGTATCTGTTTGTGTTTCACTGGGAACGAGGTAATGGTGACCTGAGAGGAACTTCCTGAACTCAAATGACGAACATGGTCAGGACAGCTGATTCTTTGGGGGGTATTGAGAGGTGCCCTGCTCCTGTGGATCAATCAGGAGCAAACTGACATATCTAATGCACCACCAGCTACAGGCTGAGACGTCTGCCACCGTGCACCTTTCTTCTCATACAGCATTACCCCATTTTTCTTTTTGTGGTTTTTAAATTTGTAAATGTCTGCATGTGATCGTCCCGAGATGAAGAAACAAACAGAATATTGTTGAGATATTGATGGTGTGAAAAGTGCCTCGACCATGGCCCCAGAAAAAATATTAAATATCCATTAAACTCGAAAGCCCAAAAAGTCTCCTGAGATGGAAACCAATTCCTAATAAGACAAATGGCACAAAAATGTAGGAAATGTAAAAGTTAAATGTTCTCTCGACATCCTGCAAAGTTCCCACCACGACCACAAAGTAAGATCCACAAAGATGTTCATTCATTCAACAACAAAAAGAACAAAATTAAGGAAGAACACCGTCGTAGTCATGGTTACTGCTCCCACAAACTATCCTGCAACACAATTCTTGGGACAGATAAAAATTTGTATTCTTAACTTTTCAACAAAAATGCACAACACATGTTTGGGAGAAAAAAAGATTTTGCACACCAACAACAAAACCTCATATTTACCATAAAGCATGTTGGGGGGGTTCGTGCTTTTATCTCAGCCCCTCAAACCCTTGAAAACTTTGTAAAGAAATCATAAATAAATAAAATTTAAGAAGAAAATTCAAGGCTAGAGTCCGTTACTATGTTGTTTATGCAACAAGACGATGACTTGAAAGCAGCAAAATGGCAGCAAAATCTAAATATTATGGTTTTGAAATGGCCACGCCCCCTGCTGACCTAAAGAAAGGAAGATGCTAACTCAGACATCCCGGTTAAGTGGAACAGAAACGTAGCACTGAGATGCACACTGGAAGTGATTCTATTCAGTCTAATAAAAACGAGTTTCATACCTTCTTACGATGCTGTGTTCCTGAAGACACTGGAAACTCCTTGGCCATGCCTGCATCACTACGGACTGCTGGACGAACTGTTGAGTTCTGATTGGACAAAAATTGGAAATGGTTACTTCTTTTTTCGAAAAAGTTACTTATTACACAACTGCGACTATATCCACCAGAAAAACCCTATGAAGGACCAGGTGACCCCATCATTACATGCCTCTCTGCAGCTTCTCTCCTCCTGTCCCTGCCCACAGAGAATGTGCCAGGCCATCAAAAATAAACCCAAAATGAGCCAAGCAAAAGTCAAACATAAAGACTCACAAAGCTATGACTTTTCAGCTGGTGGAATACATTTGAGTACTGCTACCTTTTGCAGCAATAGTTTTGCTGCATGTTTTGCAAATTACCGGATGTTTGACATCCTCTTTGTGAAATCCAAACGGCAGCGAGTCTCATTCCCTCGCTCTTCTGAAACTCCCACTTTCACCATATTATTCCCTATCTGGGAATTTGAACTGAGTTATATAATTGACATCAGCTCAAGAACAGAAAAACCACTCAAAACATCTGCCCAGTTTTGGGATAGCATTCTTCAGAAAGTTGAAACTAAGATAATCAGTTCACAGTTCACACCAGAACCACAGGAAGAAAACAGCGTGACAAAGAAACCTGCATGTGATGACAGGGTCATGTGTATAGGGACATACTGTCAGCTCAGATTCAGTTAAATGAATCGCACAGACAGATGATAACCTTCAGCATACTCCGCAATGAGCCAATCATGCGAACTTGGCCTGATGAGAAAATGGATTTTAATGCCTGTAAAGAATTCCTAAAATATCCAAGATAAATAAACCTCTGAAATGAAAGGATTGTGTAACAAAATGATTGTAAATCCTAAAAGTTTCACGTAACATTTCAGCTGTATCACTTATATTTAAGTTAAGTCTGCATCTAATTGGTATTTCAGCTCCTGCATTTCAGATGTGTTGTGGGTGTACAAAGACTAAGCTATGAAAACTGCGTCCAAATATTTCTGGGTCTAACTGCATTTAAAACAGACACGATGCAGCGCACGTGTGCATATTACATTAACACTGAAGGTGATTGCTTTTGGTTCTCGTAGAGCTGCTCCTCCAAAAGGTTTCTCATCATCCTCTTCATCTGAAACATGAGGCACTGCCACTGGCAGCTCTTCTGTACTGTCTGCAATCATCTTGCATTTCTGCAAACACACACACACATATAAAGAGTAAGCTATGTAACTACGACGCATCGCTCTTGTTTTTCCACATTGCAGGCTGCAGATCTCCATGGCTGTTACAGAACACTGCAGAACTGTACTTTAGAACTGCTATGATCTGAGTAGGATCCTGTATGTAAGCAGACAGAGACCTTTCCACCTATAAAGGTAGAGCGGCAGAGCTTTAACAAAACGTAATGCACTTGTCCTTTAATGTAAGGCTCACTCTATGACATTAACCAAATCTGGAAAAGAAAATCCCACCTGACCCTCTTTGAATCAGCTCATATTTTATACAACAACTGTTGGATGTATGTAAATCCATGCTCTAAATCCAAAATCATTTTTAAGTATCAGGCTCATCGTTGCTATGTGAGCATGCACAAGGGCCTGGATCACAGAGGATCATGGAGTGCTTCAGTGTTTTAACTCATTGCCTGTTCAGCTTGTGACCGTTTTCTTTTGGCATACGATGGCCTGTCCTTTGCACTAACTTTAGTTGTTTTGATACATAGAAAACATGAAACTTACGTCAGTAAATTCTTTAATGCTAATGCTGTTCGCTTGCTTTGCTACTTTCCTTTTCACCTCCTCCAAATTAGCGATGTTGGGTTGGGCAGGGGCAACGGGTGGCTTCTGCATAATGGAAGGCAGTGGAACCAGTGACGACAAAGTGCCAATGTTAGTCAAGGCTGCTGTCACAGTGGCTACAAGTGAGAGGAGACACGGCAAAACACACAAATCGGTGAATAAGAAGCACAACAGCTGACTCAAATAATATTCGAACATTTCAGCTTCAGTCGTGTAATTCTGCTTATAGTACTTATTTTATTGACTCAACACACTCGACACTTCACTTGACCTTCATGGTTATTTTGCTCCAGAAAACTTACTCATCAGCAGTAGAACTACTCACACACAAGAAAAGACATCAGGGATTAAGGTTAGGTGATATTTGAAAAGTTTCCAACCGACAATCGTCAGTCCAATAAATGACAACAGGTGATATATTCACGCAGGTGACTTTTCGATGGGCGGAGCAACGTAATCATGCACGTTTAGAATTTATAAGATTTGTTTGAATATTTTACCTTCTTTTCTTGTTTCAGTATTAATATTGCTACTTTTTGGATTATTCATTCATTTATTTATTTATCTGAGATGAGCCAAAGCACACAAAAAACTCAACATTACATCAGATTTTTTTTTAATGTTCGCAGGAAGAGACATTTGGATTTTTAACTTACTTATTGTTTAATTTTGTATTTGTTGTTTGGTCGAGTGTGTGATAAGATAAACACAGTTATAGTGCTAAAAACAGCGCTATTATGTTTTCCGTTGACTGCTTCTCTTAGTTTCAACCAACATTATTAGCAAACCAACTCATGGGCAAATAAATAAATAAATCGCTCTTGTAAAAAACGACTGGTGAAAGGCTCAGCCTATAGTCAATATATCCGTCCAATTGCCCAACTTTATTAGAGATGCAGTTTACTGTTGAAGAAAGAAGTCAACTGGATGTCTGTATTTGTACATTTTGATAAATTACAACTTCATTCCAAACAGACAGATTCAAACTAAGTTAAACAGTCCCCTCAAGGAAATGACCAAATCTGTATCGATGGAGCAGCGGTAACTAGGGATGGGTAACGGTATCCAGTGTTCTGACATAAACGGTAGTAACCAGACCGAAAAGCAGCGCACATTTCGGTGCTTTTTTTCTGTGCTTTTTTTTTTCTTGACATGTCACACACTTTGGATTTTAGCCAATCATTTTACCTTTCCAAGGATAGTAGGCGGGCCCAGGTACGTACGTTCTTTTAGAGCAGATGGATGATGATGCAGCAGCAGCCGTTCTTCTGTGCGTGAGTAGCTTCATGTTGTTCGTGTGTAATTTACGCTGAGTAGGCTAACCACGTTATTACATTAATGCATGTAAGGTGAACTAGCAAACACCGTCGTAGTTACATGTCTACCTGTCTTCTTGTTTGATAGAGAGATAGCATATATGTCCTATAGCTGCAGAAAAGGCTAACATTGTTATCTTTTTACAAAAAAACAGCTGAACATGAGAGGTTTTAGGACAAAGTTTGTGTTCTCCATTCTTTAAGCACCGGTTCGAGCACCGTTTAAGCACCGGCACCGTTTCAAAAGTACCGGTTTGGCACCGGTATCGGATAAAACCTAAACGATACCCATCCCTAGTGATAACAGGAGGAAAAAATCATGCAGGAAAGAGGAAAGTCAAATTCCTACCAGCAGTCATACTGGCCATTGCAGCATTCATAGCCATTGTTGGCAGAGCCAGGGGAAGCACTGAGGATCTCAGGCTAGCAGGGATAGGCATACCAGCTTTGGCACACATGGCAGCAGCATTGGCCTTAGCAATTTCCAACAACTGCTCCTTATCTGAGAAACAAAAAAATAAATCTTACATTTTTTAGACATAATACATAATATGAAGTTTCTAACAGCTATATACAGTTTTATTTTCCTTTTTTAAAATAGAAATCTGAGCATATGATTTTAGCGGTAAAGAAGATAAGAAAATTGTAATCTCAAGTAAATCATCACAACAAAATGAATTAATGGGAATTAGTGTGATGATCACATAGTCAGAAGCAACATATAACCATCATCTTTCAGAGGTAATGGACTCAGACTCAAAGTGCTTTATACTACTTGCCTAATTCATCATTCAGACAAGCACTTTTTCTATTCACACTAACTTGGAGTTCACAGCCACCCCATAACATACAGGATCCCACATATATTTACTGGTACTGACTCATGATAGAGTACAACATTGAATCCCCTGTTGTTCTCACAGTATTTAAACTTGAGCTTTATCATGGGGGGGGGGGAAGCATCAAGTTGACAAGGAAAGGTGAGCAACTAAAAAATGAAGTAAACAAGAGGTTAGAGGTTTTTTCTAGTAAAAACTGGCACCTAGTAAAAATCAGGCGCTAACTTATTTACAGTTACTTTATGACAGCAGCCTCCTCTTTGTTATATACAATAGCACCAAAATACAAGTAACAAAAAGGAAAAATGGCACGTATTACATTCACACGAGTGACTTCATAATATCTGACCCAGTTCACTGATACGGTGAGGGCTGTTGCTCAAGCTGCCGTGTTTCCGTGAGGGCGACCTGTTTTTGCGTAGGATTAGCACAGGGGAATGGCTCGGCTCACGCTTCCAACGGTCTCTCTGGCTGTATGCAACCCTCCGCCGACTTTGTGACACTGACCGCGAGCGTGACCGCCGTGGCCTGCGGCCCCTTGACCTACAAAGCAACATGCAGTCTCATTTATCTTTCAAAAAACCAACTGCTAAACAACATCTGTATACAAATATTCATAGGTGAAACTTTACAATGTAATAAAAGCACTCACAAACTTTCAAGAACCACTGTGTACAGCTACAACTGTGATAAATATTTTGGGCACCCGCCTCTATGATTCTGTTCCATGGACTGAAAAACTAGATGTGATGAAGACAATGTGGTGATTGCAAAATGGCCAGGAAGCACTAGTTTCATCAGAACACTCTTGCCAACACATAATCAGGCAAACTGCATTTGCAACTGTGGGGAAGCAAGTTGCCACCTCTAAATGAGGCCGTGGTCCTGTGGAACAGGATGACTTTGACGCCATCGTGCACGCACAGGCGTCTGCTTTGCATGCACTGCTACAGTTTCAGGGTCCTGCAGGTACCTCCCTGCACTCAGAGAGAAATCCTGCTCACGTGAATAAACTTACTTTTGACTGTCGGGAGGCAGAGCCCAAAGGAGGATGGGCTCCTGATGTGATTGGCCACTTTGATGGACACTTCAGATTACTGTGTTAAACTGAGTTACACTGTGCCAGCGACAAATGCTGTTCTAAAGCGCATTTGTTTACAATTTGAAAGATAAAGTTTAGTGAATTAAGTATCAACAGCTATTGTTTACTGAGTGGAAATACACACAAGTGTCACTGGATTACTTTAATGCTGAAGAAATATTTGAAACCATTAATCTGTGGTACAGAATAACACAGCTTCTATGATTTAGAAAGAAATCATCATAATGAGGACGCATCATTCCTCAAGTCAACTGAGTAAACTTAATTTTATAAAATGTGAACAAGTATAACATGTTTTATGTTTTTGCCAGTGGGTGGCTTCACTCAGTGAAACAGCTTTACACATCTGGCTCAGAGCTCCACTCACTGTGGGCTCAGGCTCCACTCACTGTGGGCTCAGGCTCCACTCACTGTGGGCTCAGAGCTCCACTCACTGTGGGCTCAGGCTCCACTGTAACAGGTTCTCTGAAAAGACAGTCTGTGGGCTGGACAGGAGAGCAGGACGTGACGAGTTGTCCAAGGTAAGCAGCTAATTTGTCTGACAAGCAGTTCAGGTTGTTCCCAAAAGTTGATTCTGTTGATCTGGATGTTTTGAGTGGGAGAAACGTTTCGTCACTCATTCAAGTGACTTCTTCAGTCTCAGCTGACTGCAGGTTTCCCAGCCTTAAGATACACGTACTGTTTATGTACGACTGAAACTAGCACCAATGGTGAGCAGTGGGATCTAATGAGAGGTGAATGAATAAAGGGAGGGAGGGTCCATGGGGCTATTTGGTGTATGGATGTCATGTATAGAACAGAACCATAAGGCGTGTGTGAGGTGTGATCATGCTTCTCAAATGCAGATAAATTATCTCCAGGTAAGTAAGCCAGCGCAAACACACTCCACCCCCTGACCTACCTTGAGCGTGATCTCTTCCTAAGTGAAGGGCTCGTGGATCTAGATTCTCTCTTGTAGCCTCTACGTGGTGACTTGGATTTTTTCTGCTTCTTTGATGACTTCTCCTCTTTTTTCTTCTGTGGTGACTTTTTTCTTTTCTTTCCAGCAGATTTCACATTTGCAGGAAAGGACGTTTCTGATGCCTTGCACTGAAGCAAGCCAGGCTCAGTGCTCAGGTGATGTTTAGCAGATATGGACTGGCTTGGCACGGACGTGGATGCACTAGAAGCTGAAGTTTTTAGAAAATCACATGACAAAGACCACAGCTTGAAAAAACCCAAATACATCTAAATTAAAAGCCACACCTATTAATAACACAAAGCACTGATTGGACATTACAAAGTATTTATTTTAGTTTTATTCTAGTATTTTAGAATAAAACTGTGTATGTGTCTGTAAGACTAGAGAGGAAATGACATTTTTCAAGTTATCTCTATTATCACCAGATTTATAGTGTGTATGTGTGGCAAGTTGAGGCTGATGGCTCAGCTGCAGGGGAGGAGTGAAGCAGCAGGTTCAAGGTGTGGTATCAGGGGAGGCTGGTCTTCGCAGTTGGCGAGCATCATCTAATCATGCCTTCCCTATTTCAGTAGCGCCTGGGGCGAGAGAGGGGGGATATCTGATCAGATCTGCTGGAGGTGGAGGAGCTGGCAGCGGAAATCGCAGAGAAAAGAGAGCAGAGCACTGTAAAGTGCAAAACATAAAATAATAGTTTGCACAAGAATCTGGGTGGAGCCGAAACCCAGGACACCAGCATGTCATAGCCCCAACCCCCGCAGCCGGTGGAGGCACTGGCAAAGATTGGGTCTGAGCTGGTGGCAATACACCGGGAGTAGGTGGCGGTAGGGCTGGGCCATGTCAAACCGTTCACGGTAACACCGGTAAAATGTTGGGCAACGATAAGAAAATGAAATATCGCGATAGAATTTGGGTAAAACGCGCATGCGCAGTGCCTTTGTTTTCATACGCACATGACCGATAAAGCATGGCGGTGACGCAGAACGAGAAGAGCGAAAGCGGATCGTTGAATGAAACGATGACCCAGAACTGGTTTGTAAAAATGCTGCAGCTTCACTGGTGTGGAACTGGTTTAGCTTTCGTGCGTCAGATACACAACAAAGCACTATTTTTGGTAGCGCATGCTAGCGGGCCGTCGTTATTACCGAACCGATTTCATGTACACGGCACTCAAAAATCTGTTAACAATGTTTCAGTACGACTTTGCTAAGCTACGAAGCCGCACCGCTTGATGGATTGTTGGAGCATTACGGCTATCGTAGGCGGAGCCTGGCGGAGTGATACGTACTGTGCTTCAACATAATGTTACCATATTGTGTGTGTTTAACCTCTTTTTAAGTGTTGTGGATATTATACATGGTTATGTTCAGGATATGTCGGCCAGTTTCCACTGGAAATGCCTTTTGGTTAAACTGTCAGCAACGAATTTGCATTTGCACTGTTACATTTTTATATAACTTTAATGCAGATAAAAAACAGCTGCTTGTTTAAGTGAAAATACATTGATGGGGTTTTTGCACTAATAAAGTTGTGGAGTTATAAAGTGTTTTGTCTAGTGTCAATTATATTGTCAGTTATATCGATATTGCAAATTTTCAAATATATATCGTGATAAATAGTTTTGGCCATATTGCCCTGCCCTAAGTGGCAGTGCATCAGAAGCAGAAGCATTGTGTGGACCTCCAAGCTTTCTTGGAGGTGTTCCAGGCGATGGCCGGCAGAGGAGTCGGCTCCCCGGCTGCTCCCGTTGCTCTTAGGGGAAGCCCAAGTGGTAGCGCTGAGTCTTCCCACAAGGCATCCTGGACCAGCTAGGGCTCTCCTCCGAGGACCATCTGCACCACTTTCCAGGAGGGTCGGATAAGGCCGGAGGTCCACGTATGTCAGCCGGCTGCAAGACACCGGGATGGCGAAGTGGGTCTGTTGCCACCAGCCGCCGAGCCTTGAGGCTGCGGTGAGGCTGACTTAGGACCAACTGGCAGCGTGGCAGGAAGGTCCGCAGGAGCAGCTGTGTGCAGCAGTGGCTAACTGACTGTTCCCAGCCGTGCGAACAAGGGTCCAGGTACTGTTTTATACAACACTATTTCCCACACAAATGTGATCAGAGCTAGTTCTTACATTTTCTACTCAAGTCCTTAAAGCCCTTTATACAACATGCCTCATTCAGCCATTCGCACGAGCACTAAGTGCCTTCTATTACACACACTCCAATGAACTCATCAGAGAAAATGTTGGGTTCAGCGTCTTGGCCAAAGATATTTAAGAGTGAAGACGAGAGACTCGAGCACCGACCTTTCAATTAAGTGGAAACTGGCCGACATATCCTGAACATAATCATGTATCATATCCACAAAACTTAAAAAGAGGTTAAACACACACAGTACGGTAATATTATGTTGAAGCACAGTACGTATCGCTCCGCCTACGACAGCCGTAATGCTCCAACAATCCATCAAGCGGTGCAGCTTCGTAGCTTAGCAAAGTGGTACTGAAACATTTGACAGATTTTTGAGCGCCGTGCACATAAAATCGTTTCGGTAATAACGACGGCCTGCTAGCATCCTCTACCAAATAATGTGCTTTGTTGTGTATCTGACGCACGAAAGCCAAGCCAGTTCCACACCACTGAAGCTGCAGCATTTTTACAAACCAGTTCTGGGTCATCGTTTCATTCAACGATCCGCTTTCGCTCTTCTACTAAACGACCCTGCTGTTACAGCCACCCCAAATTTGTGTTAATAGCTTTTGAGTAAGATTTACAGTATTATTCCTGGATACATGGTGTTTATACTGTTTGAACAGTGATTTCCTCAAACTTGAAATTTAAGATTTTAATATTCTGAGATCCTGGATATCTGATTCCCATGAACTATGAGCCACAATCATCACAACACACTCAGGACCTGCTCAGTCATGGAAACCAACGTCCATTTCATACAGGTCTTACCTAGTTTTTCTGTTTCCTCTCCTTCACTGTGGTTAGAGGTCTGCCGTTTTATTACTCTTGATTCAGTCAACTCTTCTGCTTGTAAATTACTTTCAGTGTTGCTGAGGTTGCCCTGAGGTGGCTTGGGCCAGTTTGGAGGCCATTGGTGGGAATGAAAGGATTCATCTTCTACATCTTTCTTCTCTGACGAGCTACAAGTAAAAATAGAAATCACATAATTGCAGGATGAAGTAATATCACAGTGAAACATATTTATCAACAGTGCTGTCATCAAGCACAGAGTGTTTCATACAGTTAGTTGCAAAATCTTCCTCCATTTTTTTCACTTAAAGTGGGGCAAAAAAGTATTTAGTCAGCCACCGATTGTGCAAGTTCCCCCACTTAAAATGATGACAGAGGTCAGTAATTTGCACCAGAGGTACACTTCAACTGTGAGAGACAGAATGTGAAAAAAAAAATCCATGAATCCACATGGTAGGATTTGTAAAGAATTTATCCGTAAATCAGGGTGGAAAATAAGTATTTGGTCACCTCAAACAAGGAAAATCTCTGGCTCTCACAGACCTGTAACGTCTTCTGTAAGAAGCTTTTCTGTCCCCCACTCGTTACCTGTATGAATGGCACCTGTTTGAACTCATCATCTGTATAAAAGACACCTGTCCACAGCCTCAAACAGTCAGACTCCAAACTCCGCCATGGCCAAGACCAAAGAGCTTTCGAAGGACACCAGGAAAAGTATTGTAGACCTGCACCAGACTGGGAAGAGTGAATCTACAATAGGCAAGCAGCTTGGTGTGAAAAAATCAACTGTGGGAGCAATCATCAGAAAATGGAAGACATACAAGACCACTGATAATCTCCCTCCATCTGGGGCTCCACACAAGATCTCATCCCGTGGGGTCAAAATGATCATGAGAACGGTGAGCAAAGATCCCAGAACCACACGGGGGGACCTGGTGAATGACCTGCAGAGAGCTGGGACCAAAGTAACAAAGGTCACCATCAGTAACACACTACAACGGCAGGGAATCAAATCCCGCAGTGCCAGACGTGTTCCGCTGCTGAAGCCAGTGCATGTCCAGGCCCGTCTGAAGTTTGCCAGAGAGCACATGGATGATACAGCAGAGGATTGGGAGAATGTCATGTGGTCAGATGAAACCAAAGTAGAACTTTTTGGTATAAACTCAACTCGTCGTGTTTGGAGGAAGAAGAATACTGAGTTGCATCCCAAGAACACCATACCTACTGTGAAGCATGGGGGTGGAAACATCATGCTATGGGGCTGTTTTTCTGCCAAGGGGACAGGACGACTGATCCGTGTTAAGGACAGAATGAATGGGGCCATGTATCGTGAGATTTTGAGCCAAAACCTCCTTCCATCAGTGAGAACTTTGAAGATGAAACGAGGCTGGGTCTTCCAACATGACAATGATCCAAAACACACCGCCCGGGCAACAAAGGAGTGGCTCCGTAAGAAGCATTTGAAAGTCCTGGAGTGGCCTAGCCAGTCTCCAGACCTCAACCCCATAGAAAATCTGTGGCGGGAGTTGAAAGTCCGTGTTGCTCGGCGACAGCCCCAAAACATCACTGCTCTCGAGAAGATCTGCATGGAGGAATGGGCCAAAATACCAGCTACTGTGTGTGCAAACCTGGTGAAGACCTATAGTAAACGTTTGACCTCTGTTATTGCCAACAAAGGTTATGTTACAAAGTATTGAGTTGTATTTTTGTTATTGACCAAATACTTATTTTCCACCCTGATTTACCAATAAATTCTTTACAAATCCTACCATGTGGATTCATGGATTTTTTTTTCACATTCTGTCTCTCACAGTTGAAGTGTACCTCTGGTGCAAATTACTGACCTCTGTCATCATTTTAGGTGGGGGAACTTGCACAATCGGTGGCTGACTAAATACTTTTTTGCCCCACTGTACATTTGCAGCCTGTTGTTCCCCCATCCCATTTTTTTAGACATGTTGCTGCCACCAAAGTCAAAATGAGCCAAATAAAAAACGAATAAAAACAGAACTGCTCTCTCTTCGCTTCCGCTTATCCTTTTCAGGGTCGCGGGGGGCGCTGGAGCCTATCCTAGCTGTCATAGGGCGAGAGGCAGGGTACACCCTGGACAGGTCGCCAGTCTGTCGCAGGGCCAACACACAGAGACAGACAACCATTCACACTCACATTCACACCTAGTGGCAATTTGGATTATCCAATTAAACTATCCCCACAAGCTGCATGTCTTTGGACGGTGGGAGGAAGCCGGAGTACCCGGAGAGAACCCACGCAAACACGGGGAGAACATGCAAACTCCACACAGAAAGACCCCGGCCTGATGGTGGAATTGAACTCAGGACCTTCTTGCTGTGCGGCAACAGTGCTAACCATCGTGCCACCGTGACTAAAAACGGAACTGTCTTAGTTTAAACATTCAATGTGTTTTCTGTTTTCAAGTGTGAATAAAATGTGTTTATGGGAGTTGCAAATCACCACATTCTGTTTGTGTCTATATTTTACACAGCAGCTTAACTTTTAAATTTAATCTAAAAGCCACAACACGACCTGATTAAAAGCCTAGTAATTTTACTAAGGACTCAATATTTATTATGGAAAAATAAATATTGCCATTATTTTGCAAACATTTATTTTACATTAACTGGGAGATATTGTGTCTGTCTCTTTAACCTTTAAACAGGCAGGTGGAGTCGGTCAACCATTCATCGGAGGACAGCTGAACATAAGAAAGTTGGTAGTAGTTCCTAGATCTTCCAGTTAGCATGTCAAAGTATTGTTGGTTAAGTTCATAAATCCAAATCATGAATGTGGAATGTCAGGTAAAGTCTACAGAGTGGTAGAATAAATACTAAATAAATGCGGTACATTTACTGTTGGCAGCCGTCTTGGCAAATTAGGATCATCAGCCCACAGATTTGAAGGGAAAACAGTTTGTATAACAAAATAAACAGAGGAGGAGCCATCAACATTTCGTTCAAAGTTTGCTTCCCACCTGGAGCGAGTCCTAGACCTCTGACGGTAGTGTCGAGTCCGAGAGTCAGAGTTCTTCACTGGGCAGGAATGTGACTGGGAGTAGGAATGTGAAGGTGAATGGCATCCCTGCCTGTCACGTCTTTCCTCATCTTCTATTCCTTTATTTGAGTTTTCCTGTCAGAGAGCAATAAAAAAGAAACCTTATTTTCATTATTCTTTCGTGAGTGTAGCATGGACTGGTAATGATATAGCACTTTCAACTAACAACTATTTGACCACACAAAGTGCTTTCTTATAACCAGCTTCATTAAACCCCCACACACACTTTCACACCATCACACGGGGCGACTCAGGTTTCACTGTGATGTGCTTATCCTGGCTTTTCCGCCTGAGCCAAAGCTGCCCCAGTTACATCAATATGCAATTTATTTGACCCATCTCCCCTCCGAAGTTATTTTCCCATGCACTCTCAGAACGTCTTCAGTGTGACTGTTACACACTTCCACCCTCAGAGTTGCAGTCTCAGTCCATTCACTTGTGCATTTGCAGAGGAAGCTGGATGTGTATAAAATGGAGAGTCTTCAACTTGATTTTGTGGAAGTGGGCGAAGTTGAAGGAAGGAAAATCTGACAAAAAGGGCGGCTTTTAAGCAACAATTGTGTTTTTATAAGCGAAACCCTTTTGACCTCATCGAGAGGTAGAGGCCGTTCTTCCACAGATGCCTCGAGACAGCACACCAGAACCCTGCAGCCACAGTCTCACTCTGGAGGACAAATTCATGGTTGTGCTTCTCATCTCTCCCCATTAGCAGAAATATTCTTAATTATCTCACAATCAAACAGTTGGTTCAAAGTCAGCGGCTGAATCGACCAAATGGCCCAAACTTGAATTTGAAAATTGAAGAATTTTTCATTAAGCCTTATGTATTGGATCTAATGGTAACAGGCAGAAATATATTACTGTATTATTACTATTACCAAGCACAAAAATATCATCACACAGACTTATAATCAACACACTTAAGATTTACAATGAAAAAGATAAAAGCTCGCATGCAGGGGCTAAATCGGGCCCAATGTCCCGCCTCAGACGCTGGCCCAACAAATGCAGGACACTCGCTCCTCCTAAGATAATTAGTCCAACTAAACAGTCCGACGGTGACGACTTTGCAAGAACAGACTAACAAGCTACAGTCGCAGTCAGAAGGACAGCAGTACATAAATTTAACCTGTATTCTACTTGACATAGTTACTTGTGAACACTACAGACAAATCAAACATGAGAAAGGAATTCTCTCCTACTGTTAGTAAAAGCAAAGGGATAAATCTGTATTAGAAACTAAAGCTGATTTATGTATTGGGACCACAATGAAAGTACTTTGTTTTCACCTGTTTTGGGATTATATCAGGCAGCTCCTCCTGTCGTTTTAGTTTAGTATGCTTTAACACAAAAGCAGAGTCAGTATCTGATGAATTCTCATCGTCTTTCCTCCTTTTCTTCTTCTTCCTCTTTCCAATTAAGTGCTTCTTGCGGCATCTGGACTTACTCTCACGATCCCCACCTGGAAAACAGTTTACCAGCTCTGCATATTTTTGCAGCAAAAAATATTGTATGTGACATATACAGGACAACATATGGCAACGTAGACAGAATTTACAAGGAAATGGGAAAGGAGAACCGTGGAGCTCACAGAGTCTGACTGCACTTGGATGATGTGACAGCAGATGCTGTTTATGTGGGTCTGCTGTGGTGAAACGACAACATGCCGAAGATGGACAACAAAGCACGCGTCTTAGATTATAGCCACTTACCAGCAATATTCGTTGTTAGTTTTTATAAATGATCTACCAGTACGTTGATATAAACTATGGATATAAACTTTAATGAAGGATGGCCCAATGTGGACTCGGCTAAAAGACATATGTCTACATCATTAAAGCAGTATTGAAGAAGTTTTTAGAGAATTCCACACTGATAATTGTCACATTACTCAAATAGAAACTACTAATACACTATTGAACCTGGCCCTTGTTTTGCTCTTCAACTTCTCTGAGTTTGGTTATGCAGCATGTCTGTAGGTTCTCAGTCATTCCAGACATCGTAATCTAAGGAGCTTGGAATGAGAAGCAACTGGACTTCTTTCAGTTTCTTGAAAACGTGTGTAGACCTCAGACCTCTGCATTGGAGAAACCAAACAGCCACTCCATAAGCGCACGGCACAACATAGAAGAGCCACCTGGACAGGACAAGACTCAGCTGTACGTCTGCATCTAAAGGTCAAAGGTCGCTCTTTCGAGGACACCAGAGAAGACCGATGGTTTAAAAGAGAGTTGACAGAAGCCATCTATGTCCACTGTGAACGACCATCCTTGAACAGAGCGGATGGCTTACTACACCAACCATCTGCCACCTACAATCCAGTTTTGAAATCCCTTCCCTGGCGTCTTAATTAGGGGTGGGTATCGTTTAGGCTTTATCTGTGCCAAATCTGTACTTTTGAAACGGTGCCGGTGCTTAAAGAATGGAGAACACAAACCTCTCATGTTTTTATTTTTAGCAGTCTCTTTTTTTCTGCAAAATGATAACCACCGTCTAGCCCCACGCACGGGGCGATCCGCGCTAACTCACTAATGGAAATTTACCACACCCGCAGTAGATGTGCTCGGTGTGAGGTCTCGCAGCAAGCTATCAAATACGGCGCATTTCTCGGCTTTTAAAACAACGCTATGCGGCGCCAGGTGCTTCATCAGATTCGAGGTGTTGCCTCCTTTGACAGTATCACAGTATCAGCTTAAAGCACTTGTTGCTGCTGAGTTTGCATCTTTTGCTGTGAAGTACAGCCAGACTTTGACCGCTTCGCCTTGGGCGTTTTTAATCTGTAGCTCTGCTCTAACAGAACGTACGTACCTGGGCCCGCCTACTATCCTTGGAAAGGTAAAATGATTGGCTGGAATCCAGAGTGTATGACAGCTCAGAAAAAAAATGGCACCGGATATCGGTACCCATCCCTAGTCCTAATGCCCACTCACATTTTGCGTCAGTTCATCTACACAGACACATGATAGGGTGAGTCAACTGGCCCACACACTTTTAAACAGCTTGGCTCATGTGATGAGGCACATGATCAATAATAGGTTGAGGAGACTTTTCCTCACCCTATCATGTGACCTATCAGGTCACCTGACGCAAAATGCGAGTGCGTGTTGAGGTACCTGGGAAGGGATATCAAGACTGCTTTGTAGGTGGGTGTCTTAAGCCACCCCCTCTGCTCAATGATGGTCATTCACAGTGGACATACATGGTCTCTGAGAACCTACACAGACATGCTGCCTTCCAGAGCAGACAAAACCTTGAAAAGGGTGCAGTTAGAATACAGTACAAAGGACCAGAGTCTTCATGTAGCTAAAGAAGGACATCAAAGACGGGGACAATGTCAAACCAATCAGCTTCTGGGAACATGAGACTGAAAAGGGCCTGGGCCAGCTGGTCAGCAGTGACTTAACTTTTAAATACGAACAAGGGGATTGTCTACTGAAAATATTTTTTAAAAACATATATAAAGATTAGCCACAGAATAGGGCAGCTGTGAATATACCAAGTCTATCTGCGGTAAACACTCGATGCTCAAAAAGTTGACAATATAATAAAGAGCCGTACCTTGCTCTGTTTTTCTTTCCGTTGGTGTTCCTCTTCTATGAAGCAAAGATAAAGCCTGAATTAGGCACATTTAAACAGTCATAATTAACAGTAAAACGGCAGGAAGCTATTGGCTGTTTTTGTACAGTAGTGTTGCCCCCCTGAACGATCTAGGTTGCGGGCTACACGTTATCCCACCGTGTATGTAGTAAACCTTTTTACTCCCTTCATTCACTGACTTTTGAAACTGGACATAATGCACAGGTAAAGTTACAGGTTCCTTTGTGAGCCCAGCCCCTTCCTCTCAGACTATCACATGCTTTCTTTGGAGTTATATTTGCTGGCTGAGCACGTGAGCACACAGGTTTTCTGACTGTGGATGTTGCAGCATGTGCTTTCAGGATCACCTTGACTTGTGTTTATTTTTTCGCTTCAGGTCTGCCCCAGACTCTGAACTACTCTCCTTCTCTCGGTTCCTCTTCTTCCTCTTGCTTTTGTGTTTTTTGTGCTTCTTGTGCGAACTGCTGCTTCTCACGTCTTTGTGTCTCTTTGTAGAGGCATTTTCTGCTCCATCCATGTTACTGCAGTCACCCACTCTTTTAGCATCACTGATGGACAGAGGCAGAGAAAATACGTGTTACTGTTTGACCAGAAAGAGTCAGCCAACGTTTATTAAATGTCTAATATTCTGAAGCCTCTCCCTGCACCGCTTATTGGATAGTAAGATCCAGATGAGGTGTTTAACAGTCATGCCTGTTGAAGATTTAAGAGGTTTCAGGTTTCTTCTATCATTGCTTCGAATTCTTTTCATAGTCTTATCATTAAAACCGGCAGTGACTTAAATAGAAAAATGTCCGCTTCAAACCTAATGAACTGTTTTTAAACTTTACGGAGTCTCTCGGCTTTCTTTTCGACCTCCCGCGTCCACGAATGGCCTCGCTCCTAGCGGTACAGTTTAACTGAAAACAAACCTAAGCAACGTTAGCTTTCATCCTTTATTTGGCAACTGGTGCAGCAACCGGTAGCTGCAGCAGCGACTAACATGTCTGTTCAGTGAAATTTCAAATAACGTCTCAATAGAAGAATACAAACAAACAACATACGCTTTGTCCTCATTCTGGTCTTCAATTTCTCTGATTTTATTTAATATGAAATCTTGAAAAATTTGCTCTATGTTGGCCGCCATGTTTTAATGTGCATCGCTTTGCCGTTCCGGGTGGAAAGTGAATATCTGTGGCAATGTTCCGGATGAAAATCTGTTCCTCCTCAGCAGACTACACGCAATCCTATACAGTTCCTCTGTATAGGGTATTGTTTTTTTCAATAATCATTGTCATAATGATGATTATTATTATTATTAATTACTATTGTCTCTGCTCAGTTTATTATTATTATTATTATTATTATTATTATTATTATTATCATCATCATTATTATTATTAGGGCCCGAGCACTGAGGCCCTACTGTATCTTTCATCTTCTTCTTCTTCAGGCGAAACAAGTGCCTTTTTGAGGGCTTTAGCATGCTCAAAAACTCATGAAATGTTGCACACGTGTCAGGTCTGGTGACAAATTTCGTATTTTAATGGTTTTACATATGAGCATTGGAAAATGGCTCTGGAGCGCCACCTATGTGTTGTTAAATGCAGTCCTACGAACACATCGTTTGAGCTACATGAATGAAATTTGACCCACATGTGTATCATGCTGACATGAACAAAAAAGTCTGTGGGACCATTGACACAAACCCAACAGGAAGTCCATCATTTTGGACTGAATGTGACATTTTGGCTCAGTTTTTGCTATTTCCAGGCCTTGTACTTTTGCAAACTCCTCATCGGGATTTGATCTTATCAGCTTCATATTTGGTCAGTGCCAGCTGCACACCTGGGCCATGTTAAATTGTGGAGCTGTTGAGTTTTTGGGATAGGGTGTGGCCGTGGCGCCACAACCGATCCAAAATATCAATTACCAGTCTTATGTTGTTAGTTATGTGTCTGCCATTCATAAAACCAGACTGTGTTTCATCAATGATATCATTAAGTGCACATTTTAATTTTTTAGCCAAACACATAGCAATTATTTTATATTCATTATTCAGTAGTGAAATATGTCCAATTTTCTATCAAAAGGGCATCTTTTTGAGGGTTAGGAATCCAAGTAATTAGTCCCTGAGTCAAGGAAGGAGGGAGCTTTTCATTATCAATGCTTTCAATATATACTTTATGTAAAAAGCGTGATAAGTTCTTTGAAAATAATTTGTAAAATTCAGAAGTCAACCCGTCACTCCCTGGACTCTTATTAGGTTTAATTTTATTAATAGCACCTTCAATATCTAGTGTTGTGATGGGGGCATCACACACAGTTTTATTATTGTCACTAATTGTTTTAATATTACCTAAGAAATTATAGAATTTTTCCATGGCTTCTGTAGAAAAATTAGATTTATAAAAAGTTTTATAAAAAAGTTCACAAGTCTTGGAAATCACTTGAGGTCGTGTGTGATGACCCCATCTGAACAAAGTTTAGTCATGCTGCCAAGTGTATTGTCATGCTTTTCTAATTTTAAAAAATAGCTCGAGTTTTGTTCTCCCTCTTCAAGCCATTTATTTCTTGACCGCACAAAGGTGCCTTTGCCTTGTAAATATATATATTATCTCATTTTAATTGTAAAATTTGAAGTCTGTTCCGGTTATCTTCAGATAAATGATCAGGTGATCTAGACAAAGCGATAATTTCAGAAATTATTTCAGACTCTTCTTTTTTTCTATTTTTAACTATTTCAGCTCCTCTTTTCATTAAAAGGGACCTCAATTTAAATTTCATGAACTCCCAATTTTTACAAAAAACTTTTTCAAAACATGCCTTATTCCAATACTCATCTATTTTTGTTTTAATTTCCTTTACCAAAGAATCATTCAGTAGAAGACAATTATTTAATTTCCAATATGAATTCTACGGTGGCCCTGAGAGGCCAAACAGACTGCAACTTCAGAAAACACCAGCAATAAGAAAAATGCTGCAAAAGCACACAAAACACAACGGAAATAGGAAAAAACACAATGGAAGTGTTTCTGGGGAGACAATAACCTGACGGACCAGTTGCAGGAAGCAAAATAAACTCTGGACCCCACGTGACTACCAGTTGTCAGGTGACTAGTGATGGTAAATTCAATTCTTTTTACTAAATCGAGTTTGAATGAGTCACTCGCCAAAGTGAATCGGATTTTTTGAGTAATTTAAGTCAGTTGACCAGAGAGTGCAAAAAATTTACATTTTTCACTCAAACTTAATTTTATTTCTCTTTTCATGTAAATTCTGCTAAGATGAGTGATTGGAAAAGAAAAAACAATTATTTTTATAGAGCAAAAAAGAGCAAAAAAAAATTCTAAAGGGAACATTTATTTTTATTTTTATTTTATTAGTATTTTCCTCAAATGTGTCAAATATATATTTTCTCATCTAAATGTCCTCTGAGCTGTGAGCCAGGGGGCGGTAATGCTCCTTAACATTGGTTGCCAACCAAGCTGTGAGCCAGGAGGGAGGGGGTGAGTACTCAAATGTGCTGTTAGCATGTTAGCAGAGTGATGCTACTGTGAACTGAGGAGTTATTGTCTTGATGTGAGCTTCTACTCAGGGTTTTTTCCTCCAGTGCAGAGCAGAAATGTTTTTGTTAACAAACTGGCTGTTGCTTCCCCCCCCACAATTTTAATTATAAGTTAGATATATTTCTACTAATGAGATTAGTTTGCTGTTCTGTTTGGCTCTCAGCGAAGGCGGCCGCACTTTTCTCCTCCTTCCCCTTATCTTCCCTGCTTAGCCTCTTGTGTCCTTGTCTTGTCTCGTGTGTAGTTCACTTCCCTGGAACACTCTCTCACAGTCTGTGTCTAAAAACCTAAAGAGAATTATGGATTTGATCAACTGGTCTCTGAATGCTTTTGACACCCTTTTCTCAACGAGAAGTCTGGGCTCGAGAAGTCTGGGCTCGGGAGAGCCCGAGTGCCCTGGAGGGACTTTCCCTGCCGGATACACGATGGACGGGTGGCAGACATGGAGGGTCGTGTGCTTGCGGTCTGTCGATCGAGAACACTGAAGATATCGACCTATTCGGAACCATGATAACAGGGTTCTTGCTGATCGGAGCTGGCTTGGCCCTGGCTTATCGGAGAATTAAGAAAGCGGAACCGGCTGTTCAAACCCCCACAAGGCTGCCCGCTGGGATTGGAACGATGGGACGAGGTGCGGCTTCTCAGAAAGGGCTCACTGAATGCAGCAGGTTAAGAGCTTGGAGGCGCTAACGGCTGCAGTGAAGGCTCAGAATAACACCTCTGAGCGTATATTGGATTACATCAGGGAAGAGTCCACTCGGAACAACACCTCTGGGCGGAAGCTGGATTACATCGCGGATCAGTTGGCTGCGGTCGTGAGGTCTCAGAATCTGCTCTGTGAGCAAAAGTGTGAAAAGACCACGGAATTGAAGGTAAATAACATCATGGAGAAACTCGCAGCTATCCAACGGGAGATTGAGAGACCAGTGTCGGAGTGTTAAAAACAGCTTGAAATTCTCACGAGTTGTTTGTAAAAGAAAAATCACCATCATAATGCGGCTACCCCTTCGGTGCCAGCTGTGGGCTCAAGCTGAACAAAAACTCCCTGATAACGACTGTGTTGAGTCTGTTCCTTCCCATTCCATGCAAGGCCACCTGGGTTGGCTGGTAAACTGTTTACTTAGCCTGGCAGGGCGAAGGACACTGTCTCAGCTGAACTATGGACACACACACATACACTTACACTGATGAGCACACACTCATCCCCCTCCCTTTCCAAACGCCTTCGATGCTTGTTTCCTGCGGGGGAACATGGCGGGTCTGTGCGCCGCGCTGGAATGGTAGCGCTGTGCAGGGCGGCTGCTGTGTTCGCTTCGGATTACTCCTCACCCCCCACCCAACCCTGTGGCTTGTCATGTCTTTCACAATGTTGTGCTGTGGACATTTATGCGCTTTTTGTGCAGGGGAGTTTTTTTTGTTTCCTGTACTCATGCTGTCCCACCATGGAAGCACAGCATGAGTAGAGGTCTCTTTTTTCCTCTTGTACTTTCCCCATTGTAGTGTACATTTCAGTGTTTTTCTGTAACGCTACCGATCTCCGACTTGTATCCCCATGTAATGTCTGTGTTGTGTGTGTAAGGTCGGGGGGGGGGGGGGTCCCATTTCACTGCAGGGCAACCTGCATGTGGCGAATAAAGCTTTGATTGATTGATTGATTGATTGATTGAGTAATAGCAACAGGGATGAGTCAGTGAGTCAGTTGGGTGTCAGTAAAGTGATTCTGGAGTATTGAACGATTCGTTCATTATTCGCACATCACTAAACCGAGCAGATATTTGAAGTTTACACACCCACATTCACAGGCACTGAAAAAATGTTAAAAGTTTCTTTTGTGACCCAGAAAGATTAATAAGAGTTGTTGTGATATTTTGATACCATGGTAGCATTTACAGGATATTGTTTTATAGTGATATTATACAGGAAAACTGTTACTCAATAAGGCCCATTTACTAGTTGTTTTTCTCTTTCTCTGTGACCCAAGAATTAATGTGTAAGAATCACAGGATGGTACCTCAAGGTCGAAAACACCACAGAGATCACTTCCTTACTCCCATCCTCCCTTCCTTATCCTTTAGAAAAGAGCTTGTTAAAGGCCAGGTGGTTTGTTTCAGAATTCACTAATGAAAGAACTCTGTATTCTATGTCTAGGAGTGTATTTTGCTGGAATGATCATAAATTGTAGCTGAACTGATAAACTACACAAAGGATACTTCTTTGCTCAGAAGGCAGGAAGACGTTTCCTTATTTGGTCTGTACCGGTCTGAACTGAGAATCTGCTGACACACGAACCTTTTTTTTTCCTCTATATAAACTGTTGTATACTGAATAAACCTTTGAGTTGATTTTGGAAGAGCAACCTGAAGCAGTTTCTGTGTCATTTTGTTCTCCCAAGCTACTCCCGGCGCTGTAACTAACCTGCTGAACGGCATACCTGAGCTTACTTTGAATAATTAATTTTATACAGAACTCTGCTTATCGGTGCTCACGCCTTGGAGGAAACCCGATCCATGGAGAAACCCGGGACGGAGATTTCTTTCAAGAGTAATTTTAAAACTTAGTAGCAGCCGCCATTGCTGGAAACTGGAGTTTGGCTGGGCCGCGCTATGAATTCTGGGATATGGTGGGCCACGAAAGGACACACCCGACCCATCCTTCAAATTCAGGGAAAAGGAGGATGCATTTGTCGGCTGCATTCGGAGGAGTCTATGAATTTGGACAGCCTTCGGCGCGTCACTGTGACGTAATTGGTCTACGAATGCGCCCTCAGCAGTGTTGCCAACTCCTCAGTAAGGAAAATCGCTATTGGTTGTCCTAAAAGTCGCTAGAAGTCGCTAAATGACGTCATCGCCTAATTTGCATAATTGATCATGCTAATCTAATTGTAACCTACGTTGTTGGAGAGAGAAATAACATCGTGGAAGAGACATAAAGTGAGTAAAAAACGTCCTAAATGCATTTAGAATTTATTTAGAACTACAAATTAAATTTCTTTTAGCAATTATTGGGATTTTTTAATGTCACAATTCCAACCCTGCTCCTTTACCCGGGCTTGGACCGGCAAAAGTGACCCGAAATAGGCACTCTGGTGGAGTTACTTTGTGTGTGGGTTCCAAGGCACTTGTAGCTATTCTGGTGGTACAATTTCTTCAGTTCTGACTACTTCTCTCTCTCTCGCGCTCTCTGATACCATCTGAGTATGTCCCCCCCAGTCCAAATGACATTCCAATGTTGTTGATGGGCCCTTCCTGTTCGAGCATTACTGTACACCAGTATACAAAGCAAGGTCCATGGATGAGTGGGTTTGGTGTAGAAGAACTTGATGGTCCTGCACAGAGAGCACAAATGCTGCTGGCAGTCCTTATGTCCAAATATATCCCCTCACTTTCCTCTCTTCTCTTTCTCGCACCTTTCTCTATCTCTGATTTAAGTTATCTCTTACTCTTTTCTCTCCTTGGGAAATACAGCAGGTGTACCTTTAGCTAGCACAGTGTGACAATGTGTCTTTGGTGATTTTTGTTCCTGCCATCTGAAGGTACTTATGGATATCTGGACCAAAAAGTCCGTTCCAGATGGTTCTGGCCTACTTTAAAGATATTTGTATTAAAATGTAAAAAAGTAAAAGGTTGACTGAAGTCGCCTCAGTAAATAGTATTCTAAAACTAGAAAACAACAAATCCTCAAAGTTAATGATGTGTAGCACAGATCAACTATTAGTGAGTTTCAATTTATTCAAGATTTATTCAAGCCAAAGGCAAAGATTTATATATTTGTCTTGTACTTAAAAAAAATAGTTTCACTACCACTCAGAGAATGACTGGGAAGTGTTAGCAGAATATCCAAATATCCTCATTTCAGTCTTCATCTCACTTTTGCCATCATTCAGCTATACATATAAGATAAGATTAGGTCCCAGGTGTACAGTAAAACAGCAATAATCTGCCTATGGATGATTCATAATTAACACATTCACATTTGAAATGTAGAAAATATTAAGGATTATATAATCTATTTTATAATAATAACACAATTATATTATTATATAAAATACTTTTATCATTGTGCATCTTGATGTTTGGTTTAATCTGGTATTAATATGAAATTTAAGCCCCGATTCATCGTCATTAGACACAGAGTCTGTCATTAAAAACCAAACAAAAACTTCAATAGAGATGAAACTTTATTTTAGAAGAGAAGTGCTTACAAATATTCATATATTAAAGTACGGTGGACTGGACAGACTGATTGGCTGTCAGATGTGTGGCTGCCACGTAAGGCTCAAAACTTTGGTACATTCTAGCCAGACAGACAAGTGAGAGAACTGACAGAACTGTTTTCAGTACGAGAAGTATTTGAAGTGAATTTGTACATGAAATTTTACTCAGCTTCCTGCCAAAATGTATCTTTAGTCTCTAAAAATATAAAGAAGGAGAATATGTCTGTGAAGGTTCTCAGTCATCCAGGTCATCGTAGTCAAAGGAGCTTGCAAAGAAAAGCGTCTGGACTGGACACATCCTGGGCCATCTGACCTCAGGAATTCGCATGATAAGGTGGGGCCAGGTTTCACAATGAACACACCCGAAACTCTGGCTGATTGGGACCCACGCCCAGTTTCACGCCTTGGCTCAGGCGATTAGAGGATCATCAGGGGTCCTTTTGTCCCTCTGTGGGGGGAAACTCCCACTGGGTTTATATCTGGGACTCTCCACCATTTGACCTTAGAACTGAAGAAGCTTCTCGGATGAGAGGTGAAACGTCTTCAAGCAACTTAAAGAAGTCCAGACGCTTTTCTTTGCAAGCTCCTTTGAATAAAGAAGGAGAACAGTAGGTCCAAGACAAAATCAATTTCAAATATTTAAAGCAGCAGGAGTGGTTCCAATGTTCTAAATAAATAACTGTGCACTAAATAATTTACACTGTTGAATGCCATCTAACACACATAAACCTCTCTGCACAGTAGCAGTCTGTATGTTGTTACTTCAGGCACACATCCAGTGGTGTAAACCCAGTGGGACACTCATTTCAGCAAGAAAAGAAAGTAGATGAAGAATTAAGCATGTTTACACAACACTCATATTACAAGAAAATAAGTCAGAACTAAAGGGACAGTGAAAAGTGATGAGAATATAGACACATTCAAAGTAAGTAAGTAATTGAGAACTTGTGTCAGCATTAATGATAGTGCATCAGAATTACTCAGAAATAATTAGTTTCATTAAGGGCAACTTTTTCATGCACTGCTTTTAGGTTCCTTTTTAGTCTTTAATATTCTGTGCATGAAATAATAATATAAACCAAAGTCCAGGACTAAAGATTTGACTTGTTTTTCTGTGGTAGTGCAGTGCATGCTTAAATTTATACTGCATCCTAAGTGAAGATCTGAATATACAAAAGAGAATAAACTAACTGCAAAGTCCTTCGAACTGGATTTTATGGGTAATGTTCATGCTTCTACCATTACAGAGTTTTTACTGCTGAATGACTGAAGAAGGTCCAGGTGCTTAATTGGCTGACATCTAAGTCTTTCATCAGTGAAAAACATTTGATACATGAGGAAGTGAAAAACACAACAAAGAAGACTTAAGTAACTAGAATCCTATATCAGACAAGGAGATAACATTCCTTTTCCAAAGACTCACTCAATAGTGATAAACATGACACGATCCCGTCTTAATTTTTATGAGATGTGTTTCTGCCATTAAATTCAAATTGACAAATTTTCTGTCTTAATTTATATTTTACATAGCATCCTAATGTTTTGAAGACTGGGGTTGTAAAAGTAAAATGATAAATTGATGATCATATATTGGTTGTCAATATAGTAACTCAGGTAAGTGGTGACCAAATATGTTTTTGCCAACAGATCCAGATCTGGTAGAGATATCACAATCTACACTGTAAAGCTAGCTAGTTAGTTCAGATCACACATGTCACTCCTGCATCATTAGAAAACGAGTTAAACAACAGGGTAGCTGCAATACCAAAAATGTCTGACTACACTCCAGAATTAGCTGAGGACAAAGTCCACTGAAAAACAAAAAAAATTACCTTAGGTCTACCTCAGCTTTTTAATAAATAAATGCACAACCTACACATAGTGAAGTTACTACATCACAATAACATGCTGTATTACAAGTGCATTGTAGAGACACATAGTCTTGGATGGTCCTTATAGTCCTCCAAGATCCATCCAAACTCAGTTAAAGAAGTAGAATCAGGTCAATATTCGCAGGGAAGGCAGTGGCTGCAGGTTCTTTAATTGGTCTAACCATTTTAACCTCCTTGATTCCCCCCCCCCCCCCCCCCCCCCCCCCCCCCAAAAAAAAAAAAATTAAAAAAAACTCAGGCGCCCTTGACCTCTGATTGGTCAGATCTAGGCAGTTCCAGTCAGAGTCCTAAAGCGAGCGCAGGTCTTCATTTGTCATGTCACATAGGTGAAAGCAAGTTATTAAGTAGGTGTGAAGTACATGCAGGTGCAACAAAAAAGGTTTACCTTTGTACACAAAACATTTCAAAGGGTCAGATCCTGTAACAAAACATCCTGTTATAAATTTAAATCAGGAGTTGGACTTCAAAATCTGACTTTTAAACGTCACTATCAGCAGCAGTCTTCCAGGGGCAGACGCAGGGTAAACTGGGATATGGGGGAGACGAGAATCTCATTCCAGTCCAAAGGTGCTGGTCTCTTCCACAGCAGTCAGCAGCTTCTCATACAGCACTGAGAAAGATGGGTACGGTGGTAGGTCCAGCCGGTTGAAGCAGGTGTGAGCTCTGGAGAACAGAGCAGAGACAGTGTTGTTCATCAGCAAATGCTTGAACAGAAGCCACAGTGTGTATTCTGGATGTATTAAAGCACAGGCCACTGACAGGATACATAGAGAAGCTCAAATCTAAGAAAAATCAGGTTTTATTATCATAATTACTACAGTGCATGACCGAAATAAGTGCCTGGAAATGCAGAGAACTTTAATATTTAATATCATAGACACAGAAATAACTAGGATTACCCCAGCAAACTAAATGTGGGGCACAAAGTTTGACTGTGTGAGAATATTACCATTTCTTCTTTTTGCATTAACATTTACAGACGTGACAGACAGACAAAAAACATGTCAACGTTAAGAAACTCAACTGAAAAGAGAGAAAAATAAACAAATTAAAAAACATATTGTTGCACCTGTATGTGTAATCATAGCATGTTTCTGTGAAGACTAAGTATCTTTCAAGTTCTTTTCTAGTATAGCACATATATACATAATAATACATTTTTGATTAGAACCAGAAATCCTATCACTATTGTATCATATCAAAATTACCCCTACATGGAGAAAGAAGGAGAGCACCTCTGATTAAAAAAATATTACATTTTGACCACTAATTATCATTTTTATCAGTTAAACGTTTAAAGGAAAATTTCATTCTTTCCATTGCATGTATATGTTATACAGTCTCTATCCTATCTATCCTAACAATCTTCAATAGTCGGACATGTGATATGAAAAATCTTAAAATGTTCTTCCCAATTACTCCTTTGCATGTTTCTGAATTTGAGGTGTAGCAGCATTTCTTATACATATTAAGCCAGTCATTTTTATTTATTTTATATTTGCATCTTTCTCCCTAAATGTACGAGGTAGATAAAAGTAGATCGACGTTTTTTCCTTCTTGCAGAGACTCGAAATAAGTTTCCCCTTTGTGTTGCCTTCATATGAGTTCACAAAAATAGTGATCAGGCCAGATTCTTTACCTTGTGTAATTGTGTCTTCTTTGAAGATGTCTAAAAAACATCCTCTTTTTCTAAATTACATTTATTAGAATGTTTTTGGAAGGAATCCAGGCCTTCTTCAGATGATACATAATGCCATATGAAGTGATTCCATTCTCTACCCATTTTTTTAATCTGCCATCTAATTCTGCTGGAAGCAATTCTGACAATAGTGAAGTCAGGCTGCCTTGTAATAATTTTCTAGGCAATGCAGAGCTATCCCTCTCTCCTCTTTGGTTAACTGCAGAGGTAGGAAGTAATGAATACAAAAAATACAAAAAATACAAAAATGTGTTTCTGGAAAATTGCCCAATACTTAAAATTACTTGATGTAATTATATCATTGTTTCCTGCAAAAACCTGACTTGTTACCAGTACGTATACACCTTTCTGGATTGAATTGTCATTATTATAATTATTTTTTGCACATATTTTGACCAGCTAATAGTCAATTTCAGGCTTTTATCTTTAATAGTTTTGAGATATTTATATGTAAACAATTTTTTTCAAAGTGCAAACAAAAAGAACAAAACCATAACATTTTTACGCAAATCTGAGATGGTTGGTATTTACTAGAGATGGCACGATACCACTTTTTTATGTCCGATACCGATACCGATATCATAAATTTGGATATCTGCCGATACCGATATGAATCCGATATAGTGTTTTTTAATCAACAAAACTGTTTTTTTAATATCTTGCTGCATTTTGCATAAGTTCATACTCAAGTTTAAAACAACAACTACACTAAAGCTATTCTGTTATACCTGTATGCAAAAAAAAATATTTCATAGTTCAGCAATACTGATCAATCTAATAAACTTAAACCTACACCATCCTCCCTATTCTGGTATTTTAAAGAGTACTTAGCGTAAATATTAAGCAGCCTAACTAATAGGGTTCCAACTCCCAGCAACAACAAAAATAAATAAATAAAAAATAGGGAACCACCCCTCACGCTCCACCTCATGATGCTTAATCGACGTAATCAACCTTAATTTGATGCAGTGTGAAAAAAAATGCACAGAAATCAATTATTTTTCAAGAAATATTAAATAGATTCAACATCTTTCTTCAACAAAATTGCAGACTGCACAGATGGTACCTTCCCAAAGGAAAAAGTACTATAGCTTACTAGGGTATATATATTAGACTTAATAGTTACTATATACAGTAATTGACTTCTATTCATTTTGCATCAAATTAAAACTTTGGGTGTCAGATAATTATTTATTAAAAGCTAGACATTTTAAATGAGAATAAGAAAGAAAAGTATGTCTTTGTGCCCCCTTTTCCCTGTTCATGCCCTATCGGCCCCCCTGGCTAAACTTTGCAAGATCCGCCCCTGCACAGTTACCAGCCGTCAGCTACGTAGAAAAGATCCTCGAGTAGAAAGTAATATTAAATACATTCTAACAACAGCTTATCAAGCTTAAACGTTCTGCTGTTGTTCAGCCGCTGGTTTCCTCTTTCTGGTGCAAAGTGGGCCAAAAACAAAGACGGACTCGCGACAGAAAAGCCGATCAGCTGATCATTAAGCAGTTTCATGATTGAAGTAGCAGCCGGAGAGCGAGAGGCAGTCGCTCGTTAAGCTTAACGCAGGAATGCTTTACAAACATTCAGAGATGGACTTACACACTTGCTTTACTTCTCTCGGGATAACTTTGTCGGAGATGAAATGCCAGGTTGCTAGCGAAGCTCCACATGCTATCCAGACCACAGGTCCCGCATGCCACAGCCGCTCTATCACGTGATGCATACTGCTCCGACGTGCTAACGTTCTGAGGTGAGTTACGGCGTGTTGCAAGTTTTGTGAGGTGCTTTCGTGATATTTAATGGATCGGATTACATTTTTTATTTTTCTCCGATATCTGATCCAGTAATTTAGGTCAGTATCGGACCGATACCGATACGTAATATCGGATCGGTCCATCTCTAGTATTTACCTGGGTAGGGAGGTGACTTTACCCCACTTCTCCACACAGAACCTACGGGGTCCATTGCTGCCTCGCAGAGAAGCAAAACCCTCATATGGAATGCTGGATGTCCCAGTCACAAACTGAGGATATAAGGTGAGAGACAACAAGTAGAAAAAAGACATGCGGATAAGAACACCAAGAAAGAACTGCAGTGTTACATGTTTGTTTGTTGTTATTGTTGTTTTTAATAAAAAGCCTCTTTAACTAAAACAAAAAAGCCTACCTGTAGGAGCCGCAATCTCTGCTCATTATTGAATCTCTCCACCGCTGCCCAGAACCACCGGATCACAATGTGGTTATCATGGTAACCTAAACACAACATTTCATGTTTTGTCAAAATGTCATGGTAATAGGACTATAATGAAAGCCAAAAAACCAAAGCTCAAGTCTGAGTGAATCAAGGGATGAGCTTTTTGAAACCTTATTCTTAGTAAAAGTCGCCTAAGTTGTTAAAGTTTTTTTAAATCCTTTTTTAAGTGATGTATTTATTTTTTCATTTTAAACCACAATGACAAAAAAATCAAAATCAGAAAACCACCACGAAAACAAAACACAGCAAAACAACAAATGTCTTGATGCATGCTGAAGTTGATCCAGTTCATCTGGACGTTTTGACGTTTTTAGTGGGAGAAAAGTTTCATCACTCATCCAAGTGACTTCTTCATTCTCAGCTGAAGGCAGCAGTTGTTGTTGAGATGCAGTTGTTGTCTCTGTGGCTTTCAAATCCCAAAAACTGGTCCACCTGAACGATCCGGTCCCATGGCACAAATAGAGTAATATAGTGTACACTGTTCAGTCGAATGATTTATAAATCGGGGAAACCAAACAACCTCTCGACAGCCCAGGACTCTGCAGTCTACAGGCCAGTGGCCACTCTGTTAATGATGAGGATGTAACATCCTGGACAGGGAGAAACGCAGTTTGAGTGGGGAGTCAAGGAGGCCATTTAGATGAAAAAGGAAAGACCATCTCTGAATCGATGAGGGGGCCTAAGGGTACATCTGTCACCATCTTACAAGGCTGTGATTGCAGCCATTCCCCAACTCTCTGTGAATAGTTCTCATGGCGATTGATCAGTGGTCTTTGATCATCAATGGTCATTACAATTTGCAGTCTTTTGAATATGTGGCTTTACAGCTGAAGGCCTCATCCAGAGTTGTGTTTCTTAATGTTTAAACGCCTCCCAAATACTGCGCAGACTCTTTTAATGATCTCAGTGAACTGCTGTCTGTGATCTGTGTTGATTTTGACTGTGTAATTATTGTTGGGGATTTTAACATCCATGTGGACAACCCTCAGGACAAAGGGACTAAAGACCCTGAAAGTAAAATTTCAGCGCACACAAATACATCAACAGCAGTGATCACAAAACGGTGTATAACTGAAGACAGTAGTCAGATCTTTAACCAGGTCTTCCCATTAACACCTGACCTGCCCAGAGGGTCAGTCAATGAGCTCGTCAATAGCTTCAATGCTAACATGTTAAATGTAATGGACACTATTGCTCCCATTAAGGTGAAGGTTATCTCTGGAAGGAAAAAGTCTCCATGGAGAAACTCCACACTGGTGAAAAATGAAAAAAGAGAGTGTAGGAAAGCTGAGCGCAGATGGAGAAAAACAAACCTCCAGGTTCATTATGACATCTATAAAGAGAAACTTCACAGTTATAATTTACAACTGAGGAGTGCAAGGAGGTCCTACTTCTCTGACATCATCACTAAAAACAGCCATAATGCTCGGGTCGTATTTTCTACAGTTGACAGGCTAACAAACCCTCCTGTGTCAGTGGCAGCTGAACTTCAACCATGGCCTGCAATGACTTTGCCAAATTCTTCACAGACAAAATCCAAAAGATTAGACAAGCAATTGGTACATCAACAGCAGATCCAGGATATGTACTGTGTCCACCAAAAAACTGTTTAAACACCATGAAACAGTTTCAACCTATTAACAGCAAAGACCTGGAGGACATCTTAGGTCAACTGAACTCCTCCTCCTGCTGTTTAGATGTCCTGCCAACAAGTTTTTTCAAAAAGGTCTCAAAGACTTTAGAGTCAGACCTGTTACAGATCGTCAACTTTTCTTTATTATCAGGTGTGTTTCCAGAATCACTAAAAACTGCTGTAATCAAACCTATACTGAAAAAGGACAATCTTGACAAGACACAAATGAACAACTACAGGCCGATCTCAAATCTCCCGTTTTTAAGTAAGATCATTGAAAAAGCAGTTTCTCAACAGCTCAATTACTTCTTAAAACAGAATAATTGCTACGATGCCTTCCAGTCAGGTTTTAGACAGAACCACAGCACTGAAACCGCTCTGACCAAAGTGTTTAATGACATATGTCTGAATACAGACAGTGGAAAAATGTCAGTCCTAGTTTTACTGGATCTCAGTGCAGCATTTGATACAGTCGACCACAACATATTACTCAAACGACTGGAGAACTGGGCAGGTCTTTCAGGAACTGTACTAAACTGGTTCAAAACATACGTAGAAAACAGGAAATACTTTGTATCAATAGGTAACTTCACATCTGAGCAGACAAGTATCACATGTGGAGTTCCCCAAGGTTCCATCTTGGGACCCCTTCTGTTTAACATCTACATGCTCCCACTGGCACAGATTATAAAGAACAACAAAATAAACTATCACAGCTATGCAGATGACACACAAATATATATCACAATGTCACCAGGAGGCCGAGGCCCTGTGCAGGCTCTTGGTAAATGCATTGAGGAAATTAATGACTGGTTGTGCCACAATTTTCTCCAGCTAAACAAAAACAAACTGAGGTAATAGTCTTTGGCGCCAAAGAAAAACGATTACAGGTCACCAGAGAACTTCAATCTATACATCTAAAAACCACAAACCAGGCGAGAAATTTGGGTGTAGTGATGGATGCAGACCTAAACTTAGAAAAACACATTAAGACAATAACAAAGTCAGCTTACTATCACCTCAAGAATATTTCAAGGATAAAAGATCTGATGTCTCAACAGGACCTGGAAAAACTGACCCAATTTGTCTCAGGGTCACTTTTCTGTTTACACGCAGACAGGCGCTCGTGTGTGTGTGTGTGTGTGTGTGTGTGTGTGTGTGTGTGTGTGTGTGTGTGTGTGTGTGTGTGTGTGTGGTGCCACTGGCTGGAGTCGCTATAGCAACCAGGCTCACACCTGCCTGCTTAATGAGCTCTGTCTCTGTGAGCTCATTGTGAAACCTGGCCCCACCTTATCATGTGATTTCCTGAGGTCAGATGGCCCAGGGTGTGAGTGGGCGTTAAGGCGTCTGGGAAGGATCTCAAAACTGGATTATAGATGGCAGACAGTTGGTGTGTTAAGCCCCGCCCTCTGTTCAAAGATGGTCGCTCACAGTGGACATAGATGGCTTCTTTCACTCCTCTTTCAATGAGCTCACCCGAAACTCTGGCTGATTGGGACCCACACCCGCTTTCACACCTTGGCTCAGGCGATTAGAGGATCATCAGGGGGTCCTTTTGTCCCTCTGTGGGGGGAAACTCCCACTAGGTTTATATCTGGGACTCTCCACCATTTGACCTTAGAACTGAAGAAGCTTCTCGGATGAGAGGTGAAACGTCTTCAAGCAACTCAAAGAAGTCCAGACGCTTTTCTCTCCAAGCTCCTTAGACTAGACCTGGATGACTGAGAACCTTCACAGACACAGTATGTCTGTAGTTAGTGCAGGCCATCTGATCAGAGCATTCTGCTTGGCCCGTTAAATTCAAGCTTATTGTTCATCGGTGGATTTGTCTTCTGCACACAGGTGGTTCAGATCTGGGCAGTTGGAGTCAGATGATGACTTTTAGAATCATCTTTTCTGACTGAATGACTAGAACTTGCAGCATTTACCTGTCTGTAGTGAATCCTCCCACATTTCAGTCATTCAGTGATTAAAAGAATATGAACTTTTAATATTCATTCAGATGTTTTCTGACTCTAAATTTCTTTTGTCATTACTCAGCTTTTTCTAATATAAATTTTAAACATGTTCAGCTACTTTTCAACTTCTTCTGTGTGAACGTCAGCTTTCAACAGTTCTGCACTTTAGTTTTCAGGTGAAGAATTCAGAACAACATTCAGCAACATTCATTTCAGCTCAAAACATTCAGCTATCAGCATTCACGCTGCAGTGTCTTTAGAAAATGCATTTTTCTAGTTACCTTTTGTTTCCAGCTTCTTATTGGTTGTTACATGAATTTAATGCTAGTATTTCTCAAACATAAAACTGCGACTGTAATAAATAACTAATAGCAGGTAATAGATTCTCTTTCCCCTGGGTCACAGGTTGGCAGTTTGCATAACTCTATTAACACACATGCTATATGTATTCATTTATCCTCCCCCAGTTAGATCTGTGATCCACCTGTCTGTCCCCAGCTGATCCTTTTCTCCTGTTCTTTTGATGTTGAAGTTTGCTGACACCTGCCTTAGTTAATTGTAAGGACAACACTTTATCTTAAACTTTATCTAAAGGTTTAAACAAATCTATCCTGAAAAACAAACATTCATTCTTAGCTTCCTCCACACCTCCTCTGTACTCAGTGTTGTTCCTCCAGTCTGTTAAGTCAATTTCCGCAGTGCCTGCAATTACCAGCTCCAGTTCCCTAGCATCAAACACAGACACCAACCTGGCATCCACCACCTGCAAAAACATTCAAAATGTAAAACAGTGAGATCTTTTTTACACTGTACATTTAGGGGCACTAGAGATAAACTGGGTGATGCATAACATGTGAAATATATATAAAACTCTGTCACACTAAGCCATACCTCATAGAAGCCTCTGACCAAGCTTTCAGTCTGGTGCACCACTCCTCTCTCTATCCTCCACTTTACCATGCGCTCAATGTATTCCTTCTTGTTCTTCTCTGAGACAGGAATGTTGGCTCCACCGGGCTTCAGCTCCCTTTCTGTTATCTATGGCAAAACACAATTATTTGGTGGATATCAGGGATTGTTTCCTTTCTAAATCATGAACGGTTAACGAGATTCAAGCTAGAGTGTCTTTCCTCCTCCTCTGCACCACTGTTCAAACTGCAGGAGAATCACTTTTCGTTCTCAAATCCAATTTCGAGATTTTCTACCCTGTTATTTGCAACAGCGTATATTGGCAGTACATTCTGTATCTTCACATATATCCAACAACATTTTTCTAAGTGTTTCGATGATGAAAGTAAATCTAGTATCTTTATTTTTCAATTATCTTACATTGGCTCTTTCTTACTTGGCTCTCGGTGAAGGCGGTCGCACTTTTCTCCTCTCCTCCTTCCCCTTATCTTCCCTGCTTAGCCTCTTGTGTCCTGTCTTGTCTCGCGTGCACTACTTTTCCCTTGAACAGTCTCTCACTGTCGTTCTCTAAAACCTAACAGAGAATTATGGATTTGATCAACTGGTCTCTGAACGCTATTGACACCCTCTTCTCAACGAGAAGTCTGGGCTCGGGAGAGCCCGAGTGCCCTGGAGGGACTTTCCCTGCCGGATACACGATGGATGGGTGGCAGACCTGGAGGATCTTGTGCCTGGCGGGACTGTCTATCGAGGACGCTGAGGATATTTACCTATTCGGAACCATGATAACAGGGTTCTTGCTGATCGGAGCTGGCTTGGCCCTGACTTATCGGAGAAATAAGAGAGCGGAACCAGCTGTTCAAACCCCCCCTAAGCTGACCGCTGGAATTGAAGCGATGGGACGAGGCGCGGCCTCCCACACCGAACGCAGCATGGTCAACACCTTGGAGACGCTTACAGCTGCCGTGAAGACTCAAACTAACACCATTGAGCGTATGATGGGATACATCAGAGAGGGGCCTGCTCACAATAACACCCTTGAGCGAAAGTTGGATAACATCGCAGAACGGCTCACTGCAGCTGTGGGGTCTCAGAACCAAAAGAATGACAACACCACGGAACAGAAGCTTGATACCATCATGGGGAGGCTCGCAGCGCTCCAACGGGAAATCGAGGCCCCAGTGTCAGAGTGCTAAATTCGCTGCTCGCATAAAGGAGAAATCAACAATATTCTACATTTGGACACCACGGCGCCAGCTGCTAGGCCCAAGGCTGGAGCCCACCAAAACAACTCCCTGATAACGACTGTGTGATGACTATTCTTCCCGTCCCATGAAGGACACCTGGATCGGCTGGAGGACTGTTTACTTAGCCTGATACAGCGAAGGACACTGTCTCAGCTGAACTATGGACACGCACACACATACACTCACACTGATAAGCACGCACTCATCCCCCTCCCTTCCAAACGCCTTCGATGCTTGTTCCTGCGGGGGAAGGCAGCGGGTCTGCGCGCCGCGCTGAAATGGTAGCATGGTGCAGGACGACTGCTGTGTTCCTTCGAATCACCCCCCACCCCCCTATCCATCCCCTGTGGCTTGTCATGTGCTCTGATGTTGTGATGTGGACATTAATGTGCTCTCTGTGCAGAGGAGTTTTTTTTTGTTTCCTGTTCTCATGCTGTCCTCCCATAGGTTGCCCAGCGTGTGAAGAGGTCTCTTTTTTTCCTCTTGTACTTTTCCCATTGTTGTGTAATTTTTTCAGTGTTATTCTCCCAACGCTGCCGATCTCCAACTGTATTCCCTTGTGTTGTCTTGTTGTTGTGTGTGTAAGTCGGGGGGGGGGTCCTATTCCTCTGTGGGGCAACCTGCATATGGCCAATAAAACATTCATTCATTCATTCATTCATTCATTCATTCATTATATTCACTTACAGACGTGAACAGCATGCTACCTGACTGGACAGTGCTGTGCAACACCCACATTACCAAACTTGGTGTTGGTGACAGCATGTGATGTTGTCTGGTGTTGCAGATTGCCCACCCTTGGTTGGTCAAGTTTGTTTATTTGTTGGTCAGAATTGTTTAGGCCCCATGAAGACCTCTAGTGAATAAAGTTAACAAAAACTCAAAGTAAATGAAACGACTGTAAAATAATGAAAAAGGATTGATAAAACTGGCAAATCACTCGGTAACCTTCATCCACTGGAGAGACGGGTGAGACTCCTTACACTGCCAAGGCATCTGGGATGTTGGCTTGGTGTGAGGCCAGGATTGTACCCAAGTTGTGTATTTTAATTTGGTAATTGGACTGGTGCTTTTCTACTCTACCTGAGCACTCAAAGCCCTCAATACAATTTGCCTCAGTCACCAACTCACACAAGCACTCTGCTTTCTCTAAGTCACGTTGGACTATCTAACATTCACACATAAGTATCGTATTTGGCATGTCGACCGAAGCAGCCAGGGAACCACCAACCATCCGATTAATAGATGGCCTGCTCTACGTCCTGAGCAACAGCCACCCCCATTTGTTGAAAGTATAGTTGGTGTACACACACACACAAGCACGCACACACCTACATACACTGACCTGTCCAAAAACTTCTTCATTGACAGTGAAGGAGAGGTCCAGCATATCGTCTATGTCGTTGTCCTTCATCCACTGAAGAGACTGGTGAAACTCTTCATCCAAATACTCCAGATCACTCAGGTCACAGGGACTACAAGTTGGGAAAGGCAGATAATGTGTGTCTGCTGTCTTAGACCCACATACAGATTAACTTATCCTCACACTGGCTCTTGTTCACAGTTAAAATCTGTTTAAAAATGTACATATATATATTTCAGCAAACTGTGTATACATTAGTCACTTTGTTAAGTACGTATTTCTAGTACTGAGGTGGACCCCTGTTGCATTCAGAACTGCCATAATTCTTGATGCCAGACATTCAACAAGATGCTAGAAACATTCCTCACAGATTTTGACAGGAGTGGCACCTGGTGTAGTGCATCTGCACCAAGCTCCTCTGCCTGCTTTGGTTGGTTGGTTATTTTCACATTACTATCAGCTTGAAGTGCTCTGGCCATTGTCCTTTGACCTCTGGCATCAACACATGTTCAGAGAACAGCCACTCACAGGATATTCTATATTTGTCATACTATTCTCTGTAAATCCTAGATTCCCAGCTTTTGAAATAGCAGACCAGCCGGTGTGACACTAAAAACAATGACACTTCAAAGTAACTTAATCACCTCTCTTGTCCATTCTGATGGTTGTTGCGACCATGTCTACAAGCATTAAGTTGCTGTCATATTATTGGCTCAATAGGTGCGCTGGACAGCTGTCAGAAGACTGCTGTGGCTGGTGTGGTTTGGGGTTCAGCTGCAGGGGAAGGGGACAGCGTCAGGGCAGAAACAGCTGATTCTGATTGGACTGATTGTTTTTTTCCTCTCCTTATTTTAGTATCTGCTGGGGCCTGGAGAGTAGGGATCGGCCCAAGGCTGAAGAAATGCCAAGAGGGCTGGAGATGGGCTGGGTTGGCGTGTGCTGTAAACACACACTGACCCAGAACACACTTCTATAGCAGCTATAGTTATAGCTGCAGTATGTTGGCCCACAAAATATTAAACCCTGGATTAAGAATGTGATATCACTCAAGACGAGCGAAAACATAGAATATATGTGTTAACGAGCAGCTGCTCAGGCGTACCTAACAAAATGGCAGGTGGGCGTATACATACAGACATTTCATGTGCATTTGAGTATTGTGTGTCAACATACATCCGAAGTAGGCCTTTATAAAAGGGTCTGGTGAAGAAGGCATCCAGCAGGTACTGATGGATCAGAGCCATTCCCAAAATGCGACCACTGAATCGGAACCTGAGGCACACACAAACACAAAAGTTAAATACTGTGTGTGTGTGTGTGTGTGTGTGTGTGTGTGTGTGTGTGTGTGTGTGTGTGTGTGTGTGTGTGTGTGTGTGGGCGGGGTTTCAAATTGACTTTTACCACTCATGGTGATTGTCAACGAAGGCAGACATGGGACTGATCTGAACGGTGTAGGTGTCATTGGCAGAGTACTCAAACAGACCATAATAAGGGTTAAACAGTTCTCTGGAAACCAAGAAGAAAAATTCTCTCGAGGGCCCGCTGTAGTCCAACCTGAAACACACACATTTAGACTTTAGATTTCCTTTCTTTCTTTTCTTCCCTTCCTTGCCCCTCCCAGACACTCACCCCTCCTCCCCGACAAAGCTAACATAGAGCTTGCTCCGCTGTAGGTCTTTCCGGGAGTAACACATGATTTGGTTGAAGGCATCTTCCAGGAGTTGGTCGCGACGGATGATCAGTCTAAGACAGACAGACAAGAGTGAAGACAGACAACTCCCAGCAGACAAAGAGTGCTGTATTTATCGGAACATAAGGCGCATTAAGCGAAACAAAACAGGCAGATAAGTCAAACTTTACTCAGTTCATTTTTTTTGCTTGCTTCATTTTCGTACCATTGACTCATTAATGTCATATTCTCTCCAGCTGCTCTATTCCCCTGTTGTTGCAGTATATTAATGACTAACCTCGTATTGTGGATGGATTATCTCAGTTGTTCTCCTGACTGAAGTTTGGTCCGTTTACAGCATCCTGCCATGTGATTACATTTGTCCCTAACCATCAGGAACCCTCACGTTAACTTTCATCGAGTGGAAAAAGGTTAGTGTTCTTCCTCTAACTTCACTGTGTTTATGTTATAATAATGATAATAATAATGATACATTTTATTTGAGGGCGCCTTTCTAAAACCCAAGGTCACCTTACAAGAGAAAAAGACATCAAATAAAATAGTAGATTAAAATAGATTCTAATAAATTAAAATACAGAAAACCACAAACAACAAATTAAAAACAAACAAACAAACAAAAAACAAAAAAACATGATTTGACAGCAAGTAAAATCTGTATTAAAGCGAGTAAGCCAGTTCAAACAAGTAGGTTTTGAGTTGTGATTTAAATAAGGGAAGGGGATCCATATTTCTTAAGGCTGAAGGAAGTGAGTTCCAGAGCCGAGGAGCAGGGCGACTGAAAGCTCTGAGCCCCACAGTGGTGAGGCGAGCAGAAGGAACAACAAGATGAGTGGCAGATGAAGATCTGAGAGAGCGGGAAACTGTGGTGATATGAAGCAGATCACAGAGATGACGAGGGGCAAGGTTATGAATACACTTAAACGTGAGAGCTAAGATTTTTATCCTGGCTTCTATGGGCAACCAGTGAAGCTGTTGAAGAATTGGGGTCATCTGGTCTCATAAGGGAGTGCGAGTTATGACCCAGGCAGCAGAATTCTGAAGAAGTTGAAGTTTATGGAGGGACTTATTGGGGAGACCAAATAGGAGGGAGTTGCAATAATCGATCCGGGAAGTAATAAGACTGTGGACGAGGACGGCAGCAGCATGGAGAGTAAGGAAGGGACGGAGTCGGCTAATGTTACGTAAGTGGAAGTAAGCAGACCGGGTTATGTAATTCATGTGAGACTGGAATGAGAGAGTATTATCAAGTATGACACCCAAACTCTTAACCTGAGGGGAGGGGAGGGTGGGAGAACTTTCAATGTTAATGGAACAACTGTGGTTAAGGTAGAGGCCGTGCCAACAAGTAAAACTTCTGTTTTATTACTGTTAAGGTTGAGAAAATCGGAGGAGAACCAGGATCTAATCTCCATAAGACAGTTTGAGAGGGAGGTAGGTGGGAGGGATGAATTGGGTTTGGAGGAAATGTAGAGCTGGGTGTCATCAGAATAGCAGGTCATTGGTAATCCTTAACAAGGCAGTTTCTGTACTATGATGGGGCGGAAACCAGATTGAAATTGTTCGTAGAGATTATGGTTATTGAGGTATGAGTGAAGCTGAGAGGCAACAACTTTCTCAAGGATCTTTGAAATAAAGGGGAGCTTGGATATAGGACGGAGGTTATCAAACCTATTGGGATCTGCACCAGGCTTTTTGAGAATTGGAGTGACAGAAGCAGTTTTCAGGGATGGAGGAATAACTCCAGTGTTAAGGGAGTTATGCTAACTTAGCGATCACATAGCACAGGGGTCGGCAAGCTGCAACTCCGGGGCCACATGCGGCTCTTTAGTCCTTATAGTGCGGCTCTGCGTGGTTTGGGAAAATAAATTAGAAGCTATTAGCTGAAGTGTATTTTATTTATATTCTTTTTTAACTTGTAGTTCTAAATTGGAAGATTATTGTGATATTGAAATATAAAAATGAAATTATATTATATTATTTTTTCATCGCTCAAAATAAGCGTCACACTCGTGGAAGCCGGTGTACCCGCCGAAACGCTGTGCATTTATCGAGACTTTCAGCCCCAGGTAGGTCAGTTATGGATCTTCAGATCCACATTATGTCAGCAGCTGTTCTCCACCGTGAACATGAGAGGTTTTTGGACCAATTGTGTGTTCTCCATTCTTTAAGCACCGTTTAAGCACCGGCACCGTTTCAAAAGTACCGGTTTGGTACTGGTATCGGATAAGACCTAAACGATACCCATCCCCAGGTAAAATACATATTTAGGCAGAATTTTGCAAATATCTATTTTTCGTTTTTTAGCAGCATAGTGCTTTTTTTCCCAATTATTTTTTAAAAGTCAGGTCAAGGCTCCAAAAGCACAAAGGCGATATAAGGGTGGCTCACAGCAGTTTTTGTTTGCTGGATCATTTTAGTTCAGCTGGGTGTCTTTCCTTTGGTTATATTTCTTTAAGAGTTCAAATGTGTTCATTACATAAATAAAATGTAATTTTCTCTGTAGCACTTCATGGATTTCATAAGCAACACACCTTAGTTGTTCAAACAAAGCATAAAGGTAAAACAACAATACATACAGTGTTATCTTCATTCTAGATGTCAGAAAGTATTCGCGGCTCCCAGTGTTTTCTTTTGCGTGGAAACTGGGTCCAAATGGCTCTTTGGGTCTTAAAGGCTGCTGACCCCTGGGTTAGCACATCATTATATACCAGCTAGCCCAACTTCAGTAACCCTACAAATGTCACTGCTGTTTAGTTTTCTGTCTTCATTTATGTTTTAAGTGACAGCAGAGCTGTACGTTTGAATTTTTCAGAAATCTCTCAGTCAGAACATGCTCATGTTTAGGTGGAAGCTAGCGAGCTAACTTCCTGCTAACTTCTAACTCCGTTAATTGTAATAAATACTTGTAATTGTTACACCTGGTAAAGCAGCAACACTGATCATTTTATTAAAGATAAAAGAATTTAGACAGAATTTGGACCTGAAGCCGACGGTGTTTTGGACCCAGATTCCTCCGCGAGGCGCCTGACTACAATAGCCATAATGCTCCAACAATCCATCCAGTGGTGCGGCTTTGTAGCTTTGCAAAGTCCTGCTAAAACATTTTCTAACAGATTTCTGAGCGCCGTGTACTGCAATAAATCGGTTTCGTTGTCAGTAAGCACAACCAGAATTCATACATAAGCGCACCCGATGTGTAAGTGTGCCTTACAGTGCTGAAAATACGGTAAATAAAAAATGATGAGAAAGGATGCCTTCTACAGTCAAAGCTGCTGACTTACTTTAGCTTCCCTGGTCCTTGTCCATAGCCCTTAGTTTCCAGTTTCCTGTAGAAGTTTCGCAGTTTTGCCTCAAAGTCTCTCTTGTAGGGTGCTGGTGCTCTGGCATTAGCTCTCTGAGTACCTACGCACACACTTAAATGTTTACTTTGATGGGTTATGTCAACAAGCTGACAGATAAAGCAGAAATTTCATTTATATGTGCAGAATTCTACCAAGCAAGAATATGCCAATTAATTTCGTCACATGCACAACAACAGTGGTGCAGCTGTCATACAAGGGTGTTTATTTGTAACCTGGGTTGCAGGTTCAGCTTCTGCACTTTACAGACAATGAACTGATCAGTTAAATCTGTGATTAGTGAACAACCTGCTCTAACATGACTAGCTGTGTTCTGATTTTACCAATGGTTGTCAGAAACATTAAGTCTTTATTGTTGGTGTGAAAAGTCATTCATTTTAGCTCAGAGCTCAATTTCTTTCTGTTGAACTGGAGTTCTGAGTTCAGTTCAAGGTCAACATTTCCTAGTTGGCCAATCCAGATATTCTACATGAATCAGCTGTACAGCAATGTGAAGTGCACTTAACGAAAATATCAGCAAAGTACTCTGCAGGGCTCAAACACAGTAAAAGGTTCCATATGAATTTGTGAGAGAGGGTTTGTGGATAATATTTTTTGCATGTGTTGGGTTTTTTCACAATGACTTTTCTGTTGATCTTTTACCAGGTGAATTCTGTGGGGAAGAGACAGGTGACCCCCGAGGTGACTGGCAGTAGCTGGGGTGAAGTAAGGCATGAGGAGGCACATAGGACATCACTTCTTCTTCAAAGAGACTGCAGATGGAAGGTTGGAGAGGGGATGAAGGGACATAAAAAAGAAACCAATTCACTAAATGCAATTACTTCAGCAGAGCAGCGAGAAAATGAAAAAAAAAAAGGTAATAACAAGAAGGGGATACACAACTAGTCCGATTAGAAAAAGGAAAGCCAAGAAAAAAAAGAATAAGACAGAGGAGGTAAAGCAGAAATATGTCACCTTAGCAACATGACAAGGTCGGCAGATCCCGACAGCCTGGCCAATCCTGACACTCCATCTGTGCGGATCAGCTGCACTTTCTCCCTGTTGTCACAGCAACATTACAATGGCAATGCTGTTCATTAATGTATCCTATGCATGTATTTCACTTTGACTTTGGCTACTTGAGGGACAACTGGAGCAGATCCCAGTCTTTTTATTTTTGTGTTTGCAACGACAGATTTATCATAGTCAGGACATTTTGCATTGATCTTTTCACATTTCCAGGCGTATTTGAAGGTTATGATCAGATTTTAGGGCTAGTGTTTTCAGCTTGTATCAATTTATAGTTTAAATATTCATTTAACAATAATCTTAATTAATTTCTAATATGTTTTTGTAAATGTTTCATCATTTTATTATTGATTTTTATTTCCATTTTCATTTTTTGGCACTTGCTGTTTGTGCATGTCTTTGATTATTATGTTGTAAAACTTCAAAAATTAATGGAAAAAAAATGTAGCAGTAGCACAATGAACTTTGCTTCCTGCTTTGATGATTTTCTCTTCTGACAATTAGGTTTTCTTGCAATACTTAAATGTTTCTAAATATGATACCAAGGCACAGCAATATTTTTCATCTTGTCTAAGGTCTCTAATGTATGAAGTTGATTCTTGTAGTTTGTTTCCTGCAAGCTGAATCGTGTTCCTCATCAAAGCTACTTAAAACACGTTTAAGTTCTAACTGGGTTTTTCCTAATGAGCCACATTCAACATGTCTTCATAAAGTTTAGCTCAAAAATAATATTTCAGTAAAAATCTGTCAAGATCACCACCACTTTTAGGAAGTCAATCTCTATACCATGAAACAGAAAACAAATTATGCCCAATTGGACTGAAATATCTACCAACTTGGATTTTTCATTTTTATTCTTTTTGTCATTTGAGACCCGTGGAGCAATCATAAGGTCTATGTGGAGTTTTCTGAAAACTCTTGCACTTAAACTCAACTTAAACCGTGGGAACAGACGACAGGTCTGAGGGTTAAGGCGGTGGAGATGTGGATCAGAGGGATTGGATAGTGAAGATGATTTCAAATAATGTTTGTGTACCAGACATTTCATCTAGAAAAGCTGTTTTTCCTCCCATATTGGTGCGGCAGCAAAGCTCTGCATCAATGACACATAGTGGTGTTGTTTGTGGAGTTTGTGGAGTCCTGGCACGAGAAATGTCTTTTGAATATATTTTAAGCATGAAAAATAGCACTCTTAAACTTTTACAACCCGGGGTTCGTGCTTGAAAATGACATGCCCAAAATGAAGTGATTATTTCTCTGCTATTACAAACACTTGCAAGACTTAAGGGGCCATTATGTGTAAGTATCACAGCAGATGCCATTGCATCAAAGTAACTGAGAACAAAGAAAAAATCTAGTCACCAGATTAAGGAAAGCATTATATAAACGCCAAGCTGTGCATTTCTGTATGTGTGTACCTGAGTGCATGGTTCCGGTTAAAGTCAGGCTGCCTCTCCTGCAAAATCTCAAAGATGTTTGGTTGTCGTAGAAATGCCACAATCTTCTCATTGTAAGCTAGAAAAAAGTGAACAGAAATTTTTTGTCAAATGTATTCATCTCTTCCTCTCAGATTCTTGTGTGTGTGTGCACGTGTGTGTGCGTGTGTGTGTGTGTGTGTGTGTGTGTGCTTGTGCATGCACTAACCCACTGGTATTAAGTCTTGGCATGGCCCTCTGTTGGCAGATGTGAAGGTGCTGGAAGGTCGTGGAAGAACAGGTGGGCTAACATGACGAGGGTCCTCACCCAGCTATAAAAACAGGATGTCAATAAACATGCTGCCCAGGTTTACATGATATGTAAGCGGAGGAAGAAAACATGTAACTGTTCCTGTTATGATTAGAGGACCAATTTAAGTAGCTGTACTTTCTGTTGTCCATGATCGTTACGTGTCCCTTACCAGTCGCCGAGTGGTCACCTCTCCAGCACTGTGGCTGCGCTGGCGAGTCAGGTGTTGGCGGTGAGCGAGGAGGCTCAGCGGCCGAGAGCTTTGGAGAGGCAGCCGGGGGTCAATGAACGTAGTGGCACGGCAGTTATGGTCTACAAAGAAAGGCTAGATGGGTGTGCACACAGATACACATGTCAAGTGTTAATCATTTTTAATTTGATTACAGTTTTTAAAAAGTAAGAAATACTTGACAGAATAAGTGTAGAACAGTTAGATACTATTGAGGATCTGAATACAGTTTAACTGTATTCAGACCCTCAAAAAGTCATGAAATGTAGACATTGGGGCACTGACTGATTACAGTGTCAGCCCTACCTTGCCGGTCTGGTCGTGCTTCATCTCCCAACCCCTGGGCAGCTCCAGCTGTTTGTTAGCAAACATGTTGAGGAAGGCCACCAGGTCCCTGTTGTGCTGGTAGCGCTCAAAGTGATGAGCATCCCGACGAACCTTACTGATCATATGCTTCAGACATGTGTTGGTGGTGAACATGTGGTAGGCACTCTAGAACCAGGAAATAGATTCCAGTAGACAGGAAGGAGATTCAGCACAGAGGAAACACATCAAGAAAAGAGTAAGTTTTAAGTGCCTTGTGCTACTATTACACTATGTAGTCACTATCGTATGCACACATTTCAGAGGGAAAGCAAAGGGCATGGCTGTTGTGCTTACTACTCACAACCACTACACAATATAGGTGCTGTTTTGTATGAGCTGAAGCTTTGAGTCTGGGATTTGAGTCTTTTGCATGTTACGAAAATACACTATGGAGCCTCTGCAGTTACTACAGTATGTGTGTGAGGCTTTTCTAATGCTGTTAATAACCTAGTAAACACCTTCAGTATGCACCATCAAGTATTTCAAAAGATTACAATTTATTCTATCTATCGCATACATACAACGTTAAATATTTTGTCCATTTTATTTGTATGGCAATGTCAGTCTGTCAGTAAGCCTCAAGTTTGGTCAAATTAAATATGAGAATTCTGCTGAATTCTACTTTTATGCCTCTTAAAGTTTTCAGTTGCAAAATTGTGATTTTTCACAAAATACATGCGTTGTTATGGTTGCTATGCACTTGGCTTCCAGTGTGCCACTGAAGGTTTTGCAGTCTTCTCTTCATTTCCGAAAAACTTTTTGCTACTTGCTCAATTTTCACTCAACTTCCACAAATTATACATCAAAACGTAGGTATTTTTGCTGGCTTTCCGAAAATGTCACTATCATTGTTATGGGATTTATAGAATTTTGGCAAATCTCCTCAGACCAACACAAAGTCGCAAAACTCTCCATAGAAAGTCAATGGAGAGCTTGTTCAAAATCACCGCTTGATTTCTGTAATGAGAGGCATATTCGAATCGTCATATCTCCTTAACGAAGCAAAGTTAAGACATAAGGCTTGTCCCGGTATATCTTCAGACACTCCTGACGCTCACAATTCAAGAATTATTTTCTCACCTATTGCCGTTCTGAAATGAGTTAGACTTGTTTGAGGGTAGGAAATTCGTCCTTTGCTCAGATTTCTTCAGATTTCAAACTCTGGAAATGAACCACTTTTTTCTCTCGTCATATCTTTTCAATGGATTTCCACAGAGACCTGAAAATTTCCATGATTGTTCGCCTGCTGTCTCTTACGGTGAAAGAATGATATTGATACTCCAAATAGAGTTAGAAAGCGTTGTTTGAGGGCAAGTCAAGGCAGTTTTTGCTTTGCTCTACTCAGTTATGGTGCATTAGAAATCAAATATCTTTAATAATTCATATTTTAATGATAAATTGTCAACACTGGAAGATTCCCCCGTCTCTTCTGAACAAAACGGTGTAAGAATGACCGTTCTAGCCCTTACGGTTAGGAAATTATGGTCATTTGTTTGAGGGGAGTCCTCACTATGAGAAATAGACTGCAAAAATCCTGTCTCTCTGTGCTGCATGCACCTGTTTTGGCGGGAAAAAGTACACAGCCTCTCTGATTGGTGGATTCAAATTCAGCAGCTCCCAGGCTGCTTGACTGAGCTAGAAACTTGCTTCTCTCTCCGTGTGTGTGTGTGTGTGTGTGTGTGTGTGTGAGACAGAGAGAGAGCGAGAGCCTTTTAATGGGATGATCTCATTGTAAGATTCAAATTCAATATATTTAGACTGGGTGACTGAATTGGATCTTGTGTGTGTGTCTCTCTGTGCATGTGTGTTTCCTTATGTGTACATATTTCTGATTGTGTGGCTGTTATATATTTTTTTGCTGATTTTTTTCATTTAACAAGTATATTTGAGGGACCCTCAGCATGTTCAGCATTTTTTCAGCTGTCCATTTTGCTTTTCCAATTTTTCTGTTTAAGTTATTACTATTGTGCTAAATCATACTATTTCTGCTATTTTATAAGATTTGTGCAAAATATAGTATTTCTGCCAAATATAGTATTTCTGATTAATTATAGTTTTTCTACCAAATCATAGTACAGTATTTCTGCTTTTTATAGGATTTTTGCTCAAACATAGTATTTCTACTAAATGTAGTATTTATGCTTAATCATACTATTTCTGCTTTTTATAGGATTTGTGCTTAATATAGTATTTCTCCTAAATTATAGTATTTATGCTTTTTATAGTATTTGTGCTAAAACATAGTATTTCTAGTAAATGTAGTATTTATGCTTAATCATAGCATTTCTGCTGTTTTATAAGATTTGTGCTAAATATAGTATTTCTGATTAATTATAGTTTTTCTACCAAATCATAGTATAGTATTTTTGCTTTTTATAGGATTTTTATAGGATATTTATATTGCTTAATATAGTATTTCTGCTTTTTATAGGATTTGTGCTTAATATAGTATTTCTGCTAAATGTAGTATTTATGCTTAATCATAGTATTTCTATATATTTCTGCCAGGTCCCCAGGCAGCCAATCCTCTGTGAGGACTGAGGCATTCAAATTTACATATCAGGGCCTGCACGGCTTCCCAGCCAGCCAATCATATCTGAGGTCTGCCGTTTCTTCTCTCGTCATATCTCAGCGACGGATGTACAGAGAGCAATGAAAATCGCGGTCAAAGTACACCAGAGTCCGCTGATTCACCCAGTACAAGAATTATGCTTCTAGTCCACCTAGTTTTTGAGTTACACAACGTTTTGTAACTCCAAAATACGGCGTTTTTCTCCTCTCACCGCGATCTAATTCTGACTGCTCATCACCCTGTTTTTCCAAGTACCTGCTCTCTTTCCCAGTGGGGCAGTTGGTAATGACACGGGTCTGCAACCCAAACGTCGTGGGTTCGATTCCACCTTAGTCAACATGTTTTTTTCCCTACAAATTAATACACTATCACAGACCAGTAATTCATATTCATCATTTATTACAATTCTGCAAACTTTTATGATTTTACCAGCTTTTCTAATATGGACCTCACATTCTTGTTAACACTCCATGGCACAAATACTCTTCCCTTTAGGCTCTGTGTATGTATCAATATTTCTCCCATTTTAAAGTATTACTCCTCCATAATTGTATTTCTGTTAAATCAAAGTACTTTTACTACATCTTAGTACTTCTGCTCAATCATAGTATTTCTGCTCAATCATAGTATTCCTGCTACTTTTTGGTACTTGTGCTAAATACAGTATTTCTGCTAAATCATACCATTTCTACTTTAATATATTTTTCTTTCTATATATAGCATTTCTGCTATATAATTGTATTTCTGCTATGTTATAATATTTGTGCTAAACCAGAGTATTTGTGCTAAAACATAGTATTAATTTAAAATGACAATATTCATAGTTCATCACAGTGTCTCTGGTAAATCACAGTATTTCTGCTATGTTGTACTATTTTTCTAAATCATAGTGTTTCTGTAATGCTTAAGTATTTTTGGCTAAATATATTCTTTCTGTTATCTTATACTATTTCACCTAAATTCTTGTATTTTTGAGAAGTTATCATGTTTCTGGTAAGTTACAATATTTCTGCAAAGTTCTGCTATGCTATTGTATTTCTGCCAAGTATTATGTTTCCTCTAAGATATTGCAGTTCTGCTAAGTTATTCCATTTTAGCAAAGTTCCTTTGCTTCTGCAAAGTTTTTACAATTTCTGCAACTTTTCAGCTTTTTCAGCTAGTTTTTGCAGACAGCTTCAGCTTTAAAGCATCCACACTGCATTTTCGCAAGAAATGCAAATTTTTCTAGTTATTATTAATCTCCGATTCTCTTCCACAGAGTGTCTTTGTCGTTTCTTCCCAACCGGTTGCATCAGGTGTCCAGCCCCTCCCAGGTTTCTTCCTATTAAAAGGGAGTTTCTTTCCCACTCTCACCAAAACACTTCCTCAGAGGGGATCATATGATATTGGAGTTATCTATGTTTTCTTTGTATTATTGTAGGTTCTTTGCCTTACAATATAAAGCACCTTGAGGCAACTGTTTTTGTGTTTTCTTGGCTTTATATAAATAAAATTGAATTGAATTGAACAAATATAAGCAAACTCACAAACTGTGTGCAGTTTATTGCATATTGCATCTGCTAGGTGCAGCTGCTGTATTTCACAGGGAGATAAAAGAATTCAAGATAACTTGAAATGATGATGTATGAAGACAGGATACGACAGGATGAAGAGGTAAGGAGTGCTCAGTGGTATTTGATAAACTGCAAATTTAAGGCTTACATGTAATGTCATCATTTTAATTAGCTATTCGTTCTGTATATGTTGCTTTGACAAATTATGTATTTTCATATAGTAAAATGTTCTGCAAAACAAACTAAGGTATTGTACAATGTTGTACTATGGTGAGTTTGAAGTTTTACCGGTTTACAGTGGTTGAGGCGTTCGAGAGTCAGATCAAGTTTTGCAGATATTAGTTTGTATTAAGTTGGTGATACTTAAGAGTTACTCCCTAAATTCAGTATTTATACTACCTGTATTTATTTATACACTGTCCAGTATTAAGACAGTATAAACTGTATAGTGTCAGTGTAGGGGATGGACATCAGCCAGGAGGCATGAAACATCTGCTTGCATCTTGTTGAATTCAGTTGTATGAATCCACAAAAAGCAATAAACCTCAAGCAGCAGCAGGTCAGCTGATCACAGGCTGTACGCCGTGAAAATCTAGTTCACATTAGAAATTATTCATTCATATTGAAATGTTTTAGATTGATCATCAAACAAATTTTAACATGTCTTAAAATGCAGTTTTTAAATGATTTTATTTATTAAGGGAAAACATACACGTCCCTATGTGAAAAAAATGATCTCCCTCTCTAATAACTGCAGGATCGCTGTCCTGCTGCATAACCTAAGTGTATTTGAGCTTCTGATCAATCAGTCTGAAGCTCAAATACTTCTTTAGAGTGTGGCATGATGCATTGCTTTTTAAGATTTTTAAGCTGCTTTACTTTGTCAGCCAGGATCTATTTGAGTGACTTATTGATTCAACAACAACAATAATAATAATAACAATAATAATAATAATTTATTTGAGAGTGTTGATGTGGAAGTATAAAAAAAGGTCAAAAAGAGTTGTGCCATGTCTCTGTGGATCTAGAGAAAGCACATGCTGGGGTGCTGTGGAGGTGATTGAAAGAGGATTTCACGATGCTGGGTCTTTTGACTCAGCGTTTTGAGTTTTAGTTTATTTTGATGTTTATGGTTTATGTTTAAGTTCATTGGGTTTTCTGAGTTCATTTGTTTATTACTTTCCCCGTATGTTTTCAACGCCTCTGTTAAGTCTCCTTTGTCCTTTATGTGTTTCATGGCTGCATGTCTTTTGTTGTCACATCTTTGTTTCATTATGTTTCCTATTTTATTTTGAAGAGGTTCTGTGTTCCTGTGTTTAGCTTTACGTTTCCCCTGTGACGTTGTTATGCTCACTTATCCTCATTATCCTCCTGTGTGTATTAAGTCCGTGTGTTTTCAGTCATTCCTTGTCAGGTCATCTGCTTTGTTCACGTCATGCATCCAGTTTTTGTCCATGTCTCCATGTCAGGTCCCACGTGCACGGATTTTTCATGCTTTAATCTTAGTTCACCCAGTTTAATTTATTGTTTAGTTTCACCTTTGCCTTTTGTTTTGTACTTCTTGGCCAGCCTTAATAAACGGCTCATTTTTTGTTATTCCACGTCACGTTTCACATTCTGTTTTGATCTGCATATGAGTCCTTTTTTGCAATACATACAGTCTGCCTCAGCCAGACTGTGACAGAGGAACTGGACGTCAGGAGTGGCAGAGAGTATGAGGATAGTGGTGAGGTGTCAAGTAAGAGTGACATGGTTTGGGGGGGTTTGGGGGTGGGATTACATCAGGTATTCGCTTTGAGCCCCTTAACTATCCGTGGTTAGAATCATAAACTATGGCAAGCCAAAAGCTGATTCTATTCTTTTGCTTTTATTCAAAATGTTTTTTGAATTTCTGCCAATGAGGAAACAAGGAAAACACTTCTGACTGTCACAGATCACAATCTATTTACATTTTTCTTAAAAAAAAACCAACTACATTTTCTTTTCTTTTTTTAAATATAACAGTAGAGTAAGGTTAGGGTTATCATCTTTGATGACCTCAAAGGGTTAATAAGTGCGTTGTTTAAAATCCCTTTCTTGAAACAAATAGAATGTGGTCTGTTATAAAAGAAAGACACATGAATGGAAGTAAAAGAATAACAAGAGATAGAATGGAAGTAAAAAGTGTCCATACAGGGTTGGAATGCAGCACAGTGAAGAATTCAGGGCTGGTGAGGAACTTGGCGCTAGGGGACTGAAGCAGCAGGGTTAGGCGAGACCTGGGACTGGACTGTGGCAAATTGCTGTCCCTACGTAGCTCTGCAAAATATACCAGAATCGTCAAAATAAAAAAAAGAAAATCACAGGGGAAGAACATGGATCAGGATTTTGTGCCGTGTAGAAGGGGGCTACCTGGGAATGAGGGTTGCATATCAGTCTCATCAGCTGAAAGCTCATTGGGTAGCTGCTCTTCTGGTCTACTGTCGTTGGTCATTGTCCTACGTATACTTTGATACCTGCAAATTTATGTGTACAGTAACAATTAATGATAATGTTACTAAAAACAAAAAAATGGGAAGTGGCAAATTCATTTCCATTTTTAACTGAAACTTTGGACGAACATCTAGTTTGCGAATCTTCATGTGCATGTTTGTTTTCTGACCTGCGATTTAGCTGTTCCATCTGCTGTATGGAGTTAGACCTCTGAAGAGTTTGTGGGGCCGGGGGTGCGGTTGGACGTTGCCATGTTGTTGTTCTGTTCACGTGGTCCACATAGAAAATGCGACCATGGCTGTCTATGCGAGCCTCCCAATCTGGATCACACACAATGCAACAGAAGAACACATATAGTAGTTCTCCAAAAGATTCTGTTCCTCTGGACGTAGCGTTTTGTGGGAGAAACGTTTCGTCACTCATCCAAGTGATTTCTTCAGTCTGCATCAAGACATATAGTAGCTGTTTTTCATGAAAGAATATAGGTTTCTAAACTAAGGTTTTATGAACAAAAATGACACAGTAGATTATATATAATTATAATCATATATGTATAAAATTTTGGCCTTAAAGTTGCATAACTACTGACTACAATCTACAATCTAGCTGTTTTTAAGATTAAAATACAAAACTGAATCTGTGGCTTATGGGTTTATTACAAATGAGAAATTCTAGCATTTAAAGCTAAGGTTGCAAATTCAAATTCAGTAGCAAATTACACATCTGGAAAATAGTAACACACATTTGTGTCAACTTGTCTAGTCATACATACATGTAATTGGAAAGGCCTATTACAGTATTTTCCACACTGTAAGGTGCACTTAAAATCCTTTAATTTTCTCAAAAATCGACAGCGTGACTTATGTATAAATTCTGGTTGTGCTTACTGACCTCGAACTGATTTTATGTGCTACACGGTGCTCAAATATCTGTCAAAAAATGTTCTAGTACAACTTCGGTAAGCTACGAAGCCGCACTGCTTGATGGATTGCTGGAGCATTACGGCTGCCATAGTCAAGAGCCTTGCGGAAGAATCTGGGTCCAAAACTCCGTCCGCTTCAAGTCCCAAAGTCAAACGAACACTGCAGCATCACTGAGAGTTTAAAACTGTCTGAATTCTTTCATCTTTAATAAAATGATCAGCGTTGCTGCTTTACCAGGTGTAACAATTAAGTTTAACATCCAGGCATCCAGGAAAACAGCATTTATTAACAGAGTTACCAGTTAGCAGGAAGTTAGCTCGCTAGTTTCCACCTAAACATGATATAGCATGTTCTGACTGAGAGATTTCTGAAAATATTAAAACGTACAGCTCTGCTATCACTTCCAACATAAATGAAGAGCGAAAACTAAACAGCAGTGACGTTTGTAGGGTTACTGAAGTTGGGCTAGCTGGTATATAATGATGTGCTACGTGACCGTAGCGACACAGCTATGTTAGCATAGCATAAACACAGTGAAGCTGGAGGATGAACGCTAACTTTTTTCCACTCGTTAATGGGAGGGTTCCCGATGGTTAGGGATAAATTGCAACGCAGGATGCTGTAAAAGGACCAAACTTCAGTCAGGAGAACAACTGAGACAATCCATCCACAATACGAGGTTAGTCATTAATATACTGCAACAACATGGGAATAGAGCAGCTACCAGAGCATTTAACATTAATGAATCAATAGTACGGAAGTGGAGGAAGCAAAAAGAATGAGTTGAGTAAAGTTTGACTTATCTGACTGCTTTGTTTCACTTTATGCACCTTATAATCCGGTGCGCCTTATGGTCTGAAAGATACGGTATCTAAATTCCTTATCACAGCTCCTGTGCTATATCTTAATAGTTCCTCAAACTGCTTAATCCAGAAGACTTCTAGGGACCCTAGTACCCTATGCATAAACCCTGACTGCTATACTCAATCTTCAAACTTGAAGATATCTGGTAAAGAAAATATGTGTATGCAGTTTCTGTGCTGTATTGTGTACTTTAATGTTCTTTAAAACAGACATATACACACACACACTCACCAGGGGGCAGTGGTTCATCTACTCTCTGGTAGCGACTGATGTCATGGCGAACAGATGTCAGGGAGTGAACAGACTGGTGGCCATTGACCTGTTCTGTGGCACCTGGATAAAAACACATAAACAAGCATCAAAATGAATATAAGAAATCCAAAAAAGTTAATTTTTTTTATAGTCATGGTTCATAACAGCTCTGCTGCTTAATATAATTCAATAACATGAAAAGGTTAAATAAACAAAATTGTTCCCTTTAAAGCCAGTGCATTATTTGTTTTGAATTAAGTGCCGCTACAGTCTTTCATTAATACTTCCTGATCGCTCGGTTATTTTTTTTTTAAACAAGGTTATTCATCTTTTGCTGGACTGGACCCCAAATGGCACAGCCATACCAGGCTTGGCACAGAGAAAAACCTATTGACACTTGAAGCACCCATCTGTAGGCAAAGAGCTGAAAGGGGGGTCACTGGTCACCAGTCTGCCCTCCTGTGTGTCTTTACAAATTTCATGTGCATGAATCTCAGGATTTTGTTGAAATGTTTAATAAGCCTATCCATGCACTGCATGAAAAGTTTAGTTTTTGTCAGTGAGCAACACTGTAAGCTGCTATGGAATTACAAGTTAACTCTATACAAAGGTTTTGAGGCAATAGAAGAGAGCTTAGTGTGTAAATCAGGGGTGCCCAATCCCGGTCCTCGAGAGCTACCGTCCTGCAGCTTTTAGATGCATCCTTGTTCCCACACACCCGAATCAAATGAATGGCTTGTTATCAGGCCTTTGCCAAACATGATGGCATGCTGAAGAGGTAATCAAACCATTTGATTCAGCTGTGTTGGAGTAGGGATGCATCTAAAAGCTGCAGGATAGTAGCTCTCGAGGACTGGGATTGGGCAGCCCTGGTGTAAATGAATGAATATCATGATAGTATGGAAGGGCCAACACAGAAACACAATTAAAGTAACACTTTGAAAACATCAGATCGCTACAAGAGAAAACATATTAGGTTCCGTTGAGTGAACGCTGGCGCGCCTGGCTGCTGCTGCCAACCGGTTATTGTTATTATTTTTATTATAATTTCTTCAGATGCTGACAACAATTTGAATCGTACGTTCACACTGCAGGCGAAAGCGCATCAAATCCGACTTTTCCGACCCTATGCGACCCATATCCGATCATGGTATGACAGTGTGAACGGCACAAATCCGATATTTTCAAATCCGACCTGGGACACTTTCGTATGTGGTTCTGAATCCGATACATATCTGATGTTTCAGAAAGCGACTGCTGTTTGCAGTTAGCTCCTAGCATTTCTCGACAGCTCTGCCTCCTTTTTGACTATACGAGTCTGCTCCTTCCTATTTGTGTGACCTGCTCCATATCACCACTGTTTCCAGGCCTCTCAGATCCTCATATTCATCTTACTGTTCTGCCCACGCGTCTCATCACTGTGGGGAACAGAGCCTTCAGTCACTCTGCTCCTCGGCTCTGGAACTCTCTTCCTCCAGCCATAAGAAATATAGACTCTCTTCCCGCATTATTTATATTATATCATTATTATTATTTTTATATCATGCTGGATACTGATGTGGACCGGACAATGTGTTAGGACTGAAAGGATGCCACATTCTTTTAAAGAAAATGATCCACTTATGGAGGGCTGAATTTAAAGACACTCCAAAAGTCCAAGTGAAAAACTGATGCGGCAAGCTAGTTCATTTTGCTGAAATCTTATTGCAGCAACTCAGAAAGGTACCTGACAATGTTGGGGCATGCTCCTAATGAGACGACAGATGGTGTCCTGGGGAATCCCTTCCCAGATCTGGACCAGGGAATCACTGAGCTCCTGAACAGACTGAGGTGCAACCTGATAGCGTCAGATGGATTGAAACATAATGTCCCAATGGTGCTCTGTTGTATTTAGGACAGGTTAACATGTGGGCTGGTCAATGGTAACAGTTCCTTTATCCTCCAGGAACTGCCAGCATACTCTCACCACATTATCCCAGGTATTATCATGCAACAAGAGGAACATAGGACCCACTCCACCAGTGTAGGCACTTAGAATGGTTCCAAGGATTTCATCGTGATGTCAAATGGCAGTTGGGGTCCCGTTGTCTGACTTTTAGAGGTCTGTGCGTCTCTCCATGGACATGCCTCCCCAAACCACCACTGACCCATCATCAAACTGATCATGCTGAACAATGCTACAGGTAGCATCATATTTGGAAATCATGTATCGGTATTTCAGGAGCAGGACCACGCCTCCTAACATGCTCCTTCCAGTTGTCATCTATAAATGTTCCTCAAGTTTGGCAAGCTGTTCATTCTCGTTTACTTGCCCCACCCTCCCTCCTTCCTTGTTCTCAATTCTTTAACTTCTTCACTTCTATTTAGTGCATGAGGATCTGCCAGGCCCGGGAGCCGTCGCCAGTCCCCTTCGAGGCCTTCCCCAAACCGCAGCTCAATACATGTCCAAGCATCACCTTTACCTACCAAAACACTGTCAAACCTAAAATGAGGACGTGGGCCCAGCTAGTGAAGTATAAATATACTCCATGGCTTCTACTGAAGAGAGTTCAGTAGACGACGTGGGCTCTCATGCCACCCTCATAAAGTCTGTTTCTGATTGTTGTCACTGAAATTCACACCAATGACTTGCTGGAAATCCTTTTGTAGGGCTCTGGCAGTGCTCATCCTGTTCCTCCTTGCACAAAGGAGCAGACGCTGGTATTGCCAATGGGTTAGGAACCTTGTATCAGCTGGTTCAGCTCTCCTAGAGTAACTATCTCCTGGAATCACTTCCATGCTGTTGAGACCATGCTAGGAGCAAGCCTTCTGGCAATGGCACATATTGATGTGCCATCCTGGACCGGATGGCAATTTAATACGTCCGTTTCTGTCAGTATGGAATTGACGTATTGATTTCGTATTGAATATGTCATTCCTTTATTGGACTACCTTTGCAAAGTCTGTAGGGTCCAGACATCGACCCTAGCCAAATGCATAACCAGTGAAAAACGGTCCAAAAAGAAATGAGGATGTGGAGACGCAGATAATCGACAAGTAGTTTGATGGTGTCGTACCCTTGTGGGGAGATTAGGACTGTTCTGCCCTGTGTCAGTCTGGATGAATACCTGCTGTTAGTAGCTCCTTTACTTGTCCTGCCAGGTCATTGAGTGCTGTTAGTATAGAGGTAGAGGCAGTAGAGGGGCACTATTTGTGATCAACTATGAAAAGGTCACTATTGTGACCTTTAACTTTTGTGATAATTAGACCAATTAAAGTAAAAAGATGAGTTTTGGTGCAGTTTTTGGTGCATAAATACTACATGCAATAGTGAGCAGACTGTTGTGTATTGAAATGTATAATATAATGCCCTGTATACTCATAATGGTAATAGGGGTAGCATGAGGATTGGGTTGGGGCCTTTCTGTATGGAGTGTGTATGTTTTCGTCATGGCTCCTCCCACAGTCCAAACATATGCAGTAAGTGGAGTTAGTCTGTCTTCATGCATGCTCAATCATCCAGTTAAGGAAATCAGTTAGTCGGTGGTGCTGGTGTCATTCTGCAGATGTTTATAAGGTTGGGGAAACCTTCAGTCAGCTGAAACTGAAGAACCGATGATTCTAAATTGTCCATAGGTGTGAATGTGGAACATGACTACGGATGATGTCTGTCTGTGTTGACCCTGCGACAGACTGGCGATCTGTCTTGGGTGTACCCCACCTGTAATCTTATCACAACTTGGATAGCCCTCCCATAGCCCCAAAGTTTGATAAGTGGAAAGAGAATGCATGGATGGATGGAAGCTTAATAATTATAAAAATAAGAAGAAGAAGAAGAAAATATTTGTGTCTGGAGTTGAAATGGTCAAAAGAACATTTGGTTAAACTTTTGCTCAGTGGCTTGGATATGGGTTTTTACATATGGATTTGTTGATCTGGTTAGATGTGCAAAGGTTATGTTAAACTTTCACATTGTTACACATGAAACCACTCACATTTAATGTAAAAAATATAATTACTATAATCATTAAAAGATCAGGCTGAAAATCTGAAATGTCCTGATATACATGGCCAAGGTTTTTATTTTTAAAAATGCATTTCTTACACTCTACATACTTGAATAATATGTAATGCCTGGATGAATTAAACTCCTCTGGTATGGACAGATCTATTGCTCAAGATAGCTGCATTACAGAAGCAGAAAAATTATTCAATATGTTGTTAAAGAATTAGGTTTGTTACACATGAGGATAAAACTACAGCAGAATGTTAAGACTTGTATTCTTGTTCTTACAGTATGTGAACAATGTGGACCCAAAACAGTACAAACAGAAAACTGCGTAACATGATGACGAGCAGACAAAAGCTGAGGGTACAAATAAACATGGAGACACTTGCAGAAAGTGAACATACAGGTGCAAGCAACTGGGAGATCGTGGCTGAGGAAAGTAGAGCTGAATAAAACACATAAAAAAGTTTATCAAAATAAAACAGCAAATAACATACGAAGGAACAGTTATAACTATAAAACCTGAAGACTAAACAGAGTATAAAAAGCAGACAAAACCTGCAACCGGAGATTTGCACAATCAAATGAAAAACTATGAGTGAAAACAAAAGGAGTCCTTTGAATGTATTTGGTACTCCTGTATTTTTTCTGTTTCTTTTTGTATACTTTATATAATAAAAAATGAAATTGTGTTTGAAACTTTTTTTCAGTGCCTTTAGCAAAACTTTGAAACTTTTTGTGACAGAACCTACCAGCTTTAGATGTCATGCTTCTTCCTTGCTCAGCCATGCAGGTGGATAGCGAAGGTGGTGCTGGCCCATTTGCCTCACTGCTTGATGGCTCCCCCGGTTCCTCCTCTGCCTTTGGAACAACTGCTTTTCTTGTTCTCACTTCCTGAAAAAAATGAGAGAGGAAACATGCAGGGGTGAAGCTTTGTCAAAGCTCTTGTCAAGATGACAGTGATTGTCAGCAATGAACTATTGATAATTTATAGTTTCACTTCAGCTTTTAAAGGTAATCTGCCACATGTAGAACCAATATTAAAGAGGGATGATGCTCCTAAAGTCACAGTGCCTCACCTGAATGGGTGAAAGAGGACCAAGTGAGGGATTGCAGTGTACTTCTGGGTTTTTCCCAGTCCTGATGCTGTGCTCCTGACTTGGACATTCCCCTGGAGATTCTCCAGATCTGACTTCAGCTGCCTCAGCCCTTGATACCTGAGATGAGTTGGAAGCTGTAGCAGTTTCTCCAACAACCTGTGCAGCCATTGTTCTGGCAGCTTCTTCAATTCTATCTGCTGATTGTCGTGTCTGTATTGGGAGTGCAGCAGCACCTTCTTGTGCTCCTGCTCCAGCTTCAGGCCCTGCAGTGTTGGCTCCAGACTGAGCACCAGCAGAAGAACCTGCCTCTCCCGTGGCCTGAACTCCAGGCCCTGCCTCACATGAGCCCTGTGACTCGCCTTTTGAACCACTGCTCCCCTGTGGAGACTCAGGTGTAGCTGAGTTGGTATTCTGCTGTGTCTTTGTTTCCAGCGATTGATCCCAGTGCTGCCCAGCTCCTTCCTCATCCTCATCTGAGTCAATGTGTAGCATGGCACTGAGCCGTGTGTCTGTGGGAAAGCTGGAGCTGAGCTTTGGTAATGGCCCTGCTGCAGGTCGGTCCCCAATGCTCCTGGGACCTTCGAGAGAATCTAGGTAGTCATTAAGTGACACCTGCCTTTGGGTGAAGCTGCCAAGAGCCACAGGAAGCAGATTCACCTCTCCCACTTGCCCAGGCTCCTGCCACACACTGTCATCGCCATAGTAACATGAACCATTAACATATAAGGAGCCCTCATCAGAACCAATGCGAGAAGGTCCACATGTAGCACCTAAAGACGAGGAGAGCTGATGGAGATCTTCGTCGTCAGAGGGACTCCCAGGGTCACCATTCATCACACCACCCAGGATCGTTCCCAGAGGGTCTGGCGAAGCTTCTAGAGCAGAAAAGAGGATGGATGAGAAGGACAGGATGTGACAACTGAGAGATAAATAACGTGTGCTTTCATGACATGTTAGCAGAACAAAAACAACACCTCCCACTTCCTCGTCTTCTTCTGGCTGTTTCTGTTAGGGGTTGCCACGGGGGAACATCTTATTCCATCTCGCTCTATCTCTAGCATCCTCCTCTGTCACACCAATTGTTTGCATGTGCTCCTTCACAACATCCATGAATCTTCTCTGTGGTCTCTGTGGGTGCTGGTCACGCCCAGAGAAAACCTTAGCATCTTCAGCTCTGTCACCTCCAGCTCGGCCTCGTGTCTTTTTGTCACTGTCTCCAAACCACTCACCGTGTAGACCAGGTTTCGCTACAATCTTCTAAACGTACTTTTTCATTCTTGCTGCTATTGTAACAAATCACACCGTGACACCCATCTCTATACACTCCACTCTGCTTGCCCCTATCTTGTTCACCGCTCTTGTGTACTGTCCGTGGCTTTGGAAGGTTGACCACAGGTACTTGAACACACCCTGCTCCTCACTATTACGCCTTTCTTATTTACACACATGTATTTTATCTTGTTTTCACTGACTTTCATTCCTCTTCTCTCCACAGCATGCCTCCACATGCATGTGGCATGTGGATCTTGGTCATTTTTTTGGCATGTTTTTATGGCCCTCGCAGTGCTTTTGTTTTTACATTTTGCAACACACCGCTGCTGCCCAGAGTTCCACAGGAACTCAAGAGGAGACATCAGGCCAGAGCAAGAGTTAAAACAAGGAGAAGGGAATATAAATCCCCTGTTCCATCAGTCATCATAGGGAATGTGAGGTCTCTGACTAATAAGATGGAGCTGATAAAACATCAGAGGCAGTATTGGGAGGCAGCTTATTATGCATGGAGGCATGGCTGCACTCAGTGCCACCGGCTTCGTCATCTGGCTTTTTCACTGCTCGGGCCAACAGAGAGGCCAAGCTGAGCAGTTAGAGGAAAGGTGGAGGGATTGCAGTGTTTATTAATGAAAGGTGGTGTATTCCAGGATATGTTACTGTGAAGGAACATCTCTCCTCACCTAACATTAAACTTTTAGCTGTCAGTGTGCGCCCATATTATTTATCGCAGGAATTCTCCTCCACTATATTAACTTTTTTTTGTACCACCATCAGCTAATGGTGCAGCAGCGTGTAACATCATACATGCAACTGTTGATGGCCTATAGTGTAAACACACAGAGGCATTGATCACCATCAGTGGTTATTTTAACCATGTCAGTCTAGACTCCACTCTGCCAACTTTCCAGCTGCATGTGGACTGTAAAACACAGGACAAACGAACAGTTCTCTCTACAACTTCTGTTCCCTTTCAGTCGATTCACTCGGTACAACACATAAGGCTGGGACATATATACACGTCCCGCAGAGCAGCCACCGAACTGGAATCGGACCACCACCACCTTAGTGTGCAGCAGACCAAGCAGACAGGACAGTATGAGCCACCGAAGGGGCTGTAACATCCAATCGATAAAACCAAAGCAAACCAAAGTGTGCGAGTGAAAGTTCATATCCACAGACTCAATGGGTTCAAACGGGGGCTACAAACGGCCTCCAGCACCAAAGATAAGTCCCAAGCAGGGACACTGGACTTAAGCACAGGTCTCAGCCAGCGAACCCCTTTCAGAAAACATATGGCAAGGGGATGTGCACCTGGTGTCACCCCATCAAAGCCAACATGACAAGCAAATATAGCCGCTAGACAGACCTTAACTGTTGAAAATGAAAGGCCCGTATTCAGCAGCTCCTGCAGGAATGTCAAAACATCCACAATAGAGCACTGAAATGAGTATGGAGGTCCTGGCACCATTGCTCGAAGGCTCACCATTTGTAAGCGTACACATACACACCTTCTTGTCCAGCTGAAGTGATGTCCACTCTGAACATAAGCTGCCCGCTCACATGGTCCATAGGAAGACGACGACACAGGCTGTAGCTGACTGTCTGATCACTGCACACACATAAACAATTGTTTTGTCCCTACTGACAAACACCTACTAGCATTTCAATACGGTACAGAAAACAAGCTCTCTTTCCTCAGCACACTGATCTCAATCTGCATCAACTACATTCTGCTGATTTATATGCAGTTTTCCACAATGGGGAATTTATTGGTAATTTCTGTGCAACTTGCCTGGAGACTGACAATTGTTGTTAACACTGCACAAACTGTATGCCATCATTGCTTACTTAAATTAATGCCTGACCAGCAAGCTGGTTGGGAATTATGGATAGGTACTGACTGAACTACATAACTACTACCCTCCAGAGAAGGTTGCTCTTTCTGTCTTAAAGAACAACCTTCTATGAAAGAAACGTAAAAAAAAAGTACAACACACGTGACACCGTCACTGACGCTGAGTCTGACTGACTTTCCTTGCACAGTTGTTTTGTCCTTTACCTGTTTTTGGTTCTGAACCCATCTCATGTTTGGCTCTGTGTGCCAACTTACTCAGCAGCTGGCCGTTCCAGAAGTCTCCGGATGGGGATGATCAGCTGGCCCAGGAAGCGCTTGATGATTGGCCGGCTCTTGGCAAACTTGTCCTTCACCTCAATCTCCAGCACATCAGTTATCAAAGCCACAAATGTATATTTCTAAAGAAAGAGTAAATAGCAAAATGCTGGAAAGTTTAGTATATTTATACAGTTTTGCTTGCATTACATAAAGTTAATTATTGACTCTGCCCAGTGACTCTACCTGGCCTACCACTTCTCAGTTGCTGTCGTTCCTAATCATTTCTACTAACAGTTGACTGCAGAATATTTACAGTGGGGCAAAAAAGTATTTAGTCAGCCACCGATTGTGCAAGTTCCCCCACCTAAAATGATGACAGAGGTCAGTAATTTGCACCAGAGGTACACTTCAACTGTGAGAGACAGAATGTGAAAAAAAAATCCATGAATCCACATGGTAGGATTTGTAAAGAATTTATTCTGGTCGATTCTAGCACCAGTTTTCTACAGAACGTTGTTGGAAATTAAAGAAAAGGGCAGACTTCCATCAAATATGAATTCTGCAAACATTAATCTCCTGCTAAAACCAGGCAAAGACCCTGTATATCCCTCAAGCTATCGTCCAATATCCCTTATAAATGTAGACCTTAAAATAATCTGCAAAGCTCTCTCAAAGAGACTGGAGAAAATAACCCCCCTCTTAATTCATCCTGACCAAACTGGTTTCATAAAAGGCAGGCACTCATCAACAAATACACGTAGATTACTTAATTTGATAGACTACTCATACAGTAAAAACCTAGAAACTACAATATTCTCTTTAGACGCAGAAAAAGCATTCGACAGAGTTAACTGGAAATTTCTATTTGCAACTTTACACAAATTTGGTTTTGGATCCTCTTTCATAAACTGGTTAAAAATATTATATAATTCCCCAACAGCTTGTGTCAGAACAAATGACCAGACATCCTCCAGCTTCTGTCTCTTGAGGGGCACCAGGCAGGGATGCCCACTCTCCCCTTCACTATTTGCAATTTTTATTGAACCACTAGCAGCAGCAATTAGACAGAATTCAGTAATTAAGGGCATAAAATGCAAGAACGTGGAACATAAAATCAGCCTTTATGCGGATGATGTGTTACTCTTTCTCCAAAATTCACAAACCAATATCTCTGGGGTGATTGAATTGATAAACTCTTTTGCAAGAATATCAGATTACTCAATTAACTGGTCAAAATCTACAGTCCTACCGATTAATTGCTCCTTCCATAATTCCTCTTCTACACCACTGCAATCGGGAAATATAAAATATTTAGGTATTAATGTTTCTCCCAAGCTTGCAGATCTAACTAAATTAAACCATATCCCACTTTTAAAGAAGGTAGAAGATGATCTGGCTAGATGGAAATGTCTACCCATATCACTCATGGGAAGGGTTGCCGCTATAAAAATGATGGTCTTACCAAAAATAAATTATTTATTCTCAATGATCCCAACTAAACCGCCACAAGATTGGTTCAGATCTCTAGATTCATGTATGTCCAAATTCCTTTGGAAAAATAAACCCCCACGTATAAGCTTAAAAACACTACAAAAGACCAAGGATAAAGGAGGACTAGAACTGCCTAACTTTCAGCACTACTTCTTAGCCAACAGGCTTCAGTTTATCTCAGGATGGCTAAAACACACCCTCTTAGATGAACCTTGGCTAGATGTAGAACAAGCACTCTGCAATAATCTAGAGATCTCAGACCTACCATTTATCAGCTCAAACATCCAACGACATGAATGCTTTAAAAGCATCAACATCAGCTCTTCTCTGACAGCATGGTGGGAGTTTCTAAAATTGACGGAGTCTTCATTAATCCCATGCAAACGTACCCCTATCTGGAACAACCCTGACATATTACAAAACAATAATATGATAAACTTTTCAGATTGGAGTGATAAAGGAATCAAATATTTAGAACATATACTAGAAGGAACAGAATTTATTTCATTTGACGGACTAGTTACACAATATGGGATCAACAAGAAAAGATTTTTAGAATATCAACAAATTAAATCCATAGTAAAAAAGAAATTTAAACCGGGTCAAGTTGAACTACAAACACCACCAAGTGTGGTTCAATTTCTTACTCTTAAACCCCCCAGATTACTATCCAAAATATACAGAATGCTTTCTAAAACAGATGAATCAATATCACTTCCTATTGCAAAATGGGAAGCGGATTTATCAGTTAACTTAGACCTAAACTTCTGGTCTCAGACTTGCTTAAAAACCTTTCATCTAATTAGAAATCCCAGTCTTCAATTAATTCAATACAAAATATTACATAGAGTGCACTATACAGGTCATCGGATGTTCAAGATGGGCTTTACGTTGTTGAAAACACGCAGTTCTTTGAATCTTTGGGCTGAAGGAAGGACACTACTCGGTGTATATATGCTCAATCAACAAACATTTATTTCGGTACAATTCACAATAAGAGCATTACAACGTCCGGACGGGAGAGATGCTACCAGAGGGTCAGGCACATGTCTCAAAATGGTGACGGGTTGCTCAGCTTTTTATAGTCTCTAGTGGCCCCCAGCTAGTCGTAAAAGCCAAAACATCACATTTTTTCTCTGTTACAGCGCCTAAGTTATGACCTCGGCAGTTGTTTCTCTGCTTTCTGTAAGGTGGGGGTGTGGAATGTGGTCTGTCTATCTCCCCTGTCTTTAGACACAGAGTCTCCTGCTTACAACCTTCTCTTCATGATTCAACAATTAAGCATGTCAAGAAAACAGTGTAACACATTCCCAGCAGATCAAGGATACAGAGTGATGCACATTTATCTAATAAACTAATATGTGAATATGTTCTGTTAACTCAAAAGTATAATGAGAACTAAACTACATACAGATCACACACTCTATTTTAAAGGGTATAATATGATCTACAACAATATCATAATTCAACTATTTTGATTACATCTATAAGGTAACATATAATAACAGAATAATATCACAACGTCTACCAACAACTGCTCACACTGCCAAACCAATTCACCGGACAATTATATCCACGCTCTTTGGTTCTGTCCACCAGTTCAGAAGTTTTGGCGCGAGATATGTGAAGACTTATCAAAGTGTCTGAAATGTAACATTCCAACTTCCCCCTTAGTGTGTTTGTTGGGCAGCTTAGATAATGTCACTTCAGAAAAGAATATAGCCCATATGGTTTTCACTGCCCTATGCATAGCCAAGAAAACAGTCCTCATGAACTGGAAAAATAAAAATAATCTTAATTCTAACCAATATAGAAATTATCTATTAGATTACATTAGTCTTGATACAGCCTCTGCCACCACATCAGATCAATTGCTCTGGGCTCCTTTGATCAGCTCCATCACCTAGTGGGGGTGGGGGGTCATAGTTTGGTCCCGCCTTCACTGTTGTGATTGGTGTGGGGGTAGGGACAGGCTTAGGGCGTCGGGGGGTTCCCCGGAGGCACCTTCCTTGGGGGGCTCAACCCGGGGTAGCGGTCATGTCCGGTTAGGGGCTCTGTTGGCTCTCAGGTGACTGTTTCCTCGCGGCTGCGTGCAGCGGGGCTAGGGGAGGGTCTGTGCTGACGGACGTGGGTTACTGACCTGGTAGCCTGGCTGCCCCTGGGTGGGCCCGGGATGGGCGTGAGGTTCTGGGGGCGCTCCGTCTCTGGGCTGGGACCCGGACCGGGCCTCGGGGGCTTGGGTCCTGGTTGGTGTGTTGCCGGGGTTGTGGGCGGGTGGGTGCATGGGGGCCCAGCCCTGGAGCAGGGTGCCGCCGGTGCATCGAGCCACCTGGGGGGCTCTTCAACTGGTGGGGGAGATTGTCACATCTTGCAGGAGCTTTCCTCTCCTCAGGAGCTCCCTCTGCAGGAGGGGGAGATACAGGAGAGGTGGAGGAAGATCTCAGCCTGGGTGTTTATTGTCTTATGTAGTCTGGAAGATGAGTGGATGGTGGGGTGGGTGCAGTTTTCTCTGTGGTGGGGTTGGGTGGACTGTCCCGGGCTCTGTGGGGCCGGGAGGCGCTGCTGCGCTGGGTCCCGGTCTGGATGGGCCTGGGCCCCCTTTCCCTGGCGGGTCGGGGAGTGTGGGGGTGCCTACTGGGGTCAGCGGGGGAGCTGGCCCCAGGGAGGGGTCACTTGCCCCTCCCTTCCTTCCCTCCCCATCTCCAGCTGCCTCCCTCTTCCCGCTCCACCACAACCACCCACACATGCAGGGCCTTGGAGTAGGGGTATGTCACCAGGGTGCAGAGGAGGCTACCCCCCCTCTGTCCCCTTCTGGCTGCCTCTGCCTCAATTTTATCCCACAACTTAGACATTCACATTACTCACACTCTCATTACACATACATATAGGATCTTGGGGGTGGGCACGATACACGGAGTCCAAAGTACCATCAGGGTGTACACCTCACCCCTGGCATCGTTGCCTACCTCTCAATTTTAAATACACGTAGACATTGAGGGCTAGCAGGAGGGACCATGCGCTTACCTGCTGCTCTCTGGCAGGTAGCTCCAAGCCCTCCTGGGTTTTAAATGCACCTTAAAACACACATGCATCAACATTACAATGAGCGGGTGGAGGGAGGTTTGGAGTCTTCTCTCACCCCCATTCTCTGCGACCTGCTGGAGCAGGGGGGGCTAGGAGGAGGAGTTGGCCGTCCGACTGCGGTCTGGAGTGTGGAGCCTTCCTGCTGCTGCGGAGTCGGGGCGGTCTGCCTCCCCCCACCGCAGGGAAAAGGGAAACACCACCTGGGTCTGGGTGCAGTTCCCCCCTCCAGGGGCGGGGGCACCTAGACCCGGTTTGTAGAGTACGCTTGGGGAGTGTGATCGTGTGTACAACGTCTCTTTATGTCTGTCTCCACGTTGGTTGAGTGTGGAGTAAGTGCATATGAGCGCATGAGGGTGGGAATGGATGTTTGTATCTGTGTGTGCCTGTATGTCTGTGTCTATATGTCAGGTTGGGTGTCAGGCGCCACCTCTCTGGGGACATCTCAGGCCCTCCAAGGTTTGGAGGCCTATCTCCCCCTACCACCACTTCCCCTGCCAGTGGCGGACCCCCTCAGACATCGGTGCGTTGGTGGTTCTTTGTGTTCGGGGATGGGCGTCCAGGTACACACCGGCTCACTCCTTGGCGGCCGCTTATCGGGGCCTGGAGCCTGGGGCTCGCTCGGGCCACTTCGGAGGTGGGGTGCCCCCGGCCTCTCGGCCTGGGGCTCGGTCACTCAGGCGCAGCTGGCTGCCGGCGGAGCTCACGGGCGCGTCACTGCAACTCCCCCTGGCTTCTGCTCCGCGGCTGCTGAGTGAGCCCTCATCTGGGACTCTCCTCAGCTCTTTCCGGGACAGTGGCGCAGCTGCCCCTCTGTTGGTCTTCCTTGGTCTCTTGTGTTCTGGGGGCCTCTGGATGTCTGGAGTTTTGATCTCCTCCACACCTGCTTCATGCCCTGGAGGACGGGGCTGTGGCCCCCCCCCACACCCTCTAGCAGATTATTACATGAAGGAACCTTTTAAAAAACAAAAAACAAGCGCGTCCATGCTCACAGGTGTACACACGGGTGATCACACCCACAAACTACACCCTTTTTGGCTCCTACCTCAAAGCACACTGTGTTCTGTTGATCTTATGTGCTGCACAATAATGTTTAACATTTAGTATTTACTGTCATATTCCCATATATCATTGTGATGTTGTTTATTCTATTACTCTTGTTCTCTTCTGCTTGCTTTCTTTTTTCTTTCTCAGCAGGTGACCCAGGTGATTGATATATGCATTTTTTTTCTCTGCCCGTTCTGTTGGTTTTTGTCTTTTGCCCTTCTCCCCCGTCCCTCTTCTCAGCTGTTTCTCTTTCCCTCTTTCTTTCTCCCCTTCTTTCCCCCAGTCAAGTCTGTCCCGTATTCAGTAAGTGAAAATAAAATAAACAATAAAAGGTGAATCAAATGGACCATTACGGCAAGGCTGGGATGGTCAGTTTGGTAAAGTAAATCCGTTGGGCATCTTTCTTTGCCTTTAGACAACAATTCTGAGGGCAAAAGAGCCAAACGGGACAGGCCAAAAAAAAAAAAGAAAAAAAAAATATTTATTGGTAAATCAGGGTGGAAAATAAGTATTTGGTCAATAACAAAAATACAACTCAATACTTTGTAACATAACCTTTGTTGGCAATAACAGAGGTCAAACGTTTACTATAGGTCTTTACCAGGTTTGCACACACAGTAGCTGGTATTTTGGCCCATTCCTCCATGCAGATCTTCTCGAGAGCAGTGATGTTTTGGGGCTGTCGCCGAGCAACACGGACTTTCAACTCCCGCCACAGATTTTCTATGGGGTTGAGGTCTGGAGACTGGCTAGGCCACTCCAGGACTTTCAAATGCTTCTTACGGAGCCACTCCTTTGTTGCCCGGGCGGTGTGTTTTGGATCATTGTCATGTTGGAAGACCCAGCCTCATTTCATCTTCAAAGTTCTCACTAATGGAAGGAGGTTTTGGCTCAAAATCTCACGATACATGGCCCCATTCATTCTGTCCTTAACACGGATCAGTCGTCCTGTCCCCTTGGCAGAAAAACAGCCCCATAGCATGATGTTTCCACCCCCATGCTTCACAGTAGGTATGGTGTTCTTGGGATGCAACTCAGTATTCTTCTTCCTCCAAACACGACGAGTTGAGTTTATACCAAAAAGTTCTACTTTGGTTTCATCTGACCACATGACATTCTCCCAATTTTTTCACACCAAGCTGCTTGCCTATTGTAGATTCACTCTTCCCAGTCTGGTGCAGGTCTACAATACTTTTCCTGGTGTCCTTCGAAAGCTCTTTGGTCTTGGCCATGGCGGAGTTTGGAGTCTGACTGTTTGAGGCTGTGGACAGTTTGGAGTCTGACTGTTTGAGGCTGTGGACAGGTGTCTTTTATACAGATGATGAGTTCAAACAGGTGCCATTCATACAGGTAACGAGTGGGGGACAGAAAAGCTTCTTACAGAAGATGTTACAGGTCTGTGAGAGCCAGAGATTTTCCTTGTTTGAGGTGACCAAATACTTATTTTCCACCCTAATTTACGAATAAATTCTTTACAAATCCTACCATGTGGATTCATGGATTTTTTTTTCACATTCTCTCTCTCACAGTTGAAGTGTACCTCTGGTGCAAATTACTGACCTCTGTCATCATTTTAAGTGGGGGAACTTGCACAATCGGTGGCTGACTAAATACTTTTTTGCCCCACTGTAGTAGCAAGTAAATTTCTCAACTGAAATATTGCACAGGTGCCATTCTATCACAGTACCACACTGGAATTTACTGGAATGACAGTATTACATAGCTGGCATGGTGGATTCAAACAGAACAAAGTAAAAAAGCTGCTTCAAAATGAAAACAGTGAAGGGAGAAAAGAAGAGGACAAAGCAAGGATTAACCTGGGACAAGGATTTACAGAGTTTTAGGATTTAAGGGGCTTAAAAACAGAAACCCAGGAGTTATCATCTAACTGATGGCTAAGTAACAAACCATGCCATATATATATATATATATAAAAAAAAAAAAAAAAACACCACCCAGCACGCCCCTGCGGGCGGTTTATCCTTTCAAGCTCGGGTCCTCTACCAGAGGCCTGGGAGCTTGAGGGTCCTGCGCAGTATCTTAGCTGTTCCCAGGACTGCGCTCTTCTGGACAGAGATCTCCGATGTTGTTCCCGGGATCTGCTGGAGCCACTCGCCTATCTTGGGAGTCACCGCACCTAGTGCTCCGATTACCACGGGGACCACCGTTACCTTCACCCTCCACATCCTCTCGAGCTCTTCTCTGAGCCCTTGGTATTTCTCCAGCTTCTCGTGTTCCTTCTTCCTGATATTGCTGTCATTCGGAACCGCTACATCGATCACTACGGCCGTCTTCTTCTGTTTGTCTACCACCACTATGTCCGGTTGGTTAGCCACCACCATTTTGTCCGTCTGTATCTGGAAGTCCCACAGGATCTTAGCTCGGTCATTCTCCACCACCCTTGGGGGCATCTCCCATTTTGACCTCGGGACTTCCAGGTTATACTCGGCACAGATGTTCCTGTACACTATGCCGGCCACTTGGTTATGGCGTTCCATGTATGCCTTGCCTGCTAGCATCTTGCACCCTGCTGTTATGTGCTGGATTGTCTCTGGGGCATCTTTACACAGCCTGCACCTGGGGTCTTGCCTGGTGTGATAGACCCCAGCCTCTATGGATCTTGTGCTCAGAGCTTGTTCTTGTGCTGCCATGATTAGTGCCTCTGTGCTGTCTTTCAGTCCAGCTTTGTCCAGCCACTGGTAGGATTTTTGGATATCAGCCACCTCCTCTATCTGCCGGTGGTACATACCGTGCAGGGGCCTGTCCTTCCATGCTGGTTCCTCGTCTCCCTCCTCTTTCTTGGGTTTCTGCTGCCTGAGGTATTCACTGAGCACTCGGTCAGTTGGGGCCATCTTCCCAATGTATTCTTGGATGTTCGTTGTCTCATCCTGGACTGTGGTGCTGACACTCACCAGTCCCCGGCCCCCTTCCTTCCGCTTAGCGTACAGCCTCAGGGTGCTGGACTTGGGGTGAAACCCTCCATGCATGGTAAGGAGCTTTCTTGTCTTTATGTCAGTGGCTTCTATCTCCTCCTTTGGCCAGCCTATTACCCCAGCAGGGTACCTGATCACGGGCAGGGCGTACGTGTTGATGGCCCGGATCTTGTTCTTACCATTCAGCTGACTCCTCAGGACTTGCCTGACCCTCTGCAGGTACTTGGTGGTTGCAGCTTTTCTAGCGGCCTCTTCATGGTTCCCATTCGCCTGCGGGATCCCCAAGTATATATATATATATATATATATATATATATATATATATATATATATATTAGGGGTGCAACGATACACAAAATTCACGGTTCGGTTCGGTTCGATAATTTGGTGTCACGGTTCGATATTTTTTCGATACAAAAAAATGTTCAAGCATTTTTAATTTGTCATTTATTAAAATTATAAATATATATTTTAACTCAAAAGTACAGTTTTTAAATTTAACCCTAACCCTTGTGCGTGTTTTTTATTTTGACAGCGAATGCACACCTGCGGACCACTTATGTGCAGCCCTGGTTATTTAGCTCGTCATATCGCAGCCACAGAAATTATTTTGTCCATGAAACCATAAAGCTGCACTTTCTTTTTGCCTTATAGTCTCATTTGTCATAACTTCTCCGTTTTGTGGTAAGCTTTTCTTTGGCTGTCACTTCTTCACCCTGACCTGTCTTATTTGGCTCAGCAGAACTGAAATGCTTTTACACACTCACTCACATAAGCTCAGCGATTCTCTGCGCGATCAACCTCTCACATGTTTAAGCTTGCTGCAGGAGATTTCACTTGTCATGTTTCCATAGTAAGCTAACGATTAATAAGACGATGTCAGAGGAATTGGTGCACAAATTATCATCACTCACAGATCAGTGCTGTCGCTCTCTATACACAGTTCGCAGGATTGCAAAGTGAAAGCAAAAAAACAAGCGCAAATTCAAACGCGACTTCAATATGTCACATATTGACAGTGGCTCACCGATGCCAATGACATAATTACCCAGCTACATTCCGAAAGAATGCAAAAGCATTGACATATATTTTTCCTACAATAGCCCGACGGGCAGGGAAGAGATAGAATTTTGGTAGCCCGACTGAAAAAATCGCTAGCTCCGGGACGTCGGGCTAGCGATATTGCAAGCCCTGTATCTGATTGAGGAATCACTCATCTTTGGAAAAGAGAGTTTATTACAGAGAAATGTCTCTTTCCAAAATAAAAGCTATACTATCCGCTTCTTCTGGGCTATATGCATGGGGCTAGACGGCCAACACGTTAACGAGCTAACTGCGCTAACACACTAGTTCACACCAATGTAATTGAGCATTGCATGGCACATCCAACATACTGTTTTACTTTAGTCCATGACTCGCTTACCTTCAGGGTCATACGTCACATGAAAACCAAAATAATTCCAAACGCCAGATCTGAATGAGAGTGGGGGAGGTCCATGTTAAAAGGAGAGCTTAACTTCTGTCTCGCTAGCTTGCCCTGCGCTCTTCCTTCTGACTATGCTGTCTGTGTTGAGCGCTCAGTGGATCTGCGCTGGACAGTGCAGCCTAGGCGGAGTAGTCGAACACAGATTCACTGAGCGCTCAACACAGACAGCATCGTCAGAAGGAAAGTTGATAAAATAAATTACAAATGTTGTATTGTTCGATACATATGCGTACCGAACCGAAAGCACTGTATCGAACGGTTCAATATCGATACGAATATCGTTGCACCCCTAATATATATATATATATATATATATATATATATATATATATATATATATATATATATATATAGATAGATAGATAGACAGCTAGATATAGATATAGATATAGATATATATATATATAAGACCCTAGAACACTTCTAAAATTTTTCTGTTGTTTTTATGGTTGCAACGCTGCAGCTATCCATTAACCCATGTTGTTCTGCTTATAAAATTCAGGGTCACAAGTATTGTTTTATGTGGTTGCATGTGGTGTGCTGACCTTTGTTAAGCTGATAGAAATGATGCTTTTGAAAGTACCTGCCACTTAAAAAACTCATGTCATGCTTGCACTTCTTTTGTAGTGCTAGCTAGATGCTGAAGTACCTCAACTGCCACTTATGGATATTAACACTCGTTACCATGTTGTGCCAATGAAAAACACCGGCCCATGTTAACCCCTGACCTTGGCATACAGTTCTGTCTCTTTCATCTCTTTCTATGCGACATCCCTTACTGATTGATACACCATTAGGATGTATGATTAGGAACATAAAATAACTCCTCTCAGATGTGTTCAACCGAAAGTAACAAGCCTGTTTTGAAAATGTAAGGAGTACAGATATTTACTTCAAAACGTAGGGAGCCTCCCTTTTTTCCGCTTCATCACACCAAGACACATGCAGGGCCTTGGGTACAGGTGTGTCAGTGAGGTGCAAGGGGGCATTCCTCCTCTGTCTCCTTCTGGCCAACTGTGCCTTAATTTTATTCCACAGCTTAGACATCCACATTACTTACACACTCATAACACATACATGAAGGGCCTTGGGGGTGGGCACGCTAAACAGCATCCAAAGGACCTCACCTCTGGCGTCAGTGCCCACCTCTCAATTTTAAATACATGTAGACATTGAGGGCTCTTGGTAGGGGCGGTGCTGACAGCAGCTGCTTCCTGGCAGAGAGTACCATGCCCCTCCCATGTTTTTAAAATGCATTTTAGGTATGGGGTCTTCACACCCCGGTTCTCTGTTCGCCATCTGGGGTCTGGGATGCTGGGCTTCCGTGCTGCTGCAGGACCGGGCGCGGTCTGCTTGTCTCCACCCCAGACCAAAGGCAAACCCAGAGGGCGGATTGGCCCTCTGGGTTTGCCCCCAGACAGGTATAGAGTACGTTTGGGGAGTGTGAGTGTGTGTACAGTGTTCATTTCTGTTTGTCTCCATGTTGGGCGAGTGATGAGTATTTGTATATGTGTGCATGAGGGTGTGAATGCATGTTTGTGTCTTAGTGTGACTGTTTGTTTATGTTTATGTGTCAGGTCGGGTCTCCATCTCTCTGGGAACATCTTAGGCCAACCCAGGTGTGGCAGCCCATCTCCCCTCACCACACTCCCTGCCAGTTGCTGATGCCCTCACCTTTCGGACACTAAGAACCACCAATGGGTGGTTCTTAGTGTCCGGGGCTGGGTGCCTGGGTGTGTATTGGCTCACTCCCGGCGCCTGCTTGGTGGGGCCTAGCACCCGTGGCTCAGTCGGGCCCCTTCCGAGGGGTGGAGGGCCCTCAGGCCTCTGGGCCTGGGGCTCAGTCTGCGCTTCCCAGAGTTGTCTCTATTTTCTGAGGCAACTGAGGTAGTTTGCGTTGGTGTTTGTTGTGTAGGTGACATTCACCATGCTGTTGCATGCTGGGGCAGCAGGCTGACGATGCCAACAGACTCAATAAACGTATCTGCCAGTGACATTGTGGAGAAGGAGCTGAACATATATTGTCCAAAATAAGCAGAATGTTGGACAACACCTCCGACCCAGTCGTTTAGCACCACTGAACAACAGGAAATATTTTTGTTTAATTAATTTAGGTTAGTTAGTTGCTGTTCTTACTGTCTTGGAGCAACTATGCCCACAATAATGTCTTCTGTGATTAATAAAGTACTCCAGCTTTGATTGTGATTCTGATCAATCCCGAATTATTTAAAAGTAGAATGGGAGGCAGAGCCTTCAGCTACCAGGCGCTCATGTATTGAACCATTTACCTTTTCATCTTAGCTTTGATGCCTGACAGGAGTTTTCCTGTAGGCATCACAGAGCTACCAGGTTATTGGCTGGTAGTTGATGGGACCTGCCTTTTCTGAAGATCCTTAGCAATCAGGACTGTTCAGCCTTTACTTCGCCATTCCAGGCGTGTCTTGTCCAATAGCAGCTGGTTCCTTTGTGCTGGTAGATGCTCACAGAGTGCAGTGCGCTTGTTTAGCCAGGAGATGTGAATCGTGTCAGGGCCTGGCTCTGTCCAACTCTACATACTTGAGACTCTTTCTCAGATGTCTACCATGGTGATTGTTATTGGATCCTGTTCAAGGAGGTTGCTGTGACCTGCTCTCAGATCCATTGGCTACTGAGCGTTGTTGTTATATGATGTCTCCTTCTCCCATATGCTCTTCCAGTTGCTCTGTCTCCAGCCTTGGTGGGGCTGCTCTCATAGTGCTCCTCTACCACTGAGAATATACCTTGGAAGGTTTATTCTCCTGCCTTCTGTCTCTTGTGTATACCTCTTCTAGCGGCTAGTCAAGGCCGTGGTTCTTTGTTGGCAGTATCCAAGGCCACAAGTATAGGCAGCTTTCTGTACTTCTTAGACATCCCCTTCTACGTCTGCAACTCCGACATTTGGCTAACTGCTCTCCATGCTGCTTTGATTTTGGTCTCTAGTCTCCTTCTCCATCAAGGGTACTGCTCCTTGTGGCTGTTCATCTTGTAGCCAAGCATGTCACTGATCACTGCTGCTGTGGTGTACATAGGCTGGCTGGTTTTGCTGATGGTCACAGTAGAGATTCTCCATAATGCATCTTTCTATAGACCTTCAGAGTATACTTCATGTAGTCTTGATAAATGGCCAAAGGGGGTCCAGGTTTCCAGCTGCCAGCTGCTCTAGCACTCAACGCCTCCAATTTGCTAATGCAAGTTAGCCACACTGTCCCATGTAAGGAGGACTCTGATTGGTTAGAGAGAGACACACTGGCTGCCTGGATCTTTCTGCAGAGCTGTGCAGATAGCTTTGCACTGCTAAGAAGTATCTGTGCTTATACAAATACAGCCTCTGTATTTACACTCTGCCCAACAAAGACATACGTGAAGAATATGAAAGGATTCTGCAGTGAGATAAAGAGCTGAACCTTGTGTCTGTGGACAGCCTGACCCCCTGTTGAAAGTAATGTGCTAAACATGGCTAATGCTATTATTACTGCCTTAAAGCTCATGATTAAAATGCTGATTGTAAATACATCAGTCCATATGTTGCCACATAACTATAGTTGTCTCTTCTATCTTTCCTTTTATTACTCTGCCAAGGCAAAGAGTAGAGTCAACACTATTGCTGTAAGTTCATTTATTTTAACTACACGAGTATACAAATTCATCCTCAGCTGGACATAGATGATCATCAGGGACCATCTTTACCTAATCCCAGCCTCTAGGGCTACGCTCAAACTGCAGGTCTTAATGCTCGATTCTGAGTTTTTGAACAAATCCGATTTTTTTGTCTGCTCGTTCACACTACAAATAAAATGCGACAGCAAATGCGCTCTAGTGTGAACGCTCAAAGCGGCCGCATGCGCAAAAGAAGACGTCACGCACAACGCGCTCTGTTTAGACCCAGAGCAAACAGTATTGTTTGACTGATGGCCTTAATATAAAGACTTGTTTCTGACTTTACGTTTCCCAATTTTGCTTCAAGTTATTTTGTTATTTACATAATAATGTAGATAACCTAATAATGATCCTTATTGCTGTTTTAGAGGAGCAGTGCTTCAAAGGATAGCTGCAGATTTCTGTCAGAATCTGCAGATTATACAGTACAAATAAAATGTTCACGTTTCTCCAACGTTGTCTTCCCAACAGTTTCACTGATATCTACACTGGATGGACAGGAAGCGTTCGCGATGTCTTCTCCGGAGCTGATAATCGGCGTCTGTCTTGTGTCAGTGATGTAAAAGACGGATTTAATGCGACATGACCATCAAACAGCAGTCGCTTTCTAAAACATCGGATATGTATCGGATTCAGTGCCACATACGAAAGTGACCCAGAATATCGGATTTGTGCCGTTCACACTGTCACACCATGATCGGATAGATGGGTCGCAGAGGGTCAAAAAAGTCGGATTTAATGCGCTTTCGCCTGCAGTGTGAACGTAGCCTAATACGGTATGTTCAATCTTATCAGTGAATGCCCAGCATATTGCAATGAGTATCATTTAACCATTTACTGCACCTACAGTACCTGTATGTAGTCAAATGTGTGGTAAAGATGTAGATAATTGAATTTAATTATTAATAAACTGCATGCAATGAAAACCAAAACTGAAATTGATTCAGTTTATACATTTCTTCTGTATGCCCTCTAGAATATATACAGACATCCATGTTTACAGTGATACAAAGCATTAGAACAGTTTATCTATATGTACTTTTGCTAATAACAAATCATCTTTATTTTTAATCAAAAACATAAAGTACAAGTCTAATTAGTACCATGAATAAGAAATTTGAGTAGTGAAATGGTTCAAATAAAAATGGATGTTCATGTGACAGTGAGCTAATGATAATTCTATTAGAAGTAAAAGAACTGGTATGGCCAGGGCATGCAAGACTACTTAGGGCTGCCAGTTTATTATTAGAATAGGTGTCACAGATAGAGTGCCCTCACCCATCGGCTCCATCCAAGCTCTGTAGTGCCTGCTGGGTAAGGTAATCTTATTGAGTCAGTGTGAAGTTATGCTAACCTCCCCAAGCCACAAAGGGTTGATGGTGTTGGATATGATGGAGGAGCGTCTCTCCTGGCCATGGTGGGTAAACTTTGGGAGGCCGCTCCTCTTCCCGGGCTGGATCGACATTTTCAGGTAGGGGTCCGGGTTGAAGAACATCCCTTTCTTTAGGTTCACTGCTCGGAAGTCTGAATTGGAATACTTCATGAGTATTTTTGTATTCATTCTCCAGCACATTTCCACTGACTCATTCATCTCACCTGACAGGGTGAAGCTGACAAGTTTCCGACAGTGCTCATACTCTGACTGCTCCTCCACCTGGCCTTCACCCCTCACCTGATGACAAAAAAAAAGAAAAACAAAAAAATGAACATGTTTTCAGCCCTGACTCTAACAGATAAAAGTTTAACCAGGAAGACTTAAGTGGGTGGAGTTAAGACTGTTTCTCACATCTCTTCACATGAGAGAGGTTAGTGCCATTCACCCTCACTACAATCATACCTCATTGAATCTCACTGTTTAAATTCAGTTTATGGCTTCCCAAAGCCACAAACTATCCAAAATATATTATTCTTTTCACAAAGCTCCATGTATTAATGCTTGACTTTATTAGCCATTATTTTATCAGGATGAGTCAGTAAGAGTGAAAAATAATTTTGTGAGCTCTTGAACTCTTGAACAGTTCCTCGTGTAACCTGGATTTATTATCCATCCATTTTCTTCCACTCATCCAATTCTGAGTCACGGTGTGGCTGGAGCCTATCCTAGCTGTCTTAGGGCAGAGGGTCGGGGTACCCCTGGACCTGTCCAGGGTGTACTAACGCATAGAGACAGACAACCATTCATACTCCAATTCAGACCTATGGGCATTATAGAATTACCAATTCACCCCACTAACTGCAGGTCTTTGGACGGTGTGAGGAAGCCAGAGTACCCAGAGAGAACCATACAAACACAGGGAGAACATGCAAACTCCACAGAGAAAGGCCCTGGCCTCACAGCAAGAAGGTCCTGAGTTTAGTTCCACACTGAACCTTCTTGCTGTGAGGCAACAGTGCTGACTAGGGCTGGGCCATATCACACCATTCACAGTAACACCGGTATAATGTTGGGCAACGATAACAAAATGAAATATCGCAATAGAATATGGGTAAAACGCGCATGTGCAGTGCCTTTGTTTACATACGGCGACGCAGAATGAGAAGGGCGAAAGCAGATCGTTGAATGAAACATGAACCAGAACTGGTTTGTAAAAATGCTGCAGCTTCAGTGGTGTGGAACTGGTTTAGCTTTCGTCCGTCAGATACACAACAAAGCACTATTTTTGGTAGCGCATGCTAGCGGGCCGTCGTTATTACCGTGTTGTTTGGAAAACACGGCACACTTCAAATCAATCCTTAGATTTTTCTCAAAAATCAACAGAGCCCCTTATAACCCCGTGTGCCTTATGTATGAACTCTGGTTGTGTTTACTGACCTCGAAACGATTTTATGTGCACGGCGCTCGAAAATCTGTCAAATGTTTCAGTACGACTTTGCTAAGCTACGAAGCCGCACCGCTTGATGGATTGTCGGAGCATTACGGCTATTGTAGGCGGAGCCTCGCGGAGTGATATGTACTGTGCTTCAACATAATGTTACCGTATTGTGTGTGTATAACCTCTTTTTAAGTTTTGTGGATATTATACATGGTTATGCTGAGGATATGTCGGCCAATTTCCACTGGAAATGCCCTTTGGTTAAACTGTCAGCAAGGAATTGCATTTGCACTGTTACATTTGTATATAACTTTAATGCACATAAAAACAGCTGCTTGTTTAAGTTAAAATACATTGATGGGTTGTTTTTTTTTGCACTAATAAAGTTGTGGAGTTGTAAAGTATTTTGTCTAGTGTCAATTATATCGTCAATTATATCGTCAGTTATATCGTTATCGCAAATTTTCAAATGTATATCATGATAAATATTTTTGGTCATATCGCCCTGCTCTAGTGCTGACCACTGTGAGATTGCAGAACACTGGTCAACTGTTCTGCAGGTCAAGTTAAAGTCCGACATCACAAAGGAAAGTCCTACAACACAAGGCACACTGTCCTTTTTTAGTCACTAGTGACTAAAAGATTCTCACCTTTCCACGCACTGAGCACATACTGCTTTGCCTTTACAGTATGGCCCAGATAAACCTCAAATTCACACTGTACAAGATCTATCGTAAAACATTGTTAGATCCCAGGAGGTCTGGACTCCATCTACATTAAACTTTTCTATAGCATTGAAGGTCTCAGTGAGCACCATGGCCTCTATCATCTTAGTCAGGAAGCTGAGTGTTAGGGTACCTGGGTCGTCCACCCAGTGTTTGTGTTTTTGTTTCTCTGAGTCTTGTTAATTTATTCGGTTCTCTGTGTATTTTAGATTTCTTTGCCCAGTATGATTTTACTCCTGAGTTTATTCTCTATTTCTAGTCTTGGTTTGCCTTCGTGATTCCTCCCCTGTTAGGTCAGTCTTGTCTTCATGTGCATCTGTCTGTTCCCTTAGTCTGTGTCTCTGCGTACTTCCTGTTTTACTTTGATAGTCTCCCGTCGGTGTGCGTCAGGTTCTGTTTTGCGTCTCCCCGGTCTCATCTGTTTAATTAGGGTCAGCTGTGTTTCCTTTCTGGTTCTTGTTCCCTTATTTAACCCTTGTATCTATTGTCTGTGTTTTCCTCTGTTCAGTGTTGTGTGTTTCTAGTTTAGTTTCTAGCGTTCCCCAGTTTATTTCCTGTATTGACTCATGCCAGCAATAAAGCTGAGGTTTTTGAGTTTATGTTCGCATGCTGGAGTCTGCATTTGGGTCCTCCATTCCTGCCTGCCGCACACAGACCATGACACGAAAAACCTGACAGTGCTCCGGCGCTGCTCTGAGGATAACCTTCCAATGAGACAACCATTTCTGCAACAGTTACGCCTGTCTGGCCTGACAAAAGCCACTCCTCAGTAAAAGGCACACAACAGCCTGCATGGAGTTTGCCAAAAGGCACCTGCCAGGCAACCTATCAGATAATGACAAAACAAAATTCTCCAGTCAGATGAAACAAAGATTTAAGTCTTTGAGGGTCATGTCTGGAGCACTGCTCATCACCTGGCCAATATAATCCCTAAAGTGAAGCATGGGGGTGGTAGCATCATCCTTTAGGACGGGTACTCTGGCTAGTCTTCCCAGTTTCTGAGGAAAAAAATGAATCTAGCAACACAGAGACATCTTTGATCACGTTCTAAGCTGAGTTCAAGGTTATGGCACGGTGGTTAGCACTGTTGCCGCACAGCAAGAAGGTCCTGAGTTCAATTCCACCATCAGGCCGGGGTCTTTCTGTGTGGAGTTTGCATGTTCTCCCCGTGTTTGCGTGGGTTCTCTCCGGGTACTCCGGCTTCCTCCCACCGTCCAAAGACATGCAGCTTGTGGGGATAGGTTAATTGATTAATCTAAATTGTCACTAGGTGTGAATGTACGAGTGAATGTGAGTGCGAATGGTTGTCTGTCCCTGTGTGTTGGCCCTGCGACAGACTGGCGACCTGTCCAGGGTGTACCCCGCCTTTCGCCCTATGACAGCTGGGATAGGCTCCATCGCCCCCCGCGACCCTGAAAAGGATAAGCGGAAGCGAATGGATGGATGGATTCTTGTGTATTGGTTTGAATAACTGTGTCCACCTTTTGCTGTTCTGGCTTGGCTGGTAGGTACTAGACCTTCTGTTCTGGTCATGCTTCACCTTTTCAGGTGAAGATGGCTATTAGAGTCCTCTACTATAACTGGGTCCATGATCAACCCAATATCACGGCAAAGGATGTTATAGACAGGCCAGTCCACTGTGTCCATTTCATGTTTTAGAAAGCTAAAACATGAAATGGACACAGTGGAGGGGAGTTGCCATGATGGTCACATTCTTTTGTCAGGCGGCAATTTGATCCATAATAAAGGACTTTGAAAACCACACAAAAACTGAAATTTCAGTTTCATTGTTGAGTTCTTACAAAACACTAAATAAAACACATCACAAGGAGGAAGCCAGTGGAAGAAAGTGGCATTGAATAGACTGTGACAACACAAGATAACGGGGGGATAGGAAACAGGTGGGAACACAGTTTGTTAATAATAATAATAATAATAATAATAATAATAATAAACTTTATTTATAAAGCACACTTAAAAACCAAGGGTATGCCCAGGTGCTTAACAAGTAAGATAGAGAATAGGAGGAGGATAATAGAAATAGGACCAAAGCAAGTACTAAGTATGCAAGCAGGTAGCTGTCACTGATACACAGGAAAGCAACAGGTACAGAGCAAACAAGAATTTAAATGAGCATAAAAGTGCATCATATAAAATCATAAAAGAAATATTAACTAGAGGGAAAGGCAAGATTGAATAAGTGGGTTTTTAGTTGTGATTTGAACAGTGCAATGGAGTCAGATGCGCGGAGGTCGAGAGGAAGGTTATTCCACAGTCCCGGGGCAGCCAGAGCAAACGCACGGTCACCCCGGGACTTCAGCCGAGATCTGGGTCGGGTCAGAAGTAGTTGAGTGGCAGATCTGAGTGTTCTAGCAGGAGTATGTGGTTTGAGAAGTTCACTAAGATAACTTGGCGCTAATTTATTAATAGTTTTGAATGTAAGGAGTAATATTTTAAATTGAATACGGTACTTTATGGGCAGCCAATGTAAGCTAGCTAGAACAGGAGTAATATGGCAAAATTTCCTGGCACCAGTCAAGAGGCGGGCTGCTGGATTTTGGACTGTTTGCAGTCTACGAAGAAGAGAAGAAGGAAGACCGTAGTACAAGGAGTTACAATAATCCAACCTGGAGGTCACAAAAGTGTGAATAAGCTTCTCCAGGTCCTCGTGCAGAACATAATGCCTAGCCTTAGAGATAAGGCGCAGTTGGTGGAAGCTAGATCTCACTACAGCAGACACTTGCTTATCGAGTTTGAGCGAGCTATCCAGCAGTGCACCCAAGTTACTGACATAGTCACAGGAAGAGCTAGCAAAGGAACCCAGGGCAGCACAGAGTTGGGCACGAGGGATTTTACTGTTGAACACCACAATCTCAGTCTTCTTATCGTTTAAAACGAGGGAATTACTCAGGAACCATTCTTTGACCTCCCGCATGCATTCTTGAAAGTAGTGCAGGGACACAGCAAGGTCGTCAGTAAGGTCAAAATAGATCTGTATGTCGTCGGCGTAACAGTGGAAGGCGATGTTGTATTTTTCAAAGATTGCGCCCAGAGGGAGCAAATACAATGAGAAGAGAATAGGGCCTAAAACTGATCCTTGAGGCACACCACAACAGACCAGAGCGGAGGAAGAGGAGAAGGTGCCTAAGTTAACTGATAAGGATCTATCAGCGAGGTATGATTTGAATCAGTCGAGGGCAGTGCCTCTAATACCCACAGTGTGCTCAAGTCTTAGTAATAAAATGTTATGGTCCACCATATCAAAGGCCGAAGAGAGGTCCAGTAAAACTAGGTTTATATGTTGAATTGTCATTTATGCTTAGAAATATGTACTCATATATACTTTGATTTTTATAATCGATTGCATAATGATAGAGGTCTGATCCTTAGTAGTCTGCAAAGACTGTGTGTGCCTCCCAGAGTGTTCTGGCACACACATCCTAAGGTCATGAGAGAGGTCGTACCTTCTCTTACTGTTTTATGGTACGGTAAATACATCTATGTCTGCTTAGGTATAAGTGTCTTTTGTTTAGATGAACTGCTGGACTTCCAGGTCCAGCAGATCTAGGGGAGTCATTCACGGGGTCACATGCTTTTTGCCATTGTAGCAGATCCATCTGCTTCCGCTTATCCTTTTCAGGGTCGCGGGGGGGCGCTGGAGCCTATCCCAGAGGTCATAGAGCGAAAGGCGGGGTACACCCTGGACAGGTCGCCAGTCTGTCGCAGGACTAACACACAGAGACAGACAACCATTCACTCCCGCATTCACACCTATGGGCAATTTGGATTACTCAATTGGGAGGAAGCCGGAGTACCCGGAGGGAACCCACGCAAACTCCACACAGAAAGACCCCGGCCTGATGGTGGAACTGAACTCAGGACCTTCTTGCTGTGCGGCAACAGTGCTCACCACCGTGCCACCGTGCTGTAGTAGAATTGTCTCTAAATGTTCCAGCAATAGGCCTGTGCGAGACAGACCTATCACAGTTCTAGGTTAACCAATCACTCTGGGGGACGGTAACAACTCAGTTTTCCTTTAATATAGCTGGTGTGTTTTTCTTTCATTTTATGGAAGAGATCAGCAGAGTGTGATGTAGGAGTGCGTTTAAGTTTTAAGGAGTTTGTAGAGCTGAGCTGCCTTTTATTTTGAAAGGTTTTCTCATGTCTGATATATTAGACGGCCAAGTAAAAGCCTGTATTTTGGTCAAGTTTTGGCTTGTCCTCACTGTGACGCTGATTTAAACTCCTTTATTTATTGACAGATACAAAACATATACATTTGTAACAAATCGCAGCTGCTTGGGCCCACACCTGGACAGAGGACACAACAATCACTGGGAGAAAAGAAGGTGGGACACACAGACAGCTATACATACTGGTACTGCAGGATTCTTGACGGTGATACAAGGTGTTGTTGCTCTTAATGCTCCACTTATACCATGATAATATTTAAAGCAGATCTTTGTCTCGGCTGTGGAGAGAGAAAACACAACACTCTACCTTTATGATCATAATTCCATGTATTAAAAAACATTTTCATAAGAGTTATGTAACTTGGTAAAATATGTGCCAACAACAGAAAGCATTGATTCCAAAATCACCTTATTTAAATAAAATTGAAACATAAATCTGCTACTACATTATATTACACACTGTGTAAAAGTCTTGAGTTACCCCAACCATTCATTATAATTTGCTAGAAAAATGGGAAATGTAGTGATTTATTGAAAGACATGCAAACACACATGGAAATACAGTTTGTAAAGAAAAAAAAGTCTGTACAATTTTCAATGTAAGTCAGTATTTTGTATGAGCACGCTGAACAATCTCAGACACGCATCTTTGTCATTTCTTTAAGCAGTCTTCGCAGATAGCTCTCCAGGCTCGGTGAAAGACATTCCAATGCTCTTCTTTGGATGTTGCAGATTAAAATCTGACCATACTTTTCTGTGCTTGTAATGCCATCAATTCTGACAAGATCCGTAACAGCACTGGCTGAAATTGTTATTCAGATGCCAGAAGAGAACGGATGTTGTCGCGACCTCCTGAAAATACTTTTAGGATTTAATCCACCATATACACTACTGGTTAAACACCTTCTCATTTAATGTTTTTTCTTTATTTTCATAACTATTTTCATTGTAGATTCTAACTGAAGGCATCAAAACTATGAATGAACACATATGGAATTGAATTATTCCAGGGTTTACCTTCCAATATAAAGCGCCTTGAGGCAACTGTTGTTGTGATTTGGAGCTATATAAATAAAATTGGATTGAACTGAATTTAATTATGTATATCTGCTACTGGAACTCTGTGTGGCATTTAAATGGACTCTAATCTGAGGTGCTGTTAACTTGCGATTTCTAAGGCTGGTGACTCGGATGAATTTATCGTCAGCAGCAGAGGGGACTCTTGGTTTTCCTTTCCTGAGGCGGTCCTCGTGTGAGCCATAGCACTTGATGGTTTTTGCAACTGCACTTGGGGACACATTCAAAGTTTTAGCAAGATCTGAAAACTGCTGTTCACAAACGCTGCCCATCTAATCTGACTGAGCTGGAGCTGTTCTGCAAAGAAGAATGGGCAAAGATTTCAGTCTGTAGATGTGCAAAGCTGGTAGAGACAGACCCGAAAAGTCTGGCAGCTGGAACTGCAGCAAAAGCTGGTTCTACAAAGTGTTGACTCAGGGGCTGAATAATTACGCACACCCCACTTTGCAGTTATTTATTTGTACAAAATGTTTGGAATCATGTCTGATGTTCGTTCCACTTCTCATGTGTGCACCACTTTGTGTTGGTCTTTCACCTGGAAGTCCAATAAAACTGATTCATGTTTGTGGCTGTAATGTGACAAAATGTGGAAAAGTTCAAGGGGGCCGAATACTTTTGCATCCACTGTAGTTTTACTAGTGTTGTGAAACTGGCTCTAGATTTCAATATGCTAGATTTTAAAATGGCATGGAAGTGGGTTGATGACTTTTTAAAAACTATTTAAAAGCTAAGTATTTGAAGTTAAAAATATAAGGAATTATATACTGTATGTTTAAATTTTGTATCAAGTTAAAATAAAATAATTATTTTTTTAAATACAAATAGAAATTTGATCATTTGAGACTGGAGTAAACCAGGTCTTTAAATCTGTCCCACATTACTAATTCAAGTTTATTTTGATGGTAAGAAAGACCAGTGAAAATTGAACCTTCAACAATTTGTGAGATATTCATATATAAACATCACCTCAAATTTCAATGTGCAACAAAATGGCCTGAAATGAATATCTATGTATCTTGAAACATATTTAATACATGAAGCTAAAATTTCACAGTAACCACGATATATGTTCAAACTTTGTTCCATAACATTTCATGCAAACCATGCAAACCAGATGGAATCACCCACTGATATAACCTTGTTGTCCTTTGCATCTCCAACTCAGAAACGGAGACTGAGACTTTAATGCACTTGTTCAAGCCCTGCACAGACCCCGGTGAAGCCTGGCCTCCACAGCATATCATTAGGTTTGTATCACCAAACTCAACAAAGCTATGCAGCATTAACGGGAAGTATGCATCGCATAAATACAGGATCATTTGTAATTAACAAGAACACAAGACACTCACGCTCCATAAAATAGGGTCCCGGCTCCAGTCTCCACACAATCTGTCCTCTCTGGGTGCCGTTCACACCGCGGTTCTTGGATTCCCACACATTGGCCACACAGTTCTCATCTGTGAAACATTTATATGTAAATATACATAAATATGTTTAAGTAAATATACATTTCTAAATGTGTTCTTTACCTCTGCACAGATGCTTACAGACATAGAAGGATGCCAACAGTTATTGATACAAGAAGAACACAAAACTAAATTTTTAAACAGTGAAATTACAACTCACACAACTACACTTAATTTTCTATTTGTTTGTTTAATTGTTACATTATTTCAATATCTTACATTTTATGTATTTACCTTCTTATTCTTAAGATCTTTTGTACTTACATTTTTCCATATCATTGGTTTATTTTAAGTTTTTCTTCTTCATTGTCTGTCTGGTGTGTAACATTGTTGTTAATGCACAATTTGCACAGTTAAGCAGCATGATTCATTATTGAAGAATTAGGGGTGCAACGATACTCGTATCGATATTGAACCGTTCGATACAGTGCTTTCGGTTCGGTACGCATATGTATTGAACAATACAACATTTGTAATTTATTTTATCAACTTTCCTTCTGACGATGCTGTCTGTGTTGAGCGCTCAGTGAATCTGTGTTCGACTACTCCGCCTAGGCTGCACTGTCCAGCGCAGATCCACTGAGCGCTCAACACAGACAGCATCGTCAGAAGGAAGAGCGCAGGGCAAGCTAGCGAGACAGAAGTTAAGCTCTCCTTTTAACATGGACCTCCCCCACTCTCATTCAGATCTGGCGTTTGGAATTATTTTGGTTTTCATGTGACGTATGACCCTGAAGGTAAGCGAGTCATGGACTAAAGTAAAACAGTATGTTGGATGTGCCATGCAATGCTCAATTACATTGGTGTGAACTAGTGTGTTAGCGCAGTTAGCTCGTTAACGTGTTGGCCGTCTAGCCCCATGCATATAGCCCAGAAGAAGCGGATAGTATAGCTTTTATTTTGGAAAGAGACATTTCTCTGTAATAAACTCTCTTTTCCAAAGATGAGTGATTCCTCAATCAGATACAGGGCTCGCAATATCGCTAGCCTGACGTCCTGGGGCTAGAGATTTTTTTCAGTCGGGCTACCAAAATCTATCTCTGCCCTGCCCGTCGGGCTATTGTAGGAAAAATATATGTCAATGCTTTTGCATTCTTTCAGAAATGTAGCTGGGTAATTATGTCATTGGCATCGGTGAGCCACTGTCAATATGTGACATATTGAAGTCGCGTTTGAATTTGCGCTTGTTTTTTTGCTTTCACTTTGCAATCGTGCGAACTGTGTATAGAGAGCGACAGCACTGATCTGTGAGTGATGATAATTTGTGCACCAATTCCTCTGACATCGTCTTATTAATCGTTAGCTTACTATGCAAACATGACAAGTGAAATCTCCCGCAGCTTAAACATGTGAGAGGTTGATCGTGCAGAGAATCGCTGAGCTTATGTGAGTGAGCGTGTAAAAGCATTTCAGTTCTGCTGAGCCAAATAAGACAGGTCAGGGTGAAGAAGTGACAGCCAAAGAAAAGCTTACCACAAAACTGAGAAGTTATGACAAATCAGACTATAAGGCAAAAAGAAAGTGCAGCTTTATGGTTTCATGGACAAAATAATTTCTGTGGCTGCAATATGACGAGCTAAATAACCAGGGCTGCACATAAGTGGTCCGCAGGTGCGCATTCGCTGTCAAAATAAAAAACACGCACAAGGGTTAGGGTTAAATTTAAAAACTGTACTTTTGAGTTAAAATATATATTTATAATTTTAATAAATGACAAATTAAAAAGGCATGAACATTTTATTTGTATCGAAAAAATATCGAACCGTGACACCAAAGTATCGAACCGAACCGTGAATTTTGTGTATCGTTGCACCCCTATGAAGAATGTCATAAACGGTTTAAAGTGCCTTTATTATTAGATTTTTTTCAGTCTTCACTAAACGGTTCTCAAATTTAACTTAATATCTGAGTGTCTCTTAGCTTTCAACCAGTTGGTTAGTCCATTTTTTTCCTCACTAAGTTGACTAAGAAATTGGTTGCCCTGAACATCCATAATAGCCATTTATTTACAGGCAGCGCCTGCTAGTCCATATCTGATGATCCCCAGTTCAGTTCTGAATTGGCCTTTTCCTGCTCCTATTTTTAAGCATATTAAAGGACAAAATCAGCAGTGTCATCCAAACTGAGTTATGATCTGCACCCAGTTTTACTCACTTTACTTAAATTCACCATCTCATATTTGCTGGATGACGCACATTTGACGATGAAATTAGCCCACTATGGTTGGGCTAATTTCTGACAGAGATGAGACAGCATACAGGGTAGAGAATTTAAAACATAACTTATGGACTTGGCACAGACAGGTCCACTCCCCTCTCATTATAAATGGAGAACGGCTGGCCTCTGCCACCCCTGAGGCTATTGCCAGTTCATCCTGTCTCAAGAAACCAGGACAATCACAGGCGACCCCTTGCACCTTGCCCACCACTTGACTCACTGCCCTCTGGTCGGCACCTCAGGTCAATGAGGTCCCACTCCAGCCTCAAAAACACCCCACCCACCAATCTGAGCCGTGGTCTGAGTAACCCTCAGGTCACTCACACACAGACTCTATACTCAGACCAGGTCCAATGCACTACTTTCAAGCACTTTGCAACCTGCCCTCTAATGTGTGCCTTCATCCTGCTTTGTATCCGTGCTGTCCTACTATTTACATTTTTATTCCATGCACATCGTACATGTACAATGACAATAAACGTCTATTCTCTTCTAAGATGTGCAGACACACACATGGAGTAAAGAAGCAAAATGCACACTCACATGCAGGGGTGGTTAAACACAAGGCGAGGCATTTATTTTGGCCAGAGAGAATAATAGAAAACACAATAGAAAAAGATGGAACAAAAGCCAATAGTGGGAAATAACACTAGGAAAACAGTAATACTAAAGCTGGCAGACCCAAGGAGAAGATGACTGATGTTCTGAGAAGAGACAATACATACACAAGGAGGTGATTAGGAAAAGTGGAGACACATGGGAAAAGACACAGCAGAATGGAATTAAGCTAATGAGGCAGGAACAGGAAGCATAAACAATGAGATCCAGACTAAGACACAAACTTGACAAAGAAAATGTAAATGGACATGACTGACTTCACAAAGGTGATGCTGGGGAGAAGACTCTTAGATGAGACCAAGACCGACTGGACGCAAAAGGGAAGAAATCTTCCCGTTGTTTTCATGGCATCGCTGGAAAAAGGCTGAAGTTAACCTTGCAAACCACATTTTCGACATGGTGTATACGGGGTACAGTGGTCACTCAGCATTAGCATGATTTTATTTTTTCTAAGTAAACACACCTGTTTGACATTTGACCACTGTTAAAAATAAATGTATTCATATAGCACTTTTCACAGATAAATGTCACAAAGTCTTCACAATAAAACGAAAAAAACTCAGATTAATTAAAACATAAAACAACAAATGAATTGTTGTCTGTATAGAAGTGTCTTCAGCTGCTTTTTAAAAGAGTCAATGGAGTCTGTACAACTTAAAGACAACTGAAGAGAACTGTATAGCCTTGGTGCCTGAAAAGCCCAAACCTGGCGTGTTTTGAACCTTGTACCAACCAAGCATGAGGTTTCAACAGCTCAGAGTTTTACTGGGGAGCTTCACCACGTACAGCCCTAAAACTTAAAACTAAAATTTTAACATTTATCAGCAAACAATGAAGAGAAGCCGAAAGGCAATATGCAATCTCTTGTTAGTGCCAGTTAAAAGTCTTGTCGCAGCATCATGTCGCAGTCCAAAATCCAGAGTTGATTTGGAGAATCACTGAACTGTCAAATATGACGCCCAAATTTGAGACTCGACTGAACAGAAGAGCCGGAAAACCCACTGATATTCCAACTTACCCAAAAGGAATATAAAAGGAGCCCGATATCGACCGCCCACGTGGTAATAAGACACTGAAGAAGGAAGCATCCAGGGTAGCAATTCTTGTTTCTGTTACACTGTCATCGACTTTAAACTGGTGTAATTTTGCAATTGAAACTATGATATATCCCATGATATTGATGGACAAAGTTGTAGAAAATAGTTCAACTAAGATAAATTACCTATCATTACAAAAGTACAGCAGACTGAATGCACAGTCTAAACAAACACTGTTACTGTAGAGCTGCAGAAGGAAGAATATTTCAAGAATCCAATAGAAATTCAGAACTTGTAACAGCTTGTAATAAAAAATGTAATTATGATAAAGATAAACAAAGATTAAGCAAGCTTTGAAAGTAAAGTATAAACAGTATTTATTATTTTTTTAAAGTGTTTTATGCAAATCTAAATGTGTTGTTCATATGTTTGAGCTTAAAAAATTTTTAGTTTGAAATATATACTGGTCAAATAATCCGAATACCTTAATAATCCCTAAGTATATGTATGTATTATGTAAATAAATAAATATAGGAACACTTTGGAAAACACATCTGATCTCCATCCATCCATTCTCTTCCCTGTATCCTTATCCAGCTCACAGTAGGTGCATGAACCTATCCCAGCTACCACAGGGTGAGAGGCAGAGTACACCCTGAGAAATGTGCCAGCAACAAAAGAGTCCAACGTCTTGAAATGAAAAATGTACCCACAGAACGCCTGAAAAAGTAGTGAAAAAATAATGTGGCAGACTAGTCCATTTTTCAGAAATGGAACTGCAACAACCCAAAATGGCACTTTGTATGGCCACCACATGCTTTGATGCATGCCTGACAGCAGCAGAGCATGCTCCTAATCAGATGATGAATAGTGTCCAGGGGCATTTTTTTCCCCAGGGTATCACTGACCTTCTAGACCAGGGATGTCAAACTCAAATACACAGTGGGCCAAAATTCAAAACTGGAACAAAGTCGCGGGCTAACATTAATATTTATTGAAATATATTTATTCCTCCAGATACAAGAATGAATCTTATGGACTCAAACATGTTTTGCTGAAAAACTGAATATGGAACAAGCAAAGCTTAATACTAAACAATATATATATTAGCTGTATAATACCAGTAGGCCAGCTCTAATAGTAATTTGGTATGGCTTCACGGGCCAAATGTAATTAGGCTGCGGGCCAAATTTGGCCCGCAGGCCAGAGTTTGACACCTATGGTCTAGACAGTGCGTTTCTGATCCGTTAGACATTTACACCAGTCGATCACTGGAGGTCGATTTGTAGGCTCTGCTACTGTTTATTCTGTTTCTTGCTGCACAAAGAAGCAGATACTGCTGAAATCTTACCAGCCACTTTAACCAGATTACCAGGTTTGGTCTTACTGGTTAAGAACAGATTACCGTACCAAGCTATGATACAAGACATTCAAACAGATTCAACAGGTATCACCTCCACTGTAACTGTAGGTTGTGGTCCTGAGTGTGATTACTGTGTTAGACTCTGCACAAATGAACCACACCACGAGTAAAACGAGCCAGAGTTACATTTAAAAGGGCCGAACACCAAAGGTTTGGAAACATCCTGAGAAACTTGGATCATTGTGCCAAAACCACAACACAGTCATCTGCTGTCCCATTTAAGAAAGCGAGCTATCTACATAGTCACAAAAATACAAAAAGAATTGTTAATAATTAGTAAAATTATATAAGTGTAATAAGTATAAAAGCAATAATAATAATAATACCTGTGCTAAAGTCATTAAAAGCTGTTGTAATTTTTCCCAACAGAACGGGGAGCATCTGATTAAAAATTAAGAAGCTTTTGTCTATTAAATCTTTCAAAAGTAATCCATGAAATCAATCTGGCATGTTGTCACAGTTACCAGCTACCTGTGCCAGAGAAACGCCCACCATCTTGTTCTGTACCTACGGCCCAGCTCTGTGAGGTTACCTTGGATTGATACTAAGCTAACTTCAGCTTTGTTCTACTAGTTCACGAGTAACAAATAAGAGATTTATGCAGAGTAACTGCTGATAAAGTAGTAATTAAATTTGTTTTCCAGTTTCTCACCAATGTGGTATAAGCCGATCCAGTCAGTTGCATCCACTTCCTCCTTTATGTCCCAGGAGATCACCAGGTGGCTGTGACCCAGAGTCACCTGGTATGTAGAAGCTGTGAGCGATGACCGACTTTCTGAAGTCACCAGGTCTGTGTCACTATTGGCCCGCTGAAGCCCCAGTCCTGTTTCTGGCTGATTCCCTGATGACATTGTAGAGGAGGCCGAGGCCGAGGCTCCGATTGGTTCCTGCACTGACAAGCTGCAGACGCTGTCAGGCCCGATCGTGTAGGGTCGGGTATGTGGAGTGCGTCGACGCACCGCCAGCAGGTGTTCCCTGGCACTGCCACTAGGTGATGATGAGGATGATGAAGAGGCAGTGGCAGCTGTTGCCATGGTAACAGTAGAGAGAGGTGAAGGGAGGGGATGAGAAGTTAGGGGGTTAGGTGATTAGCTAGTGGTGCTGGTAGTGGTGAGTGTGGGATGTAAAGGTGGAGATGGTGATGATGATGATGGTGGTGGTGGTGGTGGTGGTGGGGGGGGGGGGGGGTGACTATGGACAGGGGCGAGGGGGAAGGACAGCAGATGCAACAGAAAGGCGAACGGTGGTGACAAAACAAATGGACTGAAAAAAGAAAACAAATAAGGAAGTGGAAACGATGAAATCAGAGTATGAATAGCAAGAGATAAGACCAGCGACCTTACAGGAGAAAAGAGACGAAGAGGTGGAGGCAACTCTTCATCAGAACTGAATATTTGGAGCAGTGCAACTGCAGTATAAAGTAAAGGGAACTGCTTGGATCATATTTCCACTGAAAGAAATCTTCTGCTCGGTGGCAACATTTAGGACAAGGCACTTGAGAGTTCGCAGTTTCCACAAGCTATCATTGAGAAGAACGTAAAGTGTTGGTGGCTGAAGCTTCTGTAAGCAGTCATTTATTTCCTGTCATGTGACACCAGTCCATTTTAACACACACTTAAGTGCCAACAGTACAGCAGCCTCTTGCTTAAGAATTAGTTTGCTTGAAAGGTTGAAAGGTTGAAAGTCATCCAGCCACACATTATAAAAAGAGAACCATGGAGGTGGGACAGGGGCAAAAAAGACGCAGGAGGAAGGATAAAGACGAAGCCAAGATGCTGCCACTTGTATGTCCAGGTAGGAGGAAGTGACGGGGGTGGTCCTACAATCCACAAGGACTGTCAGGGATGAAAGGAGGCTGGAAACCTAAAGGAGAGAAAAAGAAGCAGCTGATTAAACAGGAAGAAAACAGGAGTGAATTATCTTTTGTCATAATCTTTTGTGTGCTTAACAGTGGCTGATGTCACCTGAGACGACTGTCTGGATAATAATCCGTCAGTTTAAAATCATTTAAACGTTACTAGAGCCACTTGCAACACATGCAGAGCTTCGATAACAACAAACATGCAGCAATTAGCACAAATGTAACGTCTAAGGGTGCTTAGCGATCAGGGGCGGGGGGGTCATTTCACCATACACTGGCTGTGACCAGTCGCTCCCTGCAAGATTTCAGACAGAGGAGGTAAAGGAATTATAAGAAGAGTCGTCCAAGAGCCAAGGAACACTTGTGGAGAGCTACAGAAGGAGCTGGAATCAGCAGGTACATGTTTACAAGAAAACTATAATTAATGCACTCTTACAAACAACTTAATGAACATCTGCTGTTTGATTTCTTTGGATGTGATTGGATGAGTTATTACTGACGTGTGGTGAGAGTTTAATTTCAATAGTACCTTTGAGAAATACATCTACTTAAAAAAAGTGGTGACATATTCAGTACTTATTATTATCTACATGATACATTAATGGGAAGAAAAGCCGAAAACCATCCTGACACTGGCAAAGGCATCAACTACAGGCCACCACTACAGCATCATCTGCCCCTAAATTAAGGAAAATATCAATTATATATGAAGCAGCTGGAAGTGCTTTCAGCCTGCAGGTAAAATAAGTATTGTGTTGTGGTGTAATTTTCTGGCAGCAGGGACATCACAGTTAAATTATTAACTCTAAATTATTAAAAACTGTGTTTATCTTGAAGAGTTTCTGGTTAACCCAAAGTTAATAGCTAATTTTTTATAAATCTGGAGCAAGTGTGTAGAAAAAGAGCCGAGCTCTTCGACAGCACCAGTCACAGGGACGCTACATAAATAGCTGCAGCATGATTAGAGAACAATAGAGGGGCCAAAGGGAACAGCTTCCTGTTCCCAGCACACCCACCACATCCCTCCATGCCACTTTGTGTCTGTTTGTTTTTCCATGCATTGCTCTGCTCGAGCTTAGAAGCACAACAAAGTGACTGAGTGTGACAGACTCCAATTATTTAATTAACTGTCTGCACATAATTGAGACAACACTATCAATCTGAGAGATGTCAGGACAAACTAGAAATGCAGACAACAAATGCTTTTGTCTGAAGCAGTGCACTGATTGCTTTGCTTTTTTAAGTCATATAGCAGCTGCAGCACTGTATCCAGGACACAATGGCAACTTAACGTACCCTTCCAATAATTAAAAGAGATGCAAATAAAGTCTAGAAAGATGCATTCTGGACACATACGTACATGTTTACATTGACACTGAAATGCATTTGAAATAATTCAAATGTAACTCATATTGTACACAAACAGGCCGGATTTGTAGTTCAGATTCTGTAAACTTACCTAAACAACAACATTGTCCAGCCATAAATATTGCCAGTGTAAATTTGGCTATTATAGGATTTGCTCCTATATGAATGAAATTGTCCAAAATGTCTTGATATGTTGAAGGATTAAAACTTTTAACTAAAAACAGCCCCACACCATAATCCCCCCTCCACCAAACTTCACACTTGGCACAGTGGGGTCAGACCAGTACGTTTCTCCTGGTGACCACGAAACCCAGACTCCTCCATCAGACTGCCAGATGGGAAAAGTGTGATCCGTCACTCCACTGCTCTAGAGTATAGTGGCGGCATGTTTACACCACTGCATCCAACGCTTGCATTGCACTTGATGATGTAATGCTTGGATGCAGCTGCTTGGTCATGAGGCTCTCTACACACTGTTATTGAGCTAAAGCTCCAGAGCTCTATAGCATGCATGTCACTTGCATTTGCCACTAAAACAGACCTGGAGTAAAACATATTAAGCCCAAGCAGCCCATAGTTCTCTCTGAATATGCTATCATCCTTCAGTGTGGAGTCTGTCTACTCACAAATGCCAGGAAACAAAGAGGCAGAGCTGCCACAGAGATGCTGAGCATCCACTAGCATCCAAAACAGAAGCGCTTGTTACTGTAATCAAAATCCTTTACTTGGAAAAAGCAGGTGGGAGTTCTTAATTAAACCAGCTTTTCGAAAACTTAAATATGAAGAAAAGTTACTTTGAAGCTCCTCCCATCCACTGCAGTTCATGTTACACAGTGAAAAGTCTACAGTAACACTACAGACGTTAAATTAAACCATACGTACGCCGATGAACTATTAACTTAGTGTGACATAATGTTTAAAATGGGCATCTTTTCTGTCATAGTGATACCTGCAGTAACCAGGTCTGCTTGACCATCTATATTTCAAGGCTTTAGTAACATTGTTTTGTGGAGTTATAGAAGTATAAATATATAAAAATTACATTTGAGTTGTGTTAATGTTTTAAAATATAAAAATTAAATCCCACACCGTCCCAACATGCCCGTAAAAATATACATGGGAGAGTAAAACGCCACTGACCTGGTGCTGTTAGGCAGGACAATAAATGATTAACATGTAAACCTAATGTTGCATCAAAGCACAGCGTGTTTTCTTTCTTGTTGCCACCACAGTAAAGGCTTAGAGCCACACATACTCATTCAAAAACACACAGGCGCGCACACACACACACAAAAAGCATATACCCATGAACATACACCCACTTTATCTCATCCAGGAGCCACAACACTCTCAGAACTGCTTCTGGCTCCTCAGTATTTAAGGAAGCATTTCATGAAGAGTAAAGGCTATTTTATTTTATGCTTTAGTTTAAATGATATGTAAAACTTATTTTATTTGACATTAATGTGTTTGTGAATATTTGTTTTTGCATTTAGGGAAATGATTTCTACAAAAAAAATCTAATTTTTAATCAAAGGAAGGGTTTTTGCTTTTTTGGCAGATATTGTATCCTGTTAAACTGTTACAACACTTGAATTCTAAACTGGAACCAATGAGCAGTTATATTTTAAAAGACATGTAGGGCTAACCCTTTTGAATATTCACTGTTACTTGCTTAGGACGTATTTCTTATGTGATTACTTGACAGAGTAATAAACAGAAAACTCGCTAAAATAACCAACAGCTGCAACATAATACAAGATTTGAACTGCAGCCAGTTTGATTGGCTGGATGTTGATGTAACTGGAAATAAAAACTACTCACAGTTTTAATATTACCCACAGACTAGAATCAGCCTTTACTGAGGTTTGTGTTTAAAATCAAAAAAGCAAGTTAGAAAAGACAGTCAGGAATTTAATTCAAGTAACAACAGGGCAGGATGTCCTGCAAAGGAAGTGGTATCAAGTATCAAGTCAATAGCCCCAGCTGTCCAAGGTAGGCTTAGTACACCACAGAACAGTGCTGCCAGTTTGCTAGTGAAAAAGTCACACATTCACCCAAGGAGAGAAAAACAAGTTGCCACTCAACCTACAAACAGACCCTTGGTTTATACTACAGTTTACTGTATACAGATTACACAGTCAGGCTCAGACCCTGAGCAGACGAGTGGACACGGTGAACATTCAGGTCAACCTCAGAATAAGCCCTGATCCCCTGCTGAGTTTGTAAATGTGTACACAAAGTCATTCTCTCTCTTTAGGGCAATTTCATTTTAATGACAGAGTCAAGAAAGGAAATCATTGCATAAAAGTTATAAACTGATCTGCAAGTCACTGAGTGACCTAAGTGATGGTGAAGCACACCTGTCGACAGATTCAGTTTCATCTATTTCAACTTCTCCAAAACCACAACAAGACCAAACAGCTGTGTCAGGGACAAGCTTCTATTCAATTCACTTTTATTTATATAGCGCCAAATCACAACAAAAGTCGCCTCAAGGCGCTTCATAGATACAGAGAAAAACCCAACAATCATATGACCCCCTGTGAGCAGCACTTTGGCGACAGTGGGAAGGAAAAACTCCCTTTTAACAGGAAGAAACCTCCGGCAGAACCAGGCTCAGGGAGGGGCGGGGCCATCTGCTGTGATTGGTTGGGGTTCTAGACATGCACAAGGCTAAAACAAACTACAAGACCACCAGCAAAACATTTGGTGAGGTGGTGATCACTGTTTTTTTAGGATTATTAGAAAATGTTAGAAATATAAAATGACCATCAATCTCCAGACCATCGTTGGGTCTGGAATGATCATGAGAAATGTGCAACTTCAACGCAAAACTACACTGAAGGAGCTTGTTGATGATCTAACGGAAGTTGGGTCTCCAGTCACCAAGAACACTACTGGTAACACACTTTGCTGTAACAGACTGCAGCACCTGCGAGGGCCCTGCTCAAGAAGGTACATGTACAGACCCATTTAAAGTTTGCCAGTTAACCTTTAAATGATTCAGAGGTTTGGGACAAAGTGCTGTGGTCAGATGAAATCGGGCGCTTTGGCATCAACTGTGTTTGGAGGCAAAGAAATACTGAGTATGACCCAAAGAACAACATCCCCACCATCAAGCATGGAGGTGGAACCATTATGTTCTGGGGCTGTTTTCCTGCTAAGGGGACAGGATGGCTTCACTGTCCCATGTACTGTAAAGTACGAGAACTTCCAAAACAGTAAGAACAGTGAAGCGATGGGTCTCCAGCATGACGATGACAAGAGTCAAAGTGGAAAGACAATATGTGGAGGGGCTAAAGCTTTGAGGTGCTGAGCAGCAGCCCATAAGCCCAAAGGATTTACAGTTTCTGTAGAGACAAGTGGACCAAAACCTGTCTGCATATGTGCAAGAACGTCGTTATTGCAGAGAATGGTTCTGATAACAGGTTTAACTCTTTGCTCCTGCAGCTTTTCCTCCTGACAGCAATAAATGAAGCTGATACTCGAGGCTAAAGCGTGTGCTGTGTGTGCTGTGGCTAATTACAGATTTATTTGTTGCTGCTGCTACAAATGGATCAAAGAATGACTTCATCCGCTCACAATAGCAAGCTCGTCAGAGTCAGGCTGTTGCCTAAAGAAAATGGGATCATGCAGCGTTAACGGGAACAAAAACAACAGTTAAACCCAGCTGTTGAGGTTCTTCTCATAAACGCATACTCTGTTGTGCTACAAGAAGTGTGTTATTGCATATATAGAGGCGCCTTCCGTACCTTTGCTTTGAAAAACAAAAACAACCCGTCGTTTACACGCTGAGAGCGGCGAAAACACGTCGCGCACTGAAGGACAACAGGCCTCCTCACGGCCCTGACACAACAGATCCCTCATCAGCGGAATCCGCCGTCCAGAACCAGGCGCAACCCCGCCGCCTGCTCGTAACCCAACAAGGGAAGCAGCACCTCTTAAAACGTTTGCTTCTTACGGCTCCCGTTTATAAATCATGGTCCAACCTCGTTCTGTCTGCTGCTCGGCGAGGTTTCCGATTTAAAAGATCGACTTTGCCCGGACCGCTTCAAATCCCATCTCCTCGTTTCCTCGCATCCCTGCTCTTCATCCTTAGTTGGTACAGACGCCAACTACGCTGCGTGATCGAAAACAAACAGTACTCCGAACATGGAGCTGTGCTCCTGCTCAGGAACTTTTGTTTGTAACCAAACCAGTTCTTCCTGTGGGGAACCATGCAGCCCGTTCAGCGTCGAAATCACTGATTTGACTGACACCTCCCACCTCCATCCCCTCCTTACGCCAAACGTGCCAAACATGAGGGTCGGGGACCTTCAGGGGTCGCTTAGAAGTATTTCAATTACAGGAGGAGAATTACTGTGTTAATCACAGAATTCAGTATGCTGTTTATATTTTTTAAATGAAAAGTTGAGAATGTGAAAAGCATTGATATGAGGGGGGCAAGGTCTGAATTAATAAAGAATAACTGCTTGAAGAAGGAAAATATACTAACAAAGGCTGAAACAAAAGCAAAAACATTCATGCCGTAGCAGCGCTATAGCTCGTAACCATGTAACAGGTAAATGTGTGCCTGAAGAGTAGCGACAGCACCCGGTCAGGATGACACTGTCACATTTCAAAAGCTATTTTTTTAAAAGAAAAAAAAAAAGCATAAAGATGTCTTTTGCTAAGCTATGTTGCTGTATAGCTACAGCAGGGCTGTCAAACTCAAATACACAGTGAGCCAAAATTCAAAACTGGATCAAAGTCGCGGGCTAACGTTAATATTCATTGAAAAAAAACTTCCTCTAAATATAACAAGGAATCTTTTCTTATGGACTCAAACAAGTTTTGCTGAAAAACTGAGTATGGAACAAGCAAAGCTTAATAAATGTATATATAACTTAATATTGCACACATGCAAAATCAAAGTTCCAATTAAATAACACATCAGTGGAATTCATTTCTTAAATAAAAACTGTATTTGCAGCCTTCTGAATTAAATTGTATCATTTTATCATTTGTCAAATTTTCATCATATTCTCCCACCTGCTCCTTTTTTTATTCTTTTAGCCATTTTGGGATCGGTAGCATGGCAGTATTTGCATGGTTGCTATGACTATAGTCAACAGAGGAGAGGGAGCTAATAAGTCCTGTCGTGACTGACAGGCCAAAACACCAACAGAGCATTCTAGGAATTGTAGTATTAGCAGTACATGACCTGTATAATAATGGCAGGCCAGCTCTAATAGCAATTTTGTATGGCTTCGTGGGCCAAATGTAATTAGGCTGCGGGCCAAATTTGGCCCGCGGGCCAGAGTTTGACACCTATGAGCTACAGCTAACTGCCACATCTAGCATAGCAACATATACAACACTGAAAGTGAAGTTGCTGAGGTTAATATTTTTCCTTCTTCCAGTTACTACTCAAGCCGTGCATTGTTGGCTTTGGGACCTCAGCTACATGTTTCTCCCAAGCTGGAAAGCACCACAGTAAAGTGCTTCCATTCACGACCAGTTTATACGTATCACCTAGTAAGGACATTTGTGTTTGATCGATTTGTTGTAACAGTGGTTCTTATTAAGAATTATAACAATAAATCAATAAATGCAATAAATTGATAAATCTGAAAGCCTTTTTTTGTTTTTGTGGGTTTTTTTTTATTTTTGTCCACCTTTAAATAGTGTGACATTTGTAAAGAAATATGTGGGTTGTGCCCATGAAAAACCTTAAAAATCTTCTCTGCCAATGCCAAACACCTTTCTGCTTTTATCTTCTATTAACTCCTGTCTGCAGTCCTGACCTGAACCCCACTGAATACTTGCAGGATCAGCTTAGGCCACAGGTGTCGAACTCCAGATGCATTACTAATGGTTTTCATCACACTTATTTGTGTTCAAAGTCTCCTTTCTCATAAGTTTGATTCTAATTTCTCGCTTGATGCTGTAAAATTGGGATGCAGCGCTTTAACTGCAGCTGCAGCAGTCACGCAGAAACTTGAATGCAGTGTCGTATTGTAAAAATGCAAGTCGAGCAGGTACGTTATATAACTTTAAGTATTAAAGATAAATATATAAAAGATTTAAAAAAAAATACAAAATTGAAAAAAGAAAAGGAAAGAAAAAAAAGATGCAGAGCGATTTTTAAAAATAAAAAAAATTTAATTTTGGTGTTCTAAACCAATTCCAAATCTTCAAGGATATAATGCCTTTTAACCTGATTAGGGGAAAAAAATCTTTGACTAAAGTCATTCTAATAAATTTGGAGATTTTTCAGTCACTAAAGTCAATATATTGAATGCTGAGTTTGCTCAAACTAGGGACAGTGCAGCAGATCTTCTCTAACCGTTTTAGAGGAACTGGCATTGCTTTTATCACCGTGTATATTTTAGGATCTGTTCTTCACACAGTAACACATCACAAATATGATTCATGAAATGTGATATTTCCCAAAAACCTTTGGAAAACTCCCTTTTCATTCAAATTTTCTATTAATAATAACACATCTATAGTCCATACTGGTCTGTTATGTGAACTTCTGTTTATGAATCTCAGTAGAGAAGAGCCTGTTGATCAAACTGACTGCTTGTTATTAAGAAAAGATTAAACAGTTTTAGCTTTAAAGCAACATTCATGACACCAAAATCAATCACATTTCCCTCTTTATAAATGTGTGTGTCTGTACATACATGTATATATATTATTTTTAACGAGGTCCAAGTTGTGTGCGTGGGAGTTCGAAGCAGCCACTCCACCTAATGTCACTACTGTGCAGGATCCAAAAGCACAATGTGACAGCTCCTAAAGGGAAACAAGTCCAATTTAAAATCTTGAATAAAATTTACCCGACAAATAGACTCCTTGGTGATAGATTCAAAATAGAAACTGGTAATTGTGTATTTTGTGAAACAGAAGAGGAGGATTTGGACCATCTATTCTTTTTGTGCAATTTTATACAAATAATTTGGTTGGATTTTCATACCTGGCTTTATTCCAGTGGGATTCAAATTACCCCATTTACCTTAAATATGATATTGTTTGGAGTGTTTTTGAAAGAAAAGAAAGCTAACTAGAAAAATTTGCATTTCCTGCAAAAATGCAGTGTGGATGCTTAAAGCATCCACACAATTATGGTGTTAATGTGTTATTAATCTTGTGCAAGCAATTTATACATAAATGTCGTTTTTTAAGACTAAACCAACACTAGCTTACTGGAAAAACGACTTAAACCTGTTGGTTAAATCTTTGACCTTAGTTAAAAAGAAAAAGGCTGCTTTTTTTGTTTCCTTTGTGGAAGATTTTGATTTAGTGAGTTAATAATCTGTATATTTTCTTTCCCCCATGTATGGAAGTTGCTAATATGTAAGGAATGTTTATTCTCTCAATCTGTAATATATGGTGCATTTTGTTTGTATGTTAATATTACTAAAAAAAAATAATTAAAAAATAAAAAATAAAAAAATAAATAAAAAACAACAACGTGACAGCCCCACACAAACGGGAAATGTTTCGTTTTCTACAATGGGACGGAGTGCAGCCACAACAGGGAACACAAATACTGACAAATCATCTGACCACAAAGAAACAGAAACAGTTAGTTTTACAGTTATTTTAGATTAATAATACTGAACATTTGTGCTTTGTATTTTAAGCACAACTGCAATTCAGAAACAAAAGAAAAGAAACATAATTTAAAATGAATTATTTAATTATCCTCCCCATGACAAAGCTGCACTTGGTATGGCCCAATCAGCACTTCCTGTGCTGTTATTTTGAGAGCGCTAACCCGGAAGTTTTTGAAGGATCACGTGGTTGCCGTTTCACGTTAGTTAATGTTGACTTTTGCTACAGTCTGAGTTTAGAGTGCTAGCGGACGTCACGTATCGGATGTACAGCGTCGTACACATGATTTATGTGTCCGTAAACTGATGTGACAGCTTGTTTGAAGTGGCGGGAAACATGTCTGGATTCAGTAATGAGCTCATAGATTACCTCGAGGGTAGAATAACTTTTGAAGAGTTCGACAGAAGGAGAGACGAGCGGAAAGCCAAGGTAAGTTATGTTGTTAGTTCGGTAACTGTTAGCTGTCTAGCTGAGGCAGTATCACTCCTCAGCATCACTTGGACTTGTGCTCCACTTGTGTGACATAAAATTATATACTTCCTTCATTCTGACCTCTCAGTCAGGGCAGGTAGCTGAAGATGTGGAAGACGCTGAGCTCCCGTCGACGTCCGGACTCATCTCAACGAAGATCGGTAATCTCTCTCTGTCAGTGGCTCTGGAAATGTAAATAATGGACCCTTCTTTCAATAGATAGCGACACTGAATCCCATGAGCGAGTGTGTTGTAATTGTCATGGTTTTAGGAATATAACAAAGTTTTAAAAATAACTGGAACAACAAAACTGGATGAACATATTCACCAAATGTAAATTCCAACCTGCCATCATCTTTCCTCTAATGGAAAAACTAATAGATTTCAGTTCTGGACTATTTAGCCTTTATCATGCTTCTTGAACAGGTCAGAATTTCTCTTAATGGAACTCTTGTGATTTTCCTACTTTGACAAGTTAAAATGTCTGAAACTGCCTTTTATTTGATATCAACATCAATAAAAATGACAGATAATAACTACTGTTCTTAAGGGTCCACAAAGTACTGAGTGTTGCTCATAAAGCTATTGTTTTGGTCAGAGACTGCTTATAAAAACTGGGTCAGCTTACTTTGATTCCCATCCTGGATTGCATGCAAAGTATGGTAATGTTACTCAAGCCAGCTTTCCTGTCTTCTCAGAGGATGGAGTTAGCCCAGGAGTCCAGCTGGCCTTTGCCTCCATGCTGGGAGAAACTGCTGAACCACAGTCTTCAGAGGAGGAGGAGGAGGAGGAAGAGCAGGACAGCCTGAGCTATGTTGATGATGCACATGATAAGGATTACATTGCAGACAAAGAAGAGTTGCAGGCAGAGGAGATGGGGAAGAGGCCAAGACAAGTGGGGAGACAACAGGGAAAGAAGAGTGAAGCTAAAGAAATGGCAGAAGATGTGACTGTAGGAGATGTGTTTGCACTGGAGATGGAGCTGAATCGAGAAAACAAGAAGATGATGAAGGTGAGACGGGCGAACGGTCATGCCTAGGTGAGTTTTTGCAGTTCTTAGTTAATATATAACTATGTGAACAGGGGCGTCGTCATGGCAGCAAGCTGCCCCGGGCTCTGAGAGGCTTGATGGGAGAAGCCAACATTCGCTATGCAAGAGGAGAGAAAGAGGACGCCATCCTGATGTGTATGGAGATCATAAGACAGGGTACGAAGTGGGTTTGCGTGACCTTACAGGCATATATTCACTCGCTGTTTGTGTCGACACTAACTTTGGTTTGTCTGTGTGCCAGTTAGTGTTCAAACACTATGAAAAGTTAAAAACAAAATCTCTTCTCCCTTTGTCCCTCAGCTCCTCTGGCATATGAGCCTTTCTCCACGTTGGCTATGATCTATGAGGATGAAGAGGACATGAGCAAAGCGCTGCAGTTTGGCCTGATCGCCGCCCACCTCAACCCCTCGGACTGCGAGGAGTGGATCAGACTGGCTGAAATGTCTCTGGAGCAGGACAACATCCAGCAAGCCATCATCTGCTACAGCAAAGGTCAGTCTGACACGGACCGGCACGCATCACTTCCCACTGGAACTTCACATCTGTTTATTGTCTGTTGGTGGGCCTGTTGAACAACACAGTCCCTACCTGTTGTGTTAAAGTGGATGTTCATTACTGCAGGGCCAGTACTTCAATCCCATGGTCCTATAGCTATATTTATGCTGCAGTAATAAGCCCTGTAATTTCCTTAGTCTGTAGTTGGGGTGATTGGGCAGCATATTTAAAACTCTCAGACTGGATTTACTTAGTGGGATAAACTGGCTTAAGGCTGCAGTTGGAAGAGCCATGCAAAGTAACAAATCACCCGAGGGGCTGAGAAATGAACTAATAAAAGTAACGCACATCAAGTGTGTTTGTCTCTACAGTTTCTGATCAAACAGCACAAGAACAATGGATTTTCTGATGTAAGAGCAAAGTCAGAAGGTGTCAGGGATTGTGTGGGGTCTTAAATATGGGACACGTGTTCCTCTGGATGAGTCCTGCGTACCACTTGAGCTGTCGAATCTATCCAGAGACGAGCTGAAACGTGTCTGTGAACTTTGTACAACAGAAAACAGTCAAGTCCTGACAAATCTGCGGTTTAAAAATGACTGCTGCTGCGCCTTCTATCGTTGGTGCTTCTCATACCGTTGAATTGTGGAATATGAGCCACCACTGCAAAACAAACAGGGACCAGGGAAACCCTGGTTATCATTTATATACTTCTCTAGGTTCAAGCCTTGCTCCATTTCCACAGCTATCAAGTACGATCCTACCAATGTGCGCTATCTGTGGGAGCGCTGCAGCCTGCAGATGCGCCTGGGAGAGCACAAACAGTGCATGGACGGCTACCGCAGGATCCTGTCACTTCTGCCGCTGGAGGATGGAGAGCACTTCATACAGCTCTCCAAAGACATGGCCAAGTAAGGGACACACACTGACATGCTATGGTATGTGTTTTTATATACACATAAACTATGTTCTCGTTTTCCCCCCTAAAATACCGTCACCTCAAACCATCTGATCTTGGATTATCACCTTGACAGTTCAGTTATCGGTATTTGCTTGTGTGGGTCGTGTTTAGGAGTTACTATGAAAGCAGTGACCTGCCCTCAGCTCTGAGTGTGATTGAGGAAGCTTTGGCACGACACCCCGACCTGGTCAGTGATGACTTTATCAACATGGCCGCTGAGCTTTATATCACCAACCGGCAGTACAACAAGGCCCTGCAGGTGGGTCTCTGTGGAAAAACCTTTATTGCCGTTTAGACTGAGAACAAATGTTTAAATGGATAAACATTCCACGTGTTTGCTCTCCTAGGTCTTGGTGCAGTTTGTAGGCATCGTTTTGGTCAGAAGTGAATCCACTTCAGATGTTATTCCACCAACACAAGAAGAGAAGATTAAAGAGGAGAGCACCGAAGACCAGGAGAAGCAACCTGCAGACGGGACACAGTTACAGAAGGAAGAACAAGCTGCAGCAGAGGAGAGCGGTAAGTTGCAACGACATGAGGCGCTACACATTTACATCCTTACAAGAGGATTCAAACTCATCGTGGCTGTTCTTCATCATATGAAGAACTCTCATAGCCTTCATGACGTCACATAGGAAGTGCAGAAAGATGAGGACACAAAGTGAGCGTTCGTTGTGGCTTCTTTAGTGGTGCCTCTGTGACTACGTTTGCATAAACAGGATGTGTTTAGATGTTGTTGTTTTTCAAAATGTTTTCCACACTTGAGCACTCAGTGATCTCAAAAGACACTTCAACAGATGCATGCAGCGATCGCTTTATATCAGCAAAATCACCTGTAACTCGTGATTGTGTGTTTAACACTTGCAACATACTCGATAACATTTCTTATATTCAGAATTATTTAATGAGGGGTGGAATCACATTTTCTGTCTTTCCTCAGTATTTCATGTCCACGCACAGAAAATCCAGACATTAAAACATTTCTTTGCTCAAACTTTTCATTCCACATATTAAACAAACGTATGCTTTCATTTTATCTTTGATTAAGAATAAAGGTGATTTACTGTTAACACAAATAGATAAACTCTGTTTAGCACCATCTATCATTTTAACATAAGGCTGGATGCTACCTTTGGCAGCAATCCTGCTGAGACACGTTGGCATGGCTTCAAATAGGATATTCAGTCTCAAAACCCTCTAAGTAGAGTGGGCCAAACATCCTCCAATGACGTGAAAGAATCATTGCCTGAGTCTTTGGGGAACTCTTTTTACTGATTGGTCGTTGTGTGCTGTTTCCAGGTGAAATTGTGGATGTACAGGTACCAGACAGCGTCCCAGTGGACCTGAGGACCAAGTTAATTGTGTGCTTCATACACCTACATGTCTACGCACCCACCGAGGTAAAACAGGACTCAAAAACATACAGAGCTCAGATTATTAATGAAGTCTTTATTAAAAGATCATTTCATTTTAGAATCTTCTTGCTTTTAGGGCTTGGTTTCAACACTGATGGAGCAGAGTCCAGAAGAGATCGGCGACTTGTACCTGGATGTCGGTGAAGCGTATCTGGAAGAGGGCAAGTACATGTCTGCTCTGCCTCTGCTGACTGCCCTCGTCGTATCTGAAAAGTACAACCTGGCTGTTGTTTGGTTGCGGCATGCAGGTAGGTCCAGCAAAAAGGGAATGATGTTAAAGGAAGAGGTGCGTCTGCAAACTTAGACTAAAAAGACATTTCACCTTCCATCCCGAATATTCTTCATGTGTGAAACTCTGTAACAACAGAGAAGCCAAGACCTTAAACGAGGTCTCACTTCAGGTCTGACTTGGAAAAAGAAAACCACTGTTATGTGTCTTTGTCACTTTCCTTTGTCATCTGCAGAGTGTCTGAAGGCTTTGGGCCACATGGAGGCAGCAGCAGAAAGCTACACCAAGGTGGTGGAGATGGCTCCGCAGCACCTAGAGGCCCGGCTCTCCCTTGCCACACTGCAGCAACAGTTGGGCCGCATGGATTGTGCCCTTAAGGCGCTGGAGTCCATGTATGATAGCAACATACTAGCACACGATTCTTCAGCCGCACAAAAGGCAGGGGATCTTTGTTTTTGCTTTTTGCATTATCACGTTAGGTTGCATTATCTTACATTTACAATGTTCCTGAAATGTCATGGAGGGTTCTTAGAGGTCTTTTTCATGGACATTTTCTGGTAACACCAAAGGGGGAAAAGGAGTGCAAACCTCTGTCCTGTCAGGAGGCACTGACAGTCACACCTTATAAAGGGGCATCCCCACTGAAGCTGTAATCAGCAACCCAGTGACCAGAGACCACGGAAAGTGAATGTATTTGGGAACTTCAAGCAACAATGGGTGAGATAGTGTAGTGATGTGAAGTGGGTGGGTGCCACTTTTGGCTTCTCTCAGCTTAGACGTGAGCCATTGAAGTGATTAGGTGTGGAGAGCACAATAGTGAGTTGGATTTGGAGCCCGGCGAGTCTGGTAGTTAGTTTCCAACTGTTAGTGGTAATATGATGCAGAGTGAGCAAACGACTTCCTGCCCACATCCCCCTCATTGCTTCATTGTTTAATGCACGACTCCTCAGAGCTTACAGTGTAATCATGCGTGTTTGACCCACAGCAGTTTACCTGCTTTCATAGTTTACTTGGATTCTGGTTAAACACAAGATTTCTGTGCTTTCCAGACCTGAGCTGAGATTAGAGTCAAGAACACGTAGTCTGGTTACCAGCTGGAAAAAGGAAAACCATCACCTGCAGCATTTGGGGATGCTATGCTGTTTGGTCAGTGCTCTGTGTTTGGTAACTGGTTTTGTATATCTCTGTGTTTGTAGGAGTTAAAGCTTTTGCTCCATCGCTCTACGCTCCTGAAGACACAGGGGAAAATGCAGGACTACCTGGACACTGTGATCACTATGATCTCGATGCTCCTCAAGGTAACACACTTTACGGTTGCTTTTTATCCGTCAGCCGCTCATGATGGGGGGTCGTCGTCACCCTGCTGGACGGGCAGCATGAATAAGTTTGTGAATGTGAGAACTCTAAAACGAAGCTACATTGGAGTTTCAGATTGATGGAATAGGAGTCTGAGAGATGGCCACCACAAATATTCTGTTTTTATTCATACTGCGGCTATAAAGAGTGCTTTTTCCTCTCTGATAGAGTCAAAGGAGTTGGTACAACTGTTCCACATATAGAATACACTACGTTTGACCTCAGCTCTGCAGTCTAGCCAAGTGTCAGTGAAATCAAAGAGGGAATGATCTTAGACGTTTTGAAAAAATGCAGAACTACTTGGATGCTTTGAATTTGGGAGGAACGTTCGGCTGCTTCGGCTGGATCAGAGCTAATCTGCCTGACACGTAAATGATGTTAACTAGTTCGCATTAGCAGCTGGGTTATTGCATTAATATTTCATAATTCAGTAAACAGGGCGGCACGGTGGTTAGCACTGCTGCTGCACAGCAAGAAGGGCCTGAGTTCATTCCACCATTTGTGGGTTCAGTCCAAACACATGCAGTTTGTGGGGACAGGTTCATTGATTATTCTAAATTGCCCACAGGTGTGAATGTGAGTGCGAACGATTGTCTCTGAGCCCTGCGACAGACTGGCGACCTGTCCAGGATGTGCCCCGCCTCTCGCCCTGTGACAGCTGGGATAGGATCAACTAAGTATAAACTTAAAGGTGATCGTGCTTTTGCTGTAGCTGCTCCAAAGTTGTGGAATGATCTGCCCTTGCATGTTAGGCAGGCCTCTTCTCTCTCTGAATTTAAAAGTCTTCTTAAAACATATTTATTCGCTGAAGCCTTTGGCATTGATTAGAGGGGTTGACTCAATTTGTTTTAACATGTTTCAATTTATTGTATCTATTTATTTTATTGTATCTCATTTTAATTTTCTTTACGTATGCTATTAACATGTACAGCACTTTGTGAAACTCTGGTTTTATGTTAAAGTGCTTTAGAAATAAAGTTGGTATGGTATGGTATCAATAAGTAAATATATACTATACCAACAATATTAATGCACTTACCAGGAGAACTGTGACTGCTCTCAGTCTGTCAGTGATATTGACACAAGTACAAATGGCTAATGGTGTAAACACAACTTTAGTGTAAGTTCAGTTTGTTGTTCTTGATATGTAATTGTTTGGTTTTTGACTGTTGGTTCAATTCTTAACAAACATTTTTATCATTCAAGTTATTTTGTACCCGACAGGGAAAAAGGACAAACGCCTCAAAGTTGATAAGACGGGCTTTTTACTGTAGTTTGTTTACTGAGAGTTCTCCTCAACAATGAGGTTACTGTGAGAGAAGGTGAATCTGAACAAATAAATGCTCCATTTTTTGTTTTTGTTGCGCACATTTCATTGCGTCCTGGGAGTCATTCAAAGGTGCATAACGCATGCATGTTTATAGGTGGCCATGCAGCGAGCTAAGGTGTGTGTGAGCTCTGTAAACGTGTCAGGTGAGAATCACCTGAGGCTCGTGAAGGTCGAAGACATGCTACCAGAGATTGCTGACCATGAAACGGCCTATCTGGACAACACTGGTATGTTATCTTTGTCTGCATCGTACTTGGCTACAAGGTAGAGCCCGTAGTTGGTCTGGTCACTGGATTTCACTTTGTCACTGTCATCAGGTAAAACCAACGTCCTGTCCAAAGAGGACTGGTGGCAGCTGCTGCTGAGCTGTGTGCTGACGCTGTGTGAGGTGCAGCGCTTCCAGGAGGCGGAGATGCTTGTGGATTCGGCCATGGAGTTCTACTCGTTCTATGACAACAAGCCCAGGAGGAAAGAACTGGAGTTCATTGGCCTGTCTGCCACAATCCTGGACCACAACTATTACAAGGCCTACAACTACATCAGGTAGTTAATATGGGCGTGGCCTGGCATAAAGAGCATGCCGCAATTATAATAAATATAACATTTCTCTGTTTTTCCTCTCAACAGACTGATGCTGTTGGAAAATGTGGCTCTGCCTCAGCTTTGGAATATTTTTAACCAGGTCTGCTTGTGTGTCAGCAGAATAGAAGATCACTAAAGGAGAAACTGGCCCAACTATTTTACTAAACTCTTTTCTTTCTAGGAATTAAAGCGGCACATTTGTGAGGACAAACTTTTAAATATATTTAAAAGTATTTGTTTGTATTCAGGAAATGCGTCACTACACTTCTTAATGAGAAGCAGGAAAGTTTGTCCTCATGAAATGTGCCTGCTTTCTTCTGAAACGACCACTTATCTTGAATTTTGACTCTTTCATTTTTACCGTCCTTGCACAGTTGATTTATTTATTAACCAGAGAGCCTCTGATGCATTGTCATAGTCTGTATGAAGATTTACTGCTAATACTAAATATTCAAATGAATCAAAAGCATAGATTTCCTGAATTTGGTGGAAAGATTTTGTAAACAAATGTTTGTTTATTTTTGTTTGTTTTAACTCTCTGCAGCTGACAATAACGTCGCAGCACCAGCGCCACCATCGCTTCTGTCTGCGCATGCTGTTTAAACATCCTGACAATCACGCCCTCTGTGTTCTCTGCGGACATAACGCCATGGTGTCAGGGAGCTTCAAACATGCTCTTGGTACTCGCACACGAATCGACTAACTAGAGATGATAAAAACATTTAACATCACTACCGTACTTCAGCATATCTTACATGATTGATTTTAGACCACTTTGGAGTGTGACGACCATCACAGCATCAGCGCTATAATCAGGGACCGCGTCATGTTGTTGTCATTTTAAGAGGAACATGTGATCTGCCACTGATGTGCACCAGCATTTTAAAGGAGCCCTTCCTTTGCTTACGCCACACCTCTCAAACTAATGTCATCAAGTTTTGCTTATTAGCTTGTTCTTGATTGCAGATGTCGATGATCACATACCTCCAACACTGCTTTGCATTGAAAGAGAATTATGTGAATTAAAATGTGTTTTATAACAATATCCAAGCAACTGGACACATATTGGTAAAGTAACATTGCTTAAAATGATATAAAACACTAAAAAGGTGCTTTGAGTGCCAAAGAGATTTGATCCCAACATTTAAATAAATAATTAACAGTCTAGCAGTTTTGTCTCCGTTAAATCTCACAAGATATTTTTCTGTTTTTCCTACATAGTCGATTTAAATGACAGTCGGCATAATTTTCGAGTCGTCAGCCATTAGAGTATAATTCAAATGTTACTGAACTAAACTCCCGATGAAAACAGTTTTTCAAAAATACAAAACTTGAAACGCACGCTTCCAAATTATTACGCACACACAGTTTCAAAAGATTTTACAGGTTGTAGAGAATTGAAAATGGTGATTTGTTGAATTTGCAGCATTAGTGGATCAATTTCACTGAAATCAGAAACATCTTAACAGGTCAAGTTACACATTAACACAGGACCCCTTATTTGATAGCAGTTCTACAATTCTTGGAAGTTTTTGGAAAGTTTCTGCTTGAATGTGTTTGCAGGATGTCAGAATAGCCTCCCGGAGCTGCTGTTTGGATGTGAACGGCCTCCCACCCTCATATTTGTTTGCTTGAGGATGTTCCAAAGGTTCCCAATAGGATTGAAGTCAGGGAGGAATGGGGACCACACCATGAGTTTCTCTCCCTTTATGCCGACAGCAGCCAATGATGCAGAGGTGTTCCTTGTAGCATGAGGTGGTGCATTGTGTTGCATGAAGATGGTTGTGTTGCAGAAGGCACAGTTCTTCTCTTTCTACCATGGAAGAAAGTGGTCAGTCAGAAACTCCACATCCTCTGCAGAGGTCATTTTCACTCCTTCAGGGACCCTAAAGGGGCCGACCAGCTCTCTCCCTGTGATTCCAGCTCAAACATGACTCCACCTCCTCGCTGACGATGCAGCCTTGTTGGGACACGGTGGCCGTCCACCTCTGCATCCATCTGGACTATCCAGGGCTGCGCTGCACTCATCAGTGACCAAGACCGTTTGAAAACGAGTCTTCTTGTAGTTCTGGGCCCACTGCAGCGTTTCTGCTTGTGAGCATTGGTTGGAGGTGGTTTATGCACAGCTGCAGGTCTCTGGAGGATCCTACAGCTTGATGTTCGCAGGGCTCCAGAGGCACCAGCAGCTTCAAACATGTGTTTGCTGCTTTGTGATGGCCTTTTAGCAGCTGCTCTCTTAACCTGATGCATTTGTCTGAAACCTTCATCATTGTGCCTTTACCTGCACGGACCCATGTGTGCTCTGACTCACAAATCTCTTAACATGATGGTGATCACGCTGAAATATTTGTGAAATATCTCGTTACGTGTCCAAGGCATTCAACTATTTCACACTTTTCAGCAGCAGAGATCCTTTTTCATTCCTCTGTTTCTTGAAAATGGAGGCCTGCTTAATAATGTGGAACATCCTCCTTTAGTAGTTTTTCCTTTAATTGGGCTCAGCTGGCAAACTAACGATCACAGGGGTCCGAGGTTGATTTCAGTGAAACACAGAGTCCTGAGACACACTCCCATCCATGGTTTTTATCGAAGAACAGCTTATTTAATCTTTATGACACTTAAACACAATTTGCATAATAACTTGGAGCGTGGTGTAAAGGGTTTAGGGATTATGTTCACACTTGGTCCACTTTGCACAGTAGTACATTTTTCAAACACTGGATGTGTTTTCAGGTCAGTATGTTCAGGCCTTCCAGACTCATCCCAGCAATCCACTGCACAGCCTGTTTGTAGGTCTCACCTTCTTCCACATGGCATCTCAGAGGTTTGTGGCTAAACGGCACACGCTGGTGCTGCAGGTACAGAGTTCGTTTATTTCTGTGCACAGTTCAGTCCTATAGTCTGTTCTTTTAAAACCAACGTGTGCTCTCAGGGTTTCTCCTTCCTGTGGCGTTACGTAGAGCTTCGTGGAGAGTGTCAAGAGAGTATGTACAACCTAGGCCGAGCGCTGCACCAAATGGGCCTCACACACTTGGCTATGCATTACTACCAAAAGGCGCTTTTACTACCAGCAAAACAACTGGAGGTGGGTAAAAACACAACTTGCTGCTCAGTGCAAACGTAGCCTTTAGGACAGTGATGGATGTTGGCCTCTTTCTCTCTCCCTTTGTCTTCTTATTTTTTCTGCAGGGCATCCCAGGTGACCAGGTTGATCTGAGGAGGGAGATTGCCTTCAACCTGTCACTCATTTACCAGGCCAGCGGTGCAGTGGAAAAGGCCAGATACCTCCTGAACACACACTGCATTATTTGAAAATGCATACTCGTCTTTACTGGTTCTTTTTCATTAGAAATTTCTACCAACTAAACCCCCATGAAATGGATTCAGGAAGTCTTATTTATTAAAAAGTGTTTGTAAATATTTACCATTTTGTATGGCGTATGTCATTTCTACATTTGTGCGGATTTATCTCTGTAGTTCAGTGTCTGATAACATTTGAGGCATGTACTGTAGTGTCTGCCTCAGATGTTATGCCTATAGTGTCTGTCTGCTGTTATACAAATTACCCTAGAAAAGCCCTCGTTTATTTTAATAAAGAAATACAGAACAAAGTATTTGAGGTGACAGTGTTAGCCACTGATCCACCCTGCTGGCTGACAACAGGATAAATCATTACCAAATCTCAGAATCATGTATAAAATGTCAAAATTCAATTTTATTTTATTTACACAGCAAATCACAGCAACAGTCGCCTCAAGGAGCTTTATATTGTAAGGTTGACCCTACAATAATACATACAGAGAGAAAAACCCAACGATCATATGACCCCCTATGAGCAGCACTTTGGCGACAGTGGGAAGGAAAAACTCCCTTTTAACAGGAAGAAACCTCCAGCAGAACCAGGCTCAGGGAGGGGCGGGGCCATCTGCTGTGATTGGTTGGGGTGAGAGAAGGAAGACAGGATAAAGACCTGCTGTGGAAGAGAGACAGAGGTTAATAACAGATATGATTCAATGCAGAGAGAAAAGGGGGAAGGAATGGAGCCGAGTCTCCAACTGCAGCATCTGTAACAAAACACACTAAGAGTGCTGAAGACCTGAGGCAGCAACCATCCTTCAGCAGAAAGAAGAGGGAGGCCCCAGATGGTGTGCCTAAACTTAAAGTCTGCATTTATACACCTCTCTGTATTTAATCTTTAGTTATCATTGACCTCTGGCTCTGTCTTTATCCTGTCTTCCCTCTCTCACCCTAAACAGTCACAGCAGTTGGCCGCCCCTCCCTGAGCCTGGTTCTTCCAGAGGTTTCTTCTATTAAAGGGATATTTTTCCTTTCTTTAAATAAATGTGAATAGAATTAAGCGCTTCATTTTCAGAGGAGCAACGCAGGCAGTGGAGCCCATTTGTTGCTAATGGGCTCAGTATGGTTCGCCATTGGCAGACTGCAGGTATGGACTGCAAAGTGTATCTGTGGCCAGATGTAGGCAGCATCATCCACGTCGAACTGCATAAACAATAACTGTGTTGGATGGTTTTGTCATTCCTGTTAGATCAACCCTCACACTCTACTGGCACAATTTCATACAGTAGATGCCTGTCACCGATGCTATTACGCTGCAAGATACATTTCATATCTTTTTAAAATTTCCTTTAAAAAAAATTGCTGTTCAAAATGAGTCTCATGTCTGTGGTCAGTGATGTCTGCGGCGTTCTCTGGTTGGTCTTTGCACTACTTTCACTGCCGTTAGCCTTTCCATGCACGCAGCTGAAAATGCTGGGAAGTCCTTGAACAGATCAATGCAACCAAATTTAAAAGTTTACCTTTGGAAATCACACAAACTTAAAATACTCCACTGCAATATTTTCCATTAGGAAGTCCTACCCTCTGCTCCTGCCTTTTCAGTGGTTCATTGTCAGCTTACTTATCCAGATCCACTCTCATCATATGCGGGAATATTTATCGCAGCAAACCCTGAGAAACAGGACTCGGAGATATTTCTTCAGTCTGTGTAGGTTCTCTGTCATCCAGGTCATGGTAGTCTAAGGAGCTGGGAAGGAACACAAATACAAGCTAAACAACATAGTGTGTGCTGTGTGGTGCAGCGAGTCCTCCTCAGACCTCTATAGTGTAGAAACCAAACACCATGTCGACAGGACCAGACTCAGCAGCACATCAACATCCTAAGGATGAAGGTCAGTGTTTCAAGGATGCCAGTGTTCATATTCCGGACAGAGAACGTTCATGCAGAGATTTCCTGCAGGATCCTGTGTTTACGTTTTCTTTTTAATTCAAAAAATCAAGTGTCTGAGTCAAATCAGTATAACTGCGTGCTTTATTGATATACAGTAAAGCATTTTATAATACAATAGTAAGGCATATATTTGGTGGAATCTGATATGTTGTGAAGTACTGATGTTATTTGAAAAATGATGAGACTGAAACAAACGTTAATTCAAAACCTGGCCAGTCAAATCAAACTTAGTGCCAGAAACATCTCTGGGATACTGCTCGATGCCAAAACACGCATGCACGTAATACTGTACCACTTTCACATACTTCTGAGTTGTTAAATATTAAATAATGATGAACTTCCTGTAGTCACACATGCTTTAATTGAAACACAACACACAGCACAAAATCAAATAACCTTTAACCAAAGGAAAAAACGTAATGTTTGCTAGAATAAAATACCTCCTCCACATAGAAAAAGGTTTAGTATATCCCAGGTTTGACAGTAGTGCACAGGGATTAATGCATGGATGCACGGATAAATGCATCTGGGCATTCAGGCTGGAGGCTCCTACAGTGCATTTACTGAACAGTATAGTTCTGAAATGAATTAGCTAGCAATTTATTAATGCGAGGACTGAGAACAGCGGAGAAACTGCCTCTGAACTTTCACACAAACTCAATTTAACCAGTCTCTAAACATTCTTTCATAGTTCAGGAAATCCTCACAATCTAGCAGCCGTGTAACACTGCAGTGCTCAGATTCTAGTCTTACAGTACTGCTGAAGTCGGAAAGCTGTGTTAAAAATGAAATTCTCATGTTGCACGTGTCAGTGCAACAACCAAGATCGGAACTTCAAGGTCCAATGTAGAGCTGAAGCTGAAAACTAGATAATACTAATATTCTGAAGAAGATATAGGAAGTACTTATGGAGAAAGAGAGGGACACCATCAGATCTTTATCGCTGAAGAAATGCCTCTTGCTCACTTGCACCAAACATCTTTCTCTGACTTCTCAGGTGATGCACTTTTCAGGTCCTTACTGCTCTCATGCACATGTTTACTTTGCATCTCCACGAGAGAAAGAGGCAAGGTTGCTCTTGCAGCGCAGTTCAGTCATTAGAAATGACAGATCTGAACGAGGCCTTTGGGCAGTAAATAAGGTGAAAAACTGAGAATAACAACCAGGATGAATGTATGGAAAGAACTCAAACAGAACAAAGTTTGTCACCCAAAACCACACACACAAATATACAGAAAAAGAAGCACAATCGTGTTTCCCCAAAAGCTTGGCCAATGGCTAAAATGTCAATAAAATGAGAATTCAATTACTTGCAAATCATTTAAAATGTGTGTTTGATTTAATAAATGTTGAAACTAAGAATTTATTTTCTTCTTTAGGCTTTTATCTTTGACATAAGTCAAAGATACTTTTAAAAGTTCGTTCACTGTTATGCACCATAGTGGATGGAAGTCACTAATCCTCACCGACAGACCACAGTACGTCAGGCTGAAGGACATCACGTCTGACACAGTGGTCAGCAGCACAGGAGCACCACAGGGAACTGTGCTGTCCCCTCTTCTCTTCACCCTGTACACCTCTGACTTCTGCTACAACTCTGAATTATGCCATATTCAGAAGTTTGCAGACGACACAGCCATCATGGGGTGTATCTGGGATGATCAGGAAGAGGAGTACAGAAGTCTGGTGAGGAACTTTGTCGCATGGAGTCACACAAACCACCTGCAACTCAACACCTCAAAGACTAAGGAACTGGTTGTGGACTTCGGGAGGTCCAGAGAAGGTCCACTGCCAGTTCAGATAGAGGGGGAGGAGGTGGAGGTGGTCAACAAGTACCAGTACCTCGGGCTGTGGGTGGACAATAAACTGGACTGGTCATGCAACACAGAGCACCTGTATAAAAAAGCCCAAAGCCGACTGTACTTCCTCAGGAGGCTGAGGTCTTTTAACATCTGCAGGAAGCTCCTGAGGATGTTTTACCAGTCGGTGGTTGCTGGAGTACTTTTCTATGCTGTGGTGTGCTGGGGGAGCAGCACAGCAAAGAAGGACTCATCCAGGCTGGAGAAACTGATCAGGAGGGCTAGCTCTGTGGTCGGCATGAAGCTGGACACTCTGGTGACAGTGGCAGAGAAAAGGACACTAAAGAAACTGCTGGACATTATGAACAATGCCAGGCATCCTCTGCACACGGCCATAAACAATCAGAAGAGTCTGTTCAGTGACAGGTTGCTTCTCCCAAAGACAAGAACTAACAGACTTAAAAACTCCTTTGTCCCACACGCCATCAGACTGTTTAACTCCTCTCTGGAGGGGAGAGGGAGGGGAGACAGGAGGACAAAGGAGGGGGGAACAACTAAGCTGTAGTGCCTCTTCACCTCACTGTGCAATACCTTTTGCAATACTTTTGTAAATAGTCAACAGTGCAATAGACTCAATACTTGAAATGTGCAATTCACTTGTATTTTTATTTTTATTCCTATTTATTCTATTTATCCCCTTTGTATATTTTATTTATATTGTCTCTGTATTTATATATATGTGTGTGTGTATAACTCTGTAACTTCTGTCGGTGCTGTGCTTTTTTGGAAATCGAATTTCCCAGAGGAACCCACCCGAGGGATTAATAAAGTTCTATCTTATCTTATCTTATCTCGCAGCTTTGTTGATGTGCTAGTTGGATTCCAAACAGATACCTTTGATTTGGAAGAGTTTCACACTCAGTGCCCTCCAAACATACAGAGCGACCTGCTGTGGCAGGGAGCAGCCTGCAGGAGCTGCTTGGCAACGTGATTCTGCAAAACTTTGTCAAATGACAGTCATTCTGCTTGATTAAGTACAAATTTGTTCATTCTTTCTTTCTTTCTTTCTTTTATTTTTAAATGAAGGAATGATTGCAGCTGACGAGGAAAGAGTCTTCTACTTTCATCTACAGCGTATGGCATAATATTTGAAAAATTGAAAATGAGATAAGGGAGCAGTTTTCTTAAATCTTAGCTTTTCTTTTTTTAGGCTTTGCAGCAGATTAAACCATAAGAAATGTTGTGGCTCTAAAGCAAAGGCTGGCTTCAGAAGCCATGTTTAAGACAAATACACACTTTATAGCAGCTGCTATAATGTAGTAAGTGTTTATTTAACTGCTATCATGCTAAATGATTAAATGACTTGCAAATTGATTTTTCCTTTTATTGACCTCTTCCATTGCTTCTCAACCTTTTGGAAAAAGGATTGCAATATGAAATTTAGGCACCACCACATACACGACCAAACACGCGTCCATACAGTCTTGCAGACACTCTACTTTAAAGATCCAATAGGTCTGCATTACTTTGACAGTGTATGTTTTACAAAGACATGTTTTCTCTTACAAAGCACCCTTATTATTTCAATCATTCATTTTGATACAAATATGTCGTTCCCCCAGTTACAAAGAGATGGCAAATATATGACCATGCTTCTTCGTATCTCGACCCCAGCCCAGAGCCCCATTGTTGTTTTGTACAATTGCATAGAAGTTAAAAAACAAAAACAAAACCCCAAAACAGCCTCTCTTCATAATAAAACAACTTTAGGACATTTTAAGAAACTACTGAAATCTACATGTACTTTTTTGATGAGACCTTGCTGGAACTTTAATCTTTCACAAAAATAAATGTTATATATATATTCTCTTTGTAAACTGTTTCCAATCCAGTTGTTTTGACTAGAAAAGCATGCGATAGGTAGGAAAGTAGGGAGGGATGGAGGAGAGGGGGGAGTTGGGGCTGAAGATTAAAGGCAGGATCAGAAGTGCAGGGCCTCGTGCTGTTTGGTGCTCCGTTCGTCCGTCATCACACTGACCAGTGACTCCATGGCACGGCCCAGATCGTCAGCCATGTGAAACAAACTGCCAATGCTGGGACCTGAGGGGAGGAAGAACACACTTATGGAAGATTTCACCTAAACCCCGCTTGCACAAGAATTTTAGCATATCTGCACATGAAAAACGTTTTCTTTGTGCTATGATTTTCATTTTTTTGTGAACTTTTCACATATTTATGAAATAATGAGGGCTCAAAATGTTGAAAACATTTAAAGCTCTGTTAAGACCTGCAGCATATCAAAGTTACAGCCAATATCACAATGTAAACACTAAACTCTGTATAATTCAGCAAAGAAGGGATAGAAGCAGAGTCGTGTGACTAAACGGGAGCTGGCAGAAATACGTTTCTGCGTTGTTTCCTGGCATGACCTTGTTCAATCAATTTTTCACCTCAAAATTCTGCACACAAATAATATAATATAATATAATATAATATAATATAATATAATATAATATTATGACAAAGTGAAAAAAGTTTGAAATTCTTGCATGTAAATAACACGTACAAAAATATTCACAGCTTTTCCTATGACACTCAAAAATGCGCTCAGGAAACTAGTTGGGTCCTTGATGATAACTTGCACCAGTGCGGTCTGGACCTTTTCCTGTTGGAAAATGAACCTTTGCCCCAGTTCAAGATGACAACAGTGGCTTCAGGACCACTCTGTGAACGTTTTTGAGTCACTAACCCAGCCAGAGCCCAGACTTTGGTTCAAGTCTGGGCTCTGGCTCCAAACTCTGAAGAGATCTGAAAATGTCTGTGTACTAATGCTCCCCATTCAAACAGTTGGAGCCTGAGCCCATCATACTTAAAAAGCCTGTAATTGCTTGAAGTGGTGCTTCAACACTTACAGTTTTCACCTTGTCATTATGGGCTATTGTGTGTGAATTTTGAGATGAAAAATGAATTTAATCCATTTTGGAACAAGGCTGTAACCTGACAAAATGTGGAACATTTATGTTGCTAGCTCCTGAATTTATGAGGTTACGAGAGGTCGAAAAAAAAGGATGAATTAAATCGTACAAATTTTTGAACCCGTTTATTAAGTGTACTAAATATACAGCTCAATGCACCAACTTTAATGATCTCATCTGAAAATGGAGAGGCATGTGTCTGAAAAACACATCTGAACATGTGCATGTTTGAAAACAAACTAACTGATAAGCAATACAGCACATTTTTAAAGCTCCCATGACCTCCACAGAGGCACTGAGGCCACCACACTGGAAACTCAATCAGATTCTAAACCCACAAGTTTCAGTTCTTAAACAAATCAATTAACAAACTGAAGCTGCTAAAAGGCTGCAACAAAGCAGTAACAGTCACAGTGTCATCTTGTATATGCAGCCATTACGTAAACACATAGCACCGACTTTACATTGGAGCACTAATTCCACTGCCTATCGTGAAAACAGGCGCCATGGTGCAGGCTGGACTGGGACACGCACTGGGACAGCCACTTGCACTTGGCACGTGTTCCTGTGCTGCCATGATTAGTACATTTTCTACTCTCACGCAGAACTTAAGAGGGTTTTATGCTCATGTCTCATTCAAAAAAGCAGTCACAGCTCACACTCAGTGCTATTAACACATCAGTTGTGGTGCTTGGTACCCAATCATGGAGGGTGGGGATAATGACATCTCACCAATGACCTAATGTCCTGGCTCCACCTTGCTGTAGCATTTGTTTTGTACCTCGTCGATCTCTAGTTGTGATAGTAGTTACTTCTTCCAGATGTTGGAACAAAGCTACTAGTTGTTTCACCAGAAGTGTAAATGTTGGATTTCCAAGACTCCATAGATCCCATATCCTCTTCATGTATCTCTGTCGCTGGAATTACTTGTTAGTAGCATTCAAAAAGCCCCATATTCTCATTCAGTTCAATTACATTTTATGTACAGCGCCAATTCACAACAACAGTCGCCTCAAGGCGCTTTATATTGTAAGGTAGACCCTACAACAATACATATGGACCCAACAATCATATGACCCCCTTAAGCACTCTGGTGACAGAGAGAAGGAAAAACTCCCTCCAGCAGGAACAGGCTCAGGGAGGGGCGGGGCCATCTGCCGCAACCGGTTGGGGTGAGGGGAGAAAGACAGAAGACATTCCTTGTCTACTCGTGCCTTCTTGTTCCAGTAGCCAGTGTGTCCTGGTTCTGTCACACCTGACACGGTATTTTTCGGACCATAAGGCGCACTGTCGATGAACGGGTCTGTTCACATAAATAAGGCTCACCGGATTATCAGGCGCATTAGCGAAACAAAACAGTCAGATAAGTCAAACTTTACTCGACTCATTCTTCTTGCTTCCTCCACTTCTGTACCATTGATTCATTAATGTTAAATTCTCTGGCAGCTGCTCTGTTCCCCTGTTGTTGCAGTATATTAATGACTAACCTCGTATTGTGGATGGATTATCTCAGTTATTCTCCTGACTGAAGTTTGGTCCGTTTACAGCATCCTGCCATGCGATTGCATTTGTCTCTAACCATCGGGAACCCTCACGTTAACTTTTATCGAGTGGAAAAAAGTTAGCGTTCATCCTCCAGCTTCACTGTGTTTATGCTAACATAGCTGTGTCGCTACGATCACGTAGCACATCATTATATAGCAGCTAGCCCAACTTCAGTAACCCTACAAACGTCACTGCTGTTTAGTTTTCTGTCTTCATTTATGTTGGAAGTGACAGCAGAGCTGTACGTTTTAATATTTTCAGAAATCTCTCAGTCAGAACATGCTATATCATGTTTAGGTGGAAACTAGCGAGCTAACTTCCTGCTAACTGGTAACTCCGTTAAATTTAATAAACTCTGTTTTCATGGATGCCTGCATGTACAACTTAATTGTTACACCTGGTAAAGCAGCAACGCTGATCATTTTATTAAAGATGAAAGAATTTAGACAGTTTTGTAACTCTCAGTGATGCCGAGTGTTCGTTTGGCTTTGGGACATGAAACAGACGGAGTTTAGGACCCAGATTCCTCCGTGAGGCTCTTGACTACGGTAGCCGTAATGCTCCAACAATCCATCCAGCGGTGCGGCTTCGTAGCTTAGCAAAGTCGTACTAAAACATTTTGACAGATTTCTGAGTGCCGTGCACATAAAATCGGTTCCAGGTCAGTAAGCACAACCAGAATTCATACATAAGGAGCACTGCTGATTTTTGAGAAAATGAAAGGATTTTAAGTGCACCTTATAGTGCAGAAAATACAGACCCTGACTACATACTGGTCAGAAGTTGAACCCCAGAGCCTAAGCAACAGTAGCTTCCTGTTGGCGGTGCATCAGCAGCCCTGACAGCTAAGATGTTGGTTAATTCGACATTTTGCTGCAGTTTTCTTTTTCTCTGTTCTACAAGGCGCGTGAGTGCACAGCGAAGGTAGAGAAAGGGCTGGTTGTACTCATTAGTTCATTTTCATTGTCAGTGCTTGTAGGGCCAGTGGCCCAGTATGCCAGATTACCAGTCCAGCACTGCTGTGGTGCGACAGAAAAGGGGGGAAGGAAATGAAAGCAAAAGCAAAAGAGGATAGATATTTACATTTTCCCACAGCATCACTGCACCATGTCATCTCCACTCTGCCATAATATGCCCAAATTTCCGAATAATTTCTTCAGCTGTTAGACTTCTATTAAGAGCTCGGCTCTGTTCCAGATGACATTTAAACCATAATTTTTTAGGGCAAAAAGTGTTGCAAACATGGTACTGATACAGCAGTAACAGAAGCGTGCAACAGTAGAGTGGGGAAGGAAAGAGGAAGGTAAGCCACTAACCTCTCATGGGTGTGCCTTTCTCCCTTCTAGCTCATGTAAAAAGGAGGAAAGAAAGAAAAGACAAGAAAGAAGGTAAAATCATCTTGTGTTGGTAACAGAGAGGAAGAAAGACGCTTGAAGGTGACACTGAAATGATGAATTACAGCTATGATAAAGTTTGATATAAGTATGTAATTGAAAGGAACTCTTCAACAAAGCAGAAGAGTGTTTGAAACCCATAACCTGAGCACTACATCAATCACAGCATAGTTATTCATATAAATGAGATGTTTAGTTTCAGTAAAAGGAGGCATCTTGCTGCAGAAGAGGTGAATTATTTCATACCCTGACTTTGAGGGAAAGAGTTGTTGAGCTGTTCCATCACTTCCTCCAGCCCAGCTGCATCTTGGGATGGGCTGGACAGCTCATCATCACCTGAAACAGAAAAGAAACAAAGCGTTTAAGGATAGTTGGACGAGTACTGACCCGAACACACGTACGCACACACACAGCATGAAACACACATGCAAGTCTTTAGCGTGTGTGTTGTCTCATGTAAACCGATGTCCAAGGTACATCTACAGGTACTAGAAATCTATTTATATCGTCTATGCGTCACAAAGGGTGGATGCAAATTAAAGAATATAAATGGATGTGTGGGTGTTTTTACCCATTGTATCAGTAGTTTGGCTGGCAGCCACACGCAGCAGAGGGAGAGAGGAGTCGGAACGCTGAGAGGAGGTGGATGGCGAGGACAGAGCTGTGCCGTTTACCTTGGAATCCGTCTGAGGCACACATGACATAAGGACAGCATCTTTTATTTGCTGTTTGTACACTGTTGTGCAGAGCTTAGAGTCAGTCATAAATACAGATACATTTACAGTATAAAATAACGTGCAAGTTGAGGTAACGTAGGTTTTTTTCTATAAAGAGATAAAGATAAAAAAACCCCCAATATGTCGAGTACAACACAAACAAAACAAGAAACTGGCAGTAATACGACAGAGCAGAGACGCGTGCACCCTGCTTATTCTCAGCTCTTTGCTCACTGATGAAAATCAGAGACCATCAGTATCTTGTGCTACTTGGAATTGACGCCCAGCTTAAGAGCATTTTATCATCAGTAGATATTGAAGAATAGTCTAAACTCACTTGATCAAATCCAGTAAAGTTTAACTGTCTTTTACCTTGTTAGGTAGTATTCCTAAACATCTTAGGGAATACTACCTAACAAGGACTAACAATAGGCTAGCATACATGTGTGGGCCTTAGTTTTTCCAAATACAAACAATAAGAAATATTCAGAAACACCTTCACCTGCTGAGGGTTTCCATCAAGAAAATGGTGATTAGATCCAAGCAAGTAAAGAAGAAATAAAAACAGAGTGGAAGAAGAGTGGACCAAGGAGAAGAGTGAGCTTCAGAAGCAGAGAAAAGAAGAAACCACACCAGAGTTTACTGAACTTCAAAGGAAAGCTGGAGACTAAGTCAGCTGACCAGAAGGGAACAGATGGGTTAACATCTATTGCGTTCAACTTCGTGTCTTTGCAGTTCAGCGCAACAACGTGATTGGATGTCTCAGTGGGTGTGGCCAGATGCCTCTCAGAAGATGTGACGCCCAGAAACAGAGGGAGGGTAGAAAGACCAGATATAAAAGTTAGGTGAAGAAGAAAAAAGTTTTTTCCCTTCATCTACTGCGAGATGAAAAGATCAGGCATAAGATGTTCAGTTAAAATATTCCAGCAGAGATGCCAGAAGGATTATCCGCTCCCCAAACTGTGAACCTGCAGATTGGGTTTGTGTTTTTTGGCTTTTTCGCTGCTCATTTTTGCCGTGTTAGAGTATGGAATCAAGAAGATTTGCATTTCCACTTGGAAATATAGAGATATGCCAAATATCCTTGGGCAAGATACTGTGTGAATGTGAGACAGAAAGCGCTTTCAGAATTGAATTAAAAAACAGGAGCTCACTGTATGGAAAAAATTAGCAGACATCCAAAAGTTAGAGATTGTCCTTTTGTCTCAACATCTCACTCATCCTACTTAAGACTTTTTATGTTTAATAAGGATATTATGCAGTATAGAGATACAAGCTCATGAAGAATTAGGACATTAGATGTCTCTGAACATAGTCCAATTTATATGGATTTGAAAATTCAAAACAACAATAAATTTTCATCCATCCATTCGCTTCCGCTTCTCCTTTTCAGGGTCGCGGGGGGTGCTGGAGCCTATCCCAGCGGTCATAGGGCGAGAGGCGGGGTACACCCTGGACTGGTCGCCAGTCTGTCGCAGGGCCAACACACAGGGACAGACAACCATTCATGCTCACATTCATTCCTCCATGGACAATTTGGATTACTCAATTAACCTATCCCCACAAGCTGCATGTCTTTGGACGGTGGGAGGAAGCTGGAGTACCCAGAGGGAACCCACGCAAACACGGGGAGAACATGCAAACTCCACACAGAAAGACCCCGGCCTGATGGTGGAACTGAACTCAGGACCTTCTTGCTGTGAGGCAACAGTGCTAACCACCGTGCCACCGTGCTGGAAACTTTAAATTTACTGAAAGGATCGATCCTTTTAATGGTCATCTTGGACTTGGCAACCCTATCCCTAACCCTATTTCTTTGTGCTAAAAGGAGAGCGCCACAGAATATCCAGTGGTTTCACTGGTTCTATTGATTTATCTGATCATGCTCCTCTTTCAAGCATTGTTCAAACTGGTGAGAACCCAAACAAAAAAAAAACGCATATAAAAGGAAGGCAGAACAATCAAGATTAATAGAGCTTAAAACGCAGCGCAAGGAGGGAAAGAACCAAACCCTGATTACAAAACATAAATACACTATACTCACAGGAAATGGTAAAACGATGGTATTCACAAAACAAAAAGTTTATGAATCAGGCCATAAATCAGTCAAACTATTAGCAAGAAAACCTCAATAAACAGCAAGTAGACAATACGATATACAAGATAAGAGATCCAAAGTCAAAAACTGTACAGTATCCCCTCAGGTAAAGAGTTTGGGTCTCAGAATGATTGATTTTAATTTATTTTATTCATTTGCCCCCAGAAAGCCATCAGCTGGATGAATGTCTAAAATGCAGGAGTCCATGTTTGCTAAACAACATTTAGACAAGCCTGTGAAATACTGCGAGAACACAGTCTGGTCAGACCGAAACTGAACCGTTTGGATGACAGACACCATTCCAAAAAACACAAACACAAAGATTAATAGTTTTCAGAAACTGGAACAGTATAGAGATAATGGTCTGTAAATGTCTGCGATTCTCTTGCTAACATGTCCTGCTACTGATGTCCCTTCGCCTGGCGTGCTTGAATAATTGCCAGAGGTCGAAAGACATCCATACCACAGCGTTCTGACACACGCAGATGTCGCACACTCTCACCGGCTTGTTCAGATCAAACTTGATGAGCACTTGTGGCACAGTAGACGCCCACAGTGGCGGCAGCGATGTTTTTATGGGCTCTCTTTGCAAAGCATAACTAGAAGGCAACTGCTTGGATGCAACCTGGTGGCTGAAATATGATACCCTGATTACTCCCAGGTGAGCCCCGCCCCTCACAACAGCACAGGCTTGCGTTTGCCTTCACATAGGCCAGGAGTAGAACTGTGTTCCCTCTGCTGTCAGCTTTGTCCAGAGGATATTCAGGCATACGCTGGAGTAGAGCAGGGCGATATGGCCAAAAATATTTATCACGATATATATTTGAAAATTTGCGATAACGATATAACCGACGATATAATTGATGCGAGACAAAATACAACTCCACAACATTACTAGCGCAAAAAGACAACCTTCCATTTATTTTCACTTAAACAAGAAGCTGGTTTTTATGTACATTAAAGCTTTATAAAAATGTAACAGTGCAAATGCAAATTCCTTGCTGAAAGTTTAACCAAAAGGCATTTCCAGTAGAAATGTGCTGACATATCCTGAGCATAACCATGTATAATATCCACTGAAGTTAAAAAGAGGTGCTTTGCAACATTAAACTGCAGTGTGCAGTACGCATTTTTCGGACCATAAGGTGCACGGGATTATAAGGCACATTAAGCGAAACAAAGCAGTCAGATAAATCAAACTTTATTAAACTCATTCTTCTTGCTTCCTCCACTTCTGTACCATTGATTCATTAATGTTGAATTCTCTGGCAGCTGCTCTATTCCCATGTTGTTGCAGTATATTAATGACTAACCTCGTATTGTGGATGGATTATCTCAGTTGTTCTCCTGACTGAAGTTTGGTCCGTTTACAGCATCCTGCCATGCGATTGCATTTGTCTCTAACCATGAAGAACCTTCACGTTAACTTTTATAAGTGGAAAAGTGTTAGTGTTCGTCCTCCAGCTTCACTGTTTATGTTATGCTAACATAGCTGTGTCGCTAGCGATCACGTAGCACATCATTATATAGCAGCTAGCCCAACTTCAGTAACCCTACAAACGTCACTGCTGTTTAGTTTCCTGTCTTCATTTATGTTGGAAGTGATAGCAGAGCTGTACGTTTGATTTTTTTCAGAAATCTCTCAGTCAGAACATGCTATATCATGCTTAGGTAACTAGCGAAACTAGCGAGCTAACTTCCGCTAGCTTCCTGCTAACTTCTAACTCCGTTAAATGTAATACATTTTGTTTTCATGGATGCCTGGAAGTTAAACTTCATAGTTACACCTGGTAAAGCAGCAATGCTGATCGTTTTATTAAAGATGAAAGAATTTAGACAGTTTTTAACTCTAAGTGATGCTGCAGTGTTCGTTTGACCTGAAGTTTACGGAGTTTAGGACCCAGATTACTCCCAGATTTAAGGGCATCTTAGTCCGACAAATACGACAATAACGACGGCCGCTTGCATGTTCTGCAAAAAAATGTGCTTTGTTGTGTATCTGACGGACAAACACCAAACCAGTTCCACATCACTGAAGTTGCACCATTTTTACAAACCAATTCTGGTTCATCTGTTTCACTCAATAATCGGCCATGTGCGTATGAAAACAAAGGCACTGCGCATGCGCGTTTTACTCCCATTCTATCGCGATATTTCATTTTCCTATCGTTGCCTAACATTATACCGGTATTACCGTGAACGGTATAATATGGCCCAGCCCTACGCTGGAGGAACAACTCAAAAATGGCAGCAGCATTTTCTTTGCCTTTATGGCACATAATGCGGTGGTGACTGACTGCCGAGTTCGACAGTCTCAGCATCAATGTTGGACTCTGTGAGAAGGACTCTGACATTGTGAAGGCAACCCTGCATCACAGCCAGATGCAGAGCATTATTTCCATACTCGTCCTACACACCCGACCATTTCCTTGACTTCCTTTTTATCCACTGGAACGTAAACTTGGGCCGACCCAGAACCCAACACCACTGGGTAGAGAATGGTAACACAGAAATGTGGAACTTGGAGTGTGGTTAAAGTAAAATCAGGATGCGTGAACTGGAGTGTGTGCATACCTGCTCCAGGAGCTGTCTCAGTCTGTGAAGCTGGGACTCCAGCTGTTTGTTGTGGTCCTCCAGTATCTGCATCCGGGCCTCTAGACGGCCTTTATGTTGCCGTAGCAACTTAGCCTCAGCGATAAGCTCAGCATCACGTGTGCACTGTGGTGACACTGGTAGCATCTCCGGGGGCGATGGCAGTGGGGAAAGACCCTTTCTGTCGTGTGTCTTCTTCAGACGGTCGTACTCTGCTTGCAGTTTCCTGCACAGATGAACAGAAATGAGGTCACTTCCTACTACAAGCTCTGGTAGTGGGCCAGGAACAGATGGATTCGAATGAGGGCAGTGAACCTTTCAACCAGATTATTTAACACAATCCTGAAGAGTAAGACGAAGCCTGAGCAATGGAAAAGGAAGCAATTTCAAGAACAAGGGTGATGTGCAGAGCTATAGTAGGTACAGAGGATGAGTTGATGAGCCATACCATGAAGCTATGGGAACGATTTGTTAAAGCTAGCGAGGTGAAGGCAGAAGCAAAAGAACAAGACTTCTTATTTTTATTTTAATAAAAATAAGATGTATCACAATCTTATTATAAATGAAGCCACACTTGTGTCTGCTGTGGAAAAGGAATAAATGAGTATGATGTGGGCATCGCATTTTACAGACTGTCCTTTCAACCGACAGAAGACTTGAATCATTTCTTAGTGTTCATGAATGATTTAAAGTTGTGCCATCATTGTATAATTGGTCATATTTACATTACGTATGACTTATGGCGCGTTAGTTCAGTTTAAATAAAGTTAAAGAGACAGGATGATGATTCAGGCAGCAAAGGTTAAGTTTTGGAGCAAAGCAAAAAGAAAAAACCCAAGAAACAGTTCTTAATGCTCGTCAGGGACAGTTACTTGTTGTTTTGTCCCCTGACTAGATCTGGATTTTCTAGTCAACCCTTGTGGTCAAATCTAAAGTCCGTTAAATGTGTCATGTGATCGCTTTCAGATTCAAAGCTGAGTTGTGTAGACTGGAGTGTGAGGCACAGTAACAGGATCCACTGACCTGTTCTCCTGCTCCAGGTCATTAAGGACCCTCTCCAGCTCTCCCTTCTCCTCTGTCTCCATGGAGATGAGGATCTGGGCGGGGCTGCGGGGCTGGCTGAGAGGAGAGCCTTGGTTCAGAGACTGGCAGTAGTGCTGGATCAACATGTGCTCGTCATCGCTGCAGACACACACACGTCAAACATACCCACCAATGATGCACACACATAGCAACAGAGATGCCAGTGCACGTACACACAGACACACACACGCACGGAAAATGAAGGAAAAAGAAAAGCAATTGAATGAAAGAGCAGCAGCTAAACACAACAGCACCACAAAAGAAAGAAACATGAAGCGCATGGAGACAGAGAGAGGGCCAGAGCGATCTCCTGTCAGGAACACTGGACTGGTCACACGCTGCCAGCTCTGAGCAATGAGTTCTGTGGCCTGAAGATTCAGGAGCATTTAAATAGGTCAGGTTTTTAGCTATGGCGCTCACTGCACTGCTACCATGAATATTATGGGATATGTGCTTCACCTTCAACATGACTGCTGATTTGAAAGTGAAATCCACTTCGGGTAAAGTGGACTCTCAGCTGTCTTTAAACTTTTTATTCATGGACCACACCTCATCAACCAAACTCCATATTGCACTTTATGTGGATGTGAAGCCCGAAGCCGTTTTTGAACTTAGCCTTAGTTCAATTTCCATGTGTGCTGGACTACTTTTAAATGTTGGTGTTTGTCAAGGAACTAACAGGGCTGCAACTTTTTTTTTGAAAGTGGTTAAAGCCCACTTTCAAAGGTAAGAACACTACTAGAACAAGACTATTGTTCCATTATTGTTACAACAGGTAAGGTAAAGACGCACAAAAGGAACAATAAGTTATCCTATACTGAGTAGTCCTTAGCTTTAAATCTGGTACCAGGTAAAACCACCTAACTTCTCTTCTTCTGCCTGTCCTGTCTTCCATACATCTTCATCTCCAAGTGAAATCATCTCACATCCTTTTCTTTATTCTCCCTGGAAATCTGGACTTCTAGCTAGCAACACACTCTGTGCCAAACTCTTTATTTCCTGATGTCTGTTAAACTAATAGAAATGATCTAAAGGTTTAACAGACTTTACTGCCTTTATGCTCGAGTGCAGCATTCGTTCCGCCCCTCTTTAACCCCCCGAGTATAAACACTAACTGATGCCACTGAACCAAAAGTAAAAATGCAAATGTGGGGAGTAAAAGCCAAAAGCTGTCAGAAAAATAAATACTCAAGAAAAGTACAGAAATCTGAAAATTCTATTCAAATACAGTAACAAAATATTTGTACTTTGTAACTTCCCACCTCTGCTTAGTTACCTTTAAAAATGGCTGGTTCCCCCCCCCCCCCCCCCCACACACACACACACACCAGCTTTAATGCTACAGGTGATCTGTGATCTGATTCTAAGCTTTATGCTAAACAGGTGTGAGGGTGTTTAATACTGTGCCTCTGTGTCAATATAGTTATAGCAGTATCAGTTATTCAGAAAGAATAACCACAATCAACACAACATCATTTATCTGTTGTTTCTCACCCTTTTGCTACCTCCAAACTTAAACATAGCCTCATGAGCCCCTGTGGTTGTGTAATTGAATAGCACAGCAAAAAGTGCTTGTGTGAATGTACAAGTTGTGTAAAGCACTTTGAGTTCTCAGATCAAGTAGAAAAGTGCTTTATAAGTCTTCATTATGACCCTGCCTCTTTGATTTCACTGTACGTGTGTTTGTATTTGGAAGAAAGAGGAACCTGTAGCCCAGCGGTCCCCGACCCCCGGGCCACGGTCTGCTAGTCGTTTGGTACCAGGCTGTGAGAGTCGAGGCTCGGGTGTGAAATTTATCGTTTTCAGGGTTTTAATCGTTAACTCGGTTCCCCCGGGTCTTTTCCCGTGTTGCAGTTTGTGCATCTTATTTTGAAAGACATTTTTACATGTTACCATAGCGACCACAGAGCATTAAGGGGCAGAGAGGAGGATGTTACTCTCAGTGTTGTTGGTGCATTTCTAGAGGACGCTGCTAATAAAGTTACACAGTTACACAGTGAATTCACGTTTATTATTATATTTACAAAATACCAGTTTCTGTCTCGGTCGTATAGTTTTATTTTGGTGCGATCGTGCGCCACGCCTTAAAGGCCGTGAAAATATCTTCTGCCATTAAACTGTCCGTGACACAAAGGCACCGCTGCTGTAGCTGATGCCATCCTGGTGCCATTGACCTCTTTCAGGACTTGTTTGGCTGAATATTATAACACTATGTGCTGGATCTATATTTCCTGAGGTGGCTACTGTCACCACATATTGGGGCAACTGACCATTTAAGATTTTGCGTTTAGCTTTCTCATTAAAATGTAGCCACTTTTGAATATTCAGTCCTGCCAATCAGAGCAGAGAAAGTAACCACTACAAGTTTTGTCGTTGCTGCGAGGACTTTGAAAACATACAAACTTTTACTGATGTATTAATGCATAAACATGCTCCTGTCATACTTGGACATTTAAGAGTGTGGGTATGTTTATGTCTTGTGTAGAGGTTGTGGAGGTAGGGCACAGTTTACTGCTAGAACAGTAAGTTAATAAAACGTAAACAGAAATGGAAAAGAGTAATGATTAAGCACGCCAAGGCCTTCATTTTGACTGCAAGGCAGCCAACGTGGACGGACCGTCTGCTCCTCTCTCTGTGCCTTGCTGTTTATTTTGTTTAAATAAGTAAATTTGTTTAGACTCAAGTCTAGAAAGTTGTTGGGATGATGCTGTTTTTGGTAAGAAATCTGACGGGACTGTGAAGGAGAAAGAATCATGATAACAGACAAAAACATTATATCCCTCAGGACAACATGATCATCGAACCCACCAACTGCACTACAGCTACGTTTGTGTGGCTGTGATGATGCACACGAGAATAACACCTGGATCCAGGAAACTCAGCACAGTCACTGACATATACAAAAACCAGCCAATGGAAACAAAGAAGACAGAGCCAGTTCACAGACATCAAGGCAGTAAGTGAGTGAGAAGGGTTTGACAGAACAAGACACAGACAAAAAGCGGTTCTCACATGCTCTCATTGGGTGAGATACTGTCAGTGAGATAAGAGCCATTACGATTCTCCATTTCTGCTAACCTGCAGAGGGGGAAGAAACAGAACAGTCAGTCCCCAAACCAAATGGTTGAACAATTAGCAGATGAGAAGGACACACAATGCTAAACCTTTCATGTCACTGAGAGTTTTCAGAGTACTCAAGAACATTTAGTTCGACAGGGAAAAACTCATTTTACTGGGAAACTGGTTTAAAATATAAAATATCATTGTTTTTCCCCAGTGTTTGCCATATGTTGTCATTATTTTGTCCTTTGCAGATGAATGTTAGACGCTACAGGGAATTAATGGCAGAGCCCAGCAGATTTCAGCATATCACATGGGAAAAGCTTCAGCCATGCCAAGCTAAGCATTTACTGCAAGGACCTTCTGTTTCCAACGTACAGACCACTTCATACAAAAGTATTAACAGAAATGTTCAGAATGAACAACAACATATTCCTAAGGATAGTGCTGCCTTAAAGACTTTCACCCAAGCTCATTGCAGAGAAATAAAAGCCAAACGTCCCAAAGAAAGACCCTCCTCTGGCATAGTAACCATGTTACGTGTGACATGTGATGAACGTTTTGATCAACTGGGACTGGACACGAGTAGAAGAAGTCATTTCTTGAAACTTTCATTAATAGATTAAATAGACACATTTGTAACATTGACACTGACATTCCATTCTTCCCCCTCCTCTCCTCTCCGGACGGACTGTGACAGACTGACGACTAAGGCTGGTGTTGTTACAATTAACAGATAACCTCATGGCTTGGGAACCATCAGCTCACTAAAGGCTTAACCATGTTATTTCTGCACCCTACCACCAGCTTTAATCAGCTGCTGGATGTTTTCTGTGCCGATCTGGGCCTAACAGGCTGAAAGCGCTGGGCTGAAGGGTTTGTTTGTGTTAGCCTAAAGCAACAGTGAGACGTGTCAGAACCCTGGCAGAGATCAAATACTTAGCCTTGGCTTAACGTTTGGCTCACACCAGAGGAAAGCCAACAGCTCCCGACTGACTAAAATGCAACTGACCAGCTGCCTGATTGAGTCATTGTTTAATTTAACTTCTTCTAGTCCCTCAGCAGTGGGTTAGTGGGAGCAGTTAGCTGCAAACTAAATTAACATGTAAGCAATAAGTTCTAACTGACTATATTAATGGCCTTTGCCCAGAGTCCAGTACTGGAGAGTATTACATGGATATAATAATAGTTTATGGAGATGTAGATTTAGTTTGTACTTCAGTCAGATTCAGTCTTGATCGTGAGCTTAGTTAGACCATGACTAACTGAAAACAACTTGAGCATACTTGGCATTAAAAGCACAAAGACTCCGGGCTGTAAGGACTGTTCGCAGTGACTCATGACCTGAACTTAAATACAAAGTCATTATTGTATGAAATTGACACGTCTTTGAAAAGGAGACGTGTTTGGTGAC